>NC_139435.1:1890145-2490145 GCF_905368555.1 Meleagris gallopavo
GCCTTGCCTATTGATTATTTACCCCCAAAATGGAACATGAATATTCAAGATGCATGAATATTTTCAGTAAGAGTGTGTTTTGGAAGGATTTATCCTGGCCAAAAGCACAAACTGTGTATGACTTACAGCAAGTCATTAATAGTAAATACAGATGGAGCCTTTGAAGCTCTCCAAGTCTGCCGTTTCGCATCTGCCCATAGTTTTTGAATGACTAGATATTTGGACACAGAAGACACCAACACTGTCATAACCGTGGCCTTTGTGTAACATGTTCTCACCTGCAAAAAATAATGGAGCACTTTGAGTTTGTGGTCCTGGCAGACCGTCGGTGCTGCATCGTTGCTTTTTTTTCCTCCCTGGTTCATAGAATCACAGAATCATTAAGGTTGGAAAAAACCTCCAAGATCCCCAAGCCCAATCTCAACCCACTCCCACCGTGCCAACTGACCGTGTCCCCACGTGCCACAACTCCAGGGTTCTTCAATACGTCCAGGAACAAGGACTATTTCTCTAAAAAGAAATTATTCCTAATATCCAACGTGCAGTGGATGGATATTCACATTCCAGATGAAGAATGCCATTTGTGTAACCTCAAAATATAATCTATCTTTACTCCAGATAAAAAAAACCTGCCGCTAATCAGAAAGAACAGAGGTACGAAAGTGGCTTTGGACACTTTGCCTCTTTCTACCCCTAGACAGCAGCCTTGAGGTACAGTTAGATTTTTGACTAAATTGAAACCAAGCCTCTCTGAAAGCAAACTTAGATGCCCATACATCTCTGGGTCTGCACAGCTTTTGTTTTCCACCGTGCTGAACGCAACTTTGTGCATAGAGAAGGCCCAAGAGAATTCTGGTGGAGCTATTAGGAGGGGAAGTGATTTTTTCGTAGGCTGATTAAAATTCGTTGGGCTTTCTGTTTGTTTGTTTTTAAACACCTATTTAGCTTTTAATTAACATTTAAGAGAAAGGAAGCTGGTTAAATATTCAATACCTCCTCCCTTTCAATTAAGGTATAACAGTACACAGCACTTGATGAGGCCTCTGGGAAGTATGGAAAAACAGAAGAGCAGACTCCTGATTATCATTTTGAGGGGGACTGGGAAGGTGAAACTCATCCGATTGCTGCTATTATTGCCATTAACAATAATAATGTCGAGGCCCTTTTATGAGCAGCACAAAGCAGTTTAAGAGCAAGGCTGATTCTTTAAAACCCAAACGCAAGGATTTGCATTTAAATACCTTTGCTTTTCCCATCCTGTTCTTTACTTATTTGGGAAGCAAGAATGGTTGATATTTACAATTTAACAAGTACTCTTCCTAAAATTAAATTCTTTCTTTTTGATTGTGTGTTCTCATTTATTTTAGACTTATCTAACAAAATACTTATTTTATTAATAACCCTGCTTAAGACTGCATTCTATTAAATTAAAAAAAAAACATTTTACATTACGGGACTACTTCAAAGAACTGCTTCAAGACTGATATATATTTTTCTTCTCGTTTCTTTTGCTTCTTTTAATTTGAGAGACAGCTCACCTGCAGAAAATGCTTTGTTCATATCAAATACCATACAATAATGATTTTTTTATTAATTGTGCTATGTAAACAGATTTAAATGGCACTAATGGCAGCAGGTATCAGTTGTGTAAATGTGCACATCTGAATGAGTTTATTTTTATTTTAAAGAAAGAAGTAAGAAGAGAGAGCAGATGCTGAAGTGCTCAGCTACTGGATATGTTTCATACATTAACAGTTCAAGGTTTATGGGACATAAGAGTGCATTGGTTTTTAAAAGCAGAAATAAATGTTTTGTGAAAATATTTCCGATTGCATAGAAAACAAGATTTTCCAATTCAACTTCACAATTAGCTCACTGTAGTGACCTGCTATCGACGGTCTGTGACTGTGAGCTTTTGAGTAGCTGCTGTCTTACCTGTTGTGTTCAGTGCTAGAGCTTTTCATTTTCCCCCAACCCAAGATATTTTCTCCATCTCTTTCAAATACATAAGTAAATGAACAGATTTACATATGTCTTCCTTGTGGTTATTCATCAGTAGTTAATGATGTGCACTTAGCAGCTGGACAAAAACCAAGAATTAGTCCAATTAGCTCAATAAATGCCTCCTTACAAAATATTTCTTAATTATTAAGAGTCCTTTTATACTTCAAGTAATAGAAAATCTTCTATTAATTTCAGTGAGAGTGGTATTTTGTCATTTAAAAACCTGTTTCCTGGCTTCTTTCAAAACCTCGTTCATAGAATCTACAGGAAAAAAAAAAAAAAAAACCAACACATTATCAGAGGACAATCAAACTAAACCCTTAAGCCTTAGAAGCCTGTACCAGGAAAAGTATCTTTGGTCTCAGCTAGGGTTGTGTTTGTAAATGACATCTGGATGTTGTAGAGAAACCTTAATCTTAATCGTTTTTTCTTCTTTAATTTTATTTTTTTTCTCCATGTTTTCTGAAGCAGTTGCACAATAAAGACAATTCTGATGAAAAGTGATATTAGTAAATCAATAACTTTTTTCCTTTCTTTTTTTAAGGTGAACACACACAAGAAACCAATTCACCTCATTCGCTGAAGAAGGATGTAGAAAACATGGGGAAAGGTAAAATAAATCAGGGTCTCTTCTGTTATAAAACTGCTCTTTGTTTTAATAGAATATGAGGATAATAGGGGGCATTTTTGTTCTGCACCATATTTTAAGCTTGTCAAGTAACATATGAATAATATATGGACCTTTGGGTGGATATAATTGAGATTAATGCATATATATCAATCAATACATGACACTGTAATATAATACTTTAAAATAATATATTACATTGATTTATATTCATGGCTTTCTGCACAAAATCTATCGTAGGTCTATGCAACACTTTTTTTTTCTTTTTTAATAACTACTAAAATATTTTGTCTTATCGTAATGAATTGCTCAGTAACTGTTCTCTCAAGAATTATTTCCACAGATTAGTAACACCACTTTTCTTCTCTCTTTTCTTTTTCTTAGAGGAACTCCAGAAGGTTTTGTTTGAACAAATTGACTTACGGAGGAGGCTGGAGCAGGAGTTCCAGGTGTTGAAAGGAAATACATCTTTCCCAGTATTCAGTAAGACACGTATCTGTGATTTTGGCATTTTTTTTTTTGAGAGTTGTTGTTTGTTGTTGAGTTGTGAAAAACAGGAGAAGCATGTTCTCAGTTCTATTGCCAGGATTTTCAGCTGAGGTTGACGGCACTTCCACTGTGGCTTTTCAGGCTTTTCAGGCTGCCAGCATCAGTTTTTTGTAGGAAAAATCTAGATGTCCCTTTTGGTGTGCATTCTAAAATGAAAGAGACAATTAAAAAGGTTTTCATGAAATTATCAGGAAGTTGAACTGCAGGCACAAGGAAATAGTAAAAGACATGAAGATGGGGGAAATGTGCATTCATGCAGAAGTTGGCTTTTTGCTAACTTCTCTTAAGTCCTGCATGACGAAAATATCTGACCAGCCCTCAGGTTGGTTTCCTGGAGCTTCCTGAAGAGTTCAGAAGCTCTCGGTTCTGTTAGAACTCCGAGTTGCTTCCTAAAAACTCCAGGGACAAAACCCACCATTGCAAGCACCCCAATTCAACAAACACCTCTGCTGCAAACTGAGGAATGTTTGGATCACAAGAAGAGGTGGGAATACAGATTGTGTTTTCTTGTTATTTAAAGAAAATACATTTTTCTGCTTTCTGTAAATAAGATAAATTCAGAGAAGTGCAAGGCAGGTCTCTGGAAATGACTCCAACTTTAGCTCAAATCTCGAAAGCTTCATAAATAAAGGAGAGCCTGAAGTGGTATAGATATTAATGAAAGGAGATAACCTCATCCTTCAGTATAAATTCAGTCATTACGTGGGTTTGAGAGTGAGGTAATTTTCAAATAATTTGTATAGATCAAAATGCTTGATGTGTGGTATTGGTAAAATGGCATCTTGGAGTTTTGCCATTCGGGTCACTCATTTATCGTTTTGTTCTTCTACAGTAAAATTAATGCTCTGTCATTGCCATGTAAATAAACAGTGCAATTAAACCACATGAAATACAATTCAAATAAAAGAAAAGAACACATATGGCTGACCAAGGAAGTGGCGACTGCGTATGCCGACTTGAAAAATATGTGGTTTCAGCATACCACAAAGCAGTGGTCAATTTTCTTCAGGATTAAAATAGAAAACAGATAATGTGCTATAAACAATATATGTAAGTGACCGTAAAACCTATTTACAGATTTAGATTTACCAAAAAAACCCTCCTCCACATATAATAAAACAAGGAAATGGGTCTTTGTCAAGCAAGTAAGTGTAAAATCTGAGATAAGTGCGGTTTGTCCTCTAGAACAGTGTGTGGTGCAGTGAAAGAGATGGGGCTGCTGCCTCAGGTCAGGTGTCAGAAGCTATTTGTCTTGCAGGTTTCCCTAGTAAAGTTTCTAACTGCCCGTGATGATGCTGGATAGGAAAGAGGTAGAGAGAAAAATCATAGAAAACCCAATTAAAAGAGAGAAACCTGAAAAGCGACTAAGGAAGGTACAGTTAAAATCGTGCTGATGGACTTCTCGTGGCTTGGAGACATGTGGGTCTGAACGAGGAAGAGAAGAGCAGGTTTGCGTTCCAGTCCTGAGCAGCCATGAGGGCTGTACCTCGGCCCGCCCCGAAGGTGCTGAAGGCAGAATCCTGCACCGCTTTTACATCTGGTGTGGACCGGCTCACGTTTTGTCCGGCAGCATTTAACGATGTGGCAGTAAAACAGTAGAAACGTAGCCTGGGTAGTTAAAGTATTTAAGTTTGTGTTAAGAAAACTCTTTAAATATTCATCTCTTTTCTCCTGGGCATTGCTCATGGCTTTGTCTGCCGCAGGAAGGAAAAAAAAAAAAAAAAAAAAAAAGCGTTATCCTCACCATTAACCCCATTTGCTCAGCGAGTTTGCAGTGCAGGACTGAGCAGGATTTCTGAGCTGTTTGTACCGAGCCTGTGAAGAGATGTTCAGGGAGGAGAGGAGATGAGGAGCATTTCTTTGCATAGCCTGCTCCTATTGACACGAAACTGGAAGAGGACCTACAGAGTAGCTAGCACGGTGACAAGAGACCATCACCTTTTGTCCCACATGGCTATTTTGGTAAGCAAAGGAGAAAACGCAAACTGGCTTGGATTCTTTTTCTTTTCAAGTTGGAGAGGAAAAAACAGGCTGATAAAATGAAACCTGAAGGAATTCCTGAAGATGTCATTGCCTTCTTTTCAGTGTAGCCATGCTGGACTCCTGCTGGTTTTAGCTAGATTTTCTCTCCATTTGTTTTCCTGGTATTTTCTCGCCATCCTGCACTGCCTCCATGCCTCTTAAGCAACATCCTTTGCTTTTCATTTAGACAGGACCTAATTACTGTGTGAAAGACAACAGAGCTCTGCCCCCTTCTAGTTTCCCTGTGCCCACATCTGATGAGGACACATCTCCTTTCCCCCAAGGCAAGGCAGCTCCTGCCACTCCACTGTGATGTGCTCTGTCTTCTTGCCTCTGCTTTTAGGTTTGAGAATGTAGTGAGCTTGTAGGGCTCTGCAGGGAATGAGTGTGTTCCCAGGCCCACAGCAGCACACGGAGCATTGATAGGAGCCACATTTCTCATCTGGGATCAAATCTTTCCATTGCAATTTTGGTATTTTTGTGACTCCCATTACTGCCCTATCAAAGTATCCCACAGTCATTTAATCTATTAATCCTCCCTATGCTCCAGGCAGATGAAGCAGTGCTATTATTCCTGATTTACTGGTGAAGAAACGAAGCGTGGCGAGACATATGCACAGAGCTTGGAGAGCAGATACTGAACTGAGGCTCCATGAGTTCTGGAGCCAGAGCCCAACAGCCAACATGACTGTTGAAGTCTTTTAATGTAAATAAGCCATTCTGGTTGCTTTGGCTTTATGGTACTCTTCAGCAGGACCCTACCAGAGCTGAAAGGTTGTGCCATAACCCAGCTGATTGGGAAGGCGTGGTCTGTCTTTCAATGATTTCTTCCTATCTGAATTCCACGTCACTCTTTAAGGGATTTGAGCTGCATTCAAAGTTGTCAGCACAATGTTGTAAACTGCAAATCAAATCCTGCATCCTTGAACACTTTCTGTTCTCACATCCTGGACGTCCCTATTGACGTCAGCAGATTTATACCAAAGCAAAGCAGCTTTTGCTGTTATCTCCAGTTCTTGTAGGAGTTTGACTGATGACTGCAGTCTGGTCCATTGAGAACATCACTGTGGGTATGAAAGTTATCAAGAGAAACACTGGAGCTTACATCTTAAAGTGGGGGGGAGGACAGAGCTGGATCAGTTTTTTTCCAAAGCTTTTTTTCTCATCAGCAGTGCCTCCTATCAGATAAGTTTTTGGTAAGTATATCGTACAAAAAAGCTTCGGTGTCCTTCAGTTGGGTTTGGTTTCATTTGATTTATATGAATTCTGCTATGGTCTCTATTTTAATTACTGCATTTACTTGTCTTTTTTTTTTTTTTTTTTTCCCTCTTAATAGATAATTTTCAAGATCAGATGAAACGAGAGCTGGCATACAGAGAAGAAATGGTGCAGCAGCTACAAATTGTGAGTCTATGTCTTTGACTAAAACTGTTATGAACTATCACTTTGATTTTTTAAGTACACCCTCAAGTTTTTCCTCTGGAAGCCATGTAGATGTAATATTACAGAGCTCACATTCCCTTATGCTTAGGAATATGTTAGCATGCAGTTCTTAACTGGTTTAGAGTTCAATTACCTGGAGATTTACTTTCATACCATAACCAGATGGGTCTTCATCTTTCAACTCAATGGAATGTGCTGACTGAACACTGAGACTACAGCTTTCCTGAGACAGGCTTGCCAAAAATCTCCATGTCTGAATCAGCCTTCTGCTTGAGAAGCTCACTTTTCCTCTTGCTGAAAATGGGAGGAGTTGTTGTCTTCTGGTGCTGTCATTTTCTACTTGATGGGTTAGGACATAAAAATAAAGCTGAAGGCCACGATTGTCAAACATGTGTACTGAGCTCCGAGGCATTTAGAGTGGCCTTATTTTTAGAGCTCTGAGCTCCCTGTTCCTGCTGACTTCAGAGATTTCAATGAGAGATGGAGGGTGTTGGAAGGAGGTTGTTTCCAGACCATTTTGGAGGGGTTTTTCTTTTGCTGGTCTCCACTCTTCAGCATGTACAGTTGTTACTGTGTTCCCCTTCATCTCCCAGTATCTGGCAGAGAGTTTCATTGGAATCCCATTGGCCTTCTTGGCTCACGCCATGGATAAACTAAATCTTTTGGTTCGGGGCACATTAAAAAGCAGGACTTATTTTGATATATTTTGTCTGTTGTTTTTAACAGGGATGAGTTATTTTGTTTTGTATGTTCCTGGAACACTGTAGCATTGCTTTCACAAAGTTGCCCACATGCAATTTTCTTGTCAGTGTGGTGCAAAGAAAAAAGATGAAATTTTTCATGCATACTCAAATCACAATTTTACTTTCAGCTTCATAGATATGTAGGGTTAAACACGAAAATTACTGGCTTAACTAGCCACAGAATTTGGCTTAGTCATTTTTATTTTTAAGATTATATAATGAGTTGGTTTGTTGTTTGTTTTGTTGTTGTTCTTGTTGAGTTTTTTTGTTTGTTTGTTTGCTTTTCTCACCATTGTGTGCATATGCAACTTAAAGTAGCTCTTCCTGAACGTTTCAGTAAGACCATGAAGACATCTATTTGTTTAAAAGCACTTCTGACATTGTGAAACTGCAATGCAGAGCACGATGATAAATTGCCACCCCAACAAGCACGTGCTGGGGAGTCGCGCTGTTGGATGGGAGGCGATGGCTCAGACTCCAAGTGCCCTCTGCTGTCACTCCGCAGCCACTGCACTCACAGCAACGAGGATGTGGCACGGGTTCAACATTGAGAGCCTCACTGTTTAATCAATGAGTTGTAATTTTAATGCTTTGTCCACTCCGGACTTCGAAAAATTATTTTATGGCTTCCTGAAAGTCAGGAGCGAGGCCCAGGTCTTTGAGAAAGCGTTCTGTTACAGCATCTGAAATGGATATTGACCTCTTTGGACACAACCTGGCTTGGTAGGTGGATGGAGTGTTGGACTCTGTGTGGCCATTGGCAATTTCTGTTAATAAGGAGTTGGTCCGAGTGCCTGGAGCAGCTGCCAGGAAGCACTGCAACCATATGCCAAGCTTTCAGCCAAGTGCCAAGAAGCGATCAATAAATCATCATATTTAACAAGAAAATTGATCTTAAATCACCGAGTATGTTTTTCTCTTCTTCCTGCCTCAAAGCATCATCTACCCAAATGGCTGAGTCCATGCAGGTCCCACTTTGCTTCAGGCATGGGTTGTGATCAACCCTACTACTTTTCCATGGGGATAAAGGCAGTAGTTTTTGAGATGTGTTAGAAATGTGAATTGTTCTGACAGCCTTTTGTCTTTCCATCTGGCTTAGATGGGTTTTATATTCACTACAGAGTCTTGGCTTCCACCCTACTGGCCAACTGTGGGGTGATAATAATGCTCAGTCCTCAAAATTGGATCCAGCTAGAACTCCTCTGATGTTCGATATCCTCTAGCCCTCAGTATTACTTTCAATCAGCTCTGTTCTTTGAAGGCAGACAAGAAAATAAATCAGGAACTATCTGCCTGCAAAATTGATTTCTCTTCATCATCTTCTATCCCGATCTTTAAAGGTTTACAAGAAGTCTTTAAAAGAAGGAAAAATCCACCCTGGTATGGCATTCTTTGGAGGTATGAGATCATGTTCCTTGGAGTCCTACTGTAATTAAGAACAGCTCTAATAGGTTCAGTTCCTATTTTATGCTGTACATGGAAAGTTGAGGCTTCGTACAATGAATGTATTCATGATACATGCAGGGAATATTCGCACTGTTATGTAGGTTTGCAGAGATGTTGGTCACTGCATGCTTGTCACTCCGTGAGTGAGAAGGGAAATGGGAAATAGTGGCGCTTTAAAATATTGATTTGATTTTGGTGGAATCATCTGTAGTTAAATTAGGATGGAAATTAGTTCTACATGCATAATGCCAGGCAGAGTTCAGTTCCCAGGAAGCCAAAGGGGGAATCTTATCAAAGGCATCTTCTTGCCCTTTTAAGTATTGATCCTATCTTCATCTGAACACTCACTCTGGATGCACAAAAAGGGAACAAACAGCCCTAAATATGTTCTATTGCAGCACTGGATTCACAAAATGTTCGTGCAACTCGAAAAGCAGAAGACATTGCACGTGATTTAACTTGTGAAAAACTGTCCCTGCTGAATACCACCCCTTCCACTTCCATTTATTACCGGGAGCATGCACAAACCAACACACATTGAAAAGACACCGATGTGCCAAATATAGCAGAAAAAAACGGATTGAGAACAGTCCCTTTCTGACAGAATGTACTTCGTTGTGTTATCTAGGTCAGCACAGCTTGGGAGATGTCCTATATAACTGACGGCCATGCAGAGTGATGTTGGGAGTGAGAAGGAGGTAGTAACATCACAGTCTCAGCTGAAACGTGCTTATTCAGCCACTTGTTGGTGGCTCCCTTTGCTCCCAGATTTGGACTGATCCTGTTAGCTCAGAAGTCAGGAAAATGAATTCACGATTTCAACACATTTGACATTATTTCTGAATATATCACAGAGTTCCTAGAAGCAGAAGCGGGTCACCTCAGTCTGCAGCAGCACCGGGAGTGGAGGTGCATAAATTTTGTGATCCCAATATGATTCTTTCCAAAAAACAGCTATTCACTATTGAGGAATAGTGAACATGTAGCCATTTGGATTCCCACCTACAGGGAAATCTCAGAGCAATTTAGTTTTGTTGCATTTTAAAGAGCTGTCCCATACTGCATTCCCAGCAGCCTACGAGCACATCATCCCACTTTGTTCCTAAATATAACTACGTTCCCTAATATACCTATGTTCTCTGTTTTGCTTTAATTATTTGTTCCACTTCAGTGGCTTTCCTCGGGTTTGTGCAAGGCAGAGATAGTTATTAAGAACTTCCTAATTATGGGGATATAAATACATGCAGACTGATACTCCCAACTTGCTGTATTTTGACTGTGCAGAGATTCCAGCCTGCATATGTTGTTAGCCAAACCTTGGCTTAAAACAGTGGCTTTGTTTCTGTGTCGTTGCAGATTCCCTATGCAGCAAGCTTGATCAGGAAAGAAAAGCTGGGTGCACACCTCAGCAAAAGCTAAAGGTAAGCTTCTGAAAGAAGGGGTGGGGGAGTATTCTGACCAGCCTGGCCATCAGATTTTTCTCTGCAGCCATTGCAAGAATTTAGAGAATTTTTTTGCTGTGTGCTACTGATCCATTCCCATCACGCCCACTGACCATGTGCCCAGCTGCCACATCTCCACGGTTCTTGAACGCTTCCAGAGACAGGGACTCCACCATCACCCCGGGCAGACTGTGCCAGGGCCTGACCATTCTTTGGAGAAGAAATTGTTCCTAATATCCAGGACCTCTCCTGGTGCAACTTGCCATTACCTCTTGTCCTAAATCATCACCCAAATTGTGGGACATAGTGTTGGTTGAACACAGGCTAATGGCTTGAACAAGAGCTTCTGCTCTCTGACACTAGAAAGTGGCTTCAAGGAAATGTACCTTCAGCAGAAAGTGGGAAACTGCCTTGACATTCAATTCCAGGTGCTAAAGACTTAACATTTAAATTAACATTTACTTAGAGAGCAACGAGGCCCTGGCATTGCTGCCCAGAGAAATGTTAGTGCTTCACTATGAGAAGAACCCAAGGCTGGGTTGGTTGGATGGGGCCCTGGGCAGCTTGAGCTGCAGACAACAGGGATTTCTTTGAGTAGGTCCTGGAAGATTAGTTGTATCTTAACTGCTAAGCTAAACCAGTAAAGCAGAGAATCACAACCCTATTGCTCAGAAGCAACTTCAGATTCTCAATGTACCAAGCAGGAAAGGGTTGTCTTAGTAAGAAATGTGCGTGCACATCCATACCCATGCAGTGCACCAAGGGAGTGAAGACCCTGTGCACTGCAGAGCAACCACTCAATTAATGCCCTATTTTCCAGAAATCCTATACTGCTCTTGTTGGACCTGCTGTGCCAAATCAGGTCTTGTTGTATTTAGTCATACTGCAGTCAGTTACTCCTTATCTGTAATGGAATATTTCAATGGGACTCTGAATTTTAACTAGCTAGTCTCAGAGGATGCTTATCATAGAATCACAGAATCAAGAAGGTTGGAAAAGACTTCCAAGATCCCCAAGTCCAACACACCCCCACCATTCTCACATGTCCCCAAGTGCCACATCCCCACAGTTCTTGAACACCTCCAGAGATGGGGACCCCATCACCTCCCTGGGCAGCTGTGCCACTGCACCACATTTTTTTGGAGAAGAAATACTTCCTAATATCCAACTGGAACCTCCTGTGATCCAACCTGAACCTCCCCTGAGCAGGTGACTTTCGCGTGTCTGTTTTCTTGGGACTGTGAGTAAATGTTGTAATTCTGTGAGTAAAGAAATGCCAGATTCAAGCTTAGAGATGGTAACACTTTCTCTTTGTTTTGTTTTGTGGATTTTTGTTGTTTTTTTTTTATTCCTAGAAGCGCAGGACCTTTTGCAGCTGTTCCCTTGTAAATAATAACCCACCGTTCTGAAATCTAACTTGTATAAAGACTGATAAAATGGAAGTGCTTGGGGATATAAAGAACAAGTAAAACAAATCAGGTTCCTCCGAACTCAAGGACAAGTGACCTCAAAACATCATGGACAACCATGTAAAATAGAACGTAGCAGCCATTTATTAGTAAAAACAAAACAAACAAACAAACAAAAAAATCAAAAAATGCCTGTCCTGGATCTTTTTTGGTGGTACCAAAGTTTAAGTCTTTGTGTTTTTAGAAGGACTACTAAACCTATTAGAGGAAACGCTTTTGATGAATCACACACATAAGCAGTGAAGAGAACTGATGATCCTTCCAACGCTACAAACACTGACACCATCCGCCAGATCATCTTTTGCTTTTGCAGAGTGATTGTTTTATGGAAAGAAACACGTGGCTTTGAGATGGAGCCTCACTGGGATGGAAGGATAAAAAAGCGTGAGCCATACACAGTGCTTTTTAAAAGCAGACTGGAAACTCTCATACCCCCCCTCCTTGGTCCCTTTCTCCTCTGGTATTTTGCCTGCTGTATGAATTAAGATTGTACTCTTCTGGAAATATTTTACAATTTAATATTGAGTGTAATTAAGAATATAATCACTGTTATCAAAAAAGGTATTTAACTCTGTTGTAGTTTCTTTATCATTCATGTGGATAAAAAGTCTATAATAAAACAAAGAAAACTATGAGATAATAGCCGAGCTTCTCTGTAATTCAATGCTGTGCTTATTCCCCTGGAAAAAAAGAAAAAGAATGGGGAAATTTATCCCCAAGAATAGCTGTTTAGAAGTACTTCGGTTCACAGGCCTGACAGTGTATTAACCAGCTGCCAGCTGTGTCCTTGTCACACCTGCCCACCTTCTCTATGCCAAAATGGTTTCATAAGCAGCCACTGAGCCTCTCTGGTTGTCTTTCTTCCAACAAATTGTCGTTGCTCCTCCAACAGAAGCAATCCCACAGCTTTCCTCTGCCTTTTTCTGATCAGCTGTATCCTTTGTGAGATGGGGAAATATTTGCATAGCACTCAGGACAAGGGATATCATATAGATCGTAGTGTAGAGTGGCACAGTGATGTTTTCCAATCTTTTCTGTGAAGAATGAACTCTTCTGTAGTGTCGTGGTAAAATGTCTTACCACTACAGATCAAAACTTTTGCCCAGACATAAAGCAATCCCATTGCTCAATAAGAAATTACTGCCTTAATGGCTTCAGAGTGCCAGAGCTCCTGGATGTGGTCAGGCGAGCGGAGCAGCCTGTTGTCTCCCACCATGTGTTCAACCCCGGGAGCAGACACAAAGGATCTGCATCAGATTTATTGCTTCTCTCTATTGTTCCGTTCTGTTCTGTTCAGCAGAGCTCAGACCATCATATTTCCCACTGCAAGCCGTGCTTCCACATGTTGGTTTTGCAAAAGTAACCGGCATGCACTAACTGCATAGCTCACACAAATGAAGGATATTTAACTAATACGATTCTAATTTAATGTTCAAACTTCAATTTTGCACTCTTACTTTGTTACCTACGCTAAGCCCCCAGACAAAAAACAGAAGCACCACTTGCCTTGTTGGTAAATAACCTGCAGATCTCCGCTACAAATGTGAAGGTGGAACGCTGGTGAAGCGTGAACAAAATCTCTTGAATTAAAAACTCATCCCTCACACTGCTCAAGAATGTGATCCTAGAAAACAAACACAGAGCAGTCACCGCCTAAGCAGCTCTCCTTCAACAAACATCCCACGAAGCTTCTTATCGCCCACTGGCTCTTGTTTGCTTTCCTCTTGCAACAAAATTGTACACGTTAAAGTGATGAGGTTCCCAACGCAGCAGTAAGCTGTTGTGCCCTACAGACTCAGCCCTCAATGTGTTGTTTTTTTTTTTTTTTCACCAGCTGGTGTCATAAAGAAAAGAAAAAGGATGACCTATGTAGCTGACCTGTAGGATGACCTACGCAGGATGACCTGTGTGTCTATCCTAACGCTGTTTGTATTGAATGCAACTCTGTAGATAGTTATAGAATCATAGAATCAATATCCCGAGTTGGAGGGGGCCCCTAAGGATCACTGAGCCCAGCTCCTGGCTCCACAGCACAGCTAAAAATCAGACCATATATTACGATGGTGGCCCTGATAGGTGAGATGCAGACATCCTGGGGAGCAGAGCCTGGCATGGTGAGTCAGCCCAGCCTTATCCACAGGAGGTGGCCATGCAGAGATGAAAGGTAAGAGCTTGCTGGTGAGCTATTTTTATGGGTGTTGGGTAGCAAATCCATACACATTCAGCTTTTGTTACATGCAGCCTGTCAATACCTCTAAAAAAACTACAGTTAACCAAATCTCAACTTCTACAGCCACTAACACGACAGGTGAGAGGTACTGCAGATCTTGGTTTTAGCCTTTCTTTTGTCCAATCCCCCGAAAATGCAAATTAAACACAATGCAGACTGCATTTGGAGCTGTGATTTGAATTGTTGGAGGATTTGGATCAATAATAAATACATGCAGAAAGCTCATCAGCGGCTAACTATCCCTTTTTCTTACACAGAACTGGTCTACCCCTTACCACACACATCTCCAAACCATCTTGAGCTCTGCCCTTCAGACGTACTGTTGCTTCTCCAGGACCCAGCTCCCAAACCGTTTGCTTCTGTGATACTTCAGCACCAAGCAAAAGCATGGAGGTACGTGCTTTCTCTTGCTCAAAACATAGGAACAAATTTCTCCCATCCAGAACAGTAAGCCTAGGTGCTTTCAAAGCATCTCCAAGACCATTGATTTCCTCCAAATGTTTTCTTCCCATAATTTTTATGTAAAACTTTAGAATCATAGAAACACCAACGTTGAAAACGACCTCAAAGGTCATTCAGTCCAACCACTCTTTAAGGTTGTTACACCGAAAATTCTGGATAAATTGAGTAGTAGACAAAAAACAGCACCTTCTCAGCAAATCTGCATGTTTAGGGCTGTATAAAAAAGGAATTAATGGAAGCAAAGATCAGCACTGGCTCAGCACTTTTGCCCCACTGGGTTTCAAAACAGAATGAAGCTGTACTCTGAAAGTACTACCTGCATTCAGGGTGAAGTTCTATTCACAAGAAAAGTTTGTGAGGAAGGGCTGTGAAGAGCTGCTTTGGTGCTGTTGATACGTGCAGGAGGAGCTGTAATTGTTTTGTGGCTGTTTACCTGCATGCAGCAAAAATAAAAAGCATCAGTCTCCATTGTTTTGAAAGCCCTGCTTACCTGCCAACCCAAAACACCAGAGTGTACAGATGGAAAAAGGAGTCTCCACCCTACGGCACCCCACCCTGTCTGCTCACAAAGCACAAATGCTTTGAGCAGTGACGAAGGTTGGTTTTTTTTTTTGTTTTTTTTTTTTGGCAAAAAAAACTCAATATAGTTGCCAGCTCAGCTCCAGCAGCAAGGACAGAGAAAAAGCAGGTCCTGATCTGCAGTGATGCCACTTCCCTGGAGAGGAGTGAGAAGAGGCAAGCGCTGCAGAATGAGATTCACAACACCCTGCTCGTGGTACAATGAAGAATAAGCAAATTAAAGCTAAGCTAAGAATAAGCCAACACCAAAATAAAGCACGTTTCAATCTCAGTCCTCTCCAGCAGCCCAGATCTTGGCCGTCATGGAGAAGCAGCTTGACAGCTGCTCAATGAGGGACACGGTTCGTGGGCATGGATGGTTGGGGTGGATCTTGGTGATCTTTGAGATCTTTTGCAGCCTTAATGATTCTAGAAGTCTATGATTCTAACACTGTTCCTTTCAGTGTGAAAGCCAGACTGGTCTGTGTAGCACCAAAAAAACAAAGTCTGGGTTCAGAGCTCTGTGCTCCTGTAGCTGCCCCTTGGCCAGGAGCCTTCTTAGCTGATTGGATTTCAAACCAGGAGGGGACCTCCACCAAACCTGCCGGTATGACCCAAAGGTCCTGGATGTGGCACATTTCTGCAGAGACTTCTGAATGCAAACAGCAGAGGCAGCTTTGTTGCAGCAGGAGAGGGTGCACGTGTGGCTGCTGGAAGGAGCCCAGTGCTTGGAGAAAGCTCTGGAGGCCTGTAGGTGGAGTCCAGCTGCGTCAACCGCTCTGCAAGCAAAGCATTGCTTCACAAGAGGACAGTGAGTAAAGCCTCTCTTTGATCCACCTCCACACTTTATTAACTGCCTGTGAAAGGAGATTATTCCGCCCTAAAAAAAAAAAAAAAAAAAAAACCACCTAAAAAAAAATAAAAAAACATGGAGGAAATAAAACAATCAGCTGAGGCAAATGAAGTGAGCAATTACTCTGGAACCATTCAGACCAGATTGACTTTCACTTCTGGTCATACCAGCTTGATGTCGACGCAAGGATCTCCAGCACCCACAAGGTAACCCAGAAATTTGTTATTTTTCTTCTCAGTCTGCTCTAGATTTAAACGGCCATGGCTTATTTTGTAACATTTTCAAGCTGAAGGGTGGGATGGAGGTGCTTCTTAGGACATCTTTCAACGTGAGTCAGCTTGTATCATGGAAATCTGGAGGAACTCCCTCACAGGAGTTGTTGCAGACAACTCTGATGCAGGTGGCATATGAGATTTCATTCTGAGCATCATTTCAGAGCTGGTACCGTTCCTCATATACAAGTGAGTGACTTTGGTTTATAAGATCTCTCTTTTTTTTTTTTTTTTTTTTTCTATAGGGTAGTATTTTCTTCAGGCACCTGGATTTTCTTCCAGAACTTGTGGCTACACAGATTTTTCACAATAATTCCACTTCAGCTTAAAGCTTTTTGGTGCAAAGAGAATAGAGTTGAAAGTGTAGTAGATAAGTCATTATAAACAAGCTGTTCTGATACCCAAGAGCACACTAGTGGACAGTTTATTAATAATGTATTAATAAAACGAATGTTATAGAATACAGCTTGTGATTGCACATTTTGTTCCTATCCTGAATAAAGGAACTAGAAGGGGGTAAAAGAGTGAATGGAAGCCTTTGCATCACACATGCAAGCTGGAAGTAATGTGCGCTTATTTCTCTTATTGCCTTAAAAGGAACATTCCAGTTTTTGGTGTCAGGTTAAATTCTGTTTGTGGGATTTGTCCCTCAGCTCCTCTATGCTTTAATTCCATGTCTGCAAAACCGTGCTATTGTAATGCTCCTATCTCACAAGGAAGTTGTAAAGATAATTCACATTAGAGATGGTGAAATACCCTGAGGGAACACAGGAATCTAAAACAGATACGCTGATTTTGAACATTAAAATGTGACCTGATTGTTGGCTTGCCTTTTCAGGATGCTTCATGATGCTGAAGAAGGTTTTCACACCACTTCCCTGTCCAAGGAAGAAGGTGCTTTATTTTCCTGTTTGTTTCCACTGGCATTTAAAATCAGCTGTGTTTGTTGGTGAGGTAACAGCACTGAGAGGCCCCAGGCAATAGCAGTGCTGACAAACATTGAGGATTTATCAGAGACAAAATGGTGAGCGGGCTCAAAAGGAATGAATGAATGAGCCGTATTCAGTCTATTTCTGTTGAAGTTTTAGAGAGGGAAGGACAGTGGAAATAAAAAGGGCTGTCACAGCAGAAGAGAGGAGGGAAAAGCTTGGAGATGGGTGCACATGGGGGAATCCAAGCCGCCATGCCCACTGACCATGTCCCTAATTCCCACATCTCCACAGTTCTTGAACACCTCCAGGGACGGTGACTCCCCCACTCCCTGGGCAGCAGTGCCAGTGTATTTTCACTCTTTCTGAGAAGAAACTGTTCCTAATTCCAAACCGGAACCTCTCCAGTGCAACCTCAGGCCATTACACCCTCCACCCACAATTTGCAGCAGGAGAACCTGCTTGCAACCTGTGACAGTTTCCCAGAAGGCTGCATTTCCTAAAGCTGTTCACTGACAAATCTCACCTGTGGTTTCCATCTGCTCTTCAAGGTTCGTCATCCATTATTTATGAAATCATCATGTTGTCTCTCTGTGGAGGTCTGCTGCTGCTCTTTGTGATCAGTGCCATCGTGAGAATTGTCCAGAGGTGAGTGCTGTGGCAGAGGACAGATCTGGGCTCTCCAAAGAAACGTGGGCAGTGATTATAGAATCATTAAAGTTGGAAAAGACCTCTAAAGTAGCCAAGTCTAACCTTAACCCATTTTCATCATGCCCACCAACTACGTCTCCAAATGCAGGCACCCCACATTTGAGTTGGAAGGTTGAGTTGAGTTAAAGTTGCACTCACTACCAATAGAACCTGGAGGATGAAAGGATTAAGAGCAGCCCTGCTGAAAAAGACCTGGGGGTACGGGTGGATGGGAAGATGAGCCAGCAATGTGCCCTTGTAGCCCAGAAAGCCAAACATATCCTGGGCTCCATCCCATCTCTGGAGACTTTCAAGGGGCCAGGCTGGATGATGCTCTGGGCAGCCTGATGGAGCTGTGCTGTCCCTGTGCACTGCAGGGCAGTTGGACTAGAGGGCCCTCAGAGGTCCCTTCCAACTCTAAGCATTCTATGATTCTATCCTATGATTCTAAAGAGGACCTGTAAACTCTTTAGATTCCATTTAAATTGAGATTAATATTCCAGATCTGACAAATACTAAAAAATCCTAAATCCATAAATAACCAGAGGTTAAATGAGATATGTAGACATGAACTATTCTTTAACAATTCTTTAACTATTCTAAGTTCTTCAACTGCTGCCGAGGTTTTACCTATATAGATGTACAGTGACATTTTACTGAGGAAAATGAAGTGACCCCTAATTTCTGACTTCTGACAATACTGCCATTTTTTTCAAGAAGTCACGAGATGAGGAACGTTCCTTGAGATGCTTATTTCCATGTGGAAAAAAATAGAAAATGTGTTTTGGGAAGTCTCCCCAAACAAACATTTTGTTTTGTTGAGCTTCTGTTTGAATGCAGCTATGGCCAAATGGAGGAGGGAGATGGGATCAGAAGAAGTGTTTTGTGCTAAAAGGACAAAAAGATAAGAGGGAAAGGGAAAAGGACACCTCTGTGATTATTCTTATCACCAGCACCACACTGCTGTTAATTATATCTTCTTATAAACTGGATTGGGTTCAAACTACAAATGGCTCTCCATGATAATGTGATACTCAGCGATCAGCTTTGTTCCATTTCTGTCTCGCAGCCACTGCACTCCACATTACTCTTCCAAAGACCTCAGTGCATCCACAGTTGCTCTGGAAAACACTGCAATGACCAACATCTGCTCTGATAAGATTTCAACAGTGAATTTGACTGGCCCGGTGTGTCTGAGTTACATTTCCAGCAGGCCCACTGGAGGTACAGAAGAGACAATTTCCATTTCTGAGCTCCCATTCTTCTCCTCTGCTGTGTCGATCACACCCCCGAATTCACCACTGGAGCAGTGATGGCTCCTCTTGTCAGCTGCTTTATTCTGGAGACAAACATGCACAAAAGGCTCTGGGGTGCACGTTGGCAAGCAATGGGCTGATGTGTCCTACATTTCCTCCACCATGACTTCAGGTTGCCAACCTGTACTACACCAGTATTAGAAAAAAGAGGAAACTGGGGATTTTTTTTTTTTTTGGTAAGGGGAGAAAAAGTATGAATTCACTCACCTTATCTTTGTGCAGTGAATGTATTAGAAGTGTACTATAGATTTACTCTCTTTCCGTTGAATGAGTCATGAGAAAAAAACATGGGGGAATTTCGGGTGATTTTTATTCAGGTAATTAGGGTGATTTCCAAATCCCTCTGATTCACACACAAATTGCAGCCTTCTATCCATGGTTTATAGCAAGCTATATGACTGTGGCTGTGCCAACACTATTGGACGCACTGCGGTCTGCAAGTCACCAGTTCTTTGACGTCTTTTTTAATCTGCCCACCTTTACAGTCTGAAGGAAGATACTATCTATTAATCTTTAAGCTAAGAGCTGCAGCACCGGTGACCTCTGTCTCTGGTGTGACATCAGCTTGCTGAGGAATGAGCTTGTTCTCCCCACTCAAGTACAAGGGTATATGATCTTCCATTTATCTTATCAACTTTTTTGGCCTACCTCCAGCATTGTTTTCCAGAGGAAGCAGGAGGAAAGACCTCTGACCAGTGAGTGTTCCCCCAAAAGAGATTTGGCATCATTCATTTCTTCTTCAATCATCAAAGTGACAATTTGAGCAACTCAACTGAGGTGGAAACCAAACTTTGCTTCGTAGAATTATGGAATCACAGAATCATGAAGGTTGGAAGTCCTTTAAGATCCCCAAGCCCAACCCTAACCATCCCACCATGGCCACTGGCCACATCTCCAACTGCCACATCTCCATGGTTCTCAAACACCTCCAGGGATGGGGACTCCACCACCTCCCTGCACAGCCTGTGCCACTGCATCACCTCTCTTTCAGAGAATAAATTTTTATATCTCTTATGGTTATGGCAAAATTCCCTTTCTTACCTCCAGTGTGGAATTCCAACACATGGAGACCAGGATAATGTGTATGTAAGGAACAAACAACAAACAGCAATTAGAGATTGTTATGCTTAGGGAGCCAAGCACAATAAACTTAGGAAATAGTACCAATAAATGGATGCGTGGGTTCTGAATTTTGTATTTGTTTTACTTTTGTTCTTTGCTCACCAGGAATAAAGCAACACAATCCTGACAACATGCATGCTACAAGCTTTGGTCTCAGTGGAGGAGATGAGGATGGTTTAGCCCCAGGAAATGTGTTCTGTTTGGTGATATTGAACAACAAACCAATGCAAAATGTAAAAGAATGAAAAATAGCAGGGTCTTCTCAATACTTTCCCAGCCTCAGCTGTAATCCTTTGGCATCTGTAGGGTGGTTTTGAACTCTTCCTTATGGTGATGGACTGCACTCTGCAGATGACATCGGAGGAATTTACTGCAATGAAACATAACACCTTAATGAGGAAAAGAACTGCTTTCCTCCTAATGCAGCAGCTTTGTCTGGTTTTCCCTCCACCACGCAGTGTGATGGCTCAGATCTAAGACTCGTGTGGTTGCTGAATTGCCATGATGGATTTTGGAAAGGGGAAAATCATGTCAACTTTATGTAAGCATTACAGCAGCTGCTCTTTGGAAATACATCTTAATGATGGGTAAAAATAATAAGCCATAACTTATATACTTCTTTTAAAAAACTTTTTCTTTCTTTCTTTCTTTCTTTCTTTCTTTCTTTCTTTTTTTTTTTTTTTTTTTCCCCAGCACTGTAATTCTAAACATTAGTTCTTCATTGAGGTCAGCAGCTAGAGATAGACAGGATGCTGTAAGGAGGTAGCCCAGGAAATTCCACTTGATGCTGGTGGCTACCAGACATGCCTGTCAGTGACCTCTCGTATCTGTCACTTATGTTGGAAGGGACATCACAGAGCCCCCACCGTGGGCTGGCTGCCCCCCCAGCTCAGCCTGTCCAGAGCTCATCCTTGGCCTCAGGTACCTCCAGGGATGGGGCACCCACAGTTCTGGGCAGCAGTGCCAGGGCTTCACCGTCCTCTGGGTAAAGAATTTTCCCTTCACATCAGACCTGAACCTGCCCTCCTTAGTTTAAACCCTTGTCTTATCAATATCTGCTCATGTAAACTCAGTCTCTCACCTGTCTGTTAAGCTCCCTTTACGTATTGATGGCTGCTGTGAGGTCTTCCTGGAGCCTTCTCTGGGCTGAACAAACCCAACTCCCTCAGCCTTCCTTAACAGCAGAAGTGCTCCAGCCCTCTGAGCACCTCTGTGGATGCTCTGGACCTGCCCCAGCAGCTTCCACATTTTTGCACTGGGAGCCCAGGCCTGGACACAGTACTAATGCATTAGTAATGATTATTTAGTAGCATAAAACTATATCACAGAATCACAAAATCATACAATCAAGTTGGATGGGACCCACAGGGATCATCACTGAGTCCATCCCCAGATCCCAAACAGCACTGCCCAAATCCAAACCTCATAACTGAGAGCAGTGTCCTGACTGTGAGTCTTACATGGTGATGATGCCAATTGCTGTGCCCTAAGCAAGGCACAGTTCTACTGCTGCCCAGGGAAGGAGCTCACGGTACGTTTGATTGCTGAGAGATAGAACTGGAGTCACGCAATGCTCCATCAGCTGCAATGAGAGATGTGAGCAACAAAAGCAAGTGTTCACGCACAGAGAGCAGCGCATTACAAGGAATTTAAAGCAATTAAAAAAGTCAATTTCCCCCAATTTCTCTCTGCACTCAGGTCTCACCCCTCTTAACCCCCACACCCCACCCCTGACTCCGCCCACTTCCGAAGGCCACGCCCACTCACCTACAGGCCACGCCCATTCTTCAGCGAACAAACTACCCAACCAGGCCCCGCCCACACCCATCAGGCACCGCCCATTCCGTGCAGGCCACGCCCATTCCGCCACCAAGCCCCGCCCTCCCCGCCACGTCCGTGCCCCGCCCCGGCCCGCCATGGCGTTCACGCTGTACGCGCTGCTGCAGGCCGGGCTGCTGGTGGTCAATGCCATCGCCGTGCTGCACGAGGAGCGCTTCCTTCGTCACGGTGAGAAGTCCCTGCCCCCACAGCCTCCCGGCCCCCCGGCCATGCCCGGAGGTGGCTGCCGGGCCCCGGGCCCTCCTGCTCGCGTCCCGCTTAGATACTGGGGGGAGGGGGAGAAACGCGATGCTCTGGGGTTTATGTTCACCCTGCGGTTGGATTTTGTGCTCAGCATCCTTCCTGCCGGCTCTGTGCCTGCCCTCTTCCACTCTCTTTATGCCTTTTCCAATTTACTCCCGCCGTGCCCTCTCTATGTCGGGATGCTGACATGGGGTGAATGCTGTTTTCCTCATTAACAAAAGAAACCCAAAGCGCAGAGCAGGGAAAAGCCACAGAGCAGAATTGCGGACTGCCACCATTCTTTTTAATAGGGCTCCCCATTTCCTGCTTTTGCCCTCGTTTCTCCAAACCAGGCCAAAGCAGGACGAGAAAAAACCCAGCGCTGTCTCCAGAGCTCCTGGTCCTTCCGTCTGGAGCATCCCGCTGTGCATCCCGCAGCTTTGTTTGCCTTCAGATGGGCTCTGTGGGGAGGGCAGGTTGGCCTTCTAGGAAAGGTCCTTCCCCAGAGCTTCTGGGACTCAGGGAGTGCTGAGCACAGCTCTCCGATGCAGTTTGCGTTTGTTGGGCTCCACGATCTGTGTTTGTGTGTCCCTTCCAGCTCATGGCGCTGATATTGCTGATACATTGCATCTGTTGGACGGTTCTGGGGCGGTGGTTGTTCTTTGCTTTTTAACGTGGCTGTTCTTACGGTGTGCAGTTGGCTGGGGAAGCGACCAAGGGATCGGAGGATTCGGAGAGGAACCGGGAATCAAAGCACAGCTGACGAACCTCATTCGATCCGTACGGACCGTGATGAGAGGTGAGATGACGGCGGTCGTTTGGTCTGAGCAGCCACTGCCTGTGAAGTTCTGTTGCTGTGCTTTAAGGACATAACGGCAGCATTTGCCCCTTCCTTTTGACAAACAGCTGCTGTTTCTGTTTGTCATCCTGTGGCAAATATGGTCTTGCTCACCACAAAATAAACTTCTTCTAAATCGTGCTAAAGCCACGCAGAGAGAAAGTGGAGAAACACCAGGCCACGGTCCTGGCTCCTTCCACTGATCCCGACTCTGCGTAGGGAAATGTCTTCAGCAGTCAATGATTTTGCTCCCTGAAGGGTGACACTGTGAAATTGCATCAGTCTGTGATGCGCAGAAGGAAACGGATTCAAACTTCCTCTTGTTTTCTCTGCAGTGCCACTGATAGCCGTGAACTCCGTGACAATTGTGCTCCTCCTCTTGTTCGGCTGAAGATTCCTGTGGCAAAATCTTATGGACATCCAAAGAAGCAAATTGCTAGCCTCATTGCTCTGAGTTTTCCGGGGATACAGCACGGTTTAACTGTCAGTTTGCCGTTCAACTTAAAATAATAAAAGACACTGTTTGTATTTATCCTATTTCCTAATGTTCACTTTCAGTTTCATTAAACAAGGTAATGGGATCCATGCAAAAACGCTGCAAATCTGTTGGATTGTGACGAGGTCTGTTGGTGTCAGTAACATACCGTGATGGCTGTTGGTAGGAGGCAGGTTTGAAATGTCTTGTTACTCAGGGATGAACTTCCTTCGGTTAGCATTTAGAATTTAGAAACAAACTGCTTCCCAGTTTGTTTCTGAATTTAAAAATGACAGTGGTTTTTATTTCAGTTATTGCCATAGTTCTGTTTTAAGGGAATACGAGTTAGGCTCCAAACGTGTTATAAATTATTGAAATACCACAGGAGGTGAAATGAAGATGGGCAAATTTGTGATTTAGCACAAATTAGTAACAAATTTTTCCTGGTCTGACAAAAGCTAGGATTTTTCTTTTCTCAGATCAATGATACTCAATGTGAAACAGGTTGAGAATAGGAGCAATTGCTATGCAAAATCTAAAAAAGCTGTACTCTGGCAACTCTGTGTTTATTTAGCAGATCCTGTTCACGTTTAGCATTTGTTACTGTTCTGTCAAGTACTGTTATTTTTTCTGTGTGTTAAGCCTTTGGGCTCAGCAGTGTGTTGGGAATGGGGAGCTGCTCTGTTTGGAGGTTCTCGGGTAATGTGGGAAGAATACCTTTTCCTTTTCAAATGCAGTTCTTTGCTAAAAACAGCAAATTTGCAGGCTGCTGCTTCTGTCTTCCTTTGTTCACTTAACTGCTTACTGAAAGTGAGAATCCTGCAGTTCTTTCACAGATAAATTAGTGATGACCACAGTAAGGAGGCAGCCTCAGTTAACACTGCTGCATTGGGTCTGGTGTTAGATAGCAGTGCTGAATGACCAGTACTCAAATAAGTTTTTAGAAAAGCTAGACTTTGTGTTTTTTCATCTTTGATCAAGTGTCTGAAGTTGATTTAGCTTATTATTAAACTAGGAAAGGCGAAAGGGAAGCCGGCAGGTTCACTGTTTTAAAGCAGCTAAGTTCGTCATCTCTTCTTCTGGCGTCTTGGCAACTGTAGCATTCACTGTTCTTGTATACAAGGATAATCTGTACAATGTGTAAATGAATTTAATGATCTCCAATTACAGTATTTTGCAGAGTAGAGCATAACCAGGAGAAGAGTCTACGTTGTTGCCTTTTTTTTTTTTTCTTAGCGAAAACTTATAAATAAATTTTGAATTTCTAAGTTAAGCACTCTCTTTCCTAAGTCTTTGTATCCATCTACAGTGGGAGTATCTCAAAGCTCAGCTTTGTCCAGTTCCTGGTAGCAGAGCTGCTGTTCTCAGAACACGTGGCTTTTTTCTTACCCTCAGCACGTGCTCAGAGCAGAGAGCTGCTATGAAGTCGTAGTGTGGTCTCAGAGTGAACCCAACACAATGTCGAGAGGCAGAGGCCTAGCAGCGCCCGGGAGACAGCAGTGGATGCTCCCATCGGTTTGCAGCGCTGCTAGCATATCATGTATTTTATCTGTGCGGACTTAAAGCGGTTCTTAAGTGCTAAAGGCTACGAGCTGCAGCTCTGAAAATGAGGTAAAGAAAGGACCTCGCCCTCCTTCCACCTGCGCTCTCAAGAGGCTGAGGTCTCAGTGCGCGGTTTGCAGACGTGGCTAACTGTTCCAAACAGATGAGCGCAGTGAGAACGAACGGCAGCTCTGCGCGGCGGCGACGCTGAGATAAAACGGGGACTCGAACTGCGCGCATCCCAAATTCGCGTTTCGTTCGGGTTTTCCATCCGCATCCTCTGCCCGTCGCATCTCGTGCGGCGCTGCGCCAAACGGCGAACCATCACCTACGAACTGGCAGGCGGGCGCTCGCACCTCCCGTCACCGCAACCCCCGCGTCCTCACACGTGACGGAGCGGCGTCGCGAACGGGGTCCTCACGGCTCTCTCGGGCTGCCCGTCGCGCCGCCTGCGTGAGCGTGTCGTCGTCCCCGCGCGTACCGGCGCTCTGCGGGGCAGCCCGGCGTTGTGAGGACCCCGCGAGGGCCCCTGAGCGGCAGGTGGGTGCGGCGGGGGGAGGGGTCGGGGTCCCTTGGTTTCATCCCGCTGCTGCGGTTGTTAACGGGGTCCCTTCCAACCCAAGCCATCCTATGGTTGTGTTGAGCCTTTTCAGATGGAATGTTAAATATTCCCAGTCACAGTTCTATTCAGTCTATTCAGTCACACTGTTCTAGCAAGCTCGTGCAATCGTGTGGTTTGTCTCTGAAGCAGCTCAGCAGAAGACGGAAGCCGCTGGGTCGGGTGGTCGTTACCGCCTGGCAGACGGGAGGAAAGCTACTGTGCTGGACGTTTGCTCAGCACGGCTGCAGACAGCTTGCGGAGCAGTCCGCGGGGCTCGCAGCACAGCTGTCACGTCGTATTTTCCAAAGACGGCTTTTCAGACTTGCACGTAGCCTGACTGCTTTCTTCCCCTGCTTCTGTTTCACACCGAATCTCTCGTACCTATTTCTGTAACGCAGAAAAGCTGCTGGACCGCCTCCTCTGCAAGAAGGAATAACCTTCTTTTGGGTGCCAGGAATCCCCAGGCTGGCAGCCTGCAGAATCCCCAGGGGCACACACCTGCGAAGACCCAACTTCGAGGAACAAAATGAACGACATCCGCTTTTTCAGAGTGCTCTGAGCTTTGTCGTCGGAGCTCAGTAGGGCTGTATTCGTTTCTCCTTGAACAGCACCTCTGGTGTGGCTGGGACTCGCTGCGATGTGCTCGCTGAGGCCTTGAACCAGCAATCGCAGACCTAATGGTCCCCTTCCCAACTGCCGTCATTGCGCGGAGAGTTTTTGACGCAGGAAAAGAAAGGCAGTTAACAAACAAATAGCACCTGATTTCCATATATAGAGTCTTTGGGAAAATACCACTCCATCAATTATGCATTTTTTTTAAACGCTGCCTTTTATTTCTCTGTCTGAAGGGGCCCATTTCACAGTACGAGTAATGTTCTGAATAATCCCAGGCTTGGCACCAATGAGGCGCTTAACCGAGCTCCTTATTTTTATTACCCATTGTCTGCTAACCGGTTTTCTGTCATTTCATTTCTTTGCCTTCTCCCTGGGGATGAAGGATGGCAGCTCGGCGTGCGCTGAAAGCTGTCCTGGTGGATCTCAGTGGCACGCTGCACGTCGAAGACTCGGCCGTGCCGGGTGCGCAGGAAGCTCTTAAAAGGCAAGTAGCCTCTTTCTGTTCCCTCTGATAGGTTGTGTCAGGACTGCTTGCACAAAGATCCTTCTTGAAATGGGCCTGAAGATCTTGCCTTCTTCTCAAAAAACGGTGTCTAAAGAAATGATGGCATAGTGAATCAATTTCATCTCGCTTAGATGAAGGCAGAGCAGGCTGTGCAGCCCCAGGGATCTTTTTGTTGTTGTTCTGACACCATTTCTGTGGAGAATTCATCTTGAAAAGGCTGAAGAAAAGCAACAGGAAGTGGTGAATGGGCGGTAGGAAGAATAAGTCAGGAAGAATGGGTAGGGTTGAATTAAACATGGAAAGTTTTTACTGGAGTTTTATTGACTGCTTTAAGCTTTTGCAAAGCTGGACCATCGTTTGGTTGGAAATCTCACAGAGGGACTAGGAAACTACAGTTCTTTCCAGAAATAATTCAGTCATTATTTTTTGAAGATGTAGAATGTAAGGAACTAAAAATGACTGAAGTGTTGGATATCCATTCGCTACTCAGTGGATCTTGTTAATCCATGCCATTGTCCTCCCTAAAGAGATGACAAAATGAAAGTCCTGCAGCTTGCTTGGGAAATAAATGCACAGATTTCCATTTTTAGGGTTAGCGTTCAGTATTGAGGTTAAAGTTTTTAAAAAAATATTAACAAACTTTTTTTTTTTTTTTCTTTTTGCTGGTTCATACTTGTGAAAGGTCAGTCCATTTTTTTTTCTGCGGAATGAACGAGAGAGAAGTGGCAGGTGCAAGCAAGACTTCCAGATTGACCAACTATACAATGATGTACTCCATACAGTCCTGATACCAGCATTTGTTTCTATAGTAACAAATAGAAGAAAGTGATGGTAGGGGAATAATTAAAGGAAATGCCATTGAAATTGTCACCTAAAATTATTTGGCTGTTCAGTAGTATGTGCTAGTAATGTAGGGCAGTCTGTAAACAAAAAGTGTTCTGCAGCAGTTGAGACTTTGCTTTTCATCCGTCAGGCTGCGTGGTGCTCCGGTTACAATTCGCTTCGTGACCAACACCACCAAAGAGTGCAAGAAGGACCTGCTGGAGAGGCTGACCAAACTGGGCTTTGACATTGCAGAACATGAAATCTTCACGTCTCTGACAGCAGCCAGAAATCTCCTGGAGCAGAAGCAAGTGCGGCCACTCCTCTTGGTGGATGAGAAGGCCCTGCCTGATTTCACAGGTGAGGTGGGCAGAGAGCAGCATGGGAGGAGGTGTTGAACCAGTGTCTGTCTTCATGGCTTCCTCCTCTTGACACCCTTCCACAGCTCCAAGTGGCAGTCAGAATCTTCAAGTAGGCAGGAATTCAGATAAAACTTTATACATGTTATTAATTCACAGTGTAGAAAGTAATGTTTATCACTGGTTTGATGGAGATTTATTGCACCTGCCAATATCCAGGGGTAGAAGAATGCAGAGCTGTTCGAACAGGTCCAGAGGAGGGCAGGAGGATTCTCAGAGGGCTTGAGGCAAGATAGGCTGAGGGAGCTGGGCTTGTTCAGCCTAGAGAAGAGAAGGCTGCAGAGAGACCTCATGGAGAACTCTGCAAATACGAAAGCTGTGGAACCTAATAATTTCCACCTGACATCACATCCAGAGAAATACAGTCCCAGCAATGTTTTGTATTCTCAGTAAGGCTTTTTTTCTGGGGGGTGGGTTACAAACAGCTGAAACAGCAGCTGAATTCACTAAAGTTAAATCTTAACATGTCTGCGATCTTTCCATCAATTTTACAGTAGCTGTTGCTAGTTCTCTGTCAAATGACAAAGAATACAGAATACAGTGGCAACACTTTATGCACTGCTTGGATCTGGTATGAGTTGTTCTGTTTCTTTGTTCTGCAGGCATTTTGGCTTACACTCAGTGCTGCTCTTGAAACTTTGAAGTACGCTGGAGAATATTTTGAATTCCTGTTAGTGACTGCTATTGAATTATTCTTAGATAATCTCTCAGTAAAGTTGGTCACAGATGGATGAATGTAATCCATTCTTGGTTAATGGACCAGATGCTTTTGGGTGGTGTCACAAATCCACGTGGCATCTCTGCATGCTGTGCTTTACTGTCTGAGCTCACTGCAGGATGTGTGCAGGAGACAGCTCTGACTATACTCTCCGGAGACCCAGGAGCTTGAGCTGTCACTGTGAAAGTGCAGAGAATATTCCATGTATAGATCCACACCTTTTCAACAAAGGTTTTCTTCCATTCTAAAATACATAAAACCAGTCTACAAGACACATCTGTGTCAGAAAACGCTAAATTTTGCTGCAAAGTGATTAATTTCACTTGTTGCGCTTGCTGACTGTCTATTGCTGAGTATAAACAAAATTTAGCTCATTCAGAATGATCATTAGCGTGTTTTGATTTTTCCAGGGATCGCCACTGATGACCCCAATGCAGTAGTCATAGGACTGGCTCCTGAACACTTTCACTATGAGATGATGAATAAAGCTTTTCGGTAAGTCAGCCACTTCTTGTGGTTGTCTTGTGCTTTTCCTACAGTGGTTCCTTGCTTGTTCCTACAATGCCAGAAGTTATTCCCATATCACTACTACGTAGTGAGGATGATGTTAACTTCTATGGGTTTGCACCCTTAACCATTAACTTCCACTTGAAGAGGCTGGGATGTGAGTCTGTTGCTGCATCTAGCCCTCATTTCCCATTCACAGGGAAGTTGGCAGATGGAATTTCTACTGGCGTCAGCTTTGTTTGGTCTAAAGGAGTTTTAGTGCCTGGCAGCATTCTGCTTTTCTTCAGCCTTGTGTCTGGTCCACATGCCTTGTCCTATACTGCTCAGAATAATTCAGTCAGTCACTGACTGTGAAGAGCCCAGTATGACTGGGCTGGTAGGCAGCTGGGTTGAAATCTATTATGAGGCTGGCTAAATCCAACCTGGCACATGTCCCAAAACAAAATACATAGCGTAAGTCCATTCTCTAGGCACCGTTTGAAATGACTGATACTAAATTTCTTTTCTCATATACATGGGATTTTGATGCCACATTTAAAAGAATTCTCTCAGGTGAGATCCTTCCTGTAAACTGCTGAATGCAAGTGGTTGTAGTGCCATTGCCAAATTAAATCCTTCTGTGTCCTGGAGGCATCCTCCCATTGAACATAGCTGGCTGCTCTCTGATACATGTGCCAACTGTCTTCTGACAGCTTGCTTTGGAATGCATTGATCTAATAGAAATATTTTATGATAATTAAGTGAGGAGCTGACTGAGATCAGAGAAGTTATGGTCATTTCTTAATTACTTCTCTTCCATTTCTCCACTCACTGCAGACAGTCCCATGTTCCATGCCGGTTTTTAACAGTTTGGCCAGCTGGGAGATGCACATGAGAACCCTTTTCATAGAATCATAGAATCACAAGGTTGGAAAAGACCTGTAAGATCATCCAGTCCAACCGTCTTCTCACTACCACTGCTACCACAAGCACTAAGCCGTATCTCGCAGCTCCTCGTCCAGACGCCTCTTGAACACTGCCAGGAACGGCGACTCCATGACCTCTCTGGGCAGGCCAGTGGTCCAGTGCCTGACCACTCTCTGAGAGAAAAAGTTTTCCCTCGTGTCTAACCTAAGCCTCCTCTGGTACAACTTGTGGCCATTTCCCCGGGTCCTGTTCATTGCATGGGAGAAGAGGCCAAACCCCTCGTCACCCCAACCTCCCTTCAGGAAGTTGAAGAGTGCAATGAGGTCTCCCCTGAGCCTCCTCTTCTCCAGACTAAACAATCCCAGCTCCCTCAGCCGCTCCTCATAAGACTTGTGCTCCAGACCCCTCACCAGTTTTGTTGCCCTTCTCTGGACACGCTCCATGGCCTCAGTGTCCTTTTTGTAGTGAGGAGCCCAAAACCGAACACAATACTTGAGGTGCGGCCTCATCAGAGCTGAGTAGAGGGGGATGATCACCTCCCTGCTCCTGCTGGCCACACTATTTCTAATGCAGGCCAGGATGCGTTGGCCCTCTTGGCCACCCGGGCACACTGCTGGCTCATATTCAGCCAAGCATCAGCCAGCACCCCCAGGTCTCTTTCTTCTTCACAATCATCCAGCCACTCATCCCCAAGCCTATAACGCTGCTTGGGGTTGTTGTGGCCAAAGTGCAGGACCCGACACTTGGCCTTGTTGAACCTCATCCCATTCATCTCAGCCCAGCAATCCAGCTTATCTAGATCCCTCTGTAGGGCCTCCCTACCCTCAGGCAGATCGGCACCACCTCCCAACTTCGTGTCATCTGCAAATTAACTGCGGGTAAATTAGATGAGGGTAAATCCCCCCATCTAGGTCGTCAATAAATATATTAAACAAGATAAGCCCCAGTTCTGACCCCTGGGGGACACCACTCATAACGGGTCGCCAGCTGGACTTAACTCCATTAACCACCAATTGTACACAGAACTGTAGGGAATCCAGTGACCAGTTGCTTTCAGCTGTCTTCCACCTGGGATTTTTGCCTATGGAAAGAAGCCCAAATCCACCTCTGTTTCTGAAGCATACTTAACTGGGGAATCCAAAGGAACACAACTGTGCCTAATATCTTTGTGCCTTTTCAATACGGAAATAGAAAATCAGTGCAAAATGATCCACCTCCTTCCTGAGATTCACAGGAACACCCATCTCTGCTGAAATTTTACTTAATTCTCCAAATAAATGCTAGCATACTATGATTCCATGATTCTAAACCATTGAAAGACCTGTTTGGGTCCCCATGAAAGTTACTGGGTGTTTTGTCAGACCTTCAGCTGTAAATATCTTTACTTTTTGCATTTTTCTCTTCATCCTTCAGGTTGATTTTGGATGGTGCTCCTCTTATAGCTATACATAAAGCCAGGTATTTCAAGAAAAAAAATGGCTTGGCTCTGGGACCTGGACCTTTTGTAGCTGGACTGGAATATGCCACAGACATCAAAGCAACAGTGGTGGGAAAGCCAGAGAAAACATTCTTCCTGGAAGCTTTACGAGGGACTAGCTGTGCCCCAGAGGAGGCTGTCATGATTGGTGATGTACGTGGGAACCTTACCACCTGCCTGCTAGTGCAGCGCTCAGCTCCAGTGTACAGAGGGGCTCCCTACCCTTGTTAAGAAACTGTGTCCCTGACCACAACCTAACTGTTCTCTTCCATCACAGGACTGCAGGGATGACGTTGGTGGGGCCCAGAATGCAGGCATGCGTGGGATTTTGGTCAGGACTGGTAAGTACGTGATGAATTGGTCATTTCATGAGGCACTGGTGAGTCCCATCATCTTGTCCTGGGTACTGGCAGCTCACATGCCCAAAGCAAAGCTGTGCACTGAGCCTCTGGAATCTAAAGAACTGTTACTGTAACATCTTTGATTGTCAAAATTAGTCATATCACTGTAACCTCTGCTCATGAAGGACCTTGATGACATTCCATAGTAATTATCTGGCAGTTATGTATGGCAATTCCTTCAGACAGAAGTGGAACCTTGTAGGACTGGAAGGTGTTACCAGCATTACTGATACTGTGATAGATCCATGGGCTAGGGAAGGTCCTTCTCCTTTAGGGAAAAGCTGGGAGATGCTTGTTGCAAGACAGCAGATCAGCATTCCTGTTGTCATGTGTGACTGTTGCTGATCTCAGAAGGCTGCAATTTTTAGAGGAAAAAAAAGATATCCGAAGCAGTAACTGCACTTTTTTGTTCATTTCTTCTAGGTAAATATCGACCAGCAGATGAAAACAAAATCAATCCAGCTCCTTACTTAACCTGTGAGAGTTTCCCAGAGGCAGTAGAACATATCTTAGAGCATCTGCTATGAGAACTTGGATAGTTTGAAGAAACATCTGGTTCACATAATTTACTCTTGCTTCCAAAATTAAGGTCACAGGATCAGTGCATGCTCATCAGAAACCTAGCCGTAAGCTCCTTCCCATCAAGGTGTGAAAGGAAAAGTGGTGGTGCATGGCCCTAGCTTGGTCACAACACAGCTCTTTTCCTGCACTCATTTTTTTGAGGCAGTGATTAGAGACCTCAGATGATTGGCAGGACAGGTAGCACAGGAAGGCTACAGCACAACTGCTTTCCTGAAGGGTTCACGGAACGTGGTAGAAAGTTCTGTTTGTTTTCAGTTTTCATGAAATAGCTGATGGAAAGCCCACTCTGAAAAGTGTTAAGAATAAACTAAACAGGAAAACCTACTGGAAACACTCAAGTAAACTGTAAAGCCTAACAACACCTTAGTCAGTCTGCAGTGACCTCTCTGTTCTAATTTAAAGGCAGAGATAAGAGCCTCTAGAAGTGACTTTTATATTAAAATAGTGCCATTGTTAATAATAACTACTGTTAGCATCTTTATTCTCGTTGGACCAGATCCTGGTTTATGTTTTTCAGATTTTGCATAAAATTAAAAGTGTCAGCAGTGTACAGATGTTTTAATTAGATGCTGTTATTAAAAAGAATGGTACTCAAACAAAAATCTGGTATTAAATGCCCTAGACTTTGAATTTTTAAAGTAAGTTAGACTTCAGCAGGGTCCTATTAACGCTACAATTCCAAAATTTCACTGTTGTTTTTTTTTGTTTCTTTTTAATGTTATGGGAAAAACCCTTTGTGAGCCATGGGGACATATTCAAGTTTTTACACAGTTGGTTAGTAGAGCTGTAAAATGAAATTTAATTCTGTCGTGTGTGTTGCTTCTCCTCTGTGTTAAACACACCAATATTGAACCAACTCTGTAATGATGGGAAATAGCTTTTCTGGTCCATTTGCAAACTGTAATAATCAAAGTCCTTTACCGTTGTTTTATAGTGCTCCTGAGTCTTAAATTACTAGATTGTAATTATACAGTACTGAACTATTAAGCTTATTGAAAATACAGGTTTCTGTTAATGAGCCATGCTCATTCTTTGTTAACAAAAAATCATTGTGATGAATGAATGGGAAGCTTGCCTTAAATGAAAGATAGTCTGGCTGCAGCCAGGTGGTGGGTTACTTACAGTTAGGTTAACCTACAGCTGTGAATAAATTTAAACATCTGCTGTTCTGCAGCACTTCTGAATCTGTGTTGTTTGTTACTGGAGAGCATAAAGGAGGTTTGTGGACTGCAGTCAAAGTCAGGTCAGGGAGATGAGAGATCTCTTAAGTAAAATCCTGGGAAGAAACTTCTCTCATGATTATGCTAGATTATATTGCTTTTTCTACCACAACTCCAAATTGTTTCTAATCCCTTGCCCTTTCCACCTTGGAAATAACCCAAACCAGTAAGTAATACACTAAGGCTTCAATTTCATACGAAAACAACAAACCAACCAAATGTACCAGGCACTGTTAAGCTCAATTTCATTGAAAGCAATCACTTAAGCTTGGTTAAAAAGGCACACAGGTCTCTGCTGGCAGAGCTGTGCTGATTGTGAGGCTTTAGTGAGTTTCAGAAAGGAGAGTTACCCTCATCACCTGCTCCGGTTCTTGGACTCCAAACCTGTAAACAGCTACTGAGAATAAAGACTGAAAAGCAATCCATCTTTAGATCTTTATACTTGAAGTTAAGGCTGGAGTTTTAATGTCCTTTGACATTTCCTATTGGTTTCTCTTCTCCCAGAAACTCAGCACTCCCTTCTCCATCACCATTCAGTCCTTCGGAGGTGGCATAAATGCTATTTTGGATAGTGAAAGTCTTTGAGGGACTCAGTCTTTTGGGATTTTTCTTCTCAGACTGATTCAAACTCTCTCTGCCAAGCTGTGTACTTCTGGCTGAGTTTCTTTGCTGAAGGTTTGGTGTGGGTGATCACATCCAGGAAATCTGCTGTTGTGATCGTGTCCAAACGGATTGTAGCTAAGTTACTGTTACCTGCAGAAAATAGAGCCAATGTGGTTTTCAGTACCAAGAGACACTCTTTTATGATCCTGCCCAGTATACCAAAAAATAACAACTTAGTGAGATAAAGAAAAATTCAAACATATGCAAAGAGCACAGATATTGACAAAAAACAGGCTCAATTTCAGATGATGTTAGCTAGATGTTTCAGGAAGATACAGGTTAGAACTTTTCTAAGCAGATGACAGAGCTCCACCTGCTGGACTTTGGAATTTCCAGACTTGTAGCAATAGCTCAGCGTTTCCCAGATCCCATTCTCTAACTGGAGCTGTGTACCTGGTTGATGGTTTTCAAGGGCATCGAAAACTTTCCTCACTGGTCTCATGGCTGCTTCCTTGCACACGAGTTTGATGTCTGAGCCAGAGTACCCATCGGTTTCCTACAACATTACAGCTTTCAGGCTTACAAATCAGAAAGCAATGGTATTTAGAAGCATAGAATCATAGAATATTTTGTGTTGAAAGGAGCCACACGGATCAGTGAGTCCAACTCCTTGCACCTTTCTTTCTAATTTTCTGTAGGTAAACTAAAACTAAACTAAAACTCACCTTTCTGTGTCCTCATCTTCCCTGTTAATAAAATAACTATATTTCTTCCCTTTCTTTTTCCTTTATGAAACAAAATAGGGAACTTTCTTTGAACAGAAGTGAAAATGGTCAAACTGGACAAGCTGTAGGTATTTCCAAAGAATTTAGGAAGTGATAAGGGGCTGAATAAAGCAAGCCCAATTTCCTTATTGGTCTCACCCCTGTCTGAATGCTTTTTTCTCCTGCAAAAATGGAGCTGGCACAAACCTTCCCTATGCAATTAACTGCTCGTTACCCCAATGGATTGGAAGTGCTCCCAGCTTGGTGAGCTGGGACCTCGAGCCCTTGCTGCAGTGCTACCTCACCTGGCCCAGCAAGCTGTAGTCCAGGTCGGTTCTCAGCTCCACTCCTCCACTATTGCTCAGAGGTGGCAGCCAGTGCTGGATCATTGCCTGCCGTGCCTCTTGATTTGGGAGGTCGACCAAAATCCTCTTCTCCAGCCGCCTCAGCATGGCAGAGTCCAACTCCCTGCAAGCAGAGAGGAAGAATCACCTCAGTGTGTTGTGTCAATGAGCCAAAATTCTAATGGAATTTTGAGTATTCAAAGGAATACTCTTCATTTTCACTTCCTTGTGATGAATTGATGAAGCCCGAAAGAAAAAAGATTGATTCTTTCTGTTCCTTTCTCAAAGCATTCCATGACAAATTTCTTCTTTCAAACAAAAGACTACACCGATTCCTTGAGTGAAACCCTTTTTCCAGCAAAGTCTGCACACAAACACTACTTCAAGAAGGTGCCAGCCCAGGTTTCTGCAGACCTCAGGATGCCTGGCTATCACATCAGAGGGATCAGGAGTCTCTCTGTCCACTGAAAATACAAATTTTTGTTATCTTAAGAGTGAATCGTTCTGTTAGTGATCAAATGTACAGTTTAGTGACAACAACCAGAGCAGAATAGTAAGCACTACACCAACCCAAAAAGCCTCTGAAATAACAGCACAGATGTATTAAAAAATCCCTGCATGAGGAACCTATACATCTCCTACGGGAGAGGGTGGGTGGCTCTTCAGAGCTCTCCAAGGTTGGCATCATAAGGCATCACTCCTTCCTAGCACTGCCAAATATCATGGAGATAGACGAGATAAACAATTTTCATTTCCAGTTTGTTTCTTTTGACAAGTTATTTGTCCATACCAAGTGCTGATGAGCAGTGGGAAGCAAGGGTGGGCAGCAAACACAGGCTGAAGGGGAAGATCAATAGCGGCAGTGCAGCTTAGGACAGCGTAAAGAGCTTTGTTTAGGCTTCTTTTCATTCATCTAAAAGCAGCTTGGTACTATCTTTTTTTTTTTCATAATCAATAAATATCCAAGCTATACAAATCTCTTGAAATCCAACTTAATACCGAATGTTTGCAAGAACACACAGGGCTCTGCTGGGAAGCCACAACCTCTGTGCTATCATACCAGGGGTATTTTGAAACTTTGCTATAAAATACCCCTACACAACTCAAGATTTTTGTCAAGAGCAGAGGAGATTTGGCACTTGAGGACACGGCTATTGGCCATGCTGTGGATGGGTTGTGGTTGGACTTGGTGATTGTACTGCTCTTTTCCAGCCTTAATGGCTATATGGTTCTAAGACTGCTGCTAGCCTAACACGCACAAAAAACATTTAGGTGAGATCTTTAAGGAAGTTCAAGTCCCACTGACCTATCTGGAAGCAAAAAATTCCATATCAAGGCTAGGAGCTTCACTATTGGTGTAAGATGCTCATTGTTTTCACTAGATTTCCATCCTCCTAAAATACTCTTCCAAGTGTATACTCAGAGATCCACCACCAGCCACGTGGTGACCTTCATTCTACTAATGAATCACACAAGAGATGAACAGGTTCTTGATGTGTTATTTAAACTTAACTGTTCACACTGTAGCTACTTATTTTTCAGCATTTTTATACCCAACTAGAACATAATTAAATCATAGTCTGCTCAATTGCTTTCATGTAGATACCTAAAGACAAAATGGGGTGGATTTTGTACTGATTTAAATTCATGAGATTGTCTTAGACTTAAACCCCCAAATTCACACACATACTCTGTATTAGTATAGCTATAAAAGCCACTGATGGTTTTGTACTCACACTATTGGGCCAGGCTAGGAGCCAGGCTTGTTTGTGCATCTAACTTCCACATAAATTTTGGGTGCTTACAGTCATTCTCCCAGTTAAAGAGCCTGTGAGCCCCAAGCAGGCATCAAGTCAGGTTTTCAGCATGTCCATGCAGCAGAGAAACAGGGCATCTATTTCTCTGTTGATAGTCTCACACCACGGAAAACCTACCTTTTACTTAGATGCAAAAATTACATTTTATGAACACAGAGAGGATTTCCCCATATATGTCCCTATGGCACCCTTGTAAGAACCAGCCAGAAAAGCATTAATCATAAAAACCTTCTGGGCTGTTACCCAGAAGTGAAGCAAAAATGAAGCAAATCCAGACTAGTGCCAGACCTATGAAAGCCAACTTCAAAAGCAAGCTTATTTATGTGCTTCAATTCCCTGCGTAGGTGTTAACTTCTTCTACTTTGAAAAAAGCTTTATGAGCTACAAATCCATCCATTGAAAATAGCTGCACTTGCTCAATAGCCTCTATTTTCCCCATTTACGATTTGCAGTTGTTTAATAAGGTTTGTAGGAAAGGTCCAATTTCAACCATTTATTCTGCATTAAATAAGGGCTGTATTAAAAAAGGGGTGGCCAGCAGGGAGAGGGAGGTGATTGTCCCCCTCTACTCAGCTCTTCTGCAGCACCGTGTCCAGCCTGGGGCCCCCAGCACAGGAAGGACGTGGAGCTCTTGGAGAGGGTCCAGAGGAGGGCACTGAGATGATCAGAGGGCTGGAGCAGCTCTCCTGTGAGGAAAGGTTGAGGGAACTGGGCTTGTTTGGCTTGGAGAAGGGAAGGCTCTGGGGAGACCTCATGTGGCCTTTCAGTACTTGAAGGGAACGTATAAACAGGAGGGGGAACGGCTGTTTGTGAGGGTGGATGGTGATAAGACAAGGGGGAATGGTTTAAAACTGAGACAGGGGACGTTTAATTTAGATATTAGGAGGAAGTTTTTCACACAGAGAGTGGTGACACACTGGAACAGGTTGCCCAAGGAGGTTGTGGATGTCCCATCCCTGCAGGCATTCAAGGCCAGGCTGGATGTGGCTCTGGGCAGCCTGGGCTGCTGGTTGGTGACCCTGCACATAGCAGGGGGTTGGAACTGGATGAGCATTGTGGTCCTTTTCAACCCAGGCCATTCTATGGTTCTATGACTCTATTCCCAATTTTGTTAAAGAAACCAAAGAATTTTGTCCCTCAACTTATAAAAGTCCCATTTGTTACCAATAAAATCCAACCTTCCTATTTATGGAGTATCCTTCTAAGCACTAGATGTTTTAAGCACCTTACAGTTCCAAGCTGAAACCCTTCTTAGCTTAAACATAGTAAATAACTTGCCTCTAAAGTCAAATACTCCATTTTAAATATTAGCAGCTGGTAGCACTGGCATATGTTGACTTTATTATGGATTATTCTCATATGGCACAAATAGCAAGAATTGTAGAGTTTAAAAGTAAAAGCCCCAAATTAATCTTTAAATGCTTTAACCAAATATCAAGGCTTTTTCTGCAAAAGTCTAAATAAAATCTTTATCTGTGCTTAGAAGCTCATGCAAATGTATTCAAAACGTACTCTCTGGATCTCTTACCATGGCAGATTGGAAGCTGCTAAAACAAATACAAGATCATCAGATCGGGCCAAGCCATCCATCTGCACCAGTAATTCTGTTTTCATCCGCCGACTTCCTTCGTGTTCACCGCTACCAAGATTCAGAGAAACATTATTTGCTCAGTGCATTAAAGTAATCATCTTTATTTATACAATGTCATTCACAGCAACCGAGCCCTCGTCACCACTTTGCCCCAGTTCCAAGCATGATTAAGCTCCATTAGCTAACATGGAAGTATTAAAATCAAGCTTTCTAATGGTTACTTAAATGCACTGTTTTCAGAGCATTAAAGTGAGGAGAATTCACCATTTCCAAAACCAAACAAAATATATACATATACATTTTCTGTCCTTAATCTGGGTAATCAGTTGGGTGTTCTGGTCCCAGACACAGAGTAACTCCTGGACCAAATCCAGAGAACTCCTGGACCAAAATCTCAGAGCTTGAAGATGGTAACTACCACTCAAGTTTAATTACTTACCTCTACAAAAGCACCCACATATCAGCATGATGTTAGTACTTAACAGGGTTATGTAAAAACAGTTGTATAATCTTTGATAAAGGTCTTTACTGAAATGCATAACTGATTGATGCTAATAAGAGTTTTTAAAAATACGAAAGCAAAATTTGGTCCATAATTTACATCTATTAACTGACAATTACTATAATTTGTATTTTTACTATATAGTATGTTCAATTTACACATCTCTGTAAGAATATAACTTGCAGCAGATGATGTACATACACCCCCCACTGTAATGGGTTCCAATTGTCAGAACAACATGTGTGTATTTCTCTGCTTCTCCTGCATGTTTGATCTTTTCAATCTGTTTTAAACTATAAATTTTCTACTCCATGGATGGCAGTAATAAAACTCTCCTGTCCTTGCAACCGTAAGTCCTGGCAATGTCATCAGAATTAGTCCCTTAAATGAAAATGCCATTCCATTGTGGACATTGCATCACACTGTGTTCTGCTTCAGCCTGTGCTAAGTGTTATAAACCAGCTGCTTTTTACTGGCCTCTCTCAAGATATTTGTTGTTTCCCACAGCTGTCTTTACTAACTTTTCCAATACAACACCACTGTTTATGCATTATTGAACCTCTCTCCTGTTTACAATCTTTCTAGATGCATGCTTTTCACAGTTCCATGCTCAGTTCCCTCAACCTTTCCTCATAGGAGTGGTACTCCAGCCCTCTGAGCATCTTTGTGGCTTCCTCTGGATCCTCTCCAACAACTCCACAATCTTCATATGCCGGGAGCCCCAGGCCTGGATGCAGTACAGCAGATGGGGTCACGAGGGCAGAGCAGAGGGGGACAATCAGCACCCTCTCTCTGCTCCCACCCATCTGTTGATGCAGCTCAGGATACTGCCTTCCTGCTGCGAGTGCACACTGCTGGCTCATGTCCAGCGTTTTGTTCACCAAATGCTTCTCTGCTGGGCTGCTCTCAGGGGGTTCTTCTCCCATTCTGTACATGTGTACTTGGGACTGCCTCGACCAAAGTGCAACACCATGCATTTGGCCTTGTTGAGCCTCATTAGGTTTGTGTTGTCCCATTGTTCCAGCCTGTCCAAGTCTCTTGGGATGACATCCCTTCTTTCTGAGATGGAACTCAATCCCACTTTCTATGTTTCTGATATTGATCTTGAAGAGCACCAGTCCCAGATGAGCCCCTGGGGGATACCACTTGTGAACAGCTTCCATCTGGACACAGAGCCATTGACCACAGCCCTCTGGTTGCAACCCTCCAACCAATTCCTTACCCACCAAAAAGTCCACCCTCCAAAACCCATATCTCTCCAATTTAGAGAGAAGGATGGGATGTGGGATTGTGTCAAAGGCCTTTTACAAGTCCAGGTAGATAACATCAATTGCCCTTTCTTTGTCCACCAATGCTGTCACTCCATCACTGAAGGCCACCAGATGGGTCAGACAAGGCCTTTGGTGAAGCTGTGCTGGCCGTCTCAGATCACCTGCTCATCCCTCATGTGCCTTAACATGTCCTCCAGGAGGATCTGCTCCATGATCTTCCCAAGCACACAGGTGAGGCTCACCACCCTGTAGCTCCTTGAGTCTTCCTTTCTACCTTTCTTAGAAATGAGAGTGATGTTTCCCTTTTTCCAATCACCAGGAACTTCACCTGACAGCCATGTCTTTTCAAACACGATGGACAGTGGCTTGGAAACCTCATCAGCCAGTTCCTTCAGGACCCTGAGATACATGCTGTCTGGCCCCATAGACTTGTACATATTCAGCCTCATGAAATGGTCTTGGACTCGCTCTACTCTTACACTGGAAGAAATTTTACTCCCCTGACTCTCACTTAGAGGTTCAGGAATACAAGAGATGTGGGAACCTTGATAGCCAGTGAAGACTGAAGCAAAGACCTTGTTGAGTACCTCAGCCTCCTTAATGTCTGTTGGAGCCAGTGCACTCTTCTCATTTATCAGAGGAAGTATGCTCTCTATGGCCTGTCTCTTCTGACCAAAGTATCTATAGAATCTCTTGTTATTTTTCATGTCCCTTGCCACGTTCCATTCCATCTGCACCTCGGCTTTCCTCATCCCATCTCTTCATGTCTGGACAGCATCCTTGTGTTTATCCAAGGTCACGATATTCCACTACTTATAATTTTCCTTCTTTTCCCTCACTCAGTCTGACAAGCAGGTCCTCGCTCATCCATGCCACCTCCCTTTCTCCTCTGCCTGATTTCTTACACTGTGGGGTGGTGAGCTCTTGTGTTCCCCAAAAGGTCTTCTTGAAGAGAGCTCTGTTACTCAGAGGCAGCTCTTCACAATCTCGAAATTCCTTAACACAGAGAGCAACTTCCCCATCCCTCCTGCCTTGCCTATCCCTTGTATAAAGCTTGTAGCAGTCAGTTGTAGCATCCCATCATGTTTCTGTAACAACAACTAGGCCTTAGTTTTCTAATTGCACTGTGGTTTCCATCTCCCCTTGCTTATTTCCCATGCTATGTGTGCTATTGAAAGGATGCATTGAAAAGGGGTAAAAATACTCTCCTAAATCTACTGGAAGTGCTCTTCTTAGGTTACCCAGAGATGGTGCCTCTTTGACTCATCACAGACTCCAGTTCATCCAAGAAAATTGTGGAAGGAGCATGGTACCGGGCAAGCTCAAACAGCACCTGTTTAGAGAGAAAAGAGACAAAAAAAATAAAGAAAAGTAAATAAAAAAAAGCATCAAGAGACACTGGGACAGAAGATCAATAACAGAGCCCAGACACCAACCTTATAGGACAAAAGAGGGTATGTGCTCTGGGTAGGCTGAGGGTCCCAGAATCCTCTCAAATTCTGAAAGGTTTATAAAGGAGATATAAAGAACACAGGATGTAATCCCGTCTTTATATGTAAATCTTTCTAGCCAAATCCTATCAGAGTACCCTGAGAATAATGGGATAGAAGAAAATGATCCCTCAGAGGATTCTGGGAACTCCTGCATTGTTATCGGATATTAAATAAACTGTCTTTTATTGGTGCTCCATTTGTAGTTTTTTAAATAAGGATTTGAGGAGAAAAAAAAACCAACAAACTGCATCATCATGAAAAAAAATGGACTTACTCCCTTGCTGAGAATTATGCAGTTATTTTGTTTCTCCTGATGAAACAAACATAAACTGCTTGAACCACCAGGGCTAGATTAAAAAATGGAATACTAAGCTGACTGACAAAATCTGGGTCTGTCATTCTGAAAAAAAAAAAAGTTTCATCTATTTTTTGTGGAATCGGGGAGAGATTTACATTAGTAGTAGGAACATATAGTCCTTTCTTTTCTGTGGTGAAATACCACAGATTTAGTGGTATCATTGCAACTGCTGTATCATATTCTCAAAACCCTTTTGGATGGTGTTGTGTCAAAAAACAGACACTCCCAGTCTTCTCCTGACAGGAGGGAAACTAGGGAGCCTTAGAGCCAACCCTTGCAGAAAGGCTGAGAAGCACTTTGAAGGAATCATTACGTTCAGTTAGCAGTTCTGCTTGGCTATCTCTTATTCACTGAGCCAAAAATATTTGCTGACTTCATTTTGTATTACAAAACAAAATTCCACACCAAGAATCTATTTTAAGTCTTCTGCAGAGGTGATGTTCCCATTTTAAGAACTAGATACAAAATTGCATGTTTTGTCTGAGACAGAAAGGATTATGAGTATCAGAGGAACACACCTTGCCAGTTCTGTTGTAAGTTCCAGTTCTTCAAGCAGGAATCTGATATTTGTGTAATGAAGAAGATAATCATTCTTACCCGGACAAGCTTTTCTGAATCACCTCTCCATTTGCTGACAATGGTGGATGCTGATATGTTGAAAAATGTTGTGTTGCACTCTGTGGCAACAGCCTTAGCAAGCAATGTTTTGCCAGTACCTACAAAAAAAAAAAAAAAAAAAAAAAAAGTTGAAGAAATTCACTTTCTAAAGGAATACAATTCAAATTCTTGAATAGTTCCCCTCATCCTCCTATTAGTCAGATTACATAGGAAAAGTCTATCCAGGATTGCCTAGGGGTTGGACTGGATGACCTCCAGAGGCCTCTTTCAGCCCCTACAACTGTGTGACTCTGTGACTCTATCAGGTCAAGGCAAAGTTGATTCAAACTGAGCTGCAGAGATATAATACTAATTCTTGCTTCTCCTGATAGTTAGTGCAACTATTGTATTTTGCAAGATTCCAATATAGAAGTTGTTAGGATTGTGAGAAAGGCAAATGGACAGGTTCGAGAGTGAGAGAGAGATGTAGTCAACAAACTGTCTCCCTCATTTCAAATTACAGAACATTTTCTTAGCAATACATTAATACATGAGATCTCGTTAATCACTGATTTATTTGTAGTACCAAAATAGAATGGACAAAAAGCTGGAAGGGTTGTAAAAATGTCCATACCTGGTGGTCCATACAGCAATAAGCCTTTCCATGGAGACAGAATGCCTGTAAACAGCTGAGGGTACTGTGGGAACCAAAAAGGAATTCATGGATTGTAACTGTATTATCTATAACAAAACACAAGGGGTTGTAAACCCTACCCGTGCTGCTCCTACCGCACTCAGGAAATCTTAGAACTGTGAACAGAGGAGGAGAAACAACACAGTACAATACATACAGTCTGAGTATTGAGAAAAATACTGCACTGACCATCTGAAATTGTTTTAAGTGTATCACTCAAATGCTTCAATTCTTCAATGATATTCTCTTCTACGCATTATTTCACATTGAAGTAGCATAGGCCAAACCCTTTTACACTGCCAGAAATGTTAAAGAATAGGACCCTAAACTTAAGAGTTTTTACACTGAAAGGATGTTTTCCTATACAAGAATGCCCCTTCTGTGAACAGTTCTAGCAGGAAATGCCTACAAAAGCACCAAAATAGGTAGAAAATGTGACCACCATTCTAATCACAAGAAAAATGTTAATGAGACCAACAGTTGTTTTCATCTATTTAGTCCCTTACCCTTATAGGATAAACAACTGCTTCCTTGACGAGCCTCTTAGCTGCATCCAGGCCAATGATATCATCCCATTTCACGTTTGGGTTATGGAGATAAATGTCCTGCAACACATGTCACATCCTGTTAGCAAAACTTCACCTCTGGCAAAGTGAAAAATCAACTCTGTTATAAAGTCATACTGTTACATAATTAACATTTAATCTTATGTAACAGTACAAACTATCCAAGTCTTCTACGAATGTTTCCTTTCCTTTAGTAATATTTTGTGGCTTTGCCTTCCAGAGACTAATTGTTCTGCAGAAGATATCCTCAGTATAAGTACTTGGGATACATTCAACTCTCTAATAAAAACAGGCAGGCTCCAGAGACTGAAGAAAAATTATGTGCTTGTGTCCAAGGGGAAAATTTGATTTAATACAATTAGAAAAATTATTTATATAGAGTAGATTACACTTTCCCTTTCTATTAACAGCAAATTAAGATGAATCAGATTTATGACACCAAGTAGAGGCTTCCATAACTGTTTCCAAATTAAATTAGATTGTGCTGTGAAACAGATACCACATGCTATTTATTTTTATTGATTTAAACAGTGATGATTACCATAGCAACTAGGCAATTTAAAAAACATATCCCTTAAAAAGCATATCATAGTGAAAGCTAAAGCAACAAACAGCATTCCCAGCTAACAAAGATAGCCAAGAATCCGACCTTACTTTGCTTACAACAGTTGCAAGTTCTCTCATCTCACCATTCATGCCAATAAAAGCACTAAGGGGTTTCAGCAAGCGTTCCTAAAATTAAAAAAAAGTAAATTCTTACCAGACTTCAGTTATTTTAGAACAGATAAAAATACAGTTTTTAAACTGTAGAATAGTTTCAGAAATAAAAAGGTGCCTCTTAGCAATAGCAACTTTGAAAGATGTAAAATATGGGTAAGAATAATGTTTTTGAAACAAGCCGTATTGGTGGTAACTTATCTTTTCAACTGACAGAACCTAACCCCAAGTTAACATGAAAATGAGAGGCTCTCTTATTGCAGATGTAATCCTAAACATGCCATATGTAAATTAAGAGAAGTGAAAAATGTAAATACGGTCACCACATTGCCACAGACTCTGTTTTGAAACTTTCAAGTGTAGCAATTGCCCAGCCACTGAAGTACTGTGTGTTTCTGCCCATCTGTGAATCACAAGGCACAATTTGTATCTGCTGCCTACTTTTGTGTTCAAAGAGTCAACAACTGTCAAGAAGTCAGACAGCATCAAGTATGACTGAAGGAAGAAATACACCACTTCAAAAGCCAAGACCTTTTGTAGCACTTTGGAAGCACTGCTGTGGTGTTTTATTTTGTTCCTGGTTATATAAACCTTATTTTAATGTACACTGAGAGGAAATACAAAAGGAAACACTTACCGATGGGTCTGGATCCCAATTAAGGCTGCTTAAACCTATTCCATTTGGGGATACTTTGACATCCTGGATCATCCCATGCAAGTCAACCACTTGGCCCTAAAGAAGAAGATAATGTGATAGGGATGGTAGCTCTACTGTTGAAAACACAGTGGGCCAGAATTGTGCTTAACATTATAGCAATTAGATTCTTTGCTGCAGATTTCAAATACAGGAAACAGCTGACTAAGGAATCTGCATTCATTTCTACCATAAAGCATGTTAGGATTCCACCAACCCTTCTTGGGTGAGGGCCTTCTCCTCCTCCTCCAGTTCTGTTGATTGCTGAGATGCTTAAGCCAAAGTCAGATTGCTCCAGAGTTACTGCGCTCTCATTGTTCTGAAAAAAACAACAATTTTAAAACAATACATTGTTGTACTGTTCAAGGGCTACATTTTTTGTAAGGGTGATTAATGGTGAATGCTTAAATCTACTGACATTAATGGAAAGACTGCTGATTTCCATATAGGTTGAGTTACATGACTTCTCTTCCTCTGATTTTGATTTGTGACTTGCCCCCCCAGCTGAGAGCTAGAAAGCAATTTCTCTTCACTGATGGTGGGACTTGATGATCTTAGTGGTCTTTACCAACCTTAATGATTCTATGATTCTATAATGCTTAAATTACATAATTAGGAAAATCCCAAAGTTACAAAAATTGTATGATCATCTCACTGACTCTAGCTACTCCAGATAAAATCCCACCAATCTCAACTGCAATGCTGCCAAAATTAAGCACATCTCAACCTGTTTGGGGCTCTCCTTGGTGGGTGATTTTAGTTCTGTGCTCCCCAGTGAGGTTTTTGATGATGGTTGTTGCATTGGCTGCTGCTTGATCCTTGGGAGATTCTGAGAACTCGCTGCCCTACAATACAACAAATTAAGGTTTCAAAGGCATTCACAACTTCTTTCTTACTTCAAAACAACATTATTATAATTGTGCTGTATGTTGTTCTTAGAGGAAAATGTCCTGCCTGGAAAAAGTTCCATGCATTCTTCTTACCTTCTTTGCCTTCCTCCAGTTCCCAGCTGTTGTTTATTTTCTGCTGTGGCAAAATCAATATTGAAAGGGAATTAAGACACAGTATTTTAAAAAATAACAACTTCCTTTCTTTCCCCCTCAGAAATATTTTGGAGCATATTTTAATGATCTTGGAAATAGTGATGCAAAAACAAGAATATCCCCATGGGTCCTCCCAATCCAAGATATTCCATTTCCTTTGGATTGCTCTCAGACTTATGAAATGTTGAAAGCTGCTCAGAGCTACTACTACACCACCACCCCTACCCTGCTGATTTTTTTTTTTTTTTCTTAAAAAAGTGTAGGAAGAGATGTTGGTGTTTTCTACACCCTCCACGCTCTTTAGAAGTGACGTCTTAGGAATTCCATACATCGCATTTTGTGCTTAAGCACAGAACCACTCAGGCTCTCAGAGTTGTAACAGAATGCTCATGTTTGGTTTGCCTTATTCTGCATCATTCAGTTGTTATATCTCAGACCTTTAAGCCCTTTGGAGGAAATAAGCCAACTACTTGTTTGGCACATTACTTTTAATGCACGTCCTAGAACTATACTAAGAGCATTCAGTGAGCACAGAGGTACACCAGAAGTGTCAAGAGTGTATCATTTTAGGTTTTGATGGAAAAAAAAAGGCTTTCTTTTGGAATACATACCAGTGTCCAGGACCTTCCTTGTGATTTTAGGGTACTTTTGAAATTTTACAAAGTAATAGCTTTCATATTCCATCAAAATTGTCTCAAGGTCAACGTTGTCACAAACTTCAAAGCCATGTAAACCTAATTTTGTCTCTCGTTCCAAAGTGTTTGCAGCATCCATGTACCTGGTAATTACAAAAAAAGCAATGAGCAAAAAGCTGTGACCTGTACAGAACAGAAAGTTGTGAGTTACTACAGAACACAACATTGTGAATTATTACCTCATTGTGGTTTCTGAGAGAAAAGGGAAACAATGGTAATAGTAAGTATATGGTATTTTTAACCTCTATCTGTCATCAAATCCACAAACTGTAATTTAAAAATCCTTTCAGCAAGGGATTGCTAAATGTGCTTCAGAATTACATAGGATGCTGTTGCTGCAGAACTGAAACAAATAAGGAGAATCATCAAGATATTTAATAGCAGATCAGCTCTTTTTCGCACTGCCGTGTGGTCTGTTCACCAATCAGAAGACAGAAGTACACAGCGTGGGAGGTCAGACATTGAAACACAGACATAGGGCACTGTTGCTTAGATAACATACCCTTCCTCCATTAAGTAATGCAAGATGAGAATGAGGAGATTTTTCCTCCGAGCTTCTGTTCTCAGCTCATCCTGTGAATGAAGACAGGACTTGAGATCAGATGCAATGTGCACTCTATTGCTGTAAACAACATCTCAGTGCAGCCTATGGAAAAAGATCAAGGGCAACAGCATGCAAGAACTGCAAAACAGTGCACTGTTAATAAACAGAATTCATGTGGCTTTTATGTTACTTTTCTTACGCATTATCAGATCTATTGATGGGTGGAAAACTGTTCCTAGAAGAAAGAAAAAAAGCTTAAGGTTGACAAATAACTTATGGCCTTGCTGTGACTGTGGATCTCCACCAGATTCGAGTTGCTAGCATTATGGGGTAGGGTTCTTACAGAATAACATACAGCATCCTGCAAATGTACACATTTGAGACAGCACAACCTGCAAAAGGCACTGGGTAGAGCAACGGCTGAGCAGAACAGGTATTTCTGTGATTTTGCTGCGGGCGTGGGGCCATCTGGTGGAAAAATGAGGAAGGGCTGGGGGTTGGTTTGAATATTTCTTATCAGTTGGAAATGTATTTTACATATTACTAAACAGATCGGTAACATTTTTCTTTCTGGCTTTGGAGACAAAGGAATCGAAGGGGCTGGTGGTGTATCCCAGTGAGGTGCTGCAAAAAGAAAGGAACCAGCTCATGCTCATGAGCAAAGGCGAGAAATCAGCATCCTGCTGTAGAAGGATCTTTCATTTCACACATTTCCAAACTGCTGATATTCAGTAAACATTCTGAATTGTGGGTGTTTTCCTATTTCTGCAGGACTTCAGCTGCGTGTAGAGAGGAAATGGTAAATCTTCTGCTGTGTGAAAAAAACAGGAGAACTTCTGAGTGCAAAGTTACTTAAAATTCAGCTTAGCTTTATAGTGATTTAGCCTTCCTGTTTAATTAGTAGTTGGAATTGCACGTTGTTTAGAGCCACTGGTATTTCGGAGGATGCTTGAGTGCTTAAAGTTTAATAAGCTTCTATTCTTAAAAGAAGAAAAACTGGATGTAATTACATTTTCAATTACTACAGGGGACTTAGGGGTCCGTGCAATTAATAAAAGCTTAAGGCACTTAAGTGTGATCTTCTTTTAAAAACTACACAGTTGAGCACTTAACCAATTATCTCCAACACTTAGAGAACATTTTATTTATTTCTTGCTTAACAAAAGCATGCAACATATCCCTTTCTTAGCAGACATTTGAAAGTAAATTCTAGCAGAACCACGTATTTTTTTTAATTGAATTCATTTTGTTATTTCCATCCCTTTTACTAAAATGCATTTACTTCAAAAATCAACTTAGTTTTGTGCAGTTCCTTCAAACTGACTGGGCTACAAAAAGACTAATTTTACTCTATAGTATTTCATTAGTATTTGGCCCTGGACTTTGGTGTGAATATGCATGATTGTGTGAAGGACACTAATAACTCAAATAACACAAATTAAAGATGCTGAGTTTACAAATTAATTAGGAAGAATTAACTCTCCTTATCATTTGTACAAATTGAGTTATACAACAGTGAACATCCACTCCTGCAGCTGAACTGTGTTCATTACAGCTTATTTTTTGAAACAATTTCCACAAATCTCCACTGGGGAGGTTACAAAACAGATCCCTTCTGTCCTGCTGAAGCCTTCTTGTTGGGAGACGGTCCAGAGGAGAGCCATAAAGATGATCAGGGGACTGCAGCACCTCCCCTACGAAGACAGGCTGAGGGAGCTGGGCTTGTTCAGCCTGGAGAAAAGAAGGCGGCGGGGTGACCTCATTGCAGCCTTCAGTACCTAAAGGGAGCCTACAGACAGGAGGGGAATCAACTCTTTGAAAGGGGAGATAACTGCAGGACAAGGGAAATGGTTTGAAGTCGAGGGAGGGAAGATTGAGGTTGGATGTCAGGGGGAAGTTCTTTACAGAGAGAGTGGTGAGGTGCTGGAAAAGCTGCCCAGAGAGGCTGTGGATGCCCCGTCCATCCCTGGAGGTGTTCAAGGCCAGGTTGGATGGGGCCCTGGGCAGCCTGGGCTGGTTAAACGTGGAGGTTGGTGGCCCTGGATGTGGCAGGGCGTTGGAGATTCATGATCATCGAGGTCCCTTCCAGCCCTGGCCATTCTGTGATTCTGTGATTCTGTGTATCTGGGCCCAGGAAGGGACTGTCACAGAGCCCCCCACTCCTGGTTAAATACACCATCCACAAGGGATGCTCCAGAAGTAGTGCCTCCCACTTTATTATATTGGCCCACGATGTCAGATGTGGTTATTGTTGGCATGGCAGTAGAGTTTGAATCTTCCCACCATTCTAGTAGCCTTCTATGATGGACTGGAGGCACTGGTAGACAAAGGGCAGGTTATTCCCCATGTATGGACTAGTCCAAGGCCTTTGACATCACACTTTATCTCTAAATTGGAGAGATAAGGGTTTGAAGGACAGGCTATCTGGTGGATAAGGAATTGGTTGGATGGCCGCAGCCAGGGGGTTGTTGTATAGCTCTATGTCCGGGTGGCAGCTGGTCACAAGTGCTGCATCCCAGCGGCCCATGTGGGACCAGTACTCTTTTATCAGTGACACACGATGGGATGGAGTGCACCCCCAGCAGTTTGCCGATGGCACCAGGCTAAGTGGCACATGGACTCAACAGAAGGGGGGGATGTCATCCAGAGGGTCCTGGACAGGCTGGAGCAGCGTGCCCATGTGAATCCAATGAGGTCCAAGAAGGCCAAGCAGGCAGGGAGGGGACTGTTCCCTCTGCTCTGCCTTCCATAAGGCCCCAATTGGAGCATGCCCTCAGCACAAGAAAGGTGTGAAAGCTGTCAGAGCGCGTCCAGAGGAGGGTTACAAAAGTCGCCCAAGTGCAGCAACACTTCCCGTGTCACAACACAGCCCGCACATCCCGCTCAATCAACCATCAAGGCAGCTCGCAGCGCCTGCGCTCTGCGCCCGGCCCGCCGAGCATGCGCAGAACCCAGCGCTGTTCCCATAGCAACAGGACGCGCGGCCTGGCGTTCTTACCGCCTCCCTCGCTTGGCGCGCGGCTCGCAGCGCCTGGCAGGAGAGCTCCATCGGGCGGCAGCTGAAAGGCGCAGTGAACGGGGAACGACAAAGCTGCCGCAAACCGCCGAGGCACGCGGCTCCGCTCCCGCAGCCAATCGAAGCGCCCGAAGGCGAATGAATGATTGAAGAGCCGCCCAATCAGAGGTGGAGAAAATGATGGCCGTTTAAGCGATGAGCTAACCACTGTGGGGAGAAAGGGCGGGGCTGGAAGTGGTGCTGACCAATCGCTGCCGGGCTTACCTGAGCAGTGGGCGGTGACGGGTGAGGCAAAGCTGGCTGAAATCAAACCGAATGAAATCGCACAAAACCAAAACCAAGCCAAACGGCCCTGAGAGGTGTTACCATCTCACCACGGCAGGCTCCCGTGGCGGCGGCAGTGGGTGTTAAAATGGAGGCGAAGAGCTCAGGAGGCCGTGAGGGCCCGAAGAACAGTGCTTAAAAAATGGAGTTGCAATGGAACGAGTCAAGCTTTGTGTTCAGGGACCTGAGTGCATTGGAAACCTCCAAAGAAAATACTTCCACTCACTGTCGCATGGGGTGCATCCAGCTTTGGAGGACTCTGATGTGTGATGTAGGAACCGGGCTAAAGCTGCTCCAAAGCAAAATTCCCCATAATACAGAGGATACATCAGCTTCCAGTGTAACTGTCCCTGTTTAGGGTCCTTACAGATATCCTCAACCATCCCAAGACACGAGTTGCTCTTTCTTAGCAGTGCTACTCATTTCTAGCCCAGCACAGATCAGCAAACTTAATTAAAAGGGTGTCACAAGTGTGCTTCTTTGTTAATGAATGGTCAAAAAAAGTTTTAAAAGAAGCAACGCTATTGCTGATAAATTGGTTATGGTGACCCCTGTTAATCTGTTTGATGCTGCTCATAGCTCTCATGAGATGTTTCATCAAAATGCGCGTGGTTTACATAGATAGTTTAATATTGGCATGAATGACGCTAGGTTGAATGGTACAAACACGCCCACAGTGCAGTCACCATAGCGGTGGCCTTGGGCTGGGGACTAATCCCCGCGGCTTGCAAGCATTGGAAGTGTGGCAAACAGATGTCACCCATATTGCAGAGTTTGTTTGATTGCAATGTGTTCATGTCGCTATCGACACTTACTCTGGATTTATATGGGCGTCTCCTTTAGTGGGTGAATCTGCTAGATATGTCGTTAAACATTGGATTGTATGTTTTGCTATTTTGGGAGTTTCAAAACAAATTAAAACGGATAATGGGCTGGCCTATAAGTTGCAGTCAGTACAGTCTTTTTTGTAAAAACTTTTTGGAACTCAAAAGATCGGTAACACATCTAAGGGATGAGAGAAAACATATTTTATGTTTGGAAATTCCAGGAAATGCTTTTGGGGGTCCATGTTACGTTGATAAACTCGCTATATTTTCTCTCACTTTCCAGGACATGCGTGACATCCACTCCAAACACACGGGTAGCTTTAGTTGTCCTTATACAAGGGGATGGTGCTGGGAATAGGTATTATAACTATTAGTATAGTATACCTATCGGTATTGTAAAATGCTTACTCAGAATAAAGAAAAAAAAAAAAGGAAGGCAAAAGATGTGAAACAATGAGGAAGTCTGAAACCAAGTTTGAAACGACCATGAACTCATAATGATTGGGATTGCGTGCTTCTTATTGTTTGGTATTGCTTTGTAACTTGTTGTATTGCAAATAGCAACAGTAATAATGCTTGTTGTGTGTGGTTTTTTTAATTTTTATTTTAATAATAGATTGAATGTGAATTAACAGGATTTAATGTTACCAATGCTGGAATCTATGGAAATAGCTATTTTAATGTATTAGTAGCGCTAAGACAAAACCTGGAAAGGAATCCCAGGCAAAGGGATGACCCTATATTATAGAATGATTAACTCTCTTTCATCCCACTAATCAGGAATTTAAAGTATGATCATGCAGCACCTGAGACAAAGGTGCACGCTAAGAGAGTTAACCTTGATAGTTTATTCCGCAAGCAGGTGTTCCATTTGGCCTCTGTATCACGCACTGGCCATGCGGATGCAGTGTACAAATGGAAAGTACCCTTCGGACCCTGAGAAGAATAAAAGCAAGAGAGAATCTGGGGTGGGTGAGAGAGGAAAAGTGCACCTTGAAGCAGGGGACGCCCTGCTGGCAATGCCTACCGCATTCACCATCACCATGTTTTTTCTCTCTTTTCTTCTGCAGATTGTTGGTTCTTGAGGGTCAGTAAGTAATAATGCCCCTAGTTCTATTTGGCATGCAAAAATTGCCCGACTATTAATTGAGGCCTTGATTGAGTTATAATGATTGTATTATTAATATAATCGGTGTTATTATTTTATAGTATGGTAGAAGTTTGCAAATAAACCAAAAAAAGGGGGAAATGTGGGAATGTAAGGAAAAAAACTGTTCAAAGCAGCAGCTGTGGAGCAATATAAGCGGCATGAGAACCAAGAACAGCTTTAGAAGAAGAAAGAACTCATGGCTCTGATTGGTTAAGCTCCTGTGTGAATGGTTGAAGCGTTTTGCAGAAGCTCTGTTAACATGTATAGAGTAGTGCTTAACAATAAAGCAGACTAATAGCTTTTAACCACACTGGTGTGCTGTTATGTCTCTAGCGCGTCCTGAGAGTCCAGAGACTTCCCCACAAAGCAAAATGGGGTTTTTGTTTCTTATGATCTCCGAGTATGAATTTTTGAGGAAAAATTTATTTCTGGAGCACATAAGTGCTGGAATTATCCAGTCCTGTTTCTCAGAGTTCTGTCAAACTACTTTGTGTTCATGAAGAGATCATAAAAATAAAGTGGCTGTGGTCTTGTGTGTCAAAAAAGCTTTTTATTGGGCTGTGCAGCTGTAAAGATTTTCTCTTAAGAGCGAATTGTACATGTATATGAGTTGTGACTTCTGGGAGAAAAGTGACATTAGTAAGTATATGGTATTTTTAACCTCTGTCATCAAATCCACAAACTATTTAAAAATCATTTTAGCAAGAGATTGCTAAATGTGTTTGGAAATCATACAGGACTTTGTTGTTGCAGAAACTGAAACAAATAAGCAGAGTCATCAAGATATTTAATAGCAGATCAGCTCTTTCTCGCATGGCTGTGCTGTACATTCACCCATCAGAAGACAGAAGCACACAGCGTGGGAGGTTAGACATTGAAACACAGACATGGGGCACTGTCATTCACATAATACACCCTTCCTCCATTAAGTAATGCAAATGCAGTGATACATAACTCTAATATATAACTTCAGTCTGTGCCTTGATACAGTTTGTTACGCCTCACCTAAGCTCTGTTTTTTCATCTGCTGGGACTAAAAGCACAGACTGAGCAGTGCAGAAGTATTTCTTTCCAGTAGCAGTGATAAGTAACCAGCTCTAAGCATCTTGCTGCCAAAGCCCATCCACAGGTATGAACGGAGTGAAGGAAAGGCACAGGTCTGAGCACCTCTCTAACAACCACCTACCCACTTTTGTAGTGCTAATTTAAAAAGAAAACGCCCATGGGATAGGAAAAAGAACAGAAAAGCCTAAGGCTAGCAGCACAAAGCCTAGTTCTGTGCTTTCTTATCAAACCTAACTACTTCAAGGGTAGGGCAATGAGGTGCCCTTCTTACTGTGGTGAGAGCTAATTGGAAGAGCAGCTGCTCTTCTAAGCAGTGGGATTGGTTCCAATTAGTGGGAAATATACAAAAGGGAGATCTGAGAGGAACTTGGTCTGGATTTGGGGTGGGGAGAATATGTATGGGCATGGTGGCTCCTGTGATGTGTAAGAACCAATGCTGTGAGTAAAAAAAATATATATATATAATGGATAAAACATCATGTAGGATAAACTCACCATTTTGTTGTGGAGTTCCCAGCTGCAGAGGTGTTATGAACTGTGGGGGTGTAGAATTTAGGGGTATTGTGGGGGTGGTGAATCCCCCCCCACTGTAAGGGCAGAGCAAGTCCAAGACCGCCTCCTGAGACTGAATGTGTACAAGTCTATGGAGCCGGATGGCGTGCATCCCAGGGTTCTGAAGGAGCTGGCTGAGGTGGTTGCTGAGCCGCTCTCCATCACATTTGTAAAAGTCGTGGCTGTCAGGTGAGGTCCTGAGTGATTGCAGGAAGGGTCACGTCACTCCCATTCACAAGAAAGGGAGCAAGGAGGACCTGGGGAACTACAGGCTGGTGAGCCTCACCTCTGTGCCTGGGAAGATTATGGAACAGATCATCATGCTTGATCACACGACGAATGAGCGTGTGATCCGAGACAGCCAGCACGGCTTCACCAGGGGAAAGTCATGCTTGACCAATCTGGTGGCCTTCTATGATGGAGTGACAGCATCAGTGGACGAAGGAAAGGCGACCGATGTCATTTACCTGGACTTGAGCAAGGCGTTTGACATGGTCCCCCACCACATCCTTAGCTCCAAATTGGAGGGATGTGGATTTGATGGGTGGCCCACTCGATGGATAAGAAACTGGTTGAAAGGCTGCAGAAAGAGGGTGGTCATCAATGGCTCTGTGTCCAGGTGGAGGCTGGTAACAAGCGGCGTCCCTCAGGGGTCTGTCTTGGGACCGGTGCTCTTTGACGTCTTTATCAATGACATCGATGGCAGAATTGAGTGCACCCTCAGCAAGTTTGCTGACGGCACCAAGCTGAGGGGTGTGGTTGACATGGTGGAAGGAAGGGATGCCATTCAGAGGGACCTCAACAGACTTGAGAGGTGGGCCTGGGTGAACCTGATGAGGTTCAACACGGCAAAGTGTAAGGTTTTGCACTTGGGCCAGAGGAATCCCAGGCATCCATACAGACTGGAAGGAGCGGTCCTTCAGAGCAGCCCTGAAGAGAAGGACCTGGGGGTCTTGATAGATGAAAAGCTTAACATGAGCCAGCAGTGTGCTCTAAAAGCTTGGAAAGCAAATGGTATCCTGGGCTCCATCAGCAGAGGGGTGGCCAGCAGGGACAGGGAGGTGATTGTCCCTCTCTACTCTGCTCTTGTGAGGCCCCATCTGCAGTACTGTGTCCAGGTCTGGAGCCCCCAGTGCAAGAAAGAGAGAGAGCTGTTGGAGAGGGTCCAGAGGAGAGCCATAAAGATGATCAGGGGACTGGAGCACCTCCCCTACAAAGACAGGCTGAGGGAGCTGGGCTTGTTCAGCCTGGAGAAAAGAAGGCGGCGGGGTGACCTCATTGCAGCCTTCAGTACCTAAAGGGAGCCTACAAGGAGGGGAGTCAACTTTTTGAAAGGGGAGATAACTGCAGGACAAGGGAAATGGTTTGAAGTTGAGGGAGGGAAGATTGAGGTTGGATGTCAGGGGGAAGTTCTTTACAGAGAGAGTGGTGAGGTGCTGGAACAGCTGCCCAGAGAGGCTGTGGATGCCCCGTCCATCCCTGGAGGTGTTCAAGGCCAGGTTGGATGGGGCCCTGGGCAGCCTGGGCTGGTCTTAAATATGGGAGGTTGGTGGCCCTGGATGTGGCAGGGGGTTGGAGATTCATGATCACCGAGGTCCCTTCCAACCCCGGCCATTCTGTGATTCTGTGGGCTGGGAGTCCTGGAGGTGTTTTCCAGTCCTAATGATCCTTTGGTTGCAGTCAGTGGGTGTGCTGGGGTGAGGATCAGAGAGGTCTCCTCCAACTGTAATGGTTCTGTGATTTTTTTTGATTCTCATGGCAAAAAATGCGTTTTGTTTAGTGGTCTGGATTCCAAGGGCACTGAGCACTGTGACAGTGATTGTTGTGACTCGCTAACGGTCTCAGCGTGCTTCTGAAAACAGTATTCTCAGTTGCACTTCAGTGCTTATTTCTCCACAAGTATCTGTTTTTCTGTATTTTCTACTCCGAAAAACGCATCCCACCATCAGCGTAACACAAACGAAAAGTCTGCTTTCAATTAGAAAGCGATCCGCGCTTCCTCCCCGGCACCTTTTCCCTCCCGTCCCTGAAGCGCGGAGCTGCGTGAAGCAGCTCTCAGTTCCCGCCTCCGCCACCCCCCTCCCGTTCCCCCGGGTCACGTGACGAGAGCGCGCGGCGGCGCACGATGGTGGCGGCGCGGCCCGGCTGTGGCTGTGGCGGCGGCGGCGGCGGCGGAGCGGGCGGCAGCGCGTAGAAAATGGCGGATTTCGAGGAGCTGCGGGTGAGGAGGGGGGGGAGAGCAGAAGGGCGGCAAGGCACGGTGCCGCGTGGGGGGCGGAGGCTGAGGGCTGGGCCCGCGGGGAGACGCGGCCTTCTGCTTTTATTTCCTTTCGTTTTTCTTTTTTATTCTCATTATTATTATTATTATTGTTATTTTTCTATTCCCGACGTCTTAAAGGCTTGGGCGCTGCGTGGCTGTTCAGGATGACAGCGCTTTGTGGCTGCGCCCCGTCGTAACGCCTCGAAAAAGGCTTTGGCTTGGTGGCGTTCAGCTGATCTCCTTCAAATGGAGGAGAGAAGGAAAAAAAAAAAAAAAAAAAAAAATCGCATCCCAGTATTTCCTCGCAGGAAACGCTGTCCCGAAGGGCCCCTTCCGCCCTGACCGCTGGCAGCGGGCACGGAGCGCCGGCTGCTTTGTCGGAGCTCAGCAGCGCGCTGCCCTATGGAGAAACACGGACTTGTTTGTCGCACAGATGCGGAACGGTTGGTTGTGTGGTTTTTGGTTTTTTTTTTTTTTCCGTCTCTTTGAGGCCTTTGCTGCTGTGAAGTCCCTTTTCTTTTGGAGACGGGATGTGTGTGGCTGCTTGTGTGGGCAGCGGGCGCTAGTTTTGTAGCTTTCTTTCTTTCATCCAAACGCTGCTTCCTCTTTATTCTTTTTTTCGGAGTGGGAATTGTTCCCCACCTTTAGGAGCAATCTGAAGGTGCTGCTTTATGGATATGCACGTGGGGCCTTTTAATGGCAGTATTGTTTACTTCTGTCGTGCTGATGGCGGTTTCCTACAGTTTGTGATCGCTGCCTGCCTTAGGAAGGCCCAGTAGGGCAATTTGGAGAGTTGGATTTACTCCAGTTGGTTTTTAAGATCTTACTAAAGTCAGGGGGTCACAGTTCTTTCTTAAATCTATCTCTTTTTTTTTTTTTTTTCTAAAGAGAATGAAACATGCATTTCCCTATTCTCACTGCAGTATCAATTAGTGCCACGCCTGTCGTCCTCTGTTTTCTCTGAATATAACTTCAGGGGAGCTGTGATGCAGAGGTTCCTAACTGTGAAGCTGTAGGGAAAGATAGCAGATACAGAGGAACTTGCTGTTACTTCAGACCTTCAGGAAATTTGTGCATTTGTCAAGGATTCAGAAATAGCTGGAACCGCAGACCCTTTTTTTCCAAGATCTTGGTGAAAATCTCTGGTGCAAGGCTCACCCTTAGATCTGGGGAGAAGAGTTATTTCGACTGAACTCCCTGTTAATTAGTAGTTGAAGTAGGTGATTTAGTAATTTGTTGAGTAGCGTAGTGACGGCTTTCTGAAATATGAAGGATTTGCTGAGTTGATGTAGTAGGCGAAGCTTTCCTTCTGGTCACAGAGATAACTTCTGGGCTTGCTTTTCATGGATGAGTTTTTAACTTACCTTTTTCCACAATTTTCATTCACGGGCAGCCTGATACATATTGAAGAGATTCCATGGGCAGAGGTGGGTGTGGATCTGTGCTGTGGAGACCACAGAGGACTTTTTTCTTTAACAGCATTGGCCTGGAAGTAGGAACTTTAGCTCACCTTTAGCTCCTGCTGGACCCTGCTCTAGGAGAAACTAGAATCTGACTGAAGCTGCTATTTGATTGTATTTGGAAGTAATGTTTGCTTCATCTTAAGGAAAACAAAACCTCTTTATAGGCAGATGAATAAGCCTCTGCCAGAAGCAATTTGTGAGACACTCGTGATCAGCTTCATGGCTGTTCAGAAGAGATGGAAACGTGGTCTTACGACTTATTGAGAGAAGAAGATTACAGTTAGCATTCAGTGTATTAACCAACAGTATATATTATGAAACTATTAACAGTATTTTATCAGAGGTTATCTTGTATCTGTATTTCACTTTTTCTGTGCTTTGTATATGTGAAGTTACTTAAGACCAGTGAGGCTTATTGTGGTAATTGAAGTTTCTCTTGTGCAGAATAATTAACAACTAATGATCATGCTGAGATATAGTGACTGGGGAGAAGAATGAGGCCAAGTAATTTACAGTGCTTAAAAAATGGAGTTGCAATGGAACGAGTCAAGCTTTGTTTTCAGGGACCTGAGCACATTAAAAACCTCCAAAGAAAATACTTCCACTCACTGTCGCATGGGGTGCATCCAGCTTTGGAGGACTCTGATGTGTGATGTAGGAACCGGGCTAAAGCTGCTCCAAAGCAAAATTCCCCATAATACAGAGGATACATCAGCTTCCAGTGTAACTGTCCCTGTTTAGGGTCCTTACAGATATCCTCAACCATCCCAAGACACGAGTTGCTCTTTCTTAGCAGTGCTACTCATTTCTAGCCCAGCACAGATCAGCAGACTTAATTGAAAGGGTGTCACAAGTGCGCTTCTTTGTTAATGAGTGGTCAAAAAAAGTTTAAAAAGAAGCAAAATGGGGTTTTTGTTTCTTATGAGTTCTGTCAAACTACTTTGTGTTCTTGAAGAACCATTAAAATAAAGCGGCTGTGGTCTTGTGTGTCAAAAAAGCTTTTTATTGGGCTGTGCAGCTGTAAAGAACTTCTCTTAAGAGCAAATTGATAGCTTGTACACGGCGCAGCTTGGGTGTCTCATCTTAATGCAGTGATGTGAAAAGTGTTACTGGCTAGGCTGCCGGCTTCTGCAACAGTGCTGGAACCCCACAAGAAAATAATCTGGGAGTGTTTGCTGCGTATCTGCCCTGCACCGTGATTAGAAGTGCTCCTAAACACATGTTTTGCTTTGTAAAACCATGTTGATTATAACAAGCGCTGCTTTGATTTATCTGCAAAGGGGAAAAAGCTAAACAATGTGGATGAGATTAGTTGTGTCTTTATGCTTGTAGTTACTGTTGCCCTAGAGGTAATGTAGCATCAGTTTTACAGGGAAACATTTGTTAAAGCCATTGTTTGGTTATTTCCAGTGAAAGTCACTTTTGTAAAAGTCTCCTTTCAAATGCACGCTTAAGATTTCAACGCTGATGGATAAAACTATGTAATTTTTATACTCCCAAGCACTTTAATGGAGGTGTCAATTTAAAATCTTGCTGACTGATACTGAAGCCAGCCTGTGTCTTCCAATGAAATGAAATCCAACTCAACAAAATGCTGCTTTGTGGAACTTCCCCATAGAATGCTAGCTGTTCTAAGGCATGATTGACTGCACGTTTCACCTTGATTAATGGTGGAACACACAGGAACACACAGAACGCAGCAGTCAGGGTAATGATAAGTATTTTGCAAGACAGGCCATTTCCTTAATCTCAGTGTAAAGGATTATTTTGTTCATTTGCATTCTGATGAGGGAATCCGGAGTCTCGCTTACTGTCTCCATCTGAGGGAAGGAGGTGATGGTGCTGTTGAACTCGTGCATCTATTTATGCAGTCAGTGTGAAGTTCTCAGTAAATTCTTCAATATCTCCATTCCTTCAAAGCTGGGATAAGCCACTTGACGCTGGATGTGACGCTGCTTTACCAGCAGTGATGTTAAGGTGAAAATGAAGAGCAAGCAACTGGGCACATAGCGAGTTGCAGCTTGTGTTGGTGGTGGAGGCACGGCTGTAGCAGGTGTTCAGTCTTTAGTTAAGATCGGACTCACGTTGGAGTACATGGTTATAAACTGTGCTGTAGCAATTAAGGAAGATAAACACAAAGTACTGCACTTCAGGACTTACACATCTCCTAAAATCAGTGCCTCAAACTCTAAGTATTGTGTGCTGGACCATAATTAATAGCTAAAAGGGCTCTGCTAAACAGGACTTACATCTACTCATGATTGCAGATGTGTCCTGCTTGATACCCAATGTCCTGTCCTTCATCTGTCAGTCCTTGAGTGCAGAATTGGTACAGTACAGCAGTATTAAAGCCAGATGTTCTGTGCTCTTCAGAGGAGGCAAAGGAGAATTCTCAATTTTTTTTTTTTTTCCTCTGGAAATAGAGCTCCCTTTCAAAAATGGGAGTGATATGTCTGTGCCAACCTACTGATTTTTACTAATCCAGGGAGAGGAGTGCTTTCTCTTGGGTAGTGTTATTTTTTCTTTTTATTTTTGTATGAGAATTGTTCTGTTTGTGAACTTCATGGTTCACTCTTCCACGTGGAACTTGGATAACGAAGTGAATAGTCTTCAGCTTCAGTCTTCTAACTGAACTCAACCTTCCCGGATATGTGATTTCCTTGCCTTAAGCAGATCATACTCTCTCAGTAGGTGAGTGTGTGGGTAGTATCCGAGGCAGCAGAGGTGGAACTAGAATGATGGAGGTTGATATGCTTCACTGTGCTTCTCAGAAAGGAACTTTTAGAATTGTAGAGTCATTAAGGTTGGAAAAGAGTGCTATGATCATTTAATCCAACTGTTGTGTACCGTTGGCTCACTGATGTGTATGTTGATTCTTCTTTCCAGAATATGGTATCAAGTTTTCGTGTTTCTGAACTTCAAGTGTTGTTGGGCTTTGCTGGGCGTAATAAAAGTGGACGGAAACATGACCTCCTAATGAGGGCTCTGCACTTACTGAAGAGTGGCTGCAGCCCAGCAGTGCAGATAAAAATCCGAGAACTCTATAGGCGTCGGTACCCAAGGACGATTGAAGGACTTTCAGACTTATCGGCTATAAAACCTGCAGTTTTCAATCTGGATAGCAGTTCCTCTCCCGTGGAGCCTGACCTGGCTGTTGCTGGCATTCATCCACTCCCTTCTACTTCGGTCACACCTCAGTCTCCTTCCTCACCCGTCAGCTCCGTACTCCTTCAGGACACTAAGGCTCACTTTGAGATGCAGCAGCCATCACCTCCCATTCCGCCTGTCCATCCCGACGTCCAGCTGAAGAGCTTGCCTTTTTATGATGTGCTTGATGTACTCATAAAGCCTACAAGTCTAGGTAAGTGTTTAATTGCATCCTAAGCTGCTTAATGTGTGGAGTAGTTGTTGCTTATGACAGTACTAAGCCTGGGTTTAAATTGCTTTTTGCAGCTGGGGGAATTTCCTTTTTTTGAGTTTTTTGGTCTGAAGAATGTGGATCTGAGGTATTTGTTTGACGCAAGTGAAGAACACCTCTGTCAGGGCCAGCAGAAAACATTCTTCCCAACAACCTGCAATCTCAGTTTATTCAAGCACCTCATTCTTGAGTATATTTATTTGAAAATCAGTTGGTTGTCTTGAAATTCAAGATAAATTCAGTGTCCTACCTTAAGGGGTAGAAAATATTCCATAAGGATTTAATAGTACAGTTTAGAAACGCTTTTAACATTTTGCAAGCTGTTTGCATCCCCCTGCTTCAGTATTTAATTAAGTACTGTAGGTAGTGACTTGTACCTAAGTGAGCTGTACTGCTTTGTACCAGAGGGGCTGCAGCCCTCTGATCGTCCTCACAGCCTCCTCTGGGCCCTCTCTAACAGCTCCATGTCTTTCTTGTGCTGGGGGCCAGAATTCAGGAAGATGATAGTGTGGCAACTATTGGCTCACAGTAAACTAGATTTATTGCCAGCCTTGTGGTCGCTTTTTCCAACAGAATAGCAGAAATTAACTGTAACGTGGAGACTCCCTTAGTGAAACATTTGCTCCTCATAAGCATTTCCAAAGCTGAAGAAAAGAGCTGATTCAAATAAGCTGCGTGAGAGTTCATCTTTCCCTTGAAAAATTGGCTTTTGGTTGTGTTGCACAGGTGGGGCTTAGCTCTGATCCACACTTGGTTCAATAGCAAAATCATTTCCATTTTAAACATGTGCAAATATACACACAGTATGTCATGCTTATGATTTGGTGCTTGTATTTGTTCCACCTGGACTTACATTCTTTTTGTGTGAGGTCTGGGCTGAGGTTTCAAATGTTGCAGTGTACACATGTCTTGTGCTTGACTACCATAGCTGTTTCTGTATGGAATAATTTTCCAGCTGCTCATTAAAAACACATGGTGTGCATTCTCCTACTGTTGTAGGATAAAACAGTTGTAAACATCTCTCTGGTATTTCTTTCTCCAAGTATTCAGTGTTATATTTTGTTGTTGGTACCTTTCTTCCCTCAAGGATTACAGTGCAGCTTGCCAAGCTGCTTTAGTTCTGAAGTGTAAAGTGATATTAAGCCTTCTGAATATGGCTGAATGAATGATTTGTTCTTTTGCCTTCCTCTTGACAGTTACTTGTTGTTCAACAGCAATTTGATTATGAACATAAGTGCCTTGTGCCTTGTTTGAGGAAAAACTCAATTGCAGAACCTCTTCTAATCATTGACTTTAGGCAGCATGGTTAAACCTCTTCTGTCTCTTTCTCTTTCTAGTACAGAGCAGTATTCAACGATTCCAAGAAAAATTTTTTATCTTTGCTTTGACACCTCAGCAGGTCAGAGAAATCTGTATTTCCAGGTAAGAAGCAAGTGTTGCAAAAATGTGGGAAGAGAATTTTTTTTTTTGTTACTTTTTTGATGCATCCCACAACTGTGCAAGCATGGAATGATAATCCTCACAGAATTTAAGACGGATTCAGCTGTTGTATTTGTTATAGTTATTATAGTTTGTTTATTATAGTTATTATAGTTGTTTATTATGGTTATTGTGCACAGTTCTTAAGTGTGGGTGGGGTGAATCTGATGCTTCTAAGGAGTTAAAAATTATTGTTTCAGATGATTGTGACTACTTAGAAAGATGGTAAGCTTTTATCCTATATGTGTTTCCTGGCTGCAGAAATGGAAGGCTGCTTTTATCTTTTGTCCTGGGATTCATGTTCTTGCAAGAACTGTGGTGTGAGCCAAAATAATTAGCTTTTCATCCCTCTCTGGCAACATCATATTTTGTAGTAGCAATAAAGTCTTGACAGAAGATGGTGATCCTAAAGACATGCTTAACTTAAAGGAGCTTAACAGAGGTGTCACTTGTAAGATTTGTTCATAGCTTAATAAAATAAAAGCAAAACTTAGTGTTGACTTAGGTGTACCACTTGTATGTATGACTGCTGTCTAAACAGGTACTTTTCCTTTCTCTTTGTTGTAGGGACTTCTTGCCAGGGGGCAGGAGAGATTACACAGTCCAAGTTCAGCTAAGGTATCTTTTTCATGGTGTTCTCTTCTGCTTCTTAGCTAGTTAAGAAGTTGTAAATCTTAATGTTTGTGGAGACACATAAATGTAGTGTCAGCTGAAAGTGTTTTCTCTTTTTGGGACTATAGGTTATGCCTAGCAGAGACCAGCTGTCCTCAAGAAGATAATTACCCTAATAGTTTGTGCATTAAAGTAAATGGGAAGCTGTTTCCATTGCCGGTAAGCTTGTTTGCATGTATTTGTTGTTTCTTTGACTTGTCTGTTGTTTCTGTAATGCTAGTTTGCTAAAACAATCAAGCACTTTATTGCTATCATTACAGTTTCCCTAGGCATTAATGCTAGCAAACGCGCAAACCGTGCCTGGGTAAGGTAGCCATTGCTGCTATTAATTATGTTAAAGCCACTGCACAGCTTAATTATGCTTTAGCCACTTGTAGCAAACCTCATCTCTGCAGTTAACACTGAAAAAAATTCAGAAACAAACCAGTGTGTGCATGAGGAGTCTCCCTTATTTAGAACTGAGTTTGGGTTGGATTGGCGATATCCCTCACTGTGCTGGGTATCTATTTGTTTGTTGGCCTGAGTTCCTTCTTGTTACAAGGAAACAGTGTCACCTTTTGTGTATGTTTGCGTGCAGCTCTGCATCTCTCTGGTTAGAGCTGCGTTCATCACAGGGATGAAGTGCAGCAGATTCTAGGGTACCAGCAGTTACTGGTCCTGTTAGCAGTTGTGCTCTTTGCTGGTGTCTTATGCTTTAAAAGTTGCTATGTGTACAGGGGCACTGCAAGGCTAGAATATTTCAAAAAGAAGCACTCTTCATTTTTTGGGGAAAAAAAAATAATCACTGAAATGGGTAATTTGATAAATAGAACAGGGGTTAAACCCATACCCCTGCCCATTCTGACATGGTTCTAGAAGTTCTGTAAGATGGATAAAGTAGCAGAAAGGGTTTTTCAGCAGTGTGACTGTAAAATACTGGATGGGGAGTGAAGGCGTGAAACGTTTTTATCTCAGAACGCATGCTACTTTCTTGGCATATCAGATTGTCAGGTATGTTTAACATGTCCTATTTTCGCTCTGCAACTGTCCCCTCTTTCATATGTAACTGTGACTGTTTCCTTACCTCTGCTTGGCTGAAGGGACTCTCCTCACCTTTTCCATCTGTTTCTTTAACTAGCGCATCACTACTCTTCTGTCTTCAGTTTATAAAAGTTTCTTTGAGGTATTCTCTTGTCAAACGCAAACTATGTTCTGTGAGGAACATAGGAGGACTTCCTTTCTTCAGAAGATGTCTTTCTTCAAGGAACCCTGATGAATTGAGTGATATTATCCTGGAGATATCAAGCTCTGATGATTCTCAGTACTGCTAATATAGCTCAGAGCAGGTGACGCTGTGTTATGCTATCCATCTCGTGTCATAGCAAAAATTCTATAATCTTGAATTCTCACTTTGCTTTAGGTCTAAATGCCGTAGTTTCTTTTTGCACATAGTTCTTCAAACTGTTCAAAAGAAACATGAAATGAGAAAGTGAATAAATAACTCATCTTGGCAACTTCCTTATTTCTTCAGTGTAAGCTGAATGATTAACAGTCTCAGCCTGAGCGCTCTGGCCAAGTTTTCTTTCCCTCTAACCTGTTTATTTGGTAACTGTCTGCATCCCACTGGTGATTCAGAAAATGTAGGAGCTTCTTTGCCTCAGGGATCACTGTTGTCCAACTCAGTAGTCGTAGGGAACTAGTGAGTGATGCCAGGTTCTGTTCTTGCATGGTTGCTCTTCTGATACATTTTCTGGTTACAGCAGAGTCCAGCATGTTTTTACTGATATGGTTCTTGCAAGAAGCGTGGAAGACTTAGAAACAAATAATTTTGGCAAATGGTAGCCACTGGAATTGGCCACCAAACTGAGCAGTGTTAGACCATGCTGATTATGGTAGGCAAGCTCCTGTATTAAAGTCACAGAAAGCTGGGAAGGGCTTAAATGTGTTTTAGGAGTACAAGATTGAATCCTGAAAGTCTTTGCTTTGTGGAAGAAAACCACAAAGCTTAACTGAAATGAAGCATATGTGAGTAAGACTAAAATAATAAAGAGTAAGAAAAAAATAATAAAAAAAGTGAAACTTGCATTCTTGATCCCTTGGAAGTAATGCAGCCTCACTTTATCTTAGAGCTGAACAGGAAGGAACTTGTCATTGTGTTTGGTACAGTATAATCCCCCTTAAAATGATGCTGTGTTTGTCCTTATGAACTCACTAAAAGGTCCAGCTTGCTACTGTGAAATGATGGGATTTAAATCCTACAAATGACTACAGTTGTCACATCTGATTTGAAGAAATGACAAATCATTCCTTCTTTTAAATGTGAAGCTAGCAGTCCTTGTACATCTGCTGCCTCCATGTTCTGTGATAAAGCACGCATGGCATGACTCCTAGTAGCTCCTGTCACTCATCTTCTGGAGCAGCAAAAGGTTCTTTAAAAGAGTTGATCAGCAGTTATTGCCTGCAGCTCTGGCCTGGCAGTTGAAGCCCTATGTTTCTGTGCTGTCACTGGAAGAGGTGTCTTAGGAACCTTTGCTGTGTGGTGCTGTTGGATGTGACAGGGAACACTCTGCAGAGAGACTGCTAATCAGGTTCCCGTGGAAGGCTTACTGTTGTGTATAAACTGCTAGCTAAACTAAAAACTAAAAAGAGTTTTCCAGATTGCTTTCCTGTATCATTAGATGAACAGGGGAGCATGTTTTGTGTGCTCTCTTGGACCATTTCTGGTGATTGCTAAAGTCAGCAATTCTGGATGTTACTCTAGATAATACTTTCAGAATTTGGTTCCTTCACTCTTGTTTTGAAGTGTTAAGCTGTGAATGTTCGTGTTAACTGTTTTAAGCACGTGCTTTTCAGCATGTTGGTCCTGGATAGTTTCTAGTGTAGGACAACACTTGAACTCAATGAAATGTGACAGTCAGTTCTGTGCAAGATGCAGGTCTCTGGTTGGCGTTTTTCTGATGCAAGATGAGATTTTGAGATGAGTGGACTGCAGGTTGTCTGAACTCAAAACAGACTCTGAGTTCCTCTTATGGACTGGCTTGCTTTTGTGGTGACTGTTGCAGGATGAGCTGCAGTTAGGCCACGTGCTGCTTCACAAAGCACAAGTGTTCTCTGCTTGGAAGCACGTGCTTGTCAGGAAGCAAAAGGGCTCCAGTGAGTTAATCAGTGACATATAGGAAATCACAGGATAGAATCTTTAAGGTTGAAAAAGACCTTCAAGGTCATCTAGTCTGATCACCCACCTTCCACCAGTATTGCCCACTAAACCATGTCCCTAAGTACTACCCCTACCCTTTCCTTAAACACCTCCAGGGCTGATAACTCCACCATTCCCGGAGCAGTCTGTGCCAACACCTAGCCACTCTTTATGAGAAGAAATTGTTCCTAAATTCCGACCTGAATCTCCCCTGGTGCAACCTGAGGCCGTTGCCTCATGTCCTGTTACAGTTGCTTAGAAGAAGAGTCTGACCCGCACCCTGCCACAGCCTCCCTTCAGGCAGTTGTACAAGGCTATGTCGTCTCCCCTGAGCCTCACCTTCTTCAGACTGAATAATCCCAGTTTCCCAGCCGCTTCCCATAACAATTCTGCTCAAGACCCCTCAGAGCTCTGTTGCCCTTCTCTGAACACACTCCATTTCTTCCCTTCGGCCTTCCAGCTGTTCTGTCCCAAGCCTGCAGTGACGTGTGAGGCAGTTGTGACCAAAGTGTGGAACTTCGCACTTGTTGAACTTCATCCCACTGGAGAAATGAAATAAACCATGAAATAAAACTGCAGAGAGAAGCTGTCCAGGTTTCCTTCAGTTTTGAAAAATTTAAAAGTATTTAAATTTGCTTCTGATAGCAGCAATTTCTGATAGCAGCTAAGCCTTTTAGCTCTCTCATGTACCAGATATGCTATGCACAACTCATGTTCACTGAGTGTACAGATGACAACCTGCTGCTAATGAAGCTCTCTGTGGTGCAAGGCAAAGCTGGGTGTGTGGGGGGAGCATCAATATAACATTTTTTCTATTTTTGATAAAGCATCAACACTGATTTTTACATGTCCAGTAAACCTGCCTGGATCAAAATTCTTATCTTTTCAGCACTCCTTTAAAATTGCTTGAAAATTGTTGATGTGTAGTAAGAACTGTCAACTGATATTTCTCACAAATTTTGACTTCAGTCTCCAGTCTGGAAAATCTCAAGGCTTTTCTGTTTCCCACAGATCAGTGTAGGAGAAGATCAGTTCAAAGCTAACAGGTTGTTGGGGTAATGCTTTCACTGGTTTGTTGTTTTTTTCCCTCATAGGGATATGCTCCACCACCGAAAAATGGGATCGAACAGAAGCGACCTGGGCGCCCCTTGAATATAACCTCTCTAGTTAGGTTGTCATCAGCAGTGCCAAACCAGATTTCCATTTCCTGGGCTTCTGAAATTGGAAAGGTAAGCTGTCTGTTTTGTAGGACGTGGGCAGTAGATTAAATAACCTCGTCTAGTGTTGCTTCTAATCCACTGCTTGATACTGCTGGCAAGGTATAGTATGACCAGTGGCTAAACTTACCATCAGTGCTAGGAAACAAAGCTAGCTCCAGAAGCATGGTAGCTTGTAGTAACATGAAAAACTTGCGTGTGGATTACAGAGTTCCGTATGGAATTCCAAGAGTTGTGTGGCTTTCTTTGAGAGCTTTTCTGTCAGCTTTGCTATTAGAAGTTGCCTGAGATATGTCAAAAACACTCATATCTTTCTGTGATGTAAATATAAAACAGTTCAGACACAATGAAAAGGGAATCTCCGTGCTTTTTTGTAGCCTGATTATGTAGTACTATGAACATGAGGTTACGTAGCCATGTCTTCAAAAGCTTTTTTCTCAATATCTTCTGCAACTGCTCAATGGAGAGTTCTTTGTAAAATGAGCAGATGTGCCAAGGCGTCATGATGGGGTATACTTGTTTCTCAGGTTTTTATATTTTCAATCAGAGTAAATTTCAAATCGTTCTACAAAGGCAATTTTTATTTCATAGGAAGAACTGCTTAGCGGTTATTTCCTTCTTTATTCTTTTGAGATTAATGTTTTACATGAAAATGACTTCTTGAGTTAAAACTGCACTTATGAGTTAAACACAAGTACAATTTCCTGTTCAGAAAGCTTTTAGGTGGTACATTCCTGGGAGGAGTCAGGCTACTGGTGTCAGTTGCTTCTGGGCTTGGTGTGTCTTAGAAGTGCTCAGTTGAACCACGGGGTGTTTGTAATACAGGATATCTGTACGACGTGCCTGTTGTTAACAATGAAGCATTTTCCTGGTAGCTTGGGCAGCTTGAGGAAGAAGTGCAGATACAGGCAAGAATGGACAGCAGGGTAGGAGAAAGATGACTGAAATGTCTTCAGAGTGCACATGTAGACTTCATGGAGAGGTGGCAGAAAAGCATGCTGGACTTCAAACGGCAGGAGGTAGAGTAAGTGGTGACTGAAATGTCATGTGTTGCTTTAATGTCATGTGTTGCTTTCTGGTGCCTGTAGTTGAACTCCTCATTTAGGAATGTGAAGTCATTAGAGTTTAAAGGAGTTAGTCTTCTAAATGGGCAGGTGACTGCTTAGAAATCTACCTGTGAGTTTACTAAAGAAAGAAGGGGAAGTACCCCTTGAAGTAAATAGAAGATCCCTTGTTCTTCTGGAAGTCCTCCTGGACTCTCTTATCAGTGTAGCTTATCTCTTCAAGGCGAGGCTGAATGGAGCCCTGGGCAGCCAGGTCTTGTATTAAATGTGGAGGTTGGTGGCTCTGCCTGCGGCTGGGGAAGGTTGGAGCTTCATGATTCTTGAGGTCCCTTCCAACCCAAGCCATTCTATGATTTCTTTAACATCAAAATCAGGTCTGGAGGCACCGTATCCTTGAAGTAAGGCTCCAGTATAAACCTACATAAATTAAATAAAATTTTAAAGCGAAAGTGGGAAGTTTATGTTCAGCAAAAGAATGAAGGTCTCAGCCTTTCGTTATGAGGGAGATGCTGTAGGCAATAGACAGGACAATATGTGGTCGTTCTTGGGAGGACAAGCAAGGCATTTGTCTCAGCATCTTCCTGTGTATTTTGATCACTTTATCTGCTCATTGAAGTGAGGGCTGTTCTTGATATTGCTGGTAAAGCAGGAGCAGGTTGGTAGATGCACTTAAACATTAGTACAGGAAGCATAAGAAGGCGACTGCAGGGTGTGAAAATAAAGCATTGTAGGTTGTGTGTCCTGCGGATGAAACCATTATCATTCTGCAGTTGTGGGACTTGCAGATTCTTCTCTTCATTGGTGACCCAGAAGAGCAGAAATCTTGAACAAGGGAAGCTGGCAAGAGGCATGAGTGAAGGAACAACAGTATTTGCTGAGAAATGCACCGTACTGCTCCTCTAGACTGGCTGAAATGAGACTTGGCCTGGGAATGGCAACCCAGAGTACAGGTGCAAAGAAATTAGTGCACAGAATCATTAAAGTTGGAAGAGACCACAAAGGTTACCAAGTCCAGCTGTCAACTTGTGCAGCTGTGTGCCCTCTGAAGGTGGAGTTTGCACCTGAAAGAATGTTCATCTTTACTTTATAGCAAGTTTGTCTTTGAGCTCTGCATTAATGACAGCACAAAAAGAGAGATGTTTAGGAGTGTGAATGAGAATCTCTTATAGATTGCATGTTTAATCTTCCATTTAACTTCTCAAGAAGAAGCCTACCTTGTGTCTTAGTTGTGAAGGATAAGGCTTTTTTGCAGTTAAATTGCAACTTGCATATTTGACTTGGTTAGAAGAATTAAGGCAAAGTGTGGACTTTTTCACAGCAATGAAGGCATCTGTCAGTGCTTTTTCAAAATACCTTCATAATACCAAGGAAAAAAATCAGCATGTTTTTAGTCTTACTTAGAACAGTGTAAGTGATCTGTTGGAGAATTGCTGTATTAAATCAATATCTCATCCTTACTTACTCTTTTTGTAGAGTTACTCCATGTCTGTGTATCTCGTTCGTCAGCTCACTTCAGCTATGCTTTTGCAGAGGTTAAAAATGAAAGGTATCAGAAACCCTGATCATTCCAGAGCACTAAGTAAGTAAAAGTAATTTTCCCATTAATTTTTCCTTAGAAGTGGTTAATGGCTCTTTTAAAACCAGAACTGATAATACTTAGGAGAATTGCAGCATTTAGAAAAGAAAGCCCATGACTAGAATATCAATGGTTCCTTTTGTTGTTGCTGAGGTAGCTGTTAATGGTTCAGCACAAGTCCCTAACCCATAGGGAGGAGTACTTAGAGACTGAAATGCTACCGGAATGCTGTGAGCACTTTCTACTGTCGTGGGCAGTGAGGTGCAGATACGTGTCTTAAATATGCATTCTCTTCACTTGCATGTGTTGCTGATTGTCTTGTTTGCGTACCTCACTCCTTGATCATTATTTTTTCTTCTTATGTGTTAGGTAGAGTCTACCCTGCTAACCTATGGCTAGCAGTGCATCTGCTACACATAAAAAAAAATCTCATGATGTGCTGTTTATCCATTACCTATGAACAGTGAAGCTATTCCTACTGGTATTAGCTACGAACTAGCTTCTTAGATACTCAGTTGTTTTAGATAGCTAGAAACACCATGTATGTGCTGTTGAATGAACATTAGGGCTGTAAACAGTGGTGTCTGTCTATAACTTCTTAACTTGTTTTTATAGTTAAAGAAAAACTAACAGCAGATCCTGACAGTGAGATTGCCACCACCAGTCTGCGGGTGTCTCTGATGTGCCCTGTAAGTAAGGCTGGGAGCTGCCATGTACAGATTTGTGTTTTCATCTGTAGTGCAGAGTTGGGTTGCTCTTAAGAGACCTGATATGGAAGTGCAATGGGATTTCATTACATACTGCTTCATTAAGATGTAACAGGGAGAAGGGTGCATCTGTAAGCCGCTGGTTGTAGCAGTGTTCCACCAACAGGTTTGAACTTGTGAATGCCCCAGCTGCAATGCTGTCAGAATCACACTGCTACTTATGTGTATATATGTTGAGACCTTTAGATGAAATGATCTTGTGTATTGAGGCATCGTCTGGTTGGGCAGGGTGTTGGAGTAAATAAAGGGCACAGTGAGAAACAGCACTTTGGATCATCTGCTCTTTGGGGTTTTGCTTTTACTGCCCACTATTAAAACTGGAAAATAACCTGATCATGTTGTAACAAAGTCACAGCTAAATGGTTTTCTCTTCCAGGCAGAAACTGGTGTTGTTGTGACTTGTCAGTTAAGTCTTAACTGACAGGGGTATAATGCCATTCTAACGTGACTGCAGCTCACAAAACCTTGAAGTGACAAAATAGGTACTTTAGTAGTCTCTCTAATAAAAATCAAAATCCTGGAGGTAATGTTGTAGATTAAAAAACCTGATCGTTTTCAAATCGGGAAAGACTTTGAGGACTGCTTTATTGTTCCTTCAGGTACAATGTATGTGATTTGATGGAGTGGATTTTGCATGCAGTGACCTTGGTGTTGAGTTTGTAGTGAGAAAGGATGGTTCCTTGCTGGTTGTCTCATTTCATTGTTAGCCATACAAGTCTGCTTCATTCTCTTCTCTCTGACACTCTTTAAATGCATCTTTGCAGCTGGGGAAAATGAGACTGACAATCCCATGCCGGGCTGTCACTTGCACACACCTGCAGTGTTTTGATGCTGCTCTTTATCTCCAAATGAATGAAAAGAAGCCGACCTGGATCTGTCCTGTCTGTGACAAAAAGGCAGCTTATGAGAGCCTGATACTAGATGGGTAAGAGAATGGGCTTGCAGACTGCAGAACTATTTCCAACTTTTCATAATGTACTTGATAGATAATTTAGCTTTTTTTTTTTTTTTCAAAATAAATTAAACTGGGAGGAACCATTAGAATCCTTTAGCTTCTCTTCCTTTGTAACAAACTATGTAAACTAATCTCCTAATGGAGTCATCCAACTTTTGAGCCTCAGCATATCTCCTGTAGAGAAATCCAAATGTGACATCTCAGGCTGTCTTCCTTTTACATGAGCCTATCTCTGAAGCTATTAACTTTGACACAATTTGAGTTAAAAAGTTTAAAATTGATTTGAAGGATGATGGTTCCTACTTTGTGAAAATCTCTGAATTGCAGTAATGTTGGAGTAAAAAATGGGTGGGTTGGAATACTCTGGATTTTCATGTATGCTTGCTGGGGAAGGCTACAACTGCAGGTCATCAGGTAAGATAAACCAGGGAGTTCAACTGTGGGTTGATGTTGATCATAGTTTCTCAGCTCTTTCCTTTTCACTTAGCCAAAGTCTGGAACCAAATGTTAAAACCACTTCATTTTTTTCAGACTCTTTATGGAAATCCTTAATGAATGTTCAGATGTGGATGAGATTAAATTCCAGGAAGATGGTTCCTGGTGCCCTATGAGGCCTAAAAAAGATGCTGTTAAAGTGTCAAGTCCACAGTGCACCAAAATAGAAAGTGAGTACATCATGGATATTGGTCGTAAATCAACTAAAAGGCTTGATGCATTGGAGGCTTGGTGTTTGTAGCTGGGATGATGGATGTGGACATCGATATTTGTTTCATGGAGGGTGTGCTTAATTCTTCTCACTTTTTCATTTAATGTAAAAAGAAAAGGCTATGTCTCTGCAAGTGTAAGTTTTATTTTTGTTCTTTATAACAACACTTCTGTTGCTCTTGTTATAGCCTAAAACTGTTAAGTGGAAATTGAGAAAATTGAACATAAGCTTTAATGTAACACAGAATACCACTAATAAAACTATTCCTGGGTCGTAGTGGCCTCCGTAGTGGTCTTAAAGATGAGCTAATACAGGATTTGAGATAATGGCTCTATCGCAAATTGGAACTGCTGATGTCAGCAGCTTTAAAAAAAAAAATACAAAAATTAATATTTTGTTTTTCTGGTTTAGGTTCCAGTGTTGTTAGCAAACCATGTTCTGTGACAGTGGCCAGTGAGGTAAACAAGAAGAAAGTTGATGTTATTGACTTGACTATAGAAAGCTCTTCTGATGAAGAGGAAGATCCTCCAGCCAAAAGGAAGTGCATATTCATGTCTGAGACGCAAGGAAGCCCAACCAAAGGGTTTGTCAATTTTGAAGTTAGTTGGTATTCTGTTGTGTGTCAGATAAACTGATGTGTAGACATACCGACTCAGCACTCTCATTGGGATCCAGCTCTGAACTTTTGGAGAACTTCTAGGCCTCTCTTTTCAGAAGGTTATATTGCTACTGTACCTCTGTGCAGGCAAACCTCTATTGCATAGGTTTGCATCTCTCAGAAGACATGCTGAAGCTGTGTTTGCAGGGATGTTTATCTGTAGAAAAGGAAACCAATTAAGCTACTGTACAGAACTCTCTTAGATTATCCCAATTTCAGGAGCTTCATGCATTCTTGTTGAGCTACTGTCATCTTAAAGACTTTTCTCACTGCCTTTTACCCTTTATCATGTGCTCTGGTGCCCAGGAAACAGAGCTGTGTTGCATGTTTTCTCCATCCTCTCAAACTTGGAAGGGGAGGAAGGCACTTCCTTGTTTTGAATCAAGACAGTAATTTATTTCTTCTGTCTCGCTGTTAGAATCTGAAACGTCTTGCTCATGGTTGCTGGCCTTGGTTGTCAGTCAGCTCTGTGCCTTGGTTAACACAGCCAAGGGCTTCTCTTGTTGTCTCAATTCCTTGCCCTGAATCATGCAGAGTTAACTGACTGCTTTACTGTTCTGCCTTCTGTTTGCCATGATCTGTGCAGTTTGACTATAGCCAGTCTTTGTGGTTTCCACGCTGTTCTTGCTCTTAGGCCGCAGGACATGAGAGCTGAGAGTGCACAACCAGCAAAGCAGGGAGAAGAGGGCATTGGTTGGGTTCTCCAGAAGGCACTGCTCCATGTGGCACCTTGAAGTATTGGCTTTATGTTGGCCTTCTGGTTAGTCCAACTGCATGCACAAGGTGTGTCTCTCTCAGCCTGGTGGCTTCTCTTTTTCTAAAAACAGCAGTAATAAAAACAAACCTTTCTGTTTTGCTGCCTTTTGAAGTGATGAGCAGCTGTGCTGTGCTGTCTGTACTCAACAGCAATGTGTAGTCTTTGGCAAGCAATAGTTAATCAGCTACCTCCAGTAGTGGTGGTGGAACACTGTTGCTTGTTGTAAATGCTGTGAAGAGGTTCTACCCCAAGAGACTTTCTTATTTTGATATAAAAAAATAGCTACAAACACATCTCTTAATGAAGTTCCAGAAGATGTTAAGATTCTTCCTAAATTCCTGGGTTTGTCCAAGGTGACTGCCTGCAGTTGTAACTGTAGGACTGAATGCTCTTGTTTATCTAACCAGTTCATTTTCCTCAGTGTTTGGGTATGGAAGTAGCATGTTTTCCTTCTTGAAATCGTGGTTTAGGCCCAGGCTTTTGGAGAACAGCTTGCCTTCTGTGAAGAATGTTGCTCGAATACCAGGTTTGGTGCTATTGTGAGGTGGCCTTTTGGCAGCAACAGCAGAGAGCTGATGTTCAGGAGGTGCTTGAGGGTCTGAAATCCAAGTGTCTGAAACCAGTAGTGTAACTGCACAGTAGTTTATGGGGGAAGATTGGATGGCAACTCATTGCTGGTGAGTTGAAAAGAGGAATACAGGACAACTGCAAGTGGGACTGCTGTTGTTACCTGACAGGAAGCATATGAAACGCTTGGTGCAGGTGGTGGGGTGCCACATTGCCTCTTACATGGTCTTTAACAGTGCTGCAAAGTATGCAGAAGGTTAGATACAGAAGGGTTTTGTGACAGGCTGTGTGCTTGGAGAGCTGAACGTAGCTAAGGTTTGGCTGTTGGTCAGGATAAGTTTGAGACTGAACTCCAGGCTTGGAAGTTTCTGCTGTAGGGGTCATGAATCATGGTCATGCTGCATCCTTAATGCTACAGCTGAGGAGTAGCAGAAGGACTTGGAATGCTCTGCTCCTGGCTCAGGCCACCTGTCCCACAGGGTACTCTGCAGATACATGTCCACTTGGATTGTTCTGAGTGACTCCAGCACTGTACTTTATTTTAATCTCAACTTGCTCTTATGTCACAGCTGCTATTGAGAGCCAAGATATGATGTTATTATGAAGACTGTTATGAAAGGAAATTAGAGTGGAATACTGTGTAGTGAGTAGCCATGCTGTAGCTGTGTTGTAATGTGGTGACTGTGAATGAGAGTGCATAATGTCTCTTCTGTAATTTATGGCAAGGTTGGTTGTAACATGCTGTGCCTTTAAAACAGGGTTCTCATGTATCAGCCATCCTCTGTCAGAGTGCCCAGTGTGACAACGGTTGATACTGCTGCTATTCCTCCGTCATTAACAGACTACCCTGTGCCATTCCACCACCCACCAATGTCCAGCATTTCCTCAGACTTGCCAGGTAGGTGGTGATTATTTTTAATGCGTGTTCTGAGAGAATGTTAATATGCGGGGTGGGTGAAAGTCGGAAATTAACTTCTTTAGATGGGACAGGATTGTATATAGCATTGCCCTGATATGATGCCTAGATGAGTCTAGTACAAGCTGTCTTTCAGTTTCAGATTGCACTTCCAACAGTGATGTGAAAAACCTTGCTTCTGGGGTACATCCTCAAATTGGCACTCTGGAATGGCAGCCAGAAGCACTTCTTGATATATCCAATTAGACTGTGTGTAAACACCTGATTGTTACTTGTTGTAGATGTGAGGGAGAGTAGCTGCTTATTTAAGATTGAGATATGTAATGGCACTGACTCATCCCAGCCCTAAATGTAGAGATTTCTGCTAGCTAATTCTAGTGGTGCTCTGTCTAGACTGTATGAAAAAGGTTAAGGTGAGCTACAATATGTAAGCTGACCTCTATTGACTTTCTTTACCTAGACAAACCCTAAATGCCTATGATGTATTCTTCAACACTGCTGCTAAATATCAGACAAAAGGTGGGGATACTGATTGTTTTCTATCCTGGCTCCTTGAAAAGAACGCTGTGTGTAGGGACTCTGGGGGTTCTCTGTCGGCTGTAGTGAACCTAGAGCCCAGGAAATGGTGATTGTGACAGCAGGTGTCACGTGGGCCTCCTGTCCTTCCCCTGCCCCGCTCCATTGCCTGTCTCCATTTCTCCCCTGCCGCATCTCTGGGTTTTTTTCACCTTCTTTCAGTTTGGCACTGGGATGGATATCATTCCTCTTGTTTCTCTGTCCGTTTTGGTTGCCTCACTGCTCCCTCCCTCCACTTCTCCCTTGTTAAGAAATTCATTTTCTTTCCAAATTGGTTAGAAGACTAAGCTGAGAGAATGGAAGTCTAGAACTTTGTTCATGTCTGCTACCTGAAGTTCTAGCATGTGTATGAACAAAAGTTGTGAATTCTGTAAAAGCAGCTGATCTTACATCTCCTTTAAAATTCTTCTTTAATTTTCTGTAATGGAGAAGAGTAGAGAAGCCACTGGCTGAAACAGATCTGTACTGTAACAAGAGAGGGAGGGAGAAAGCTTACCATTTCTTTCTGTTGGCATAGCAAACACAAGGCCAAGATTTTGAAATAGAAATGGCTGCGATTTCTCATTGATTTTGTGTTTTTTAAACATCTTGCCCTAAATGCTTACGTGCTAATGGCAAAGGATGGGCGCTGGTTGTCACTGCTCGTAGAGGATTACCTTGAACTACTTGTAGTTTCCTCTTCTTCGTTCCTTTTATTTGTCTAGACGCAAAACGGGGATGATATTAGAAATGTTTCCTTATTGGCTGCCTATGGGTGGAGGAAGAGACCTGCTGCTTGTTTTTGGACTTGTGCATGTTGTGACTTTACTTCATTCCAGCATCCTTAATGTGATGACACTCTTCATGTCCCAGTTTGGCCAAGTCAGGTACAATATGCAGTGAAACTTGTGTTATGAACAACAGCTCCAAATGGCAACCTCCATCTAAGCAACCACATTGAACCACCCTGCAATATCCAGTGAATAATACATCATTGTCATCCTCATTCTTAAAAGAGCCACTTGTACTAGAAAACGTGTTTTGCTGCTGCCTGAAGTCGTTGAGAGTGGTGTCACAGTGGTATACTTCATTTAGAAACTGTATAGCAATTGCAAAAATCTGTTCTACGACAACAGCAGAAATTCCTTAAACTTGTTGTGTATGAAGAGAAGGAAGACACGTCAGTTTATTATCCCTCTTTTCTTTCTAGGTTTGGATTTCCTTTCACTAATTCCAGTTGAATCACAGGTATGTTTCTTAACTGCCAAGGGCTTAACTTCCAAGTGTGTTTTCTATGAAACACTGCTTCAGTAACGGTCAGGATGTTGTCATTCACATCATATTTGCAGTCCACTTGCTTAGATCTAACCACAGACCAGGAAAACACATTTTACCAACAGGTGGCAATGAGGAAAAAATGTATTAAAAGAGGATTCTGTTTAATTTCTAAATTAATTTAAATCTATCTAAATTTCTAAATCTATGCACAGCAAATTATTGGTAGCTTGCTTTGCCTTACTATACCAGGTACTTGCACAGTGCTGACATGAATACAGCTGTTATGTCTTTCATGCTTTTAGTTTATACTGTGTATCTGTAAAGATTTCAATGCGAGTGGTTTTGATAACAATTGTAGATTGAGTTGTAAAGACTAAATTGTCACTGGTTTAGGCACATTTATTGAACGTTTTTACAAGTCCTTCAGTGTAACACATGAAATCCATTGGCCTTGCTATACGTGGAAGTTTTGCAGGTCGAAAGTAACTAGCTGGTGCTTCTACTTTTGTTATATAAATCTCTGGATTATAATTAGATTCTTACACAGACAGTTGATAGCCTTCAAGAGGGAAACACTGTCTCCCTAACTAAGGTAGTACTCAACCTGGAGTTCTCAGGAGAGCAGAGTAGAAAATGACAATCATCTCCCTTGACCTGCTGGCCTCCTTTTGTTGCAGTCCAGGATGATTGGCTTTTCTGGGCTGCAGGTGCACACTGCTTTTCATCTGACAGTGCTCCAAGCCCTTCTCTGCAGGGTTGCTCTCAATCCATTCTCTACCTGTACCTTGTATTTTGTGCTCAGAATTTCTGTAATTGGGGAGCAACGCACTGCACTTGGCCTTGCTGAACCTGATTCAGTTCACAGCCTGTTTAGGTCCCTCTGGATGGTATCCTCTCCTTTGGCTGCGTCACCTGCACCACTCAGCTTGGTGCCATTATCTTTGTCATTAAGGTACAAGTAGTACTGATCCCAGTAGTACCAATTCCAGTGTGGACCCTTGAGGGACACTGTTCATTACAGGTTTCCATTTGGACACTGTGCTGGGAGGTCCTGATAGTGGTCATGATAGTGTTTCCTAATGTGCCAGTAGAGGCACAGACTGGTTAGGGGGAGGAAGGAAGAACTCTCGTTCTTGCTCTGCATGCACTAGTGAGGTCCTGCTAGTCACTTGTGTTGTGCTTGTTGTAGGGAAGATGTATCTTTAGAGCATACATTTCCCTTGTGCAGTTAGTCTCTTCATTTTTCATTGTTTGTTTCAAGCAGTACTGTCCTCCTATGTTTTTGGATAGTCTCACCTCAACCTTAACAAGCAGCACGCCTGGCAGCATCATCACATCGACCAGTCACCACGAGAGCAGCACACACGTTAGCTCTTCCAACAGGAGTGAGACAGGAGTTATAACCAGCAGCAGCGGCAGCGCTCCTGACATCATCTCACTGGACTGAAACAAGAGGCAGCATTGGAACTCCAGGAGAAATTGCACACAGCAGCTACTTGTATCTCTGGAACTTCAGCATCTCCGAAGTTACTCTGATATTTATTGAAAGGATCTGCCTTCTGGAAAGTGAAGTTAATTCATTTATGTTAGGGACAGAAGTGATAGAACTTTTTTTTCTTGCTTATTAAATAATTGGTATAGGAGAGGCCCCTTCAGAACATGCATTTTATGCTTCTGCATTGTTCTGGGGAAACTGACATGTTGTTGTTGGATGGATACAACAAATGTTTAATTTTGAGGATGACAGAGCACAGGCAGCCCAGAGAGGTGGTGGAGTCTCCTTCTCTAGAGATACTCAAGGCCTGCCTGGATACTTTCCTGCTTGACCTTCTGTAGGGAACTGATTTAGCAGGGGGTTGGAGTAACTGATCTCAAGGTCCCTTCCAACCCCTGTGATTCTATGATTTGTTGTAAAACAGCAATAATGTAAAAACAAACTTTTTTTTTTTTTAATAAAAAAGGCACTTAACCACTCTAAAAAAACAACAACCTAGAAAATGGTGCAAAGGTAGATGGTGAATTTTTAATATTTTCACTGGGGCCGGTAATAAACTTAAGACAATGAAGCTTTGTGAAATAGCCATGACTTCACTTTTATGTTTTGTGATCCCCACTTTCCCCTTGCCTGGGATGGATGGGAAGGGGCTCTAAGTGGAGTTTTTTTTTTTTAGATTTCACATTCTTCACAAACTTAACACTCCTAACTGTGACTTCTTAATGTTTTTTGAGCTGGGGATGGGCAAGCTATCTATGCAAACTTTGCATTGTACAACCTCTCTGTGCTGCCATATTAGAGTGGGATGCTTCTCCCACCACCAAAACCCCAAACTATGCACAGTTGGGACATAGCTGAGTTTCTGATTTGATAACTGTAAGAGATGACAAAGTTCTTCCTTGCTTTAAAGCACCTGGTGTCTTTCTTTGCCATCACCAGTTCTGCCCTTAATGCGCCAGTGAGGTGCCCGTTTCCTATGACACTTTTAAGGAGAGAGCACATTGCTCATTTCTCCAGTGCAGAATTGTTTTATGGGATGCCATATCCACACCTTTGCCACTTTGGCATTAGCCGCATTCTGCTTGGGCATACTGCAGTCTGGCTTGCCATGGTGTAAGCATTTTTTCTTGGAGCAAAACAGCTGTAGCTGCATACTGCTCCCTCTTGACTTGAACTACAGAGGTCGCTCTGAAAGCAATGCTTCCTATTTATTTCCATGGAAATGATAACAGATATGAAGACACAGTAACGCAATTTGAATAGAGCATGGTCTCAGCTACAAAACACTTTTTCAGCAGTCACTACTGTTAGTTAGCTCTGTATTTTCACCAGTGATGAATGAGTGCCTGTATGCCGTTGCTCATAAATGAACATCAGTGAGTGTCTTCTTTTTTTTTAACATGTAAGAATTCAGTTCCACACCTTTGCTTCATAAACATTTCCATGTCAGATGCCATTCTGTTGGACTGCCCCTTCGCCGCCATCTGTCACATGGTGACAAAATGGAATATTGGTGGGAAAGTTCAGCGTCTACTTGCCATACCATCATCTGCCTCTGACTTCATGGGCTGACAGCGTGAAATGGGAGGCATTGCTTTTGGAGCAGCTGTCATAAATTCACGGCTGAATGATGCTTTGTCCCACCATAGAACTGCCATGACCAGAAGGCCACGTTATCAGATGGAAATAACCTCCTCTTCTGCTGTGCTGCCTTGTTCAGCGTGTGGGGCATAGCCCTGCACGTTTCTGGGGATAACGCAGGCAGTGCTGCATGTGGAAGAGGTTACAGACCAGGAAAATCATTTCCGTACTGCTGGAATAATGGTATTGTCTGTATATGTTGACATAGGAACTTTTCCAAGTGTTGTTTCTCTGTTGAGTAACTGTATTTGAGATTACTCTTTCCCTACTTCCAGCATTTATTTTTCCCTAATTTTGTTTCATGCTTTCTTTCATCAAATGTCTGGTGCTTTTTTGCCTTCCGGTACTGTTACAGTATTTGAACTAAGCATATGGATAAGAAATGTTGAAGCAGGATGTACTGTACCTCTTGTCTGCTCTGTACTCTCATCTTTAATGCCGCACTGCTGTTTTTCATTGCCTCTTTTGTATCATCTTTCACACCAATCCTCAATACCCACTGGTCTTAATATTACATCCGTTTTCTTCTCCTTTCCTTACCTGTTAATTTTTTGTATCTGTTAAGGATCAGTTTTTAGCATGATTTGTTTCTAATAAAGCCACGCTGCTCATGAAGTGTTTTTTAATGGCTTGCAGCTGGTCGGTGCTCTCTGCATCACAATTGCACAGTAAATGAGCTAGGAGTGGGGGGAGGCTCAAGAGCCCTTGTGAATAAACTGCTTAAAACTTACTGATGGTGCTGTTTCTGGTCTTAATCATGAGGTGAGGTGTGAGATTGCTGAACTGTCTGAAGGGATGAAAACATGATGTAAAAAGCCCTGTAAGAGTGGTGGGTGGAGACTTGGGGTCCCAGAGCAATTCCATCATGTCCCCCCACATGAAATACGTGACTACAGCTAATCCACAAAGCTATCTGGAGGTGGGATGCCCTCCTTCAAGCCTGTGCACTTACGTCTTTCAGCCATGGGTAAAAATTTGTACCATAAGGACCTTCAGGCAAAATCTGCAGTGATCAGAGATTCACTGTGGAAAAAGCCTGGCCACCAGTGCCAGATCTCAAGTCAGTGGTAAAACATAATGGGAAAGGAAAGAGAAAAGAAGGGGATGGCTCAGTAGTAGAAAAGTTACGGCTTTTATCCAACTTGCTTCAGAGGAAGACCTTGATTCAAAATGATGGGTACAGAGGCAGTTCAACACTGGAGTCTTAATTTGCAGATGCCACACGTTCTTTTGGCACCCTCTGCTGGCAGGAAAGGCCAATGAGTTGAGGGCCAGAAAAAGTCAACTTCAAACAGTGATCTGAAGATGGGAAGAGACAAGGGGGAAAAACTTTGAGCTGATAAAATCAGAATTCTTAAGTCCCTTTTATCCCACTGTGGTCTTTTTTTTGGATTGTATGTCAGTAACAAAAAAAGTGTTATCTTTCATGGTCTCCTCTCCATGTGTTTTTGGTTGCATAGACATATTCTACTAACTCCAAGAGAAACAACTTTTCCAGCAGCACATCTGTGGTTGCCATCATTGTTTCTAGTTAGTTTTACTGTTGGCTGCATCTTCAAATCTACATCCTAATTCTAAGTTCTTTCATTAATATAATAAAAAATTCCTGTCACTACTTACACAGTTGTCCTCTTTTGAAAAGTTTCAAATTGTTTTAAGGAAGTTGCTTTAAGGAAACCAGCAACAACAGATTTTATATTTTCAAAGGTTAATATCTAGTCATATTCCATATACTGCAGTCCTCAAAAATTGCTGAATACCTTAATTAGAGTAAAGCATGATCTTCTTCCAGATCCTTAAGACAAACTTCTTGCCAGCTCCAGTAATCATATGTCCACCAGACTTTTCAATAATACACTAGAAGAAGAGATATTAATATGCAAATATTTTAAGAATTCATTAGTATTAACACAAACATACAGACTAAAGCAGAAAACGTCAGATCCCCAAACTGCTCAACCCCAAATATTCAAAAACGTAAATAACTATCATCTCTTTATAGCTTCCAGGAGTGCTTCACACTCAATCTCCTCATCCAAAACACGGCACACGTGCCACAGTGAAACCAAGCAGGAAATGATGTAAAGTATGAGCTATTTAATTAACATTGAAACTTCATGGGGAATTCAGAGTAGTCAACTGAACTTCCTGCATTCAGTGAGACACTACAACTTACACAAAACTTCCATTACCTTTTTTTTTCCCCAAAAAGAGGAAGAAAATAAAATACACTGTGGTTTTTGTAATTAGAAGGTCTTGCTTACCTGAAACACAGTCAACCACAACAGGGGCACCATCAGTGACACGGAAAGCTGCTGGACCTTCAAAGGAGAAACCAAGACTAATGGGGGATTCAGTCAGGCTAATCAGAAACCTCAAGCCTTCTCTATACTGTTTGGTGAAGGCTAAGTCAGAGTTCATACACAAAGAAATTATCCTGTAAGGGAAGATAATTCACTTGAATAATTTGCTACTTTCAATAATTTCATTATTTTAAAATTTGCAGTGATTAGGCATCTATAGTTGCTCTGCTACAGTGCCAACGTTCCTTGATGTACTTGGAAGACAAAAACATGGTAAGATTTCAATGTCACAGCATGATGTCACTGTCAGACATGAAGAATCATGCTTCAAATGACTTTACAACTCATCAGCTTTGCAGCTACACATACCATAGACAGGTAATATTAAAAAACAGAGGAAAATAACACATGAAAGAGGCAAGCAAGCTTACATAGACTTGATTGTGATATATCTTTCTTGTTCTAATGCTGGACTTCTTGACTGTGATCGCTCAGATGTGGTCTACTGTGAAATTTGCCTGATGGGGAGGAAAAACAATACCCTAGATTCCTTTTACAGTAAGTCTGTGACATTTAAACTTAGAACATTTGATTTTATATTCAGTCTAAAGAAGAAATGAAGTTGTTCACAATGTTAAGCTTAGTAATGTTAACAGTTGTTCATTTTTTTTTTTTGACATGATTTTCTAAGGATAAAGAGGAGAGGTAGGACTCAGGTTTAGTACTACAAAACAAAAACTGCACAAAAGTGGAGAATTCACCTTGGGAGGCAGAACAGCTCACCTCTGCTAAGTGTTACAGAGGGGTTAGCATGTACTACTGCAAAATATCATAGAATCACAAGGTTGGAAAAGACCTATAAGATCATCCAGTCCAACCGTCTTCTCACTACCACTGCTACCACAAGCACTAAGCCGTATCTCGCAGCTCCTCGTCCAGACGCCTCTTGAACACTGCCAGGAACGGCGACTCCATGACCTCTCTGGGCAGTCATTCCAGTGCCTGACCACTCTCTGAGAGAAAAAGTTTTTCTTCATGTCTAACCTAAACCTCCGCTGATACGACTTGTGGCCATTTCCCCAGGTCCTGTCCGTTGCCTGGGAGAAGCAGCCTCCTCTTCTCCAGACTAAACAATCCCAGCTTCCTCAGCCGCTCCTCATAAGACTTGTGCTCCAGACCCCTCACCAGTTTCATTGCCCTTCTCTGGACACGCTCCAGGGCCTCAATGTCCTTTTTGTAGTGAGGGGTCCAAAACTGAACACTGTACTCAAGGTGCAGCCTCACCAGAGCTGAGTAGAGGGGGATGATCACCTCCCTGCTCCTGCTGGCCACACTATTTCTAATGCAGGCCAGGATGCCGTTGGCCCTCTTGGCCACCCGGGCACACTGCTGGCTCATATTCAGCCAAGCATCAGCCAGCACTCCCAGGTCTCTTTCTTCTTCACAATCATCCAGCCACTCATCCCCAAGCCTATAACGCTGCTTGGGGTTGTTGTGGCCAAAGTGCAGGACCCGACACTTGGCCTTGTTGAACCTCATCCCATTCATCTCAGCCCAGCAATCCAGTTTATGTAGATCCCTCTGTAGGGCCTCCCTGCCCTCAGACAGGTCGATACCACCTCCCAACTTGGTGTCATCTGCAAAGTTACTGAAGGTGCACTCCATCCCCTCATCTAGGTCGTCAATAAATATATTGAACAAGATTAGTCCCAGTACCAAACCCTGGGGGACACCACTTGTAACAGGTCACCAGCTGGACTTAACTCCATTAACCACTACCCGTTGGGCACGGCCCTCTAGCCAGTTCCTTATCCAAAGAAGTGTATACCTGTCCAGACCACGGGCAGCCAGTTTCCCCAGCAGAAGCCTGTGAGAGACCGTGTCAAAGGCTTTGCTGAAGTCTAGGTAGACCACATTAACAGCCTTTCCCTCATCTACCAGACTAGTCACCCAGTCATAGAAGGAGATGAGGTTGGTCAAGCACGACCTGCCCTTCATGAACCCGTGCTGGCTGGGCCTGATGCCCTGGACATCACGCATGTGCCGTGCGATCTCACCCGAAACGATTTGCTCCATTTCCCCAGAATCGAGGTCAGGCTAACACGCCTATAGTTCCTTGGATCCTCCTTACGGCCCTTCTTGAAGATGGGAGTCACATCAGAAAGCCTCCAATCCTCTAGGACCTCTCCAGCTAACCAGAAGCGCTGATAGATGGCCAAGAGGGGCTCAGCAATCACCCCCGCCAGCTCCCTCAATACCCTAGGATGAAGCCCATCTGGTCCCATACATTTGTGACAGTCCGGATGGAGGAGAAGCTCTGACTGTCTCCACCTGAATCGCCGGGGGTATATTCTGAGTAGGGTCCCAGACTTCCATGTCAGGGCATAAAATGCCCAGTGGATGACTGGTCTGGCCATTAAAGGCAGTTGTAAAGAAGGCATTGAGGACCTCAGCCTTCTCCTTGTCCTCAGTGGCCACATTCCCTGCTGCATCAAGTATAGGATGAGAAATATCCTTGGTTCTTCTTTTGCCATTGATATATTTATAAAAGGACTTTTTATTGTCTTTTACTGCAGTGGCCAATCTGAGTTTAAGGTCACAGGAAAGCAGTCCAGGTGGTTATTTCTGCAAATCCTTTCAGTGCAAGAAAAGAGCAGAAGTGGGAGGAAAAATGATGGGGAATATTAAACACACACCAAAATCACAGACCACATCACTTGCTCGAATGGAGAAAAACACCAGAACAGTTAAAAAAACGTTGCACATTTGTGCTTAAGTTGCAGCTAACAAAGAAAGAAAGAAACATGCATTTCTATCACTGCACCAGCAGATGTTTCCAACAGAGTTTGGGTCTGAACGATTGATCTGAACACCCGGAGCTGGAGACTAAAGCTCCATCTCCAGACCATACCCTCTGCACATATATCTTTGCTGCATCCCTGGCACTAGGATCAGGGATGTTAACCAGGAATCAAGCAAGGCCATTACAACTGTGAAGTTTTCAGCATGGACGAAGCTTCATTGCAAAGAACTGTGCAAAATCACTCACCTTGCTCTGGCAAATACCAGACCTTTCCTTCCCAGCAGCTTCCACACACTGAAGAATTAAGGTCCAAGTTGGATTCTTACTTTCAGTGCATTTGGCTGCAAACTGATTTGGATAACCATTTAATTTACCAACTAATTAGGACTGCAGAGATTAATTATTATTAAAGTCAGTATCAAATTCTCTTGAAAAAAATCTACAAGTTTTACTAGGAGTTATACTTTTTTTTTTTTTCCTAGGTCATTGATGAAATCATTAAATAGCAATACAACACCACAAACTTGTTCCAACTGATCATTTTCTTTACCTGATTAATTCATCTGCGATTAATGCTTTGAATTTAGAAGGCACTCATAGGCCATTCTCAGTAAAGCAAACGCTAACAAGGAGCCAGGATTGTCTGAATCAGTGAGATAGAAACAGAATCTGACCCAGATGTCTTTACTGAGTGAGGTTCTTACTGAAAGACATTGAAAAATATTTTATGAGATTAATTTCCTACTGCCATCATGATATGTCACTCAGTTTTATTGGGATTATGCCACCATTCTTCATTGCTTTACTCACTATGTCCTAGATAAATATAACTGTGTTCGCTTCTAGAATGAACTTCAGGACAATGCACTTTTGCCTTCTCAACTCCTGCTGCAACATTTATTTTCCAAAAAAAAAAAAAAAGAGGAAAATAATTAGCAATACTGTCCCTAAGTGGTCGTTAGTAACATCAATAGTTTAGATGAAGATAATGCTGACAGCCCACACACCTTTGTTACAGTTAGTATATTTAAGAGCATAACACTGCTGGCTGACTTTGCATTCACTTTGCCCTATCACAGCAAGTTGCTCTTGCTAATACAGCTAGGTAATCCATTCTTTCTTCTAATTAACTTGTTAATAAAATAAATTATATTACAAAAGATGAAGTACTCAATTCCAGCATTAATATTCATTTCTTGCTAGGCCTTTCCAGAGAAACTCCAGGAATGTGTTCTAGTAAATAAGCACAACCCATTTCCAAACATTTTATTTACCACTTCATTTATCCAAATGCCAAAGCAGAATTTACTATTTACACTGCTCTGCAATGGAAAGAGACACTGGCATCACACCAACTTTTGTTGCAAAGACAACTAAAAACACAAAGCCAGATTAAAAATCAATAATCATTTTAATTTAAGACTTTTTCATTACAGAGCTGGGACAGGGCTTTGTATCTTTTCACTATAGAGCAACCATATTGAAATTATCTTTCTATGACTACCGCATGAGGAGCTTCTGTCAACAATGGGGAGCGAAAATGAAGGAGAAGGAAGCATTATGTACAGCCGAGAGAAACATCACTGTTTTGCTTCAAGCAGAACATCGCTTTTGCCATCACAGACAGACAACAGCCCTTCCCATGCTGGCTGCAGCAATCTGCATAACCCACACTGCAGCTCATCCCTGGTGCTCACTAACATCTCCGGGCTTCCTCTTTGCAGGGCGCTTCTTACAGCAGTTCACAGTAATGACACATGATGCAGCTTCAGCTCAGAAATACATTTTCTATATGCAAAGAAAAACAAAATATGCACTGAAGCTAACAGAGGTAACTGCACTGTTTCAGCAGAACGTTATCAAATGCTCAAAAGAATAAAAAGAGAGAGGTTCCAAAAGCATTAATTAATCATCAAGAAATACAAAGATGTACGTGTATCTGCTTATCACAGGAACAAGCTGGTAAATTCGGATTCACTGGAATAAAAAAAGACATTCAGAGCAGGTGAAACATGTCACTACAATGGCTGCTATTAAAATAATAGGACAGGCTTGCTAGAAGAAAAAATAACAAACACATATACAAAATCATAGGATCAGTGAAGTTGAAAAACACCTTCAAGATCACCAAGTCCAGCCACTGACCTGACTGAGCCCTATCACTCAGCAATGCCCCTCAACGCTTCACTGCCACTTTCTCACAGTGTTCCACATTGGACCTTAGTGGTATTTCCAAAATTTATTGTAAAGATCAGACAGGAACACTTATTTTCTTTTAAAGCAGAAAATCAGAGAATCATTAAGATTGGAAAAAGATCTTCCAGCCCAACCATCAACCTTATTTCAGAATCTCTAACGCACCAGCTCTTACACTGAGAAATACAGCCAGCACACATACAGTTGTGAACACGTAACGAGGTCACAACAAAAATCAGTGATATGATTTCACACTTGCACAGAGAAATTGAGGTTTGTTATTCACAAGGATCGGTCTGCAGTGTCTTGTAGGACACGTTTTGCATTCCATGTAACTCACGGGCTCATTCATTCTGTCTTTTACGACTGAGTTGTAACAAAAGATGCACACATCTCCATTCTGAGATCTGCATTGTTCTGGGGTTGTTTATTCTAATATCAGTGATGGCACTGCTTCTTTCATCATACTTAGAAACATTTCTTTCACAACAGCATTCTACTACTAGACAGACACCTTAACAACTCTTTTATCCTCTGTCTCCTCCAAAGCCAAACTAATCAGGGTGTGTGACTGCAGTAAGAAACTGAACCAGATTTACCAACATCGGTTTGTAACCTGCTCATTCGGGCAGGCTGTTCTTGGGAAAGCAGGAAATTTTACTTCTAGTCATAGTGGAAGGATACTTGCACATAAGAGAGCACTAAGCATCTGAATTACTGATGTTTCAGTAAGGAAGTATACTATCTTCCCTTCCAGAAACAGAGAATTTCCACGAGGAAAGCTTAAAGAGATTAGGTTGGATATAAGGACAAATATTTTACAGTGAGGGTGGTGAGGCACTGGCACAGGTTGCCCAGTGATGTGGTTGATGCCCCATTCCTGGAGACTTTCAAGGCCAGGCTGGATCAGGCTCTGGGCAACCTGAAGGAGCTGTGGTGTCCCTGTGCACTGCAGGGCAGCTGGACTAGAAGGCCGTCAGAGGTCCCATTCAACTCAAAGATTCTATGATTCACACACACATGCAGCCTTCTCCCAGCCCTCTAAGCAATGCATTTTGCTCCTGTGTTTATGATTATGATGGGCAGCTTCTAAGAGCCAGGGGAAAAATAACAGAAACACACCTTTTTCCAACGGACTGATTTCCCCACAGGAAGTGCTGAACACAGCAGCACCCCCCTCCCAGCAACCACGCACCTCGGTTATAACAGCACAGCTCAGAGGATAAAACAAAATCCTCTCAGAGCTTCCCGAGCCCGCCGTTTCCACTCAGCACCGCCTCCAGCTGCTCGCCCAGCCCCGGCGCTGCGGGAGAACGGAGGCTCGGACAACGCCATGCCGCTTCCAAGATGGCGGCCGCTCCCCCGCCCTCAGCTCGAGCGCGGGAAGGACCGCGCCGCCTCAGCGCTGCGGTAGGTGTGGGGGGGTCGGGAAGCAGAAACGCACCATGGCGGCGGGCATGGGCACGGACGCGAGCACGGTCCCTTCTGCTCGCTGTGTCTGAGGCGACGGCGGTCCCGCGGGGCGCGGGGCGGGGCTGAATGCGTCCGGTTTAACCAATAGGCCCGTGGCTGCGAGCTGCGGAGCGCTCTGTGCCGTTCCAGCCGACCCGCTCGCTCGTCCTCTCACAGCTCCGGCGGGCCGTTAGGTGGAGCCCTGCGCTCGCACAGCCGATAGCGATCGGGCCAGGGGGAGTGGCTTTAAACCAAAAAGGGGGAAATTTAGGTCAGATATCAGGAAGAAATTCTTTACCCAGAGGGCGTTGAGGCCCTGGCACAGGCTGCACAGAGAGGTGGTGCCCCATCCCTGCAGATAGCCGAGGTCAGGCTGGATGGGCTCTGAGCACTGCTGGAGCTGTGGGTGTCCCTGTGCACTGCAGGGAGTGGGACCTGATGGCCTTTAAGGGTCCCTTCCCATTCAAACCGTTCTGTGGTTCAGTGATTAGTTGTCCCGTATTACTCAGAGTGATGCTGTAGCAAGGGAAAACTTTCTCAAGGCTAAACAGAGCCAGCTCACCCAGCCTTTTCTCACAGGGGAGATGTTCCAGGCCCTTTATCACCTTTGTGCCCCTAACCTTGCGTGAGCTGTGAAGCTGACACGGAACAGATCCCTTACCCCCACCTCACTGTGAAACAGCAGTGAGAGAAACTGTTACCTTGCTCTGCAGAACTGGGGAATGCTGGTATGGAATGCCTTAGGCAGACAGATTCTGCTCTTCGTGCATTTCTCTGCTATCTGAAGATCTGCTGGTTACAAAACAGGCTTTTCTTGTGCTTGCATACACACGTGGGAATGAAAAATTGTTTCTGCATTGGATATTGAGGAGGACTATTGATCTAAAGAAGCAGAACATAATGTGTTTGTATGCTGTAACTTGTCCTTAGGAGTAGCTGATGTGAAAAGTAGAAACACCATATACATATTAGTAACATATTTTAGAAACATCATTACTGAGCTATGAGACAAATTCTTTCTCACAAAGTTGCGATAGATTTTAAATATTTTAAACAGTGTAAGTATAGTATTCTGAACTAGAAAACGTATTCCAAGATTGTTTCTTAGGCCAGAGAAAGTGAAATACATTTAACAAGCTTTCAAGGAGCCTGGGCCTTTACACAAAGCAGAACTGTCCCACTCTATGTGAATATTAGGGTGCCATAGGCAAGCCCCAAGATACTCCTCTCTATTCTCCTTCCAAGCTTATCTCTATGCAAGGACAGACGATGACCAGAACAGTGACCGAGGGTAAAGTGCACAAACGCAAAGGGTAATTAAGGAGGGTAAAGGAGGGTAATTAAACAATTAAGAGGTCAGGTTTGTGTTTATGTTGTAAAGCAGTAATCTGAAAGTTATGACCAGATGTTTGTTAAGAAAGCAATAGTTAGAAGGCAATTAACCAATTAAGATATTTGTGTTTGGGTGGCAAGGATTTGTGTTTACTTGGTATTTGTATGATTAGTGAAGCGTCGCAGAAGAGTGTGAACCTGCAGTACTCAGCCAGTGAGGAACCAGGGGAGAAAGAATAAACATTGGGTAATAGGGGATAAAAGATATAGCACTGTTTTCTGTGCGTGCTCCTGCTTGCAGGAGGCCCACCATTGCAATTGCGAATAAAATTTGCTTTATCAGAGATATTGTCCTGGAAAATTATTTAGTTATTTCCAACACTCACATATGTGATTTTAGAACTATTTTGCATGGCTGGTGCACACCCACGATCCTATCAATGTAATTTACTCTTTTTTTTTTTTTTTCCCCGCATTTGAATTTATGCCAGTCTGTGCAGGAAAACAAATCTTTTGTAAATGTTGGATACTTTCCAGATCAACAGACTCCCTGGTAAAAAAAAAAAAACAACAACAGAAACCGTTGGTGCTTGCTGTGAGCTTCTTGTACTCTACAAGACCTCCACTCCATTTAGAAAATACAGCTCTTAAACAATGCATCTTTCACCCTTTGTGCTTCCTGCAAGATTATTTTTACAGGTGCTCATTGGCTCCTGTTCCTGCTTTTATTTATCTATCTGTCTGTCTGTCTGCCTATCTAAACCAGGAGCACAACCTTCTTTCATACCTTTGGAGCAATGACTCTCTTCATTCTCTCCTCTACAGTTCCACTCTTAGCTGTGGTCAATGTTGTACTAATTCTTTCCTGGTTATAATATCACTAAAATTAATCAGTTGGGTCTGTTAAATTGCACATGAAGAATAAAAAGTCAAGCCTATAGACATAGCACAGCACGAGGGCTGTGTGCCATTCACATGAGTGAATCAACATTTTTTTTGCTTGCCTTCTGGCACTTTGGTCTAGGTTCTGCTTTCTGTTCCATTCAAATAGATGTGGCCTGTTTTGTAGTGCACAGAACTGCTGGAGTTTCTGTGAGTGTAACAGAGCCAAGTGGTCTCATGATGTACACAAATCAATTTTGACAACATTTGGTGGTGTGGAGGATGGGGTTATCAAAGGCTGTTGGTTCAAAGACTGGTGTGTTTGCAGGACTTGCTCTGGCCACGCACAAGGCAGCTCAGAAGTTAGGCAGCCTGTTCTGGTTTTGGGTTAATGGTGAGTCTCTTTTCTCAGGGAGGGTATTAGCTCAGGGCTGGGACTTCATTACCATCACTGAATAGCTTCCACTCCTTTGTTGGCATGGATCTTGAGAGTTCCAGGCGTGTCTGAGGTACTCAAGTCTGCCTTCACCTGCATATATATACACATGCTCTTGTTCCTGGAACAGTTCAAATTCACTACTAACTCTTGGGATTTTCTAGGCTATCACTGCTGTTAAAAGGTTTGATTAATTTGTTGCCGTCACTTTTTGTACTTTGTTCCTTCTGATCTCTGCAGTCTATGTTTCTGGAGCCTTGACTGTCCCACAAAACTTAATTTCACACTGAAATCCAGGCAATCGGGGCATAATGGTATATATAAGTTGCAACTGACTTTTGTTTTCCTCATAGGCTCTTACTTAATAGAAGTTTTAAAACTCTTCATCAGAAAGCTGAGGAGTTTCATTTGGTATTTTATAAAATTACACATTGGTAGTCAAGTAATCCTTCAGATTTTGCCTGCTCTTCAGAAAGGCTGGAATCCATTTCACTAAACATCAGACATCTAGCAGATATCTACACTGAAGACCTTGCTTAGCAGTGCAGAGACAGGCACTTCTGGAAAGCATTTCACCCTGTTATTTGCCTGTGATTGGTTGTGACTGAATGACAGTAGAATATGCCACATGGTATCATCTCTTCTACTTCACTAGATGGTTTGCAAGAATATCTGGCTCTGATACTAATGTGGAAAAGCAGCTCAAAATATTTTCAAGACTGCTGTCTCTGCATTGAATTTATTCTTTCCACCTTGAATTGGTGAGTTTTCTGCTGTGCTTGGTTTGAAATTGTTTGGGCCCAAATGGCTGTTTTTGAAAACACAAGGGATAAAAATGAAAATTTTGAAAAGACTGATATTTGTAAATTTGAAATGAGCTGGGACTGTGCTAGTAAAACACACTGGCTTGTCTACACACGCCCAGTGAACTGGGTCAACTTGTTTAGAATTGAGGGTTGGTCTCTTAAATGAGGCACCCAACGTGGTTTGGGAAATGAGTGAAAGGCTTTGTAAGATTACATCATCTCTGTCCGTGCTTGTGAAAGAAATTAATGATTATACCCTTTTGTTATCAATTCTTACAATTATACAATTACAGTTAATACTTCTTACAATTTAGTATCGTATTTATAGTGATGATACTATATCATAGAATGGTTTGAGTTGGAAGGGACCCTTAAAGGCCATCAGGTCCCACCCCCTGCGGTGCACAGGGACACCCACAGCTCCAGCAGTGCTCAGAGCCCATCCAGCCTGACCTTGGGATCACCAGGGACAGGGCATCCACCTCTGGACAATATTAAACTCTATTATTAAATATAGTGATACAAATGTAGAAGTTTTATCACTGATACGTTTTATCAAATAATCAAGAAAATTTAGTTGTGTTCATTCTACTCTGTAAATCAATGAAAAGGGAAGGGTGGGTGCAATGAATGAGATGTTTATCTGCTTCAGGAAGAACACAGGCAGAATTTCTACAGTGAAGTAACTGAGGGCAAACAAAGAGTCAGTGCTTTGGTAACTTTTCTGCACTGGGGACATCTGTCAGATGCACTGAGAAGGTCACATCTGTTTCTCTGGAAGCAGACTTATGTTTTGTAATTGATTGGAAAAAATGGCATAGGCCAAGGGGCGATGCAGTAGATTTGCCCTGAGCAGAGCCAGCGTGGAAATAAACACAGTTTGAAGAAGCTTACCAGGAAAGCAATTTTGGTGAACCTTTGCTTAAAAGGCTTGAAGTCTCTGAAGTATCTCTCCATCTTTATTACTCAGGAAGAGAGCAGGATGAAGACTGAATGCTCTAATTGAGCCAGACGTTGCAGCCAGCTTCCTGCTTTGCTAAAGGCAGAAATGATTCACGCTACTTGAGGAGGCAAAAAACATCACATCCACAAAAACAACACTGTTAAGAACTTCTGTATATGTAAGTGACAATAGGATGGTTATAAGAGTTCTGTGTAGTTGTTCACTCTTCCAGGAACTCCCAACATTTCTGACCTCACCAGGCAGCAGTCATAAGCAGCTTATGTAGTAATGACAAATGTGAGAAATGTTAAAAGAAATCACTATAGTCACAGGAAAAAAAATGTCTGTTGTGGAGCTGAATGCTAGTCTGTGGTCAGTATTTTTCATTTTACAAGCAGAATGATAGATTTTATAACACCTTCCTTCCACTGAGAACTGAAAAGTAAAATGTGAACTCTTTCTAGTGTCTCTGATGTAACTGTGAGACACCAAATTTCTGCAGATCAGACAAATTTGTCAGTGTTGCATAAGGCAAAAAAGTAGAATCCCAGCCATTCTGTCATGTTTTTATTTGGTTGTAATGCTGACAGGTCCATGGACTTGTTTTTATCATTAGTGGGAACAGTTAGGCACTTTTTATTTCCTTATTTATTTTTAATACTTGTCCTATATCTTTTTGCAACTGAACAATCCTTTGAAGCTGGGAAATTGCATTAAGATGAGAAAAAAGAAAAAGGAAGGATTTTTCTTGTTGGCACTTCCATGTGTCTTTCCAGGTGGAAGTACAACAGAGCACAGCAAGGCAGGGATTGTAAGGGGAACCCTGTTGTGTGTGGCTCCTGGAAGGCATATGGTACAGCAGTGTTCCAGCTCTTGACTGTGAATTTTTCTTCTTGTGTTCTCTTCTAATGTATGCTCCAATTTTCTGTCTGTGCTTAGGGACAGAGTGCTTCTTCATCACCAGAACTGCCTTCTGAATCAGGACCTACCTCAGAGAGAACCTTGGAAGAAACACAGTACAGGTATGAAATACTTCTTAAATAACTGTCTGATCCACCTTTATCATTAGAAGAGGTTGCAAAGGCTTGGGTTACTGGACGCTTTAGGATACTGCACTTCCAGAAGAAGAAATCTCTCTCTATCTCAAAGTGGTAGCTGCTCTGAAGAAAAGTCATGCTGGTTCTCAGCCAGTTCTTGTGCCCTCGTAATAATGCTAAGCTGCAGTTGGTTTGGTATCAGGGCTCTCTTCTGATCTCTGGAGGGAACTGCATGGAAAATACCACATTCAGAATATATTATTTAGCTTTCTCAGTATGTTTTTCAGGGCATTGTGCTGTAGGAGTGTTAACAAAACCCAAGTTCTACCTGCTCTGTTGTGTTTGGTCATGCATGTTTGGGACAACACAGAGAGCTTCACATTTCTCAGGCCCTCATTTCATAGAATTATAGAATTTGTGGCTTCTGAGGAAAAATACATAAATCTGTGGTGCTTGGTAGTTTTGAATCAAGAGGACCATGCAGGGAAATTGATCTGTAATTATGAGCTGCTCAATGACTGCTTCTGTTCTAAAGCTGGAGGGGGCCTTATGTCTGCTAAAACATATCATTATTATCATTGTTGTGATCTTATGATGCACAAAATACTTCTTACTTCACAGATGTTGAGCAGAGCAAAGTTGACCACTTTTATAGGAATGTCGTTTGTGACATTAATTAATTGTAAAATAGCTGCTTCACCTTGTTTTCCTTGCAGGAACACACTCTATTAACATGAACTGAGTGTGTAATTCTGTTGAATTTTGTCTTTTTATTTTTTATCTGTGGTCAGAGTACTGCCCCACAACCAGAACAAAAGAAGGCATTATCATCATGGTTTTCTAACAGCAACACTATTATAGTGACAACAGTGTCCCTTGGAAGTAGTAGGATCTCATATTGTCCATGTATACATGCACCACATCTCCTTAGTAGCCCATAAAGCACTTCTACAGTATTCTCAACATTGATATCTTTTAAATTTCTTTACTTCTCTGTGAGCTAGCTCTCTGTGAATAACCATTCTTGAGATATTAAGTCTGAACTTCTTGTTTCTTCTTGACCCTCTACCTGATGAAAACAAACATTCTTTGAGAGGGAACACAGAATTCTGGAAAAATCATAAATGTCCTCTTAGGGATTATATGATCCCTTCTACCCATCTCCTGCTGCTCCTCTGTTACCTGGTGACGGTGGAGATGGAAGGATAAAGTCATATTTCTTAAAGTGTAGACACAATAAGAAGGGAAAAAAAAGGTGAAATGTAGGTAGCAAACTTTATGGTTCTGCCCCCCCCCCCCCCCAAAAAAAAACCAATTCTTCCATGATATGTATTTTGAGAAACATTCCCATAAACTGTAGAATTCTCAGATGAGTTTATTGTGGGGCCCAGGACACTGGAAGCTCCTTAAACCCACTCACTGCTCTTCATCAAATGCATTCTGGGGCAGCAAGGAAGTGTTTTTATCCCTTCAATTTCCTTTTCTCTGTGGGATTCCTATAAACATATCTGGTGTGAAAAATTCAATCTATTGGTAGAAATGTTGGAGTATGGTAGAGGTAATTAATTTTTCTGAGAACCCATATTTGGTGGCAGTGTGAGTGGGGAATGTACTTGTGAAGTGGGAATGTCAGATAAGCTGATAGATAAGCTCTGACAGAATTTTAGGGGCTGCAAATCATAATAGGGATGGGGAAGTCCTGCAATGGATCTTTTCACCCATTGTCTTATATTCAAGGCTTGTGCATTTATCCAGCTTTAGAACTTCAGAGATGATTTGAGGTGTGAAATGTGATGGAGCATTGATGAGGCAGGGACAGTGCTTCAAATGTCACCAACAGTCTGTTGTTTTTCAGCCTTACTGCAGATCTACCTGGAGGCTTTTAGCAGGAGCAGAAAGCTGTGTTGTGCTGTGTTAGACAAACAGGAGCAGGCAGTGCTGCCCTCAATTAACTATTAATTCAGCAGTCCAAATTCTGCAACGCAGAGATTCAACGTGCTTTGTTATGGTTGTACTCATGAGAATGGCTCCAGATTAGGTCAGTGCTTGAGTCAAGTTACTTGTGAGAAAGTTTGCAGGATCAATTGTTAGATTAAGTATTGAACTCAAAATTATGCAGGAAGGAGCTGTTCTACCTTTCCCTCATCCCCCCCTCCCCTTTCTTCCCTTTTTTTCCTTTCTTTTTTCCCTACCTATAAAAATTGCATTTTTTGAGAACTGTAGAGTTAGAATTTTGGTTGCATTTCATGACAAATATGCCTTTTCAAAGACAGATTAAATCTTCTTACTTTTAGCTTAATATTAAAATTTCTCCTCGGAAATGGTCTCTGGGGGATTTCCAATCCATTAGAGCAACCAGAGGAGCTTTTTCCAACAAAGACAAAGAGTTAGTGCAAGGAAGAGGCTTCCCCCAACACAAAAAGCTGATTTTTTTTTTGTCACATCAGACATAAAAGCTGCAAAAGAAATTGGGTATAGAGCACAGAGTGAATAAAAAAACCAGAATGCTCGAGATGAGGCAGGGGGTGGGTTCCCTGGGCTGGGCTGGGCTGAAACTTGACATCAGGAGGCTGAAACCTAGCATTGGTGGAAGCTACTGTGATGCAGAGGTGAGGGCTGGATCTAGGATGGTGCTCAGAGGAGGTGGGAGAGGGGAACAGCAGCGGCTCAAAGCTGAGAAGAAGGAGTCCACGATTAACAGGAGAGAAACAGAGAGAAAAGGAAGACTGGCATAACAGGAGGGCAGCCACAACACATGCAGCAGGTAAATAAATAGTCACAGTATAAATAAGGGGAAGTTGGATTGGAGAGCGTTTGGCTGCTGCTGCTGTCCTGGATTTATTGCTGCTTGTGTTTGCTGTTTGGCTACAGCGCAGTTCTGATTTGTTTGCGCAAAACTTTAGAGCAAACCTATATATGTGGTGAACTGTGCTAGGGGCTTTGTTTAAAAAAAAAAAAAAAAAAAAGTCAACTTCAAACAAAAAAATTAGTTTTCATATGGTGGGTTTTGTGGGTTTTTTTGGAAGTAAAATACGTTTCTATGCTAGAAAAGAATTCAGAGGTGAGGGAGATGCATGCATGCTATGGAAGAGCAAAAATGACTGGCAGTTGGATGCTGAGCTTCTTGTACATTCAATTTCGTCCTTTGGATGTACTCTGAGCTGCTAACATCTGCACTGAAGACACTAGCCAAAAGTTTTTGAGTATCTGACTAATAATAGTTTCATGTGCTAGGAGAATGGTGTGGAATTATAGAAGTAGGAAATAAAGAGAGATCTAATGGGAGGGCTATGCGAAGAAATGTGCACAGATAGAAGTCAAATTAAGTCCTACTGAATCTGACTCAGGTGTGATTTGTCTCAACTTGACTCCTGGAGGGCTGCAGGGTGTTTTTGTGCTCGATAGCACAGGAGCACTTTGCAGATGATGCCAAGTTAATCCAATCAGTTGTTCTCTGAGCATGAGTTTCACGGATGAGCAATCGGGGCAGTGCTGGGGCTGCAGGTCATACAGGACCCCATTACAATAAGTAGCGCAAATGCTCCAGTGTGTGGGAGGGAATGGGAGAAGAGATGAAGCTGTATTTTAGCAGCGTGACCTTATAAAAGTAATCCCTACTCTGCCCTTGCAGAAAGAAATTTGAGGTCTTATTTCCTGTTTCCATGCAAATCTGTTATTTAGGATCTAGTATCAGCTAGCTGAGAGATTACAGTAATGAATCTTTCTGCCACATCCAGGAGGCTTCTGGCTCTCTGACATTGCTTGCTGTTATTGCAGGCACAGTATTAAAAACTGGTGAAAAGCCATAGGGAAGAGAAGAAAGTGGATGCCAGGATTTAAAGAAATGATGGGCCTGGACTTCCCAGCTAAACCTCAACAAATGAAATGTTTGTCTTTGCACTTGTTTCATGAGCAAAAAAAGAATAGTGAGGTGTTCCTGTTGGAGCACAGAAGCCACATACGCAGCTCCAGGAGTTACAGTTAATTGTTCTACAGAGGGATAATGCATCATCAGTGTCCCACTGCAGCTTCATTTAGAGCACTGTATGACTGCAGCTTTTGAAAGACCTCAGGTGTTTAAGGGCTATGGGTGTTTTTGACCATCATTGTTGTCTTCCTCCAGACTTAAACTGTTACAAGGTGTGCAAAGAGAACATCTGCTTTTGCAGTGTGGTTTTATTCTTGGCTCTTATTTTTGTCTGCTTACTGTAATGTTAACTTACCCTTAGAAGCCTGGTTCGTACCTTAGGCACAGGAGTATGCTTCCAAGATACTAAAAAAACCAGTGTTTTCCTATCAGGGGAAGTGAGAAAACTGGAGGAATCAGAATTTGTCTTTGCTCTTTACCCCATAGGGAAAGATTTACTCCAGAAGATGCTGGGAGCCATATATGAATGAAGGGACAAACTGTTGTAAATCTACCAGCTTTTGGAGCTGCAGTCCAGCTGCCCTGAGATTTGGTGTATAGCATTGGTTCCTGAGATAGTACTGCTATAGAATTTACTCAGAACAGCCCCTTCCTATTGAATTCTGGGAATTTTACTCAGAATCTTGCTAATGTTACCTCTAGCACCTTTTCATGCCAGCTTTTACTTAAAAAACCAATTTGTAATTTCCTGGGTCATGCAGGAAGAACGTGGACCCACTGCGGAGTTCTGAGTACTCCTTTCCAAGAACTGAAGTGCAGTCTGACCCTGCTGTCTTTATGCTTTAATGCAGCACTTCTGCGTTCTTAGCTGCTTATGTCATTCTAACAAAATGCCTCTTTTTGGACTAAGCACTGGGTAAATCATCAGTCCTGACTTGTGAACTCAATTATATATATCCTGACTCAAGATTTGAGCAGGAAATAGCTGCGGGTCTCTTTTTGGCATGTAGGTTCAGTGCTGTTAGCAGTTCTCTTCGGCTGCTGATTTTGTCAATACCCTGTGAGTGATTACACATGGAAAAATTACGTATAATGATCCTTGTTGGTTCATTGTGTCTTCCTTGTGATCTTGGCATGCTTTCAGCATTTTGTTATTCCTTAACTATCAGCTGTTATCACTCTTTTTTTTTTTTTTAGAGCTGTTACTTATTTTTCAATCAAACTTACTTTGTAATTAATTTTGGTCTTTTATTACTTTTAATATTTGAATTCAAATGTATATTTCAGTATTCTAGTAATTAACTTCTGTCTATCAGTATTCAATTCTTGCTTGAGTCATGCATTTTTTTACATTTCTAGGCTGCAACAGTCTGTTCTAAGAAGAAAAGCAAGTACTCTTCAGTTCTAGTGGATGTCATTGTTTATATTTACTTGCTTAAAGACAACCACATGCACATAAAGAACCTCCAGTGCAATGGATATGTAACTTCTGGAAATGTGACTATAGCTAATAGATATTTTTTAGCATGAGGTACTTCCTAACCCTGCAACTGAAATGAATATACTTTCCAGTTCACAGCTAATAAAAATACCAGTATCAGAAAGCAGGCTCAAATTCCTGTCAGCATCTATTCCCAGTTTTACACATCTATTCCCTCTATACTGTAGACATCAATTTCCTCCACAGCCTGTTCTGCAGGAAGTGTTTATGCTTTGACACAGAGAGTCTTGCTATATTGTCTGTGTCAGTAAATCCACAAACTTCATTGTCCTGTGCTTTGGAATTAAAATTACTTACAAAAGCAGAAATACTGTTTTTTGCAAAACACTTTGAGCTCTGCAAAGCTCTTAGCAGTGCTGCTTCTAACATGGTCATATTTCTTTAAAGTTAGAACAGAATGAGAAATAATTAGATAAATTAATCCCATATGCAGTGCTTCATTTTGCAAGGAGGAAAATGGTTTGAGTTGGGAATGAAAGCAAATTGCTGGTATTTTAAACCTTAAGATTCATTAAGTTTTCTGGGACACTTTACTTATTTCTTATGTTATCTTTTTTTTTAATATTGATTTATTTTTGGCAGCGCTGCAGGTAGATAAGACAGGGAAGAAAATCCACTGTGAGACACATTACTAAAGTTTTGTGTTTCAGGCTACATATCTATATGTGAACTTCTTGAAACATTCATACAACCTCAATCCCAGCTTAGCTGAGGAATCACCTAGTTGAAGCTGAGTAGATGTATCACTTTGATCCTAGTTTCCATTATGTACTCAAGGAGTATTGGCCAGTATTGGTGCTCCTGGTTTGTTCCTCTGTGCTCAGCATTAATTCCATTACTCTTCTTCAGCTTGATACCTCTCCTTTCCTGCAGTAGACAGTGAAGTTTTAAACACCGATAATAAAACGAAAGGATCCTATTTTACTTTTTCCTTTCCCTACCAGTAATAGCTAGAATGTGTTTTGAAAGCTGAATGAAATGAAAACAGAACAGGAAGGAAGGCAGGCATTTGGATGGACGATGCCATCATCTACACTTTGGTTTTGATCCCTGTTAGGTGTTGTGTAAGTTGCTGGGCCAAGACTACTTTATGGGGTCTTGATCAAGGCACTGTTTCTGGATGCTGTAGCCTGGGGACGGAGCTTTCTCCACGTGAAACTCTGCTGAGGGCATCAAGCCTTATTGAAAAAGTGGTTATTTGAATCATGAACTTTAGGAAATACCCACATTTGTATGCATTTTTTATTCATAAAGCTATTTGATACTGTGGATTGTTATTTGCACTTAAGGTAGTTGAGTGAATGGACGCTGTGTTACTATTCTGTGTTAAGAATTATCCATATAAAGAAGAAGCAGGGATGGTATTACCCTTGTTCTATGTGTGGGATGTTCGTTTGTTCCCAGGGAAACGATTAAGGCAGCATTTGAAGAGTACAAATGAGAAAATATATTCAAGCAGAGCTGCAGGCAGAATCTTACAGAAAAGTGAGTAAACCTTTGCATTAACCAGATCCGAGGTGGAGGTTTCCACTAGTGAATGAAGACCTAACAAGAGATCTTAAGAGCATACAGAATATTAAATGACACAGAGTGATATTAGGAATGTCTTCTTGTGTTTTCAGCCTGGATAATACTTTAATCCTCAGATCTACTGTCCTACAGTCGTCATCTGTAATTAATCAGGAATGAAATGCTCAGTTCAATTCTGTTTTTTTTTCATATCAAATTTGGCTCCCAACCACGTTGCCTTCCTATGTATCAGTAAGAATTGGATTCAGTCTGTGATTCGGATCTTCTCCTGACTGCAGGCCTTATGAAAAACTGTATTTGACTTAAAAAGTGAGACTTGCTGCAAGCTGTTTGGTTTTCCCTCTGGACATTCACTAGCCTTTAATAAGAAAGTGAATTTTTAAGTGTTTTAAAATGTGTTTTCATTGTGTTCTTAGGAGATTTGGGCAGAGCTGAGTCACTGTTCCTATCCCAGCCCTGCATTGGAGCCAATCCATAGGATGTGTGGTTCTGTGTTCTTGTGCCTCTGACTTCCACATCACCCTCCTGGCTCCCTCAGCTTTCCTTCTGCAAAGCAGGAGGCATCAGGAGGGGCTTCTCCTGCAGGACAGCAGGCAGTGAAACATCAAGATAGGTAGACTTTTGCTTTTCTCTTTCTGGCTTAGTCCAATTTTTGTTCTTCTTGCACAGAATAGCAAACTTTCCTGACTCAGATCTGTTACCTTCTGATATGAGACCTGGGCAGTGGTTAGTCAGTGGCTCTGGCTGCTGTGTGAGGTCCTTTCAAATCAATCAATGAATGTGTCTGTTATCTCTGCTGAGAAAGGAATAAATCTTAATAACCTGTGATAACTCTAAGTGCTCAGAGATCCTTGCTTTGCAAAGATTTGTTCCATTTCAGTCCATGGCTCTATGCTTTAGTAAGTAAAATACACACCTTGGTAGCTTACTATCATTTTGAGAACCGAAGGTTGTTATTTTGTCTAAATCTCACTCTGTAAGCTATAGAGGAATGTGTGCCCTTCAGGATGACCTTGCATGGTAGGAGCAAAAAAGAAAGCAGTCAGATGCCATTAGCAGCCTTTTGTGGGACTAGCGGCCAGCAAAATCTGGGAGAGATGCCTGGGGCTTTGTAGTATTGCTGTTGCATTTTTGCACATCACTGTTCAAGAGCAGCCACACCATATCCAGCAGAGCCCAGCTCAGCTATGTCATTATGCTCATCCCTCTCCACAGCTTTCCAGGTAAGGTGAATAGGCTCTTGGCTGCCAAGAATTTGTACTTCTCACCCCCGCTTTTCCCTCTTTCCTGCCAAGTGTCCCCTCTCTCAGTTTCTGGAAGCAGCTGTGGGTGCGGTGTGTCTGAGCAAGGAAGATGATCCACGTGAAAACTAACCTTTACATTTTTTTTTCTGCTGGGTTTATTCTAAGCTGGATTACCTCTCTGGTACGGACCACACATCTGTGCAAAAGCTAATGCCCTGAAGTCCAGGAGCTTTGCAGCAGCATAGGCAGGTGGCTGGGAGCATGACAAGTTTGCTTTTTCTGCTGTTAGCAGCAGGTTGAAGTGCTTGGAGTGCTCCAGCTACATACTGTCTTCAGACATTAAAACCTTTTTGTTCTAGCAGATGGTGAACATTTCCATCAAATATTCTAACCTGAAACACCTTGTTACAGACTTTTGAAAATGTGATATTTTCTTATTTAATTAGGTCTTCTTTGACCAGGCGCTATGCCTGCATTAGACAACTGTACAGATGTAGGAGAAAAAAAAAAAAAGAGAGAAAAAAAGCAAAAAAAGCCCCAAACTCTTTCCATACTCAAAATGGTATAATTTAGTCTCTTCTAGAGACGTGGATGCTGTGTTGCCCTGGGGTGATGTGTGGCAGTAACAGTGCATGGACCAGGCTGTGACTGCAGAAAATGTGCAGGGAGGAGAATAAGCCCATGACAGCATCCCCGGGCTGTGAGGCAGAGGGCAGAGAGGAGAAGAGAGCTGTTGTACTTGGGATGTTCGACTTGTCAGAATTTGTTTAGTGAAAAAACAGAAACATTTCCCAAAGCTTCTTTGCTGAGCTCTGGGCACATCTGTTGTACGTTCAGAAACAGAGCTAAAATAACACAGGAGAAAAATTAACTCCCTATTGTCAGGCATGGAGAAGGAGTGAAATCCACTTTTCAGCTATCAATTTTTAAGTGTGAAGGGAAAGATTCTGTCTCCCAGCATATCCCCAGTAGTGCCTTTGTGGGGTTACCAGGGATGCTCTGAGGAGCAGTCTGGCCAGCTTTGGGAATATCGTGATCCCAGCTCCGTGCCCATGGTACCAGCACAGCTCAGCTTTCACATGGGGTTGTCAGCAGGAAAAAAAACAGATTTTTAGCAACAGTAGATCCCAATTACTCCCCTCTCACTTGTCACCAAGCTTCTGTAAAAGACGGAGCCCAAATAAAGTCAGAACTTGTGGGGTTAGAGATATCAGCAGTCTGTTTGAGAAGGTCAGGAGCAGGGATGGGAGCAGGGAAGACATAGCTGCATCCCTTGGAGCCAAGCAAAAACTCAAACTCTGAACTAAAAGTCTCCTGAGGAGAAATATCCCTCTTCTATACTTGCTGCCAGTTCTCCTTGATTAATTGGGTGCTTTCCCCCACTCCATTCCTAGCGCATATTTTTCCATCAGTGATCTCAGTCTTGTTGGAGATGATTCATTGCCTGCAAGATCAGAACTGCTCCGAAAGTTGGAATATATTGCCTTCAGAAATTCATAGATTTCTCACTGGAAATCTTTACATGCATTTTTAAACCATCAGCCCTACATAGGTATTTGTTTGTTTTAAAGGCAATCAATGTGTGTTCCCCTCTGCAATTAAAAAAAAAAAAAAATGGATTGGGATGGTTTTCTTTCCTTGGATTTGATGTAAGTTGTCCTCCTTGAGTTCCTTAGGTTCAAAGCAGGTGATATTATGTACAGTGCACCTGTTTCCAATAGTTCCCCATCTCTAGAGAGGCAGCTGTAGCAGTAAGACTTGCTCTGGGGAAAACAACATTTTGTAATGATTTCCCATCCCCCAGCCAGCTGGGATGGAGCTGAGGCAGCTGCAGTGCAGCTCCCATGGGAAACAGCACAAAGAAGTTCAATTAAAATAATTAGTTAATGCCTTTTTTATCTGGCGTGATTGCAAATGAAAATAAATAAATAAATAAAGCTTGAAATTACTCTTCTAAACATTAGTCCTTTCTGATACTTGCCAGCACTGTTCCAAGATATCTCTGGGAGCTGGAGAGCTCTTGCTCAGTTTCTGGATTGAAGGTTTCTGTGCAGGGTACAGCCACTTCGGGGGTTAAATTCCACAGCAACGCCAACAGAAGAAAAACAATCCATATTGTTAATGCAGTGATTTAGATTCTGCTTCCGCCCTTGAAAATCAAGTTTGCCTGCCATTATGTTAAGCATGTACTGGTTTTGCTTCTGATTAAGCAGTAATCCAGAGTTTGCCTGATGATTCAACCTTATGGGGGAATGTACAAATAGAAAATACTGGGCCAAGTACACCCTGTGGCACAAATCATGAAATCTGGCATTCACCTCGTCATTAATTGCTTGTTGTTCTAAGCTTTTTCCACTAACCTTCAAATGGTGCAGCAAGCAGAGATGTCTTTTGTGGGCTGCAAAACAAAGCAGTGTACCAGGAGCTGTGTCCCCAGCAAGCTGCATTATTACTGCCACAGCAGAGTGGTGTTTGGTTCACAGACAAATGAGATGACGAAAGGATGAGATGTAAACTGAAAAACGGCAGGTGCTCTTCAGGATCCTTAGCTTCCCTGATTGCCCTCTCTGATTTCAACCGTGGGTCAAATGATTCACGCATGAGTATCTTTCCATTTTATAATTCCTGTTGTTGTTCTCTGCCATTCCCATGGAGGGACCTGGAGGTCAGGCAGTAGTGAAGGGCATGGAAATAAGAAGATGTTGGATAATTAGAGCTTCAGGTAAGACAGGCTGTTCTTATCTTCCACTTCTTTGTAAATGATTACAGAAGTCTAGCTGAGGCAATCTGGGGGGGGCTCAGAGAATGTTTTCGGACTGTTAGTCTGCAAGCTGTGAAGCTATATGATGCTCTAAGCCTTTGCATAGGCCATCAGAGGAATCCTAGAATCACAGAATGGTTGGATTGAAAGGGATCTTAGGGACCAAAAAACCATAGAATAGCTGGGTTGGAAGGACCTTAGGGCCTTCTCAATTCCAAGCCTGCCTTGAGCTGGTTTTCCCCCATCAGCTCAAGCTGGCCAGAGGCCCATCCTTGGCCTTCGGCACTATCAGTGAAAGGCACCCACACTACTCAGGATTCTTTCAGTTCTAGGAGAAATGCTATTTTAAAGTATCCAATTTTCTTTCCACTGTTGTACTTGTCTGGAAATGTACCTCCCCTCCTCTCCTACCCCCAAACCATTTTAGAATATTATGGGGAGGGAAGGAATATTCCAGCTCCCAGATCTGCCATGCTGCCTTTGGGCTGTGAAAGCAGGGTTAACACAGAAATGCTGAGAAGGGTGAGTAGAGGGAGAGAGTCATGTGGACAGAATGCCGGCAGCAAAGCTGGCACATGTTGTTTCATTCGCATGAAAGTATGTTTTATTCATTTGCTGATGATCATCTTCAGTAGCTGTAAGAGAGAAAAAAAAAGAGGACCAGAACATTTCTGGAAATCTTGATGAAATTCTGCAGCTTTGTCACCTTGCAGTAGCAGTTGGGTGTAGCAAAGGTGAGTCCCTGTGCCAGTTTTGCTGGAATCAATACAGGCACTTTTGAATGGATGAAAGCTGCGGATGCGCTGTCCCTGGAGGTGCCCAAAGTCAGGTTGAATGGGGCCCTGGACCTAGATGGGCTCTGGGGTCTCTTCCAACTCAAGACATTCTAGGATTCTGTGATTTTTGCTTTAAGTCATAAGTGGAAAGCTTCCAATGTTTTTCCTCGTTGTTTTGGAATAAACATGCTAGGCCAAGGAATGCTGCAATTGCCAGCTCATTCTTGAGGGAGAAGATGCTGAGGAATACAGAGATGCTCATTTGCACAGCACATGGATTGTAAGGTGAGGGGATTACATGGCAGATGACTACCACACCATGAAGCTGAAGTCACAATTCCAGTGCTGAAAGTACCTAAGCTGCTATCGCACACTGCTGCTTGGCTTCCTAAGGCATCTTGGGGATGTCAGCACTACAGTGTGGCTCTGCCTGAAATTGTGGAGGAACGTAGAGATGAGCACAGACCTCTTCCCAAGTAGCAAATGATGGTGAGGACTGTTATCCCATGGGATGAGGATAAGGATGGCTTAGCTTGTAGCCTGCTGTAGGACATTACAGTGGGGTAACAAGAAAACTAGACAGGGGTTTAGTTGTTAGACACCCTTTCCACTTTCAATTTCTCTGTTAAAGCTCAGACCATACGTTCAGTCAGTTTATAACAGCAATTTGTAACTGTAAGGCACATCCTCCATAACCTCTTTGACTTTGACACATCAGAAAAAAAAAGTGAAAATTTCAAGTAACACTTGCCCACTTAATTAAGCAGACACTTATGATTCTGACAGACAAGAACTCTCAGCATTGTTCTTGTTTGCCAGCTACTCTCATAAACTGTAAGGAACTCCAAACCATTGCATATTATTTTTATTATCAGGGAAGGTCTTTCCTCATAAATTAATTGACTTTTGAACCCATGAACCTTTCCGTGTGAATCTCACACTGCTTCATCTTTTCAAGTGCAAAAAAAAGAATTCTGATTTGGCAGATTTCACATCCACTGTGAAATGCCATCCAATAATGTCACAAATCAAAAGATCCAAAAGACAGACATAATGTAAAAACATGCTAAAAAATATCAATTGCTTGATGCAGAATACTTTCTTTGGTTTAATATAACAAATACTGACTCATAACTTACATTTAGATTCATCAAAGGATATTCTTGTAGACTGTGAGCCCAGCAGACACATGTCCAAGCCTCATCATTCTTCTTCACCCAGGGCCAAAGCCTTACTCACATGCTGCTGTTTGCTCATATGGATCCTTCTTACTGTCATTTAATAGAAATGAAAAATGCAGTACAGAGGATGCTGTACCAGAAGTAATTTGTTCCCAGTGAGACCTTTTTAGCTGCACAGGATCACGAAAGCATGAAAGTGCGAGGAGAACTTTTCAGAACTAAACTGCCCTGTTGCTAAAATAAGCTTTAATTGATTGGGAATTGCAGCGAGCCTGACAATCTGTTCGGTTTATTATTATTTTTCCTTTCAAGCTTCAATTCATATGTTCTAAAGTGACTGCATTGCTGTTCACACATACCTCCCTGCCCACGCTGCCGGCAAAGAAACCACCCACAGCCCTTGTAGCTCCAGTGGAGCTGCTGGGTACACCTGGAGGAAAGCAAAAATGCTGATTGAGAGTGAAGTTTAAATAAAGATGATGGGAATGTTCTGTAAGTCACTAAATGCCACGCTGAGCTTCCCTCCGCTTGGAGGAGAGATCTCCTGGGGACGTCTCTCCCTGTCAAAGGCATTTCATTCATCTTAGCTTGTAGGGCACTGCATCCCGTAGGCCAGATGCTGTCGTAACCCCTTCGTTGGGGATTGATAATGGGTTGTGGATGAACTCCCACTCTGTATTCCCAGTTTTGGGTTTTTAAAGAGCTAGCACAACTAAGTGGCTACACTCTTGGTTATTTCAATACATAGCCTGGCTCCCTAGAGAACGGTCAACACCACCAACTAAGCTGCTGGTAGATGTGTAGAATTTTGGGCACGTGGAAAAGAGCACATTGCTGGGGAGAATCACAGAATCACTGAGATTGGAAAACACCTCTAAGATCCCCAAGCCCAAACCCAACCCATTCTCACCATGCCCACTGCCCATGTCCTCATGTGCCACATCTCCATGGTTCTGGAACACCTCCAGGGATGAGAATTCCAGCACTTCACTAGGCAGCCTGTGCCAATGCCTGATTGAAGAGAAGGGTGCACTGGAAGCAGGAGGATTATAGAGGATGTTAGTGAGGTCAGAAAATGGAGGCTCTTCAATGAAGAATGAGGTGAGGCTCAGTGTCTGCACCACATGGAATCATGGAATCACATAAATAGGAAGTTGATGAGTACTGAAGCTGGTGGTTCAATCAAGCGGTGTATATTCTACTACTTTGAATGGAAAATCAGCACAGAACTGTGATAAAAAGACAAAGGAAGCCCAAATCATATCCTAAAATAGATCTCTTTGTCTTGATTGTGTAGTATAAAATTTTTGAAGGAATCAGTTAGCTTATTGCTCAGAGAAATCTTTACTACGTAGAATTATGGGGTTGTTAAGTTGGAAGGGACCCTTAAAGGTCATCTGGTCCAACTCTACTGTTCTGATCAGTGCTGTTCACTGACACAGCAGAATGCATTCCGACATCAAAGTCATTGCTTCTGTGAACTGCATCCAACATTGTATTCCATATTTTAGGATTTATTAATATCTCAGATTAACATTTTAGTGTAAAATTTTGTTCCTAAAATAGTGGAATCAACACAGATTGAGCTTGTCACCAGTAGATGATGTTGTCACTGTTAGACAGTGTGTGGTTGTTCTTCTGGCCATAGGAAATATTTCACTGCATTAACAGCTAGGATATTTTCTGAAAAAAGAAATATCAAAACTTTCATCTGTCACTTTTAACATGGGTAGCACTAGCTCCAGTGCTTCACAGGCATTCACCAGAAGGTTTAAGTTTGGTTTTGGTGAACCCCTTGGGAGTTTTGACTTGACTGGGATAGGTAAGTGCCACCCATGAGCTCCTTTATGGCTCTGGCAGCATCGCAGCCCTCTGGGTTTGATCTCCCCTACTGTCTATGAGAACATGGTTGGAAGGAAAGTGGTGGTGATGTAATGGATATCCAGTGTGTAGAGCATATGTTATCTCCAGGACACATCCTCCACAGGTAGCTCTGGTGCCAACATGGCTTTCGTCACCCCCTCATGCCTCAACCCAGCTAAATAAACATTTACAATTCAGCTGAATCCTTTCAGCTTCTTTAATACCCCAAGTGTAGGCATACAGATTCATGGTGGTAGTGGGACAAGATGTTGTGTTAAGCAATAGGTCGTGCTGATAAATGGATGTTTGATATTGCAAAAGAGTTAATATTGATAAACACATGTTTATGGGTTTCACATTTAGTTGAGCCTTACAGGCACATGCATGTGAGCCAGTGCTCAGCTAAATCATTGGTCTGGCAGCTGGCATGAGTATTGTAGAAACTTTCATTTAGAGGAAAAGGAAGGTAGGAGAGTGAGATCTGAAAGATCTACAGCCTTACACAGCTTTTAATAATCTGCTCTGTGAAGTTCTTTAACGTGCGTAACAAAGAAGGGTGGAGAGTGGCTGAGCAGGCAAGGAGAGAAATATTCCTGTAGGGGAATGTTGAGTTTATTGTGCTTTACTCTGAACCTGTACGGTCCTGTGAGCTTCATATATTCATTCAGTGATGTGTACTGTGATTTAAATAACCAACAAGACTGATCCTGCTCTCCGACACACGAACGCCCTTGCTTCCAGCTGAAATGAGAGTGCACAATCAGTCAAATGCTGAATCAGATGACTGGTTTAGGGAGAGATACTTAGTGAAATTCCCAGCCAGGCCTGCCCATCAGTAGTGAATTTCTCTGTTTTATTTAAGTTCAAAATAAACTGCAACTCAGAAATAAGGACTATACGTTGTCCCTTCAGCAAAAGTATGCTTGATGCTTGCACAGAAGAAGCACTGAAGACATCAGGAATGAAATCTCTGCAAGATGTGGCACAGAAAACCCTCTCCATGTATGTGTCTGTGTGCTCTGCTCCTTGCATTAGGTTTGCAGTGGTTCTGCGCAGAGGTGTCTCAGTGCTGTACCTTCTGATGCAGTGCAGAAGGGTAAGAGGACACAAATCAAAGGCTGCATGACCGCATGTGGCCATCCTGGGCCTTGCTTAGCTCAAGATGAATAGCTTGATGAGTTTGGGGCACTGCCCCAGTAACAAATCACTTAAAATGGAGAGGAATAGAGGAAGGAAGGCAGAAAGTTTTCACTAAAACCTAGCTGATATTACTATCTGCAAAAGTGGTATCACACGAACAGAAGGTCCTAAGTAGCCAAAATTTGCTCACTGATTCTTCAACTGAGACAGATTTTTCAGGGATGATTTTCAAAGGTACCCATAAAAATCTGACAAATCAAAGCACTGAGTGCCGTTGACACGTTCACAGCTGCCTTTATTTCTCAGCTTCCCAGTGCAAATCCACTTTCACAGCATTTTCATAGCAGTCACACTGTTCTTCCTGTTGCTGGGGATTAAGGTGCATGTAAATGGTATTGTTCCTGTATGGAAATATTCTCATGTTCTATGAGCTGACATGTACTGATTATTAAAAGAAACATATCTGGCCTTGCAACCGGAGACTTTGGTGAGAGGGAATCCAGCCACTGCTGCTGTTTATTTTACAGTCTCCCATATGTATGATATTCCCAGTATAACAGAAGTGAGCACTTCCAAAACAGTTATTTCTCCATCCGGATTATTGTTTTTTTTTTCTGACCCCAAATCAGAATGTATTTCCAAGGAAGCATTGCCCTGTCCTTGCTTTTTCCTGTGGCTATCTGTTCCTGGGACAGGGCACTGGGCTGCTGATCTTTGCCTAGCCCCAGGATGACCGCAGTTCTTACGTGGACAAGTGATGACTAAAGCCTTTTGCTGGGCTCATAAATGCAGGTGTGAAGCTTTGAAAGGACTGGTAGGGGACAGCCAGCCCATGGTAGGATCCCTTCCAACCCAATCATTCTGTGAAAGTCAAGAGAGTCTGAAGGGGTGGAATTACTCCCAGGTCTCCTGCAGGAGCTCAAGGTTCAGGTTCATACCTCAAACACTTCTATTACCTCTGTTGGTTACAACAAAAGCAGCTGCTTGCTGCTTTGCACTGTTGGCTAATGGCATGTTTTGCACACACCAATTTACCTGTTGGAAAATTTATCCACACGAAGATTTTCCTGTTACCTTAGACAAGAGTTTATTTCACTATGTTTTGTTGTCAAAATCCCTATTCCCTGTCTGCCATTGGGGCAAAACAAACCCCTAGCTGTGATGTTTACAAAGCTTTCATTACAACTTGTTAAAGAAGAGCTGGAAGTAGTAGGCTTTGCTCTCACATCAGCAACAAAAGTGCCATTATTTCCCTTCGAGGAGCATGGAGCCCTCCTGATGACAGGGAGATTTCAGGCAGCTCTGATACTTGTGGGCAAGGTCGTGTTCTTTGCCTTTTGCAAAAAGCACTGCACCCCGCAGAGAGCAATCAGAATATTTGTCTCTTTAAGTGAATCTGAGAGGCAGGCTGCGCGCTGCGACTGCAGGGCTGCTCCGTGCCTCCTATACATCAGCATGCAGGAACTGAGAGCATGTCCTTGAAGGGATGCTCAGCGTCCTTGCTTGCTCTGTAGGAATAACTAGGGGAAATGTAGGAGCCCGAACAGTGACTGGTGTGTGAATACAGCATCACATTTGGCAAGCAAACGCTGCAATACCATTGGCACACTGCTTCCCTGCCAGGCTGACCAGATTGCTGTTGTTGTTTTTGCAGGGGACTGAAGGAAACTCTCATGACCGCTCTGCACTCGTTCCTTAATAGCACACCCTGGTCACGTCTCCGTGTGAGCACATTGCGCTGGGATTGCTGAGCAGAAGCAGCAAGGAGCTGATGGTGATGCGTTTCCAGCGCGGGCTGCCAGAGCCCTGTGTTTGCCATTGGCTGCGGTTTTCTGGTTTATTTGCAGCTTCCCCCATCTGGAATATGAAAATTGGATTGGAGTAGGTAATTGCTAGCAGCAGGTTTTTGAGAGAGGCTTGGTTGGAGCGGGATGCCTCTTGCACAGCACTGCCTGCGCTGAAAGAGCTCTGATTTTAGATGTTAGCCACGTCTGAATCTCTGGGAAACTTTACCGTGGGAGCACTGCGCACAATCCTAGAGCTGTCAGCCAAAGAGGCACGGAGGGGACAGACAATGGGATGCCCTGTCCTTGGGTTGCTCCAAGAGCAGACACCCAGAGCTCCCCTTGACTGCCCTGCAAAACAAGCGTGAAGGTGACCATGGACTGAATCACACCCAACGGAGATCCCACAGCTGTTAAGGATGGGATACACAGACCCCTCGTCGGGCAGGGATTTGCTGGGAAACAGAACTTTGTTCTTCATCTTCATCTGCGCCTTCGCTGTGGTTACCCTGCTGCAGCAGATCCTCTACGGGAGGAACTATCTCAAAAGGTAAGGGGTGAGACTGAGTGGAAAAGTTGCCTTCTCCAGTCAGTTCTGCTGGTCTGAACCACCCCCAGGCATTGTGCTGGCAGTACAAACCTCTTGTCGGTATGGGAGAGTGTACCTGGCATCTGCAGTGTCTGTTTGATTATTAATAACAGCACGAGGCATTTTGTACTGACTTGTGTTATTGGCATATATTGACTTATGCTTTTAGGATATCTTTACCGTGGTGTTTCTTAATTCTCAGATGTTATTAAAGACTAGGTCTCACTTAGGCTGTAACTGTGCCACCTGAATTTTTATTTTGATCAGACCTTTCCATCCAGGCTTTTCACTCCACGTAAGTTGAAGCTGAAATGCTTTCAGAGGTTGAATTAAGGCAGCACAGTCACTGCTTAAACTTTGGCATTGTTAGAAACAAATGTGCCAAGGCAATTCCTAAAATCAACATAACAATGCTAGTATTTCAAACAGCAGAGAAAGCGCTTGTTTTTTTCCCTGCTGTATTCTTCAGAATTTGCTGCTGAAGCTGCTGTGTTGTAGAGCACATCGGGCTTTGATCTGAAACAGTGCTGCTCATGTTACAGCAAAACCAGTGGGGATCTCCAAGTGCTTAAACTCGACCCATGCAGAGTTTATTTTGCTTAAATCTAGTTTGAAGAGTTATAGCTTATATGATTTTATAACGGGGAATGTTTGTCTTGCAGGCTCTGAGGTAAATAGGCAGCTGCTGGGGAATTTTTTATGGGAACTGAGCTGTAATTCGCCAAAAGAGATCAGTGGTTTGATTCCTGATTTGCAGTGCCAAGAGCAAGCAAAATACTGACAAATCAGCAAACATTTCTTGCCAAGGGGGGAAATAGAGTAGTGTTAATATGTATGAACAGAAGTGTTGTGAGTTAGCCATGAGCAGTTTGTGTGTCCTGCTCAGTGGTGAGGGATGATGGTTTGGGCAGCTCACTTACAGAAAGATGCGACTAGTTTGGAAGGATCCAAAGGAGTAGAGCAAGAATGAGCAGAGTTGCGGAAGGCACTGCAGAAAATTGCTTGTTTACCTTGGAAAAAATTGAGGGGAGTTATGATAACAATCCTGAAATACCCAGCATTTGGTAACGAGCACATTTCTGTGACATGGGGGTGACAAGAAGTCACATGTTTTAATTATAACATAAAAGATTTGTTTCACAATAAAGGAAAACTTCTAAAGCATAAGGCTACCTAAGGAGGTATAAAATCTCCATCCTTGGGTACTGCAGGAACCCGCCTGATAGATAGACCAGGATGCTCTTGGTGCCACAGGGATAACCTGATACCCAGGTGAGGTTTCATTTTGCCTTACTTTTCCAATTTTTCCTGTAGGCCTTGCAGCCAGTAACTGGTTTGCCTAAGTGCAAGTGATTGCAAGAGGATTAGTGCTGACAAATAGATCCCACATAGAGATGGAAATGAGAAATGGCAAGTGAAAATAAAATAGTGAGAAAATACAACTGAAGACTTTCTTTTGGGGTTAGTCTGTGTCCTGCCACATGCCCTGGGAGCCTCTCCTGCTATGGACAGCCAGCAGGGAATGCAAAATGAGCGATGTTCAATTCCTAGATTTGCTAGGAAAAGGTTTGGTTTTGAGCAGAGCCATCCAAAGAGCTCAGGAAAAGAATCATGCATTCATTTTGTCACTTTGACTGCAACACACTGCTGATTTTTGTTTCTTTTTAATCCAGCTTGTAATGAGTTGTCATTTTTCCTTCTTTTTCTCACGCAAATATCTCCAGGTGAGTTTCTCCCTCACTTAATGGAAAAAAACACTCAGAGTCCTTTCTGCTGGGCAGTGCTAGTTCTGTTGGCTGCAGAAATAACAATTCAGAATGTGGCAGTCTAAGGCTGCCAGTTATTAAGGACAGAAAAAATCATTTACATATCAGCCTATGTCCTTACCATAACATCATTATGAAGATACTTCTTTCCCTGAGGTGCATTACAGTAACTGATGTTGGGTTTCTTGCCAGTGGCTGTAACTTGTGACCAGTCTCCTCTTTCACAAATCCCTGCTAGGAGCTGTGAGGCTCCTTGGGTACATTATATCTCGCACCTTCAGGTCTCTGTGGTGGTTTCGGAGAGCATCTTTGCAGAGAAGTGAGATATTTATAGCTTTGGAGCCTCTTGCCAAGCTGGAGCCTGGGGATGCTGCCTAAACCCAAAGCCATTTACATGCTGGGATCCAACATGCTGCTTGGTTTATGACAGCATTTGCTTGATATCATCCCAACTTCTGCAACAGTAACAGCCCTCTGGGCCTTCTCCCAAGGCAGCAGGAAGAAATTCCGTCGTGTATTTAGGCAAAGCTGAAAACTGCCCTGAAATACTCTTCCAGTAAATGTGCAATGCTTTTAAGCCTAGATATAACACAAGGCTGGCTTGTTCCTCTGCAAGGAGATGGTGGAAATGGCTAATGTCCAGGGAGACTGAAACCAAGCAGCTAAAACAGGCAGCTTGGACAGAATGTTGGGGCTGCATCAGCTCCATTCTATTACTGGGGACTGGTCCCCATAAGGGGTGTGGACGAAGTGGTGTTTGTTGGGAGTGGAAAACACACTGTGGGGAGCCAGATGGAAAAATGAGCTGTATGGCTGTGAGCTCTGCACTGTGCCCTAAAGAAGTAGAGAACAGGCTGGTTGCATTGCCATCAACACTCCTCAAGCTCCCATGGACACTGGGGCCCTCCATCCACCCATGGCCGTGCTCCAAGCCCACGGGGACAGTAGGGCTGCAGACAAGATTGAATCTCCAGGAGAGGAACAACACTGAGAGAAATTCAAGAAGGGTTCCAGACTTGGTGAAGTCCTCTCTTTCCCAGGTTTCCAGGTTTTCACGCATTTTTCACTTACCATATAAATGTTGTTCATTTACTTTGGCTGCTGCTTTGTAATGTGCCACTGGAAAGCAGAGTCCTGCCCACCTTTTTTTTCACTCTTTTTCCTTTTTTCCAATTCCTCACAGTGCTCTCAGGAAAGGCAGTGCCTCATCCCTGTAGCAGCTGTAGAAGTCTGAATGAGAGTTAAGCTCCACCACTCTGGTGCTCCTTATCCCGAGTAAAAAGGATGATGAAATGAGATATAATTAAGGGACTTTAATACGGATCTCTGGGGTAATTGTTTTTATTTTAGGATTAATGGGATGATTAAAAGCCCACTGGATTGATCTGTTAAAGTAGGTTAAATGCTGTGAACTTCTGCTTAAACCCAGAGCCTCTGCTTGCTGTTGTATTAACTTATCTCTCCAGTGCTCAGCTTTTGGCTGAATTTTCCTTTGAATCAGATGCTCAGCTGAGGGCTGGCCTTCTTTTTGTGAGCCCTTGTTTGGCCAGCAGGGAATAGGCCTGGATTACATCCGGAAACTGCCAGCACTGTATAAACTGCTGTAATGGTCCCTGTTCTCCTCTTCCAACCTGTAGCGTGGGATAAATCAATAGAGTAATACCTGAATATTACTTTGCTAGATATCTATGTTCTGTTGACAGGATTTTCACTAAATATTGGTTTTCTGACTTCTGCACAGAGTGAGAGCCTGCTGAAGAAGTGAATCTGCCCATTTAAAAACATTTTTGAGTAGTGTGAGAGCACTTTTGCAAAGATACTGAAGACTTTAAGCAGTGATTACTGTAGAGTCTGTCATGTATGAAAACACAAAAGAATTACTCAGCAAGGAAGAGCAAACCTTCCCGTGCAGCAGAATGCCTTGTTTGAAAGCTTTATGTCTTTTAAGTGAGATAAAAAATAAACAACAAAGCATTCTATTGTATGTCTGTGTACCTCATAATTAATACCAGACTCTCATAGCTTTATACCACCATTTTGGTATTTTTGAAGTAGCTTAGCAGATGAGCTCCCAGATGTATTTAACCCTTTATTTACCCTCTTAAGAAAGATAACGTAAGCACAGCATGAGCAAATAGAGGACAGTGAATAAACATGGACTGCATCTTGAAGGAGTCATGTGGTTTGCAGAGTGCTGTAACGCAAGATCAGATCTCCCTTATATCAGGGCCAAATTTCTTTCCATTTAAATATTTCTCCCAGGAGACAAGCTGAAGGTGACCCCATGATTCATTTATCTAACGCACATTTATCTAATTATCTCTGTGCCTCCACTGTTTCTAACCAGAAATATTATCCCAGTGGAATGACATGCGACCCATGAGTCATCTGGCTGAATCCTTGATAGGCTTGTGGAGCAGCTCTTGGTTGTGTTGGTTTTCTTCAGAGGAAAAGAGTGCTGGAAACTTCAGGAGATGTGAAAATCTTGCAGATATATAGACAAATATGGGTATGCATGGAAAACACACACAGGACATGGCTGTCTTCTGAAGATGACTGGATGTAGCTCAGCAGATCAGAGAAGCGGAGACTTCTCAAGAGCATTTCAAGGTGTGATGGGGATCATGGAGCTGGCACCCACATCTTGGGAAGCAGGTATCCCCATCTTACCGTCAGGTGGCTGAAGTTTTAGTACCAGAGCATGGAGGCATGTTGCTTCCTCTCTTGGATTCCCTGGAAGTGATCTCTAATGCAGAAATTAGGCAGGAATTTAATCCCTGCTTCCTGTAGACTTGCTCTGTTGCTAGCCTCGTTGTGTTGCGCCTTCAAGTGGTAAGAAAAGCGAGTCCCTCAATTGCCAAACCTTGTCCATTTCTCAGATGACAGTAATTTAAAGCAATGGGAGTGAGTTATTCCAATATTTTGCACGTTCAAATTGCATTATCGCCTATGTGTTAAACTGTGCTCCTTCCTGAACTCAACATGAGTGCTGTGAAGCACTGCAGTGACACACAGATGCTTTCTCCTTTCCCAGTAGCCACTGGGTGATCCCTGTTTCCCACAAATCAGCTGCATAGATTTTGCATAACATTTGAACTGTGTTGGGAGCTCTGCAGAAGCTTTGTGCCCTGAAGTGGTGGATTGCACATGACCCATTACCAGCTGAAAAGTGACCTTCATGACCCTGTCAGCAGTGGCATCATGGCAGCTGCTCACCTCTGTGGCCACTATTAAAGATGTCATGGCCACTTGGTCTTTAATTTTTGACCTGATTAGGGTTTCCTGTTTGTTCTTATGCTTGCTGCGTTATGCTCAGATGAAATTGCTGCTCAAAGCTTTGTGTTTTCTGACTTCCGCTGTGTGTCATTCTTACTTTGATTGCTTTTTCATTTTATTCCTTGTTTTTTTAATTCAAGTGTATTCATTGCTCAGCAGTCCATGCCTCCCTCAGGCAAATTGTTGACTTAACCTCTCATTTCCTTGAGGTATCTTTGCCCTCCACTGCTCGCATCCATTTTGCATTCCCATCAGCCTTGCAGGTAGTCACTGTCTTTGCATGTCCTCTTCAACTAGTTAGTTTTATGCTTTAGTTCTTGTGATGATGAAGCAAGCTCCATCGTTAGTAGTTTTTTGGCACTTCCCATAGGAAAAATGAGAGCTCAGCCAGATGAAAATTATGGCCAGTCAACAGCAAGGAAGGCTTGCACAAATGGGAAGTGGGGAAATCCTCATCCATGGAGTTGCTTAAGAAACTTGTAGAAGTGGCAACTGGGGACATGGTCACTGGGCATGGTGGGGGTGGGTTAGGGTTGATCTTGGGGGTGTTGGAAGACTTATCCAATGTTTGTGATTCTGTAGGATGAGTCCTGCTGCTTGTACACACAGGAAGAGTATTGCCTACTAATGAGGCTGGCACAATACAAACACTGACTTTAACAGTCGTGTTGCTTGTCATGTTCCACCCACATCTTCAGTACAGTTGGGCTCTGGGGGTATGTTTACACTGGAGAATGTAGCACCGTGTAGGAACACTTGACCTGGTACTAAATATATTAGCCTTGGAAACACGAGATGCATAGTAATTAGCTCAGTCAGATGTCTCACACTGTGGTGAGATTTCTCTTGGCACCCATGCTGTGTCAGGTATCTTTGCATTGAGCTCTAGCTTCCAATGTCATAATTTGTTGCCATCTTACAGTATTTGCGATTTCATGTTGCATTCTGAGCTTGGGACTTGATCAGTCTTTTCTCTTGATAAATTCACTGCATCACTGTCAACTCATTCTGTGAATGGTGTTGTGCTTCCCCTAATCATTACAAATGATATTTTAATTTTGAACATTAAAACAAAGCACTTATTTTCTATTGCTCTTTGGATACGTATCTTCCAGCCATAGAAAAGGAATGTTTAACTTCTTTCATTTTTCTTGGGAAGTAATTTTCAATCAGACTTTTGAGAAGTCGCATGTGAATATCTGGTGTAAAATTTATCCAAGAAGTGATATGTGCTATATGAAACAAAACCTTTTTTTTCCCTGTATAATAGTGGTTATAATCCAGAAGCTTCCCACCTATGTTTCCAATTTTGCTCTTTGTGCTAGTCAAAATATACTCCTCCACCACTCTATAACTAGTGCTTCCAACATGTAAAGCCAGGCTTATCCTTCACACAGCACAGTATGGGCCACTGTGATGTAACCAAATGGATATGGGATCACGGGGTCTCTATTATTTAACATTATTCATATTATTTCATATTGCTCTCTGCTAACACAGTGAGAATAAATATGAGTATTTTCCCTGATTTTACTGGAGAAATAAGAAATTCTCTAAGCTTGACAAGTCAGATTCAAATCTATTTTCACTGAATGCAGATGTGAGTTTTAATAAACCACTGAAATAAGACTTTGCCTTTCACTTGCTGTCATCTAATGTAATTGTCTTCAGTGACCAAATCTAGGTCTGATTCATTTCAGTCACTGTTTTCAATCACCCTAATCTGCAGGTTGTTTGTGCATACCACTGGTTTTATTTTCCGTCCACCCTGTGGACATTGTGAGTCACATTTTCCCTATTTTGCAGGAAAGGAAGGACTGGATCTCAACGTGATTAACCATCTGACTCTGCTATACCCCTCTGACATCCCTGTTAGTAGTCTGGGGGGATCACTTTCCATTTTCAAAGAGAGCAGCATGATCATTTAACACTACAGTCTTCAATTCCTCCTCTCAAGGGCACAAGGATTATGGGGAAACCATGGCTCTAATCTCCAAACATCTGCTGTGCAGGAGCTGTTTCTTGTTTGGATGATGGCAGTGGGTTTGTGCTTTGCTCCCTGCTGCTTCCACAGCTGGTCTTGACAGCCCTTCACAGTTACCACTGCTCCGTTAATTTTCCTGCTCTTTTTCGCCCTCTCCCTCTGTTCATTACAGCAGCATTTATTTGACCACATACTGATTCAACATTTGCAGTTAACAATTAGGATCAAAGTGTTGCTTCGACATTTACCTGAAATTCAAGGTCTGTGATGCCAAGATGTCCAACTTGGATTTGTTCATTCTCACATATCTTAGGGGCATGTTGTGTGGTTAATGATGGCTATCAGCTAGCACTCAATCTGGCCACTGCAGAACTTCCTTGATAAGAAATTTGTGTGCAGAACACTATCAGTATTTCTGGTCATTACATCATTTATAAGGTCTTCTCTTGTCATCATCAGCCTCACCTACTGGGGAAATGTGCTAGTTTTAGAAGGAAATAACATGAGGACACATTGAACAGAGGGTAGCTCCACCATTGGTAATCATTAGGAATTATCCCTGGCTCTTTTTTGACATAAACTTTTAAATTACAAAGGAAACCTCCACATAATTTCCTCTGCTTTCCTCTCTTTCTTTTAATCTTCTTTTACCCTCTTTTCTTGTCCTGCTTATTTTTTATCTGCCTTTTCTATGTTTTCATCCTGCATGTGCTTTCCTATTGGAATTCTGACTCAAAAAAGTTTAGCTTACCCCTTCTTTATCTACCTGTTGAAGTGTAGCTAGTTTTGAGAGTGAATTTAGCTACATAATATGCTAACAGAATATACTGTTGAGCAGTCCATCACTCTGATCTGTTTTTTCAGTCTGTTTGCAGATCTGGACAGAGTTGATGAGCCCTTAAAATTCGCAAACAAGAGGATCAGAAAATAATACGCTTTCAAAATTGCAATCTCCTGGCTCAAGGCTGATTGATTGAAATCAATGGTAAAACTTGCAGTAAGCTTGTTAGGAACAGAATTAATTCAGGTCAGTGTTATTAAATATCTCATCGTGCTCAGTCTTAATACTCCAAGTCATTGCTTGTGAAAGCTTTTCTTACTAGAAGGAATAGGTTTATCATCACTCCAGAAAATGCCATACTTTAATCTAAGGCTTGCAGTGAGACAGTTCTATGAGCTGTGTGGTTTTTGTATAGGTAAGCTCTTATGGTGTCAAACTGTATAGAACCTGTTAGAGAAAAGCACTGTGTAGTCCATTGCTCAAGGTCAGAAACTTGGCTTGCTCTTGATCCCAGTTTCAGCTCACCACCTCGGGTTGTGTCCTTACCATCTAGAGGAAGAAACGTCATACTCAGACCCTCTGGCCTCATTGGATATTTCTGTGCTTCAGTTAGATTCCGTTCTACCATTTCAAAGCTAAGTATTTTAAGCTGCTCTTCGCAAGACATATCTACCATTTCTCACTGTTAATCTTCCTGATCTCCTGCTGGATCTTGCTCAAAATACACGTGTCCTCCTGTAAACTTCCTCAGCTGCAAGACACAGTGGTTCCAAAAAGTCCCAATGAGAGAAGGGATTGGAGGGTGATATCATTTATTTTGCTTTAGGGGCAGATCCCCACCTATTTCTAAGGACTTAAATTGTCTTTTTTAAGGACATTTACATTGAAATGAAACACTTTTCCAAAGGAGTCACGAATGTCATAATGTGTTAGACTGTGGTGCATCATGAGTGTTATTTCAACAAGCCTGAAGTGAAGGCGTCTTAGTAAAAGTGAGAATTTTCTCATGGATTTTTTTTTTTCTTCACACCATCCTTTTTGTAGAAATCATCTCCTGGGGCAACCTCAGCTGGTTTTTAAAAACTAAGAGCAATGTCAGAGGCGTAGGACTCTCTGATGAGCGATAGCACTGCATTACCTGTTGGCATTATGGTATAACCCACCCACCATTGGATGTGCTTTTACAAGTGTAGGGAGAGTTCAGGATGCCATCTCTGTCTTCAGTTCAGACTACTCCCTACCTCCTTCAGAATTCCTTTTTTAATGCCCCTTGTCTGTCTGTATCTTCCATGGCTGATAACTGCTGCCAGTCAGGCTGGAGGATGGATTGATCTGAGAGTCCTTGTGACTACCTGTGGACCAACGGGTCCAGTGGGGTCCTGGATGCCCTTTCTTTTGGGCAAAGCAGGCTGGCAGATTGCTTCCTGCACAGCCCTGCCAGGCAGTTACCTTGCAGTACTGGCAGCACCAAATGTTCATAGTGCAGCTGCCAGCCCTCTGAAATCATGAAGTTGTCTTAAAATGGAGAAGTTTAAAATAACAATTCGTTGTCTTCTGAGCAATCGGAAGGATTTGACTAGTGTTATTAGATGTTTCTTCAGATCCAATTTTTTAAAATATCCATTAGATTTCTATTTTAGGTGGAGTTCCCAGGATTACAAAATAGATTATTCTCAGTCACAGAATCCCAGAATGGTTAGGTTGGGAGTAATCTTAAAGCCCATCCAGTTCCAACTCCTGCTGAAATCTGAGGAATGCAGGCATCCTGGGATTTGCAGTGAATTTGTGAAAGTTTGGAAAACAGGGAATTGTGATGGTTGTGATGATTTGCATTTGCTTAAAACATATCATCTTCCCAAAAAGGGGGAAGAAGCAATATGGTGTGACGTAGAGAAGTAATCAAATACTGCAAACAATCATATATCCTCTGGTGGCGTGGCTAGAGGAGGTTAGAGGAGGAACCCAACACCCACCGCATTTAACAGCTACAGTAGATGTGAAATTGAAGTTTGGACGATTTATTTCTTTGACCCTGGAGTTTTCCACGTCAGTCTGCAGCTTTTTGTACTCGGGGACTGAAATTTCCATTATGCTTCGTGCATCCGTGTGTGTTCCTGAGCACTGGCCCTCCAGTTTGCTTGGTTGGGGGTGACTGGTGGTGTTTTCAGAAAAGGGCTTGTAGAGTCTGTTGGAAGTGAAAATTAATGGTTTGCACTACTAAGATAATGAATTGTGGCTCTCGATATCTTTTTATTGTTTCTGACAATGTTTGTGTCTTAGTCACATTTCTGTCTTAAGAAAAAGGACGTGAGAACTTGTGCTGATAGACGTAACCTAATGAATGGTATCGAATACCAACTGCCTCGTTTTCTTGCTAGAGGGCTGCAGTTTAGCTGGCAGAATGGAGAGGAATTGGCCAATTGGACCGGCACCTTTAATTTCACGGATGACGGAGCAGTGAAGAGTGGCAGTGACACAGGCACCAGGTACTGGCACCGGAGGGGATGACTGCAGACATCTCTTGCTCTGTGTATGAACAAGTGTGAGCACAGGCTATGTGAACAGATTTACAGTTTGATTTGTCTGCCGGATGCTGTTCACACATCACAGAAGATTCTGGGGATGCTGTGCTGGCCCACCCAGGTTTTGGGGCCATTTAGAATATGCCATAAACACTCTTAAGATGTGCAGGATGGTGACATTTATGTCCTGGCCTCTCCTTTTCCCATTTCTCCACCATGGCCATTTATTAATATACAGGGAAGTATGGGAAAGTGTACTTTATTGGGAAGGGGAATGTCCCAACACTAATAGTAAATCTGGCTAATGGCTTTTCTTCATAGTAGCATGCTCATTCTAAGAAACACAGTTTAACTTGAAATCTGTCCAGTGCCTCATAGTGGAAAAATGGTCTGTTGAGGCAAGACCAGAATATTTCCTTTATATTTACTGTTCTGAAGATGATTTAACAAGTGCTGATGCACTGTTCGCTGTTGCACTTTTATTAATTTATAGAAGGATTCTTCAGACTGACATGTATGTAAAAAGCCATGAAAGGCCATGTGCATTGGTAAGAAACTGCAGTTGTCACAGGGAGCTCTATGGCTATCACTGTCTGCAAAATTTGGTGCAGGTATGGGGCTGATATGTGGGATGTGTTCCTAGAATATCAGTCGTAGGAAAGGGCCCTTTCCTGTAAAGGAAGGCTGTCTGGTTTTCTCCTTTTGTACAGGACAAACTCCAGCACTATTACCTCTAGGAGCAAAGCTCTGTATGTTCAGTGCACAATGTACATTTACAGTCATGTATTTAATAGCAAATGTATGATGATACATCGGGCCCACTGGTTGGGTTATGATGCCCTCTGCTATCTGGAGTCCATCTGAGCTGAGGATGGGTTCACTGTGGTGAAACCTTGCTGTGGGTGGTTTAAAAAGGACCTTTCACTGCATAGTCGTCCCAGTTCCTGTGGACTTGAAGGAAGTTAAATAACCTGAATTTTGTGTAGTATTGAGTTGAATAAATAGCAGGGAAACTTTAGAAACACTGTCAGTTAAAGAAAAAAAAAAAAAACTAGAAGAAGCTTGCATTAATAAAGCTCTCCCTGCCTAAATTAGGTGCTGTGTGTGTGAAATGCCATCGCAGTATATTTTGGTAACCACTCACCACTGCAGCTGTGCAGCTGATAGCATTTCAACAGCCAGAGGAAGTACAGTGCCTGAGCTGCCAAAAATCACCCATCTCACCAAATCACAGCAGTGCTGCAGTTCCTGTATGGCTCTTTCGTGTAATGGGATCTGTATCCTTGCTGCTGCCACTCATTAAGGAAGCGTTGTGGAAAGAAACAGCCTCTCAGCAGCATTTAGCTCAGAACCAGAGAAGAATGGTTCATTCTTTCTGTATTTATTTTATATATTTTATATTTATTTTATATATTTTCATTCTGTCTGTGCTGGGTCCGGTCTTGTTCAACATCTTCATCAGTGACCTTGATGAGGGGATAGTGGCCACCCTCAGCAAGTTTGCTGATGATACGAAGTTGGGAGGATTGGCTGACACGCCTGAAGGCTGTGCTGCCATTCAGCGAGACCTGGACAGGCTGGAGAGCTGGGCAGTAAGAAACCGGATGAGGTTCAACACAAGCAAGTGTAGGGTCTTACACCTAGGGAGGAAGAATTGCATGCACCAATACAGGCTGGGGGATGAGCTGCTGGAGAGGAGCTCTGCAGAGAGGGACCTGGGCGTCCTGGTGGACGACAGATTGGCCATGAGCCAGCAGTGTGCCCTCGTGGCCAAAAAGGCCAATGGCATTCTGGGGTGCATTAAAAAGAGCGTGTCCAGCAGGTCGAGGGAGGTGATCCTCCCCCTCTACTCTGCCCTGGTAAGGCCTCATCTGGAGTACTGTGTCCAGTTCTGGGCTCCCCAGTACAAAAAAGACAGGGATCTCTTGGAAAGAGTCCAGCGGAGGGCCACAAAGATGGTGAAGGGCCTGGAGCATCTCCCCTATGAAGAAAGGCTAAGTAAACTGGGTCTGTTTAGCCTTGAGAAAAGAAGACTGAGAGGGGACCTGATCCAGGTTTATAAATATCTGAGGTGTGGCGGCCATAGTGGTGAGGCCAGTCTCTTTTCAGTGGTACGTGGAGACAGGACGAGGGGAAACGGACATAAGCTGCAGCATAGGAAGTTTCGCACGAATGTGCGTAAGAACTTCTTCACGGTGAGGGTGACGGAGCACTGGAACAGGCTGCCCAGGGAGGTTGTGGAGTCTCCTTCTCTGGAGATATTCAAGTCTCGCCTGGACGCCTACCTGTGCGACCTGGTGTAGGGAACCTGCTTTGGCAGGGGGGTTGGTCTCGATGATCTCTAGAGGTCCCTTCCAACCCCTACAATTCTGTGATTCTGTGATTCTGTGATTCTGTGATTTATGTATGGATTCATCTGCCTGTCTATACTTTTTTTGCATTTTTAGTGAGTGCATCAACAGTCTGTATGTTCAAAGTCTTTGATCAGGGCACTTGGCATAAAAGAAAACTGAATGTGGCACAAAGACAGATGTCTTTGTGGAGATAGAATAGATTTAATATAGATTTCTTCCTGTAAGTGCCCTTGGCAGAGACTATTGAACCATCACTGCCTGCGGGATGGAGAAACCTTTGACTGCAAAATGCATATGATATTGGATGACGCTGAACAACAGTGCCATTCTCAATCTGTTTAGCCCCTTCAACAAGGAGGAGAGTGTTTTTTAATACAAACAGGATCTAATTGCATAAGCTAGGTATAAATTTCCCTGTGCATTGCAGGGGAGTTGGACAAGGTGGCTTTTAAAGGTCTTTTCCAACTCAAATGGTTCTATGATTCTATGATTCTTTATGCAGTGAATGTTGATAGATATAAGCAAATTTCAAAGTCAGTATGTTAATAAGTGTGGAGATGAAAATTGGGATTTCAGGTTTGGGATAGGTCTGGCTGTGACATGCATTGCTCATAAATGCATTACAGACATTACCCATTTGTCTACTGTCTGAGAGCGAAGCATACAGAAAAGTAGAATAGAGCTATGTAGATGTGGAGGTGAGGCTGCGTGGTGAATAACTGCAGAGTTGTGTCATCAGCTGTTTGATGTTTACCTTTGATCACCTTTCTTACTGAGTTACCACTAGACGTCTCCTGAGAGGCCTATATAACACCCAACATCAAACCGTTGGTATCATCTGAAAGCAAGCCTTCCTCTAATGAATAATTCTTTCTATCAGAAAGAAAACTTGCAGAATGAATTTTCCCAGCCTGATTTTACTTGTATGTATTTATGCATCTCCAGAGAGATGTCTAAAGAGTACAAAACTAATTACGTGTCAGCATGCTCACAGTAAATACCTTTCATTGCATGGCTCTGCGCTTCACTGTGTGTTGTTCCCTCCTTCCTTAGTGTTTAAAGGTAGTAATTGAAATAGATACTGGCTTCTGTCTTTCATGTATTTCATGCATATACATGTTTATGCATGTACATAAACATGCATGTACACGTTTATTCATACATGCCTGGTATTGATCCATGTGGGTTTTCTAACTACTCTTTGTCTTTTAGTGATGTAATGTAATGTATAGTGGTGAGACATTAGTAACTCATCACTCATTCTGCAAGGGATTTATTAATTGCAAATGAAGAAATTCCAAAGCAAAAGGCATACTGAGCAAATAATTTTACTTTTTCAAGAATTTCAAGACAGACAGACTTCATAAGAGTGGGGGCCATGCCAAAACCAATGAATAGTGAAGACTGATTGCTCACGAAGGGTCAAATAGCATACAAGTGAAGAACATCATGCTGTCTGACTTGAGTAGGATCTGATTCAGACATTAACTAAAGTACGAAGTTAAGTGTAGCTTGCAGTTGGAATTCAAAATGGGCACTACTTCAGTTGCTGACAGCTCTACTGTCCCACAGTAACCGAGCTAATCAACGAGGCTTTTCATCCCAGAGGATTTAGACACTTCTTTGGGCTGCATAGAACCATTCCCAGGAGCTAAAAAATGATGCCCTGAATTTGGGTTAGGGTGTGGTGCAGTGAATGTGAATCCTTTTGTGCTAGCTGATATTGCTGTGTGTAGATTTCTCACAGAGTTACGTGTTTGCTGGGACTTTCTGAGCACCAGAAGGTTCGTTTCCATGCATATGACATTGCTGCAGATCTAGAAGAACGCATAGAATCACAGAATCCTTAAGGTTGGAAAAGACTGCTAAGATCCCCAAGCCCAAGACCAACCCCACCATGCCCACAGACCATGTCCCCAAGTGCTGCAACTCCACGGTTCCTGAACACCTCCAGTGATGGAGACTCCACCACTTCACTAGGCAGATCATGCTGATGCATCACCATTCTTTCTGGGAAGAAACTATTCCTAAATTCCAACCTGAATATGTTGTTCAACTTAATGGTACTGTGAACCTTCAAACTTAAAGCACTTGTTGCTAAGATCAAGCTGCCTTAATGGTCTGATGGTACATCTGACCCACTGGATGCATTATGTGATCTCTGCCACCTTCAGTCCATCTGAGCTGAAGATGTGGTCAATGCAAAGGTGAGCTGTATGCTTTTGGGCCCAGTAGTTTATACACTGAATTTTCCAGTTTGGCAAATATGAAACTTTGTCTTTGGTGGCTACAAAACAGAAAGTGCAGTCAGCTGAATTCATCAAATACACATCTTACAAGATGAGTGTGAGCCGTGAGACCTCATGGACCAGGAGAGCAATTCAGGAGATCCCTTAATTCACAGTGCTGAACTCAAAGATACTAGAATCTTGAGAATCAGAAAGGGGGAAAAAAATACATTGCTTAAAACCATAACCTAAAATGAGTTTTTGAGATGTTTTTGATGTATAAGTGTTGTCTTGTGTTTTGTTATGCCTCCCAGATGGCCCTATGGCTAACAGCATTAGTGGCTTGTTTCAATCAAAGTGATAGGAATGGGATTGATTAAAACAGCCTAACAGCAGCTTATTAAAAAATTGGAGAGTTCAGAACTGGCATTGCTAAAAAGGACTCCCTGGCATATCCAATTGCTGCTTGTCAGGTGCTGACATTGTTTTGATATGGTGATAAAGAAAGGAAAGAAACAATGAAGTTTCCTCCAAAATTCCAATTCGACATACTCTCCAATAAATTGTACTGAAGGTGACACATTATACAGTTGCTCCACCCACAGCTGTTGCAGAACTGGGTGAGTCACATGGAAATAGTAATGGAGGTAAAGTCTGGCAAGGTTTGGTCCCTCACTCGCAATAAATTCTCTGTTAAAGTCAGCACCTACTTTGCTCTGTGTGGATTTTCCCAGAGCCCCTGTAGTTATGGTGCACTCCATCTGATCCAGAGTTTTGCTAGAACAGTTTGAGGATCTGTGCTAGCCCAGCTGAATGGGTGCAAGTCCCCATGTGCTTTTAGAGTTATGCTCTGTCTAGCTTGTAAGATTCTCGAATGGGCAAGGTGAGTCTAGACTTGAGTTAAATATAGATCTGCCCATACTGATCAGTGCAGACACTGCAGATTGGACATTTCTCTTAATAAGTGTTTAACAGAAACCTACAGAGCTTCATGTATTTGCTCTCATTTCTTAGTCTCTGAACAACATGTATTTTTGGAAGGATCTTTGTTTTTCCTGAACAGACAGGTCCAAACTTTCACATGTTGCTCTGTTCTCTTGCAGAACCATCCCTGCAGGAACAAGCAAAATGGGACAGAGGTTTTTGCAGGAGAAAATGATCTTGTTTAAAACATGCTCGACAGTGACATTCAATTATATTTTAAAATCTTTGTGCAATTTATCAGAAGAATCCATGCCTTGATCCAAGTGTCACTTCAAGACACATCTCAGGCTTAATTCATGCAACACGATCAAACAAAGCTGACTTCCAATCAAAGCTAGAGCAACCTAGCTGCAGATGACCAAAGACCCAAACGTGAGCTGATGTACTTGGGAGTCACATCTGCCTCTCACTTGCCAGCTCACTGAGCTGCTCAGCTGTAAGTGAGGTGGCAGTGAGAGACATGAAGTTTAGGAAAGAAGAAAGCCTTGTTTAGGCAAAGTGGGAGAATGTCAGAGCAAGCAGCATCTCGTTTCTGGGCATTCGATATCAAGGGGCTTAGAAAGAGTTCTCTCCCAGTGCTTTTGGTGCTAAGAAACAGGATTTGATCCTTGAAAGAATTATTTTGTAGCATCGTTAGCATTTGCAACCTGAGTTTCAAACCACGAATTTGACACTCCCAGTGACTGCTGGAAACCAGAAAAGGTGAAGTACTGGGAGAAGTGAGTTACAGGACAGCCCTGTGCTTTTCTGAGCTGTAGGCTGATGAGATCACAGAATCATAGAACCATAGAATGGCCTGGGTTGAAAAGGACCACAATGCTCATCCAGTTCCAATCTCTGCTATGTGCAGGGTCACCAACCACCAGAGCAGGCTGCCCTGAGCCACATCCAACCTGGCCTTGAATGCCTGCAGGGATGGGGCATCCACAGCCTCCTTGGGCAACCTGTTCCAGTGCCTCACCACCCTCTGTGTGAAAAACTTCCTCCTAATATCCAACCTAAACCTCCCCTATCTCAGTTTAAGACCATTCCCCTTGTCCTATCACAATCCATCCTCACAAACAGCCATTTTCCCTCCTGTTAATACTTCAAGTACTGGAAGGCCACAGTGAGGCCTCCCCGGAGCCTTCTCTTCTCCAAGCCAAACAAGCCCAGTTCCCTCAACCTTTCCTCATAGGAGAGGTGCTCCAGCCCTCTGATCATCTTAGTGCCTTCCTCTGGACCCGCTCCAAGAGCTCCACGTCCTTCCTGTGCTGGGGGCCCCAGACCTGGACGCAGTGCTGCAGATGGGGCCTCACAAAAGCCACGTAGAGGGGGACGATCACCTCCCTCTCCCTGCTGGCCACCCCTTTTTTAATGCAGTCCAGAACACAGCTGGCCTTCCAGGCTGCAAGCACCCACTGCTGGCTCATGTCCAGCTTTGCATCCACCAGGATCCCCAAGCCCTTCTCCACAGGGCTGCTCTCAAGGAGATCTTCCCCCAGTCTGTATTAATACCTGGGATTGCCCCAACCCGAGTGCAGCACCCTGCACTTGGCCTTATTGAACCTCACTGGGTTCACATGGGCCCATTTCTCCAGGCTGTCCAGGTCTCTCTGGATGGCTTCCCTTCCCTCCAATGTATCAACTGCATCACTCAGCTTGGTATCATCTGCAAACTTGCTGAGGGTGCACTCGATGCCATCGTCTGTGTCGTTGATGAAGATGTTGAAGAGCACCGGTCCCAAGACCGACCCCTGAGGGACATGGCTTTTGACCAGCCTGCACCCTGACACAGAACCATTGATCACAACCCTTTGGCTGCGTCCAGCCAACCAATTTCTAATCCATCAAACAGTCCATCCTTCAAATCCACACCTCTCCATTGTGAGGAACCATGTCAAAGACTTTGCAGAAATCCAGGTAGATGACATCCATTGCCCTTCCCCCATTCACCGAAGCTGTCACTCCATCATAAAAGGCCACCAGATTGGTCAGGCACGATCTGCCCTTGGTGAAGCCATGTTGGCTGTCTCGAATCACCTCTTTATCTAGTATGTGCCTTAACATAGCTTCTAGGAGGATCTGCTCCATGATCTTCCCAGGCACAGAGGTGAGGCTCACCAGCCTGTAGTTATATTGTTACAACTATTACAAATGGATTGCTGCTTCATGAGTTTCCTGGAAGAGCCAGAAATGGTTTATTTTTTGTGCAGTCCTTTCCTCTTTGTTCTTCTGTCTCTCAGTAGCACATCCTTCTTTTCTCTTTTTTTTGTTCGTGGACAAGGTAAACAAGAAGTAACCAAATAAAGTTTCTAGAATGCAGGAAATTTCATCTTTTTCATAAAAGGATATCTTTGTCTGCTATGCTGTGGGTTGCAGCCAGCTTTCCCATGTGATTACTTGCTGTTTGACATCTGAGCGGAAGTCCTGTGAAGGCAGCTTTGGGAATTTATCTTGAGTACATCAAGCTCTGATCTTGCTCAACCAGATGAGCTCTTCAACCAGTTTCAGCTGGAGCAACTTTCATAATAGACAAGTTGCTCAGCTCCAGCTCCACAAGCACACGGGATATGTAACAGTGCAATGGATTTCATCTGGTCTTCAATAAAGGCTGAATGTCCAGGTGGATAATTGAGTCAGAAAGAGAGCCCAGGGGCTTTGGTGGGAGACCAGTCATGTTGATGACTTCCATCCTCCTTCTGGGAGCTGAAGAAGTCTTTTCCCAGGTTAATCAGTAGTTACGCAACACTTCAAATTCGTTATTTCCTCTGCAGAACTCATAAAAATGTGTTTCTTGCCTTGAAGAGCATTCTTTAGCATAGTCACATTTTTAAAAGATTGTTGGGCTTCTTTCACCTGTAAATTTTCCCTGGAAGGGTTCAAGAAACGTGTAGAAGTGGTACTAAGGGACTTGATTTGGTGGAGAAATGTTGGTGGTATGTGGACAGTTGGACTAGATGATCTTGGAGGTCTTTTCTAACCTTGGTGATTCTATGATTCTACAGTTCTTGACAGTAATCAATTTACTTCCTTATTAAGAATTTTTGGTGTTCTACTCCTGCCATTTCTCAGCATGGGATCCTTCTTCTTGGTCTCAAGGATTCTGTCCTTCACAGAATCACAGTGGTTGGGACTGGGCAAAGTCGAAGTGATGAAATCCTGTGTTGAAGGACAAACTTCAAGCAGTTTTTGACTAGTTAGAGATGTCCACAGTTGGTGGCAGGTTTCTGTGGAAAGCTTTGGGCTTTTTCCAGTCACAGACCATAGTCCCTTTCTCCCTTTTGTGTTTTTCTCTCTTCCTAGCTTTATCACGTCAATTTCTGGATTTACTTAAAAGGAAAAATTCAGAATGCCTTGGGGTAGTTCTGGCATTAGGAGGACCTCATGGAGATTCCTGGAGATATTTTTCGGGCGTGCTGTCTTCCAGCAGTTCCACTGTGTCAGTACTTAGCACTCTTCTCAAGAAGAGGTCAACATTTGGGTCCCTCAAGATTTTGCTGCTAACCAGAAACATGAACCACTAAGGTTTTCTTACTTCTGTATTCCCCCTTGAATATCTTAAAGTGTTTTATATTGGAAACTGAACAGAAGTTCAGATCAAACATGATCTTTGATTTAATTTTCAAATGTTGCCACACCAAAATATTACATTACCAACGATGGCTTAAATAAAGTTCTTACAGGAATCTAGTACTCTTCTTATTGAAAATTCAGAGGACACATTGAAGTTAGAGGGTTTTGAATTTGAGATTTTGAAGGATTCATCAGAATCGCTTCATCTGGCTTCTGTTGTAATACTGCTTCCCCAGGTCATTCAGTTGTACTTCTTCATCATATTGTCTTATGGATACGAGCAGTTCTTGAGTTTTAGCACAGACTTACAGTGATGGAGTGAAAGAGACACAGAGCTTGGCTTAAACCCTAAATTATTTTTGTAATTTTGGTACGGTCTCAAAGAATTCAGTGGCCAGCCTAGACTTTCTCTGACTCATATAACTGAGTTCCTGCCATTGTCTTTTTTCTCTCCTTTTTTTCAGTCTGATGGTTGAAGTGGAGGAACGTGACCAAAAAAGTGAATATTTTTGTCAGATTTTAATTAGGATTAGAATTGTCAGATCTGATATGTCCGAACATCCTAATTCTGTTGTTCTCAAAAACATCTCAAACTTTTTGAGAAGAAAGTCCTGGCTCCCCTTCTCCTCTGAATATACTGATTAAGTAAAACTTGAGGAAAAGCTCAGCTGCATTGAGCTATGCAACACTCTACACAGACAAGGCGAAACCTTCAGCACTTTGCTAAGAATTTAAGGAGCTGTTTATTTTTAATTTTCAGAACGTTTAGACAAAAGATGGGAATAGTGTTCCATAAGTGATCAGCACTTTTTGCTTGACCTTCAGTGGCATCAGTCATGTGCTACGCATTGAAAAATGCATCTGGCCCTTGATGGTGCCTACTGGAGACATGAACTGATCTGGCATCATAGCAAGTTGTATTGGATGCTGTTTGAAAAGCTATCCATTTAGTTTGAGTTAGCTTAATGGAAACTGCTGAGTGCTCCTTCTTGAACATCTCAAATTAGCATTTGAATCTCTAAAGGGCTGAGGATGGGTGGCTGTTCTACAGTCAGCAATGACATCTGTGTTTTGCTGGAAGTAATAACTGCCTTTGAGCCAGTTGTTGTGGTCTCACATCGGTTAGAGATCACAAATGAGAACTTAAAGCACATTTCTGTTGACGTGTAAGATAAGTAACCTAGTCTCAGGCTTATAAATAGTCTTTGTTTTTGTTCTTCTTCAGGTATTTCGAGTTTTATGAAGGGCCACTGGAATACAACTCCACCAAATGCCTGGAATTGCGACAGGACATCATTGCGGTGAAGGTTTTGTCTATGTAAGTGTGAATGTTTGCTAAGGAGATTGCTTTCCAGACAGGATGAAAATGGCAACTTGCAATAAAGTTGTCAAGGATGTAAGGTGCAGGAGATCCTATCACTAGGGATCTCACCTGAGATTCTCTTATGTGTTCATGTGTAAGTAATGACATTTGAATGCTGTTTGATGTCCATTTGAGAAAAAAAACAAGGCTTTTAAGTACACTGAGACATTTTAGTCAGGCCTGGTATCATAATTTGGAATCAAACACAGTGTTACAATACTATTTCTATCCAGTTTGTTTACTAAAGGTAAGCGAAGAGTGAGAATAGACAAAGTAATGGGAGTGTGTCGAGCCTCATGCTCCATCGTTGGCAGTGGCTAGAAGTGAATGCTAAGGAACACGGAAAAAAAATTAGCCCTACCAGATAACAAATTCTGGTATAGTGACTCTAAGTGGTAGGTGGTGTCTAGCAGTCAGAGAGGGCAGTAAACCTTCCTGATAATTTGTTTAGATCTTTACTGAGCCCATTTGTCCTTTTGACTACCCTAATTTCTTTCAGCAGTGAGTTTCAGTAGTAACAAAGTAAAAATTATGGAAATGTGTGTTCTGAGAGATAAAATATATATATATATATACATTCAGCTGCATTTTGTCTTCTGTGGTCCTACATAAATTCCAGGAAACTAATGAGTTGACTGGGACGTACCCATGGAACCAGATAGAGTCAGTCAAAACATACAGGTTGCCCATGGAGCTGATTGCACAAAGCAAAATGGAATGTTTCTGTATTGACCCTCTGCATTTTCAGCTGTCAGTGACTTTAGATACTCACATTATGCCTAGTCCCTTCCTATATCTAAAATCATGCTGTAGTCATCTACAATCCACAAGGCTTATTAATTCTGTGAACTGATAGTCTCAGCTGAAAGTGCAGCTGTACAAATGCAGAGCTCTAAGCAGTCGAGGCTGCAGAACTGGATTCCTGCTCCAGGACTGTATGAATTTTGAGCATGACTCCCTCACTGACTTCGTCCTCAAGAGAATGTAGGTTATGTCCTTGTCTTCTGCATTTGGTACTGGATGAAGGATACAAGGGTAGCAACTTTGCACTGCCTGCTGACATGCAGTGCTTAAAAATAAATGGAAGGGGTGAGAATGTGATACTTCTGCCAGTGTTCTGCTGAAGATGGTGAGTTTTGAATCGCTTTTCTGCATACTTATCAGATGGCACAGAGACTTTTCATCTTTTCCAATGGTACACAAAAGATAGCGGACTCCTGCTCAGTGGGATCAAGTTAGCCTTACTCTGTGACAGCCATTTGACACTGACCTCTTTCGTTATGCTCAGTTCTTCTGATGTGTTTCTTTCTGCGGTGCTTCCTAAGTCAGCCCATATGGTAATGGAAGATTTCCAAGTTAATATGCTCTGGGGGGCTATGGAAAGTACAATATGACCTAGTTCCTTCCTGTAGCTTCCACAGCCTGGGAAATCCTAAGTGCTACTCATTTTAAATATATAATTATCTTAAAAGCCTTCATTTTATTAGAACATTCAAAGCCCTCAAACCTGAAGAGAACTCATTAAGGCCTATGAGCCTTGAAGAATTCTCAGACCTCTGGTGTGCTCCACCAATACCTGTATATACAAGGCTTAGTGTTGCTATGTCTAAGGAGGAAAAGATAATTTAAAAGATAAGTTTTGTACTGAATAGACTGACTTGTTTGCCCTATTGAAGGAAGCGAATTCCATGTCATAAAGTGAATTCTGTTTTTCTTTCTTTTTATCTTTTAGGGTGAAACAAACCGAATTATTTGACAGGTGGAAGAGCCTACAGATGTGCAAATGGGAGATGAATGTCACAGAAGCCAACATATTCAAGTAAGAATGCTCCACAGTGATGGGGCTGTGCAAGATTTACTTCAGTCTGAATTTAGCTTCCTATGGAGATGCCAGACATTCAATATGGATTGCATTTCAAGACACAGTTTGTGAAACTGATCTCGTGAAGGCAGCAGTAGAATTAAGCCCCAAAACACTTGAATGTTCAAGGGCTGTGTTTGAGTGCATCTAGAGAAACACATGATTTAGTTCAAGGCGGCAAGGTTTAGGTTAGATGTCAGAGGGAACTTCTTCACAGTAAGAGTAGTGAGGTGCTGGAACAGCTGCCCACAGAGGCTGTGGATGCCCCATCACTGGAGGTGTTCAGTGCCAGGTTGGATGGGGCCCTGTACAACCAGGTCTAGTACCAGATCTTGAGGCTGGTGGCCCTACCTGTGGCAGGGGGTTGGAACTTGATCCTTGGAGTCCCTTTTGACCACAGCCATTCTATGATTCTATGATTCTATGATTCTATGATTTCGAAGCAGAATATAGACTAGAGTTCTGTAAGTCACTGGTGTGGTTCAAAGCTCTTATTTAGAATGAGGACCTGCAGATTTCTCCCAAATTCTCTTTCATGATTACAGGAAAAAGCTGATATGAATTAGTGAGAGAATGTGCTGAGTAGGTCACTAACATCTTTTAAAATAACTAATTGTTAGCCACAGACTTCTAGCATTTTTTTCTGATGTGAGCTCCACATACATGTTTTTAATGTATATTTTTTCTATAAAATATCTGATAGGCAGTTCTCGAAGCCCATTATGACCAAGAAAAGAGCTAAGCACAATTAGAGCCTTTTATCTCACAGATCCCTTGGAGATACTTAGCAGTTCAAAAGGGGAAAGCATGAAAATCTAGACTGAAGAAAGCAATTTCTGGATGGTCATTCTCAGTCAGCTGTCAGACATTGACCTTAAGAAATGCAGAACTAATGAAGAACATTTTCATATCTCAGATATCACAGTTTAATATGACTACCTGCATTTACTTAGTGATTTCATTATTTGGAATTACTCACTGATTCATACAGTCTCAGTTGCTGCCTTGTTCTGATTGTCATATGATGTTATTCTGCTTCAGCCAAGTATATAACAGTAACTGAACATCACTGAAATGTTTGCATTATTCTGTGTTTCTTTTCCAATTCTTATAATAAAACCCACAGAGCAAAATGACTTTGCCTTTCAGCTCCTACTGAGGTCACATACCCTGGAGGCAAGGTACCTAATGTGGGCATTTGGCCTTGAGTTCATGTTTATGTGTGGACCATAACATGTATTTTTCATTAAAAGGACAAGGTGCATCGACTGAAACAAACTGGCACTGGAGTGAGATTATCCAGTCAGGGCTTTCAGTTCCAAGGAAAAAGAGAAGAGCATCAGGGAATGGAACCTTATTTGGACAACTGCTTTTCCTATGTATATTTCGTATATTAAACTTGGGTTTTCTCCCATGACATGAATCCCATTTTTGAGATTTCAAAGCTGTTTTTGTTTACTTTGGAATATCTGCTCTTTTGTACCAGTGACAAAGAAAATATTGGACATTTGTCTGAGATTCATCCCCAGATGAAGACTTGAACCCCTGTATTTCCTGTTCAGTGATGAGTGAATAATTTGCAAAAGATGGTAGCCCTCTGACACAGAAAGGGGCTAATTAATGAAGATGTTTTCCATGGGATATAGGTGGCATAAGCTCAGCTTGGGGATGTAGAGCAGATCAGATCACTTGTGGATTTCTCTGAACCTTTGATTTTCTAAAGGAAAAACCACCATTTTATCCCCCATATTGTTAAAAGGAGGTGTTTTTTTTCCTCAAAAAATGCCTTGTTAGCAATAATAGTAACTGCAAATCTTAAAACACACTATCGCCTCCTAGATCTCATTTCTCTCTTTTTCATGTTCCAGATCTTCACTGTCGAGGTGTTGCAATGCCCCTGCCTTCTTGTTCACCACTCAGAAAAACACTCCGTTGGGAACTAAGCTGAAGTACGAAGTGGATACCAGTGGGATCTTCCACATCAACCAAGAAATCTTCAAAATGTTTCCAAAGGTGCCTCTGTTCATCTACTAAACTAACTTCACTCTGCTTGCTTAATTGCATATTATGCTGAGGACACATTTAGAATCACAGAATCGTTTGAGTTGGAAGGAGCCCTTAAGGGCCATCAGGTCCAACTCCATGCAGTGAACAGGAACACCCACAGCTCTATCAGGTGCTCAAAGCCCCTGTCCAGCATCTCCAGGAGCAGTCAGTTCTGTTGAATCATCACCCTTATCCAAAAAACTTCTTCCTTATATCCAGTCTAAGCAAATAGCTGCTTAGCATTTGTCCAGACATCATTGCTTATACTTTTCAATACTTTGTTTATTTGTGATACAACATTTCAATTGATTATCCTGTTTTCATCTGGGCTAGCATGCAATGTATAAGCATTTTCCTTCAGAACATAAACCCAACTTACTTTTAAAGTACAATATTCACATGTAATAAATCCAGCATTTGCCATCGGTTTGCTTTTTAATGGGCTTGTTTACTTTATAACTCAGATTCACAATGACTATTTTTTATCCCTGTTGTAGCTTATCTGTCAGTAGGTTGTAATATTTTTAAACATATTCATCATAAAGATTATTCAAAACCTTTCTAACAAATAACCCATGAGCTGAGGGCCAAAGTGCAAACGTAACTGGTGGGCAGTCCCTCTGCACTTGTACTGATGTGCAGAAGTCATCTTATGTGACTACTGATTGATCCTGAATTTAACGTGGGATATTTGGAAGGGATAACTGCAATTTGTCCCTTTCAGAAAGGGAGGAAAATACTGAATTTAAGTACATACGATTCTGTTACTAATGTTGACTTTGAAGGTCTAACCACTTTTAGTGTGTTGGTTTTCTGAATACTGCCTAAGGTAGCGCACTGAATGGTATGGAAAAATCCTGGAGATAATCACCTAGAAATGTTATGCCATTATCACATCTCTCCGTAGTTTGCAGCATGAAATTACTGATAAAATATGTATGTACAAAAAAGAGCACTCTTGTGCTTACATAAACACGTCTGTACATACTTGTTGGGTGCAGTACCCTAATGGCCCTGTTCTGCTTTCTGAGATGGGGTTGTCACTCATTCTGGCTTCTGGCAGCAGCAGTGGTAAAAAAGCTAATTATTATTAATTAATGCTGTTGGTACAGTTAGTGGCAGCAAGCACTAACATTTAGGCTCAGTTTTGATAAATAGCTGTAATGTGCAGGTTTAGAGAGACCTCCTGGGCTTCACCATCTGCTCTGGGATCTGCAGACTTCTCCAAAGGGCATCAGCATCTTGTGTGCTGTAGGTTTATGGTTCATGCCCCTGTGTGTAAATCGGAAGGGAAAGTGTGTTGCTAAAATGACTTCTTCCGTTATTAAGTCTGAGCAAAGAGAGTTTTGTGTGTTTCATTCAGAGTTAGTTTCTCACAGCACTTCTAATTGCACAGATAACGTTTCCATCTGTTTATGTGCACCAAGGGAATGTTGTCAGCTTCCTATGATGAGTGCATTTGCATCAAGATGCGGCTGCACCCAAAAAAACCAAACCAAAACAACAACAAAAAAACAACAACAAAAAAGAGAAACTAAAGAGAAAAAGGAAAAAAAAGAGGAATAATAGAAAGTCTTCTTGCTCTGTGCTTCAGGAGGTGATTAACCTACATTCTCTAATGTTGCAGGATATGCCATACCACCGCTCCCAGTTCAAGAAATGTGCAGTGGTTGGGAATGGGGGGATCCTGAAGAACAGCAGATGTGGCCGAGAGATTGACAGTGCAGACTTCGTGTTTCGGTACAGACTTTGTGTGTTTGTTCATTTGGTTCCTGTTCTACTAGCATATGAAGGACTGCAGAGCTATTCCCTCTCAAGTGGAAACTCTGCGTTTACAAACTGACCAAGTCAAGTCTGCTTCTTGCACAACATGATGATATTTCAAAGAAAAACTTCCCTGTATAATATTTGTTTTAAACTTAAGATTCAAGGTGTTATTTCTTTCTAACTCCATGTGGACACTAACTGACTTATTGACAGCATTTGATGTTCTTGTTCCTCTTGCCCCCTTACCCAAGTTGTAGATTTATCCTTGCACAGACATTTGCCCAGGCACAAAGTCTTGTGTATTTTCATCATCCTTAATATGAAGGAGAGTTACTTTTATTATTCTTAAGCACGTCTAATCCTTCTCTGCATCCTGCTAAGCTCTCTGTCTGGGTCGTGGCACATGACAGCTAGTTCACAGATCCATGACCTGCTTTATAGAAAAGAATATCATTTGACTTCTCTTGGCCCATTTTCTGACTTCAGGTACATTTTTCTAAGCTTAAAATAAGTGTTCTTAAATCAATGAATTTCTCCAGCTTTATACCATCAAAAATTAGTTTAAATGCAAGTCATTGCATTCTAAACTTGACATCAAATGAAAAGTGACGATGTAGAAGTCCTACATTCACTATCCATTATTTTCAGACCCTTATGTCTTGTGCCCACTCTACATTAATCTGTTGTCCTAATTTTAATCTGTGAAATAATCTAGGCTTCACATAATTTCCTTCAGTTTAAAGGACTCTTGTACAGTGCATACATTGAATAAGTATAGCAGGTTTCTTTCTTCTGTGTTGTATCGCCATATGATTGATTTGAAGGTACATGTTATGCCTAAAAGTGACAAACTGTTGAATGGAAGTGGAAATGTGGGCAGCAAATGTCATCCCTTGTGCACAAGAACTTTCAGTGGAGGTCCCTTCTTACCACTGTGACTCTTTCCTGGATCACACCCACACAAAAAGAACACAGCAGTGCACAGCGTAGGAGTTGGAATTGGATTTCTTTTGGTGTTTGGTATTTGTTAAATAGAGACTTGAGTAGAAATGAAGTATATAAGAGTAAGCATATCGCTACTTATGCAAAAAACCCCAACTGGTTTGCCATCTTGAAAATATCTGTGACCAGAATTACACTTAAAGCCATATTAAGGAGCTTACGGTCTGCTGACATCGATTTTAAAATAAAATTATGTTTATAGAGAAGTGTGAACAGATCAATCTTGCACCAGTTTACGAGACTGCTAGGAATCACCGTCTTTGTCACTAGCAAAATGTCAAAAACTGCCTATGGAGCACTGCTAGCATTTCACAGAACCTCCAAGACACCTGGGAAAGTCATTGTACTGTCAAGGACCTTGTGGTCAGTGGGATGCAACCAATATTTTTCTTCAGAATGGATTTTGACAGCAGTGAGCTACAGTGCAGTGGAATGCACAAAATGCATGCACAGCAGTTGCATTCACCAGTTGTTATGGTCTGTCTCCATCTACTGGCAAGAGCAGAGATCTCTGATAACAAGTGGAGTGATTCTGAGTGCGTGCTGGGATGTGACTGTTCCCTTTGCAGGGGTGAGTTTTTGGAGTTGTAGAATTTATTTTTTAAGTAGAGTTTCCTATGGAAGTGAAGCTGGTGTGAGTGTGTTTCAGTAACTTCAGCATGTCTTGAGGGATGCTCTGAATTTTGTAAGATGAGTTGGGCAAGATGAAGTTTTACAAAATATAATATCAGAGAATCATTAAGCTAAGAAGCTAAGCATTAAGCTAAGAAGACCTCCAAGATCCCCAGATCCAACCACAGCCCACTGTATAGCTTTTGTAAGGAATTATCACTGTCAAAAAACTGAACTTTCTTAATCCTGCTTTGAGTTGACTGTTTAAAAATATTGGAGCTGAATATTTAAAATGTTTTTCAAATATAATCTAATGAGTACAGTACTGGGTGGAGCTGAGGATGGCAGAGGGCTCCAGAAGGGTGTTGTATGACTTCTTAGAGAAAACTGCTGGAAATAACATCTCCCATGAGAAGGTGGTGTAAAAAGCTGCCTGACCTGATAAAGGAGGACTCTCTGAGAAGTAGATGTGAGTTTCCTGAATATGAGAAGGACTTTGAAGGATTTTTGTCCATTTCTCTGCTAGCAAGTGAAGAAGAAAATATGTTTTTAGAGCTGGCAACTGCACTGTAATGTTGTGAAAATTCTTAAGATTGCTTCTGCTGAATTCTTTCATGGTTTCCTGCTATTCAGTCCAGACTGTCAGAGGTATTGAATGTAATTGAGTGTAAGACAGCTGAAAGAATGAGTATGTTGTCGCTGATAAAGCATGATGGTGTTTGTTTTATTTTTTAAGTGGAGTTTCCAATGGAAGTGGAGCTTGTGTGAGTGTGCTTTATAACTTCAGCATCTCTTGAGGGATGCTCTAAATTTTGCAAGATGATGAATCTGGGTCAAGGCCAGAATGTGTGGAGGCTGAACAGGGTGAAGGTCTTCAGATCTTAGAATCACAGAATCATTAAGGTTGGAAAAGATCTCTAAGATCACCAAGTCCAATTGTGGCCCATTCCCACCATGCCCACTAACCCTGTCCCCACATGCCGCATCTCCTAATAGCTTTTACGTCCTTTGTCAAATCTGTACAGACAGAATTGCTGCTCTTAAACAGTGCTGGAAGCTACGTGAAAGGGAAAAGGGAGGGAAGCAGGTTGTTTTGGGTTAATTAGAAATTGGCCCAATGTCTTTCTTGTGGAACATTTCCCCTAAATTCTCTAGGGTATAAAATAAATCTATATTAATTATGGAATACAACACAGCTGTTACTGAAGAAATCTGTGGTTGTAGAGGGTGATTGTCTTGGGGGCTTTGCCCCAGTTCTGCTCCTTAATTGCCAAAGTAAATAGCCAAACTGCTGTTAGAGATGAAAATGGATGAGCATTGGCTACCTCTGTGAAAAAGAGACAGCTGCAGCAGACTAGAGGAAGAACCTGAATAAAGTCTACTTTCTAGTGCTGAAGAGGTAGAAGGAATTTTTTTGAATTTCTTACTGATTTCTTTCCCTTACAGATGCAATTTGCCTCCCATATCTGAGAAGTACTTAACGGATGTTGGGGTGAAGACGGACGTCGTGACTGTCAATCCTAGCATCATTACTGAGAGGTCATCTCTGCTCTTCGTGTTTCCATCTCCTATCAGTTTTCAAATCTATCTTTCACTAAGTCCCAACTATTAAAGGGAATTTTTATCCCTGTATTACTTGGAACTGAGACTATGAAACTTACTGAATCACAGAATCATTAAGTTTCAAAAAGGCCACTAAAATCATTGAGTCCAACCATCAACCCATCTTCATCGTGCCCCCGGTGATACATCTCCACAGTTCTTGAAAACCTCGGTTTCATTCTGAATTTAAATGATTCAGTACATGGAAACAGTAATAACTTAAAGAAATGTGCTGAACATTTAAACCTGTACACTGATAGTTGGGAGTGGGAAGCTGAAGGCTAAACATAACAGTAGAGCCATCCCACATTGTGCTGCAAGCCCCAGGTGGGGCTCATTAGGTTGGAAGTGACTGGATTCCACCCTGAGTGCTTAAGTAAAGTAATACACATCACCATATTTAAAAAACAAAAACGAAACCAAAAACATTTAAATACGAGGTTTGACCAAGTGATTTCAATTCTTAATTTGTTAATAGTTTAGTACCACCTTGCTGACAGGTTTGGGACCATGGGACTGATTTCTGTTGTCCTTCCTTGCACATGTGTTTCATTTATTGAGCAACATAAAACCATATTCTTGCCTTGGGGTTTTCTTTCAAATATCACAGTTAGGCATTCTGGAAATGTTTTTGCTCTGCTTTGGTAGGGGGAGGACAAGGAGAAACGGTTTGAAGTTGAAGGAGGGAAGATTAAGGTTGGATGTCAGGGGGAAGTTCTTTACAGAGAGAGTGGTGAGGCGCTGGAACAGCTGCCCAGAGAGGCTGTGGATGCCCCGTCCATCCCTGGAGGTGTTCAAGGCCAGGTTGGATGGGGCCTTGGGCAGCCTGGGCTGGTATTGAATGTGGAGGTTGGAGGTCCTGCCTGTGGCAGGGGCTTGGAGATTTGTGATCCTCGAGGTCCCTTCCAGCCCTGGCCATTCTGTGATTCTGTGGCATTTGCCATTTTTCTGTAATGTCCTGTTCTGCATATTGAGTTACACAGCTGAAAAAATTACTCACAAGAGGAGACGTGAGACATTAACAAAGTCCGTGCATTGTTCAATGACAGCATTGTCAAAATGCATTGTGAAAAGGAGGGGAGAATGTGTTTTTTTAATGTCCCCCATGTCTTTGCCCTACATTCCATACTGACGATTTGACTACAGATCTAAATATATCCTCCTCATTAATTGAGCCATATCTCAGTTACCTCTGCGTCAGAATTTTTTTCATAAAAGCCTGATGTGTCCAAACTGATCTGTACTGATCTGAATATCACTTGCATCCTTTTCCCTTTAGGTTTCACAAGCTGGAGAAGTGGAGGAAGCCTTTCTATGACGTGCTCCAGGTTTATGAGAATGCCTCCGTGCTGCTGCCGGCCTTCTATAACACACGCAACACGGATGTCTCCATCAGGGTCAAGTATGTCCTGGATGACTTTGAGTCTCAGCAAGCTGTGTACTACTTTCACCCCCAGTATCTCATCAATGTCTCGCGCTACTGGCTGGGCCAAGGGGTGCGGGCCAAGCGGATCAGCACAGGACTCATCCTGGTGACTGCTGCCCTGGAGCTCTGCGAAGAGGTCCACCTCTTTGGCTTCTGGGCCTTCCCCATGAACCCCTCAGGGATTTTTATAACTCACCACTACTATGACAACGTGAAGCCTCGCCCTGGTTTTCATGCGATGCCCTCGGAAATCTTCAACTTTCTGCACATGCACAGCAAGGGGATCCTGCGGGTTCACACGGGAACCTGCGGCTGCTGTTGACAAGGGCATTTCTTCCCTTCTTCCCAAAAGTGCACCAGGAACTCGAGGCCTGTGTACACCCTGAGATTATGCAATAGTTGATATAAATTTCCTTGAGGCATTCATCCCATAGGATCTATGTGACCAGCATCCTTCCTGCTAGCAGAGTCGGGTCCATAGCAGTGTGGGTGAAGCAAAACTCCTCTGTCCTGGGATGTGCACTGCCTTGGGAAGCAGGTTGGATGAGAAGCATATCTCCAATAGATTTAGAGATATACAGAGCGCGTAAATATAACTGTAATTTCACCATGGAGTAGATCACCAAGCTTTTAAGGAGAATTGGGGATGGAGAATCTCAGCATAGACTGCACGACTTTACATAGGCTTCTGAGTTGAGTGCTGCGGGGCACTGTCAGGTTTTACTGAAAGCACTCTTCTCTGGCATTTAAGTTTTTGAAAATACTCTTTGCATTGTAGTTTTAAGGGCAACTGTACAACTTGAAGTCATTGTTCTGTAACGTCACAAAGTATTGGTGAAAAATAGCAGATAGGTGTGATAGGAATAAACAATGTCACCTTATGAAACCTTTCAGCTGGGATAGAAGAGAATGTTCAACTGCCATTTGCAGATACAGGTCACTGTGTCAGCCATGTTGTATGGTTGCTCTAGAGCTTCTTTCTTCTTCCTTCATATCATGCCTGGCCTTCTCTGTTAACAGTTTCTATCCCACTACACTCTTTCCGTTTTTGCTAACACATGTGCAGCGTCTGTGCTTTCTTCTACAGTGACCATCTCAGCTTCAGATTGGAGACCTTCCCACTTGTTTAAGCTTTCCATGGACTCAATATTGAGAAGGCTAGCCTAGTTAGATTTTCTGAGTTCATTTTTGATTCAATTATTGCAACATTAGATGGAAAAAAATTCTTCTCAGTTTAAAAAAGACTTTTGTAGGAGTAATCGAGTGCTGATCCACTATTGTACAGGTTGATTTAAATATTTTCAGATGTCTGTGATAAATACTTGCAGGAAATGAAGTTAAAAGATAGTGAAGATATTAATGGTTTGAAGTACGATGTCTGAATGTGGCATTTGTTTGTGTTGAGAATGTTACTAGAAGAAATAAAAGGGCTGATTTATTCTTTGAAATGTTACCAGTGTAACTTAGTCATGCCAAGCTTGGTTTTCCACCTGATGCAGATACCTTGGCAAAATCCTGGTGGAGGACAGATGCCACGTGCTGCCAGAATTTATTTTGACTGCTGAACCGTGGTGCAGATGTATGCCCTCTCTTACTGTATGATTGCATGCACAGGAGGGTGAGGTTTGCAGTCCAGCTGTGCCGGCATGGTTAAGATGAACAGAGTTTCCTCAAGTATGTTATTAGTGTGAAGCACTTGGTCTGTTGTGCAGTGCTTTTCCTTGTTTTCTTGTCTTGTCCTTTTTCAGGTTGTAGAGACTTGGAATTTGAACTGCCTGTCCTCTCTGAGGGTTGTGTTCAAATCAGAATTGGATTTTGATTTTGTAATGCATGAGCACACAAAGCTATTTTAAAGCCTCTGTGCTGTGCTGACAGCTCTGAAAGTTGCTCGCATTACATTTGAAACGGTGTAAAGGAAGTGAAGCACAGCAGTTGCCATTCCAGAAGTCCCTGCTGACCATACAGCAGTGACACGGGACGGTGTGCAGGAATCTGAATTTCTTTTGCACTCTGTTAATTGTCAGAACTTGGTAAATACCTGCCAGGGGTAGGCAAAGGACCTGTGCTTCAGCTTTGTGTGTTTGTCTTGTGCTTTTGGTCCTAGAGCTGTGTGTTGGTGAACTGTGTCACAATGCACCCAGAATGAACCTGCAGGTGAAATGGTTTCCTTGATTTAATAAGCAAAAGAGATTTTTGTCCTGGCTGTGTTTTGTAAATTAATGTGCAAAGGGCTTTGATAATGAAATGCTGTAACAGAAGTGCTATGTAGAGAGCAACATGACCCATGGGCTGGGCATCTTGCTGTTTATTGAGCTTTATCATAATGAAGCCATCACCTGTGGACCTCACTTCTGCCTGAGTGAGAGTCTGGTGGTGACTTGGTTTGCTTTGCTGCTGCTGCTTGGCTGGGGATACGCTCTTTGGTAAGAGTTTTTCTTCACTATATTGATTGAAGTGAACAAAAGGAGTCTGATCTATTGCAAGAGGTACGTTTTGGAAAGAAATGGAGCAAATCCCCCTGTTTGGTTGCAAAATTTCTTCTGGACTTTTTGGTCAGGCAAAAGGATAAATGAAGCTGTAATTACAGTAACCTCTAATTGCAGGGACACAGACATTTTCTTCCCTTTGTTTGCTTCATATAAATTAGCAATGTAAATTCACCGAGGCTACACTGTATAAGTGCAGTTTTACTGTGTTTAGATTTTGATGGATTATAGATCTGTAACTACTATATTTTTTTAATGACTTTAAAATGCACGTGCAGGGTACTTGCACATATGCACCAAAGGCCCAGTCCTGCAACTTTCATCTGCAAAGAACTCCCATTCCAGCTGATAGGTATTTTATTTGTATACGTACTGCAGAAACAATCTCAGCAGTCTGTGTGGAGATGTACATAGGTATATACTGGCAATGTTTAGTGGTAGGACTAGAGGGAATGGCCTCCAGTTGTGCTAAGAGATGTTCAGGTTTGGATATTAAGAAAAATTTCCTCTCCTTAAGAGTTGTCACGTTCTGGAATAGGCTGCCCAGGGAGGTGATGGAGTCACTGTCCCTGAAGTTGTTTGGATGTGGTACTAAAGTACATGGTCTAGTGTGGAAATGTTGGTGGTATTGGTAGTAGGTGGATGTTGGTCTAGATGATCTTGAAGGTCTTTGTGATTCTATGATTCTTTATTAGATGAGATTCAGGGAGTGATTCGCAAGCTAGAAAGATTCTTAAAGAAATGTATATATAAAAGTCCTTGAGAGGAAGTGCATACTGCAACGTTTGCTTTCTGATCTGTTTTTCAGGTGTTGCTCAAAAAATAATTGAAAAGTGATAGCATTTTTGTCAGAAATTTGGAAGCTTTCAGATTGTTCTTGGCTTCCTTACTTTGCATTGGGCACTGGAAAACCACATCCCTGCTGCTGTCCTGCAGGAGTGAGGTCTGAGGATGGGGATGGTGCCTGGAGGTCTCAGCCATGCAGAGGTCCATGAATAAAAGCTGTCAGCTCTCATCCTGAGCTCAGATGGTAAGCCCAGCTGTCTTGCTGAGAATATGAAGTTCTGAGGCAGGGAGAGAGAAAATTACAATACTGGGGATTAATCACCAACTTCTAGTATTATTTATGGGAATCTCTTAAAACGTTCCTGAGATCTTCATACATTGGCAATGCAAATTCAGTCAGAAAAACGTGGCTAGGCCTGCTCCTCTTTGACAGGTCAACAGAGGAGCTTATGGGCCACCAGTGCCGTCATCAAGTGAAAAAAAGACTTAATCAAAATACTTTACCTGCTCGCTCTCGATTTGTGGACAGAATGGATGAAATAGTGATAGATTTATTACAATGTTTTAGCATATCTCCTGTGGTAGAGACAAAATGCTCAAAGCCAGCTCATGTGTTGTGAGTGGGGAGCCATGGCATGGTGGCTTCTTTGGCTCCAGCAGGTCCATTGTCACCAGGAAAAGCCTTAGAGAAGGAATCTGGGAGATTGCAACCACAACTCCAGATGGTTGGATGGGGACAAATAACTCTAAGAAAAGAGATACTTTTCCGAGAATATAATTATTTTCTGCGGGGCAATGGAGATGTTGCTGAATGCAGAAATTTTTGTGGTGATGGAGCTCCGTGGGCAGGCGGCCTCTGCATTTTGGTGTAGCAGGAGAGAGCAGTCTCAGATTGGTGATAAAGCACCGAGATGTGAAATGACAGAGAATCCATCCTTTTAAATCTTTTGGGCCCTGGTTGTTGGTCAGCAAAGCTGTAATTTTACAGAGCAGAAGGTTGGACAGTGAGAAGTGAGTTTGGAAGGGATCTTCCTGTCTGGTTTGTACCCAAGCATGCAGTGAGCTTTGGAGCTTTCACACATACAGGAAATCCTGTCAAAATTCAGCAGTCTCTAAAGGCCGAAGTCCCTGGGAAATTCTGAAGTGAGCCAAGGAATAAAAGAGTCAGGACTTATGCTGAGGGTCTTTTCCAAAATCCAGTGAAATTCATGGGAAATTTGGAGTACATCAGAGCCAGCCTGCAGGCTGTGGGCAGGAGGAGCAGCCCTTGTTTCTTACTCACTTGTTTTCAAATACGTTTTTAATGTATTGTAGATACAGCGCAGTAGCAACACTGTGTTTTTAATGGTTTGTGTAAAGAACAAACTCAGTCTGGAAGCTGAAGTGCCATGAATGTCACTCGTCCTTCCAGATTCCTGCACTTTCCATCCTTTCCAGTTCATCTATGCAAAACATTTCATCACGGTTGTGTAAATGCACCAAACCACAGTGAGCCCCTGCACCCTGCTGTGTGTATGCGTATCACATGCCGTGAGAGAAGGGGGGTTGTTCTGCTTTCTTTGAAATGCCAGCATGTCATTCTCCAGTAATACAGACATATTGGAGGCAGGATTCCCAGTGAGGCCAGTACAAAGTGTGCATTTGGCTTCAGCAGGAAAACAATGGGTCCAATGCTTGTCAGTCAAGCCCACAGCCCTCACCTCCAACCTGCCCCCATGCGCTATTACAGTTTTATGTCTTGCTGTCATCCCATCTAATGTGGGTGAGGCTGCTGTGTTATTTGCATGGTATCCCAAATCGTAGGCAATTGTACACGAGTGCTTTTGTAATGAATCTTAAGGAAAATCCAAACGTACGCCTTGGAGTGAGGGAGCCTGAATCCCAGGCTTGAGCATCTCTCATGTTCCCTAAAGCCTGAGCACGAGAAACATCAGCAGTGTGGGTCTAGGCCATAGTGGGAAGCCTAAAGAAAGATTAATATGCCTCAGCATTTCAAGGATTGAAAGCTGTAAATATGTTGCTGATATGTCCGACTTACCGTTGGATTAGATGATCTTAGAGGTCTTTTTGAATTATAAAGATTCTATGATTCTATGACTTTCCCTTTAGAAGCCATAAATGTTCTCGGTGTTTGACCTTTGGGTGAGTTGCTGCGTGTTTTTAACTGTACTAACCACCGTACAATGTGTTAGCATGTAAAATGGCAACAAAATAAGCCAACAAAATCGAAGCGTTGGCTGGTTCTCGAAGCATTCTACCTAAAACTGTACGTGTTAAGATGGACCAGGACACTCCGTGCTCCCTACAGCTTATGGAGATGCTCACTGTTGCCCAGAAATGCTGGATCAAAAATGGCATCTTCATGCTAAGGGAGCTCAGGCTCATGGAAAAACAAAGCTTGTTCCATAATTGTCATTTCTGTACGGTGATGACAAACTGGACAAACCCCAGTGGAGCAGTGGTAATTTCATGCTGATGTTAATGCCATTGTGCCCATTGACTCACCTTTCTTTTTTTTCCTCTGCCACCCTGTAATTTTTGCTTCTTTCTGTAGCTGTAATATGGTTGTAATAGGAAGCCTATCAATTGATGTAAGCCATAACTAAAGCAGTAATCAGGGTACTTTCTTTTGTCTGTATCACTGTGTTTGAAAGATGATTTGATTCTATTGAATAAACCACTTTAACAGTTTTATGGGAAAGTCTGAGCCACTTTTTGTGCCTTCAGGCTCGTGTTTTGCTGTTCTGTGTCTCTGAACAGAGTGGGATGGAAGCTCAGCTGGGAGAAATCAGTTCACATAACTGGCAATTAGCCCTGCAGACTACAGTCCTAGCATCATGTGTATCTACAGACATACAAAAGCATGTGCAGGGTCGTATGATATAAATGCTATTAGAGATGTAATTTAGTATTTTGGTATCTTAACAATACACATGGACACAGATAAGTTATTACTAGAAGTAGCAAGCTGTACACAGACAGGTACTGAAAAGCCTCTGCAATCCATAGGATTCACCTGCTTAACACCTTCCTGACTGCTCTGTCCTCACCTTTACATGATGAGTAAACCCTCCTCCTGGGGCTGATCTTCTGTAGCCTTAACTTCTTTCAGTTTAAACAGTATCAGGAGAATTAAAACATAATTTCACAATTATTCATACAGATAGAACAACCTTTTTTTTTTTTCTTTGTGGGTTTTTTTTTTTTTTAATTGTGTGTTTTCCTCTGACTACCTGTTTTTTCAGATTATAAACTGGAATAGGAGTGGGTAATGGAAATAGAATATTGGCACTGTTCTAAGGTAAATGTAAATTACTCGGAAGATGCAGAGTTGTGGTGAATACGGAGGAATCTGTTCTTGTTCCTGCTGACATTAAGGCTGATGGATGCACTTCCTTCCCACAGCTGCTTGTGATTATTGTCAGTGATTATTCAATCAAGAAGAGGAAACGTAGAGAGGGAAAAATGAAGAGACAAATTGACACTGTGTGGTGTCATTGCTGTCTATCATTTTGCAAATTGCTCAGCTAAGGAAGCAATCAAGGAGTGGTTCATTTCCTTGAGATCGCAGCATCCGTCATGTTCCTTAGTGGCATTTGCAGCCTTTCTTCTGAAAAGGGATAAGCAGAAGAACACAGAGAATTAGGGAGATGGTTCACCACAGCCTGCATCTGACAGTGCCCACCAGCAGGTTCTTGGGGAAAGAGCAGAAGAAAGAAGGAAAAATAATAAGCGGCCCTTCTGCTGGCATTCTCTCCAACTGCAGTTGCCAGTTTTTATTTCTGGCCTTGTTAATAACTGCGTGGTGCCGAGTGTCAGACTTTAGCTCTGTGCTCGGGTGATAAATGAGTCCTATGGACTTTGGGAACTGCTGCTTGTCTCCATGGTGTGGGACTTGCTAGATCCTGATCTCCCTTCTTCCCCTGCCAGCATTGCCTCCTGAAATATAACCTTTGCATGAACCTTTATTTAAGCTTTTGTTTGGTTTTGCCCACCAGCTCCAGAGGATCTATTCTTGGGTGATGAAGTGAAGGCAGTTGGGATTTCACTTATTTGTTCTCCTTCCCTAAGGCTTTGGCCATCTCCAAGTCATTCACATGGGCTGGGCGGGGGAACAAAACATTTAAATCCACAAAGGAGCTATTGTCCATCACAGAGAGGGAAAATCGTGGAATGAGAGAATCACAAAGGTTGGAGAAGACCTCCAAGATCCCCAAGCCCAACAACCAACCCCACCATGCCCACTGACCATGTCCCCAAGTGCCACATCTCCATGGTTCCTGAACACCTACAGGGGATGTGAACTCCACCACCCCTTGGGCAACCTGTGTCAGTGCAGCACCACTCTTGGGAGAAGAAATTATTCCTAATATCCAACCTAAACCTCCTCTGGAATCACGCATCCTGTAACTGCTGCCATGGGCATGATTCCAGGTACAGAAGGTGCCCTGCTGACGAGGATGTCAATGTCAAAGCTTCCATGGCAAAGAAACAGCCCTTGATGGTGTTTTTCCACACCTGAGAGCTACTGAATTAATCGTTTCTTTTGGGACCATATTGACACCCTGATGTAGAAAATATTGAGCAAATATTTCAGCTCCAGCGCTGTGGATCCAGCAGAGACATCCCTGCCTTTTGGGCCGTGGAAGTTGATCTTGGGAATATCTATGTTCCTGAGCATGTTATTTCCACTGAGAATTATTGAGGCATTGAGGAAAACTGATCATTTTGCTAATATTTTGCATTCTTTATTGCTCAGAAAACAAAAATATTTGTCTCCCTGATGCTTTTCTGCTTGGGTGTTTCTGTGGACAAGTGGTACGAGATGATAAATATGGACTATGCATTTCTTTTCTGAAATCCAAAAAGGATTTAGGTTGAATTTTTGAGTTCCCAGGCAGGTGTTTCATGAAGTGGTCTGTATTGCAAACGTGTGGTTTTGTTTTGTTTTATTTTAATTTCAGAAGTGTCTTCTCAATCACCCCTTTAATAAATCTCTTGAAAGCTTTGTTTCTCATGAGAACATTTTGAAACAGTTGTGCAGCAGTGATGGATTTCAGTATCAGACCATTTGGAAAACTGATCAGGGTGGTTCTTTGCATGATGATGCACATGAAAATCAACCACTGCCAGGGATTTATTTTCCACTCAGTTGCACAGGGCTGCCACTATCCCTGCAAGACAACATACTGTGTAAGCGGCCATCAAAAATTTATTCTCCAAGAGAGCAGTGATGCAGTGGCACAGGTTGCCCTTGGAGGTGGTGGACTCACCATCCCTGGAGGTGCTCCAGAGCCGTGGAGATGTGCCACATGGGGACATGGTCAGTGGGCATGGTCAGTGGGTGGGTTGGTATTGAGCTTGGGGATCTTGAGGTCTTCTCCACCTTAATGATTAAATGGTTTTATGATTCTATAACCTCCAGTGACCATCTCCAGACCCTACAAGCCAGTAACTCCTGAGCTGATAATATTCTTTTTATTTCAAAACTAATACAAATGGAAAATAGTCTTTTAAGCTCTGGAGTTGTTTCATCTGAAATCACAGAGCTGTTACAGTGTCTTCTAGCTTTCAGTGGCACATAGTCACACTGTCTGGATTTGTTTATTTGATTATATCCAATCTGTTTTGCCTCACTCATCCACGTAAGGAATAATAGGAAAAATCCTTGGAGAGCACATCTTGACTCTTTGGCAGGGCAGGTCTCTTATTATACAGAATAAACCTGCTGGCAGCACTTTATTTAGACTGCAAGTAGAATTAAGTGTCAACACATGGCTGCAGGAGGAACTGTGCATGTCTGCAAGCCCACAACACTTCCAGCACTTCCAAAAGAGTTTTGTGAGCAGCAGAGCTGAGGATAATTATCTTCCTCTGGATTTGTGAGAATGTATTGTTTTGTTTTGTTTTAATTCTTTTTTATTTTTATCTTTTTTAACATGCAGCAGCGGACTTATCCCATATTATACTCTGACCCAGCAGCGAGATTTTACAAATGCTCAGATGAACAGAAGAGCTAAAGTGAAGGTTTCTGCCATAATGAAGACCAGAACTACACTCTCTGTTGGGGATCTGTCCCCTGTCCTAGCTCTCCAGTATAATGAAGGCACAAAAGCACGACCGATATTCACAGCAGCTCTTTATTTCCCTACAATTTCTGTAGATTTCCCAGGGAGAGCCTGTCCCTGGGAGTGCTGCCTTGTGGTCAGCCTTGCTTGTTATTCGCCAACTTCAACACCGAAGTGACAGGTGGACAGACAGACAGAAGCAGGGGTCCACACTGCTTTCCCTAAGAAAGCATGGCAGCCAGCACCATTGCCCCCAGAGCGTTCGTATGATCATAGGATCACAGAATGGTTGGGTTGAAAGGCACTGTGCAGCCCACACAGCCCCAGCTCTGCCATGGGTGTTCACGATGAGCAAACTTTGTTGATTCATGAACAAGACTTTATCCGGGGGATTAATTAACCTATGGCTTAACAGGCTTTTCTTCCTTTAGCCCTCTAACTTTTAATTTTATATTGCTGATAACCAGCAGGAAAAGGGAACAAATTGCGTTCACTGAGCAATTAAAATCGATGGCTGCACAAATCATCTTCCTTCACAGGAAAGATAGAACCGTGTCAGCTGATGGAGTGTTTCAGGAGTTACTAATTTTCAGGAGATTTCATTTTTATTTTCTTTAAATGAAATAGAGACATGAATAGCTGGAAAAAAAAAAAATAAATAAATTGCAAATGTAGCATAAACCCGGAGTTAATTGCCTGGTGTGGAACTTTGTGCTAATGTGGCCATATCTCCCCACTGGAGCAGCTCAGATGCAGACAGCATCTGAACAGTAATAACTAAGAATAGTTGATTACTTCAATCCTATGTCACAAAACAAACAGCAATAATGCTTAAATATTTCTTTAGAACCTGTTAAATTAATGAAGTCCAAGGTAATTGCGAGTATTTTTGATAATCCTTATGTTAGTGCTATTTATATTATTAGCATGGCTTAGTGAAGGATGGCATTATCTACATGTTCTACAGGAAATTAATCCACATTCAGGTGAATTGCTCAGTTATTTTGCAGTAGACACGAACACACTGCAGCCACGGAATAAGCTCAGCAGCATGATATAATTATTCATCATTTTTAGTGTCAATCTGTAGATCAGTAAGTTTCTTTTTCTTTGCATTTCACAGCTCTGGAAATGGTGTGTGAATAAATTTTCTGCATAAATTGGCTACGGAACTCAAGCCATTTAAAATACACCGTTAGGTATTTTTTTTTTTTTAAGCATAAAGTGGCACCTAGCATCCTTTTTATTAATATTAACATGTCTGTAAACAGGTGTATGCTTTTACAGTGGGTGGCACTCAAGTCGTTGGCACTGTTCTCTTATCCGAGGGCTTGGATTTTGCTAATGCTACTGAGGCGTTTTGTAAACTGCGTTTATTGTTTTCTGCTCCACAATTTCATACCACTGTTAGGGCAATAGAAAGAGGCAGGCAGATTACAGACTGCGAAGGACATAATTTTGTTAAAGGCTCCAAATGACCCATCCATAAATCACATAGGCCAAGATGGGATGAGCTGGATGTTAGTCCTGACTGCCTCTTTCTGAGCCCAGTCATAACCATCGCACCAGGAGACTGAATGAGGTTCATCTCAGAGTGTAACTTTTCATCATTCTTGAGTGGCAAATGAGATCTCTGCCCAGAAGCAAGTAGCTTTGCCCAGTGCTGAGGTCAAGGTCTTGCTCGCTGAGAAGCAGCCCCAAGGTGGTGAAGCCCCAACAAGCAGAGGGTGAGAACTTGGGCTGCCTCCTTGGCCACAGGTCTCCATTGGCTGAGCAACATTAAGAAATTGAGCTGTGTATTGCATTTGTGTTCTCAGTTCAGAGATGAAAAAGAGAGAAAAGACGAGTCTTCAATTCCCAGAAGGGCAATCAGACTGAGAGCAATTTTTCTGAGTGCCTCGTGATGCCTTCCCATCCCATCCTGCGCATCCCTAAGTGGAGACATCACCCAGACCTGTCTGAGGCCAAGGTTAGGCTTTGTTCCCTTTCAAAGATGACCCCATGTCCTTCAGGAAATCTATTAAATATATATATATGTACATATCTATCGGGCCAACCTTAAACTTGGAGCAGTCTCCTGTTGTGTGTTACTGCAAAGTGAATATCGGGTTGACCTGCAGCACTGTAATTTAGCAGGGGTATCCATCCCATAGCACCAGCTTGAGTTGCAGAGCAGTCTGTGCTCCTGATAAAGGGCTCTGATATTGGGATGTAATTGCTTTTCTAATATCCATGTATTATTTACACTACGCTACTGTTGCAACCAGTGGCAAACTCCTTCTGACTCCAGATCTGTTGTTATTGTAATGTATTTACTGGAGCAGTGCAAGGTCAGACTGATTTCAGTTATTTGGCTGTAAATGACCCAGCTGAAACCAATAGTTTCAGTGCTGTAGAACCCATGAAAGCGAGATCCGAATCAGGACTTGGAGTATTAAGTTACTTTATTGCCATATCCTGACAGATGGTTATTAAGTGCTTTAAGTATTAATGCTGCTGCTTTATTTATAACACAGAGATATGTCTTACTGGTTTCTTAGGTATTCCTTCAGGAAAAAAAAGGTCTTCAAGGGGAAACTGAGGAGGACAGGCACACAAAAGATGATTGGATCCATGGTGAACGAAGCACTATCAGAATGCAGAGTTTGATTTTAAGCCCTAAAGGTAGCTCTTCTAAGGACACTGAATGAGATACTGCTTGCTCAGTTTTTCACCTGGCAGGCAGTGATGGCCAGGTCTTTGTGAAACTAAATCCATAATTCTTTACGCAGTATTTTAATTTCAGCTAAATCTTTTCCTTTCCCAGTGCATCTGGGAAGTTGTCACCTGAGGAAGACCTGCAGATGGCGTTTTCAAGCCCTGGTATCTAAGATTTTCCTAAGCCGCCTGCTCTAACCTCATGCTGTTCTCGTTGCAAAGCAGAGGTGAAGTGACCTCTGGTCCTGTGCAGGTGAAGCCCATCACACACAGCTCTCTCCAGTTAGAAAACACGTGGGACAGAGGTAAAAAATCTGTGCTGCAATGGAGAAAAGCGAGCAAATCGATCAAGAAAAGCAAAGCAATGCCTTGAGGTTTGCTTAACTCCAGGAGTCAGGATGTTCTTAGTTACACAGGATTGATTCCACCAGACAAAACTGACCCGTGCCTTGAGAAGAGGCTCTTACTCTGCTGTGTATGGTTGGTAGAGGCAGGGTTTTCTTCCTATCTCATGCAGAAAGATAAGATGGATGTAGTTCATAGCAGTGAAGAAAATCAAACTGTTCTGAACAGGAGAAACAAACCGTGGATGAGCCCTCTGGTGGCACAAAAACTGGTTAAGCTGCAATTAACGCAGCTAGTTATTCCTCTCTTTTTTTTTTTTTTTTCCCTCAGTTTCCATCTCTCAGAGGTTGAAAGGTCCCTTCTGTCTTCATATTTTTTTAAAGCCCTCATTAACTGTGAAAGGGCTGTCGGCTGGCTGCCCTTGGTACATAAATACAGGGGTGAGTGCTGCTGCCCTGCCTCGCCTCCTGGCTACTTCATACAGCTCCTCTGCTGGGACACCTGGGGACTTGGGAAGGAAGAGCACCACGAGAGCAGCTGCCATGAGGTGCAGAGAGAAGCTCCAGTCTGCTGGTGGGTGTGCTGGTAGGGTGGAGATTTTCTCTCTTTTTTCCTTATTTTTGTATCATTTAAGCTCCAAACTGTAGATTCATCAGATCCCTTCCTCCCTCCCTCCAAAAGGGAGCCTACAACAATTTGAGGTCTGTCCAGAAATTATAATGTGGCTTTTTTTTTTTTTTTTTTTTTTTTTTTTTTTTTTTTTTTTTTTTTTGCTTCCTGCTGTAATTATATTCAATAAATTCAAGAAAAGCGGTTAAAAATCACAGGTAAAAAGTTTTAAAGTTGGACGCATGCGACATTTTTTCAATCAGGAGAAAACCTGAACTAGCAGCATTTGGCTGGGGGACTCTGTTCTTCAGGTCCATCCCACATTGTCCTCTGTGGGAGAAAACAGAGGAGAATGATTGCTGCTCATTAACATGGATGGAGGGTATCTGCAGGAATAAGCATGAACTGGAGCAGGTAGGAGCTGAGTCCTGTTTATCCCCCTGTCACAGCTTCACCCTCAAAGGAGCTGAATTGCCTTGAGTTAATAATGGAGCTCTAAAAATTTACATGATGATTTGGTAATTTATGTTTATAATAAGCTTCCCCAAATCCATGTGGATTGTGGGGGCACAGGCTAAGCTACTGCATTAAAAAATAAGAAGTTTATTATTGGATGCTTTAAATGAATTAATAGGGGCTAATAGAGCCCTGAAGATGTGGCCTCAGCGATGAGGACTTGAGCTGTGCTGGAAACCCTGGCAGTAAATCAAGTGAGGGATGAGGAGCCTCTCATGCTTTATTTCTTTTTATTCATTCACATAGGAAACGATGCTTGTGAATCTTAGACATCTCTGTCAAAAGACCAAGGAGAGTTATGTTTTCACAAGTCCTTTATCAATGTGTGTTTGAATTATTCTACTTTTTATCTTCTCCTAAGAAAGTGCATTTCAAATGGTGGCATCACTGGTCTTCTATGTGCTGGAGAGAAAATACCACCGTTTTTTGGAGCAATGCTCTGCTCTTTGAATACCGGTAGTAGAGTTAGCCTTGAAATCCCAAGCATAGGATCTGGGGTTTGAGGTGTAGGATTCAGCACATTTCAGCTGTGTTGTGTGGATCTTGCACAGAGGATGGAGTCTGCGTGGTGTGGCATGGTCCCAGTTGCTGACCTTCCGTTGTGTGTGGGATACTATGGACAGAGGGAGCCAAAATGTTGTACTAAGGGACGTGGCTTATTGGGGAAATGCTGGTGGCAGGTGGATGGTTGGACTGGATGATCTTGGAGGTGTTTTCCAACCTTGGCGATTCTATGATGATTTTATGAAGGTGCCATGGGCAGGGATAGCTGAAGATGTAGGGTAGCATGGACAGGAGTAGCTGAAGGTGTATCATGGTCAGGGATAGCTGAACGTTTGGGGTGCCAAGGGCAGGAGTAGCTGAAAGTGTGGCCATCTGAGGACAGCCCTTGGTTGAAGTTGCAGCAAGCATACTAATGTGTAAAGTATACAGTGTACAGAATTATTTTTTTTTTAGTTGATATCATGACTTTAAGAGTTCAACACAATGCCATATGCTGTTTGCCAGCTCGAAAGCAGGAACTTTTTGATAGGTATTATACATATTGGAAACGCAGGCATAAATGGAGTGACCCATGTCTCCAGGTTTGCCCAGAGCTCCTTAGGAGTGCGTTGGCTGTTCTGGTGATACCAGCAAGTGCCTGCAGTCTGGTGAGAGTCTTTTTGGAAAGCCTTCTGAGTTGAAGAAGTTACACAAAGTGGGGAGAATTAGTTGCCTTCTGGTTAAGCTGCTGTTTGCACGAAGTGGCTGCCTAACCAGATGCGTTTGTGCTACAAAGAGCATCCCACCCTTTGCAAAAGAAGTCACCCACCATGACAATCAGAGCTGTTTAATTTGGCATATGTTGGCTCCTCCAGACGGGTTTGCAGTGAAAGAGGTGCTTGGTTATTTCAGTCGCTTGAGGAAACGCAGCCCCAAGCTCAGTCACAAAGCCACTTTTGAGAAGCTGAGGCTGGGAATTGCAGCTGTCCCCAGCGCTGATGGCAGGGAGGGCTGGAAGGGATGGAGTTGCAGCTGTCCCCTGGCAAAAATAAGTGCCACACATCACTCAGGATAAGACATCAGCGTTTGATGATTCTGGTCTTGTGCAGCTTCTTTGTGATGGGAACAGAAATAAACTGCACAAATGCGTCCTCTGCAGCATCTGGATGCGGGGAGGTCCAGATGCACTCATGCAATCTGACGCTCAATCTCAGCAGGAGTTGCTGCTGAGCGCAGAGCCTGACCCCATGGCTCTAAGTACGTGCTTAGAGCTGGACTGCTGCAGAAGTGCTTCCTGAATTGAATGTTTGCCCTTAGAAAATGCTGGGATTTAGGTTGCCTTCAGCTTGCATTTCAGTTCAGTTAGCTGGCAGAGCTGATCTCAGTGTGGATTAGGATTGATTTACGACTCCCACACCAGGAATGAGTGGCAGCAGCACTTCCTTCTTCCTCCCCTTCTTATAAAGGTGCCTTCTAATTTATTATTACTTTTTTTTTTTTTTTTGGTGGCAAATTATTTCATCTGTTTGATATTGTGCCTCTGCCTTATTCGTTTGTTTGTCCTCTGTGTGCTGTGCCCATTGCAAAGACAGGGCTAGCAGGGCTTTGTGCAGCATTTCCAGCAATGTGGCTTTTCAATGCCATGAATGTGAAAATTCACCACTTGTTTGCTACTTGTCAGCTGTGGGCTTGGTTCTACAGCACAGAGCAGTGGGAAGCTCTGCCAAGGTATCTTCTCCAGACAAATTTAACTAGGGCTGCAGCAGAACATGGGGTGGGCTCTCAAGTGCTTCTGGCTATCCATTTGTATTTTTTGGAGTGAGGGACCTTTCTGCTGGTCTTTAAGACATGCGGTGACCTGTGAGCAAGCCCACAGTGCGACAGCATTTTGGCATCACCTCCTGCTGCTGTGGGAGGTGTCCCTACAGGAGCAGCATCCCAGGGGCTATGGGGCCCCTGCAAAAGTCTCAATGTCAAGCGTACAAAATGCTAGGAGCATTCAAATGAGAATAATATAAAGTCTGGAAACAAGCCTCGACCCTAATATCTTGAGCATCTTCAGTTTTCTTTCCTTGTTCTCTAAGCACCAGAACCTTCCTGGACATGAAGAGTCAGTCCTGCTTCAGTCTAGCAGGTGTGAACATTAAACAAAAGGTGCAGGTTGGTGTTAACCTTCTGCTGCTCTCCCCTGTGCTGTAACTGAAGTTAGGAGTCATTTTGCTAGCAGCAGGTGGCAAAGTCTGCATGGTCCAGAAGCAGAGCTTTATCCCTGAAGGAGCCACTGGATTTGTAGTGACAGAGGGTGATGTGATTTCAGAGGGGACAAGAAATCAACTGGGCTCGGGAGTGATCTGGGGCAGGCTGTCTGTCTGTCTGCTGTCATTACACACCGCTCACTGCCACGGGACTGAGAGCACTTTGCAGCTGGGGATGGAGTCCCCTACGGACAATAATGCAGAGGATGCTCAAGGAGGGAGTTCAAGCGATGCAGTGCGTGCTGGGGAGGTGTATTTGCATGCTGACAGCTGCTTAGAGCCACATTCAGATAAGGCATAGCAAGCAGCAGCTCCTGCAGGAAATAACCAGATCAGCTCTGACAGCCTGGGAGTAAATCCGCAGCACAGACAGATAAGGGGCATTAATATTTCCTGTGTGCTGGGCCTGGATGCTGTAACTCACAGAGCTTTTCTATTTTTGTGTCAGCATGATAGAAAGTTCTGTATTTATTGTGTTATCAGGGCGAGTTCAGCTGCAATTATTTTGCTTTTATCCCTTCCCAGACACGCGCATGTACACTTGCCCTCTTGTTTCTTGGCAGCTTCTAACAATGCCTCTAATCCTCCTTGGCAGAAATCTTCTGAACTAAATCTTCCAGCAATAAAATAAAATGAATTTAGAATATTCCCTCCCCCCCCTCCCCCCCCCCTTTCCATTTCTGCAGTGGCAATTAAAATAAATAAATAAAAATTTAAGTGAACGAACTTTGTCCCAAAGTTGACTTTCTTTCAGTGCCTGCTCGGTTTGTGTTCTGCAAATCCATATTGCTGCGAGATAAGGATCCCTGGGAGGAGGAGGGTGGCACTGAGAGATAGCAGTGCCACCTGGCTGACTCAGATTTATGGTGAATGAGAGAAATAAACCCACTCAGCCCACACGCATGTAAGCAGACCACTTGAAATCAACAAGGAAATCGAGACTTTACCTTTGTCACAAGCTTTTGGAGGATTACTGGTGTCTGAAAGGGTGAAACGATGACGAGAATGCGCTTACTTGTACCATATTGCAAAAAGACTTTCATTCTGCTGATGTTTAGCCTTCCCTCTTTGTCTGCACAGAGCTGCTAACTGTGGGCTTAAGGTGAAAGCTGAGATTAAGATGAAAGTAGTCATGTAACTTCGGGTGCTAGCAGATGTTTGTGAAGTATTTGTGCAGCTTTGGACTCTTTGTAGGATGTTTGACAGCTGCCTGCCTGGTCCCAGAGATGACATGTTATCTTCTCCCCAAGAAGACCATCTGTACAGAAATAAGGGAAGAACTCGTGTGTAATGGAGAACAGTGGGAAGATCTGATGGGCAGAAAGTGATCTCTCTGAGTGCACACAGAATCTTGGTTACATTAGCAGTTCTACACCTGGATTTGGGAAAACCACAATATCTTGTGAGTTTCCTTGGTTGGGATTCATCCCTGGGCATGGAGACCTCATTCACTTAGAATCACAGAATCACAGAACCAGGAAGGTTGGAGAAGACCTCCAAGATCCCCAAGCCCACCCCATCCCCACCATGCCTACTGACCATGTCCCCATGTGCCACATCTCCATGGTTCTTGAAGACCTCCAGGGATGGGTTCTTCATCATCTCCCTGAGCAGCCTGTGACAGTGCCTGATCTCTCTTTTTGAGAAGAAATTATTCCTAATATCCAACGTGAACTTCCACAACTCTAGCAGAGTTTTGGGGTAGGAAGCTAAGGCATAGACACCTAGAGAACACGTTTCGGGTCACCTGGTCATGAAGTGATAAACAATCAGTTGTCTCCAAAATAAGGAGAATGCAGCATCAGAAAGGACCATAAGCATTGCAAAATCCAGGAAAATAGGTTGCAGAAGGTCCAAAGCAGGGCCACAAAGATGCTCAGTCTCCCATGAAGGCAGACTGAGGTAGCTGGGCTTGTTCAACATGGAGAAGAAAAGGCTCCAGGGACACCTCATTGCAGCCTTCCGCTACTTGAGGGGAATAGTAATGGAATCAGGAGGTGTTTTCCACTCACTAGGTGATCTTGGCTGTGCTTCTGCCCTTTTCCTATTAACCCCATGTCTCCTTCTATATGGAGTCTCTGGGGAAACAGCTTGTCTTCTCCATGTTCTTATTGCGGCATTTGACACAGTAGGGACCAATCTCAACTGGGAACACTGATGTAACTGCAGAGCAAACACACAATAAAAACATTTTTTTTCCCCCATTTTATGAGAAAAGGCTATACAGAGTCTTGTAAGCTGATGGCTATAATGAGTGTCAGAAATTGTGAAGCAGCATTTGCAGCATGGGATGTTATTTATCTGTTCTGCATTTGGTAAAGCAGAGATGTGCCCAGCATCCCTGCCCAGATCATGAATGTGCACAGGGATGCTAAGAAACAGGCTTTGGGAGGTTGTAGGGGGCAAGAGGGGAAATCAAATACAGTTACATAGCTGATCTGGCATTATCTGAAGAGCTGAGTGTTTGAGACCTGCCTTTATTGAGTTTGATCCTAATCTTGCTGCAAAGGGTGTAAAGGTAGCATACAGAATTGGCACATTTGCAGCAAATGTCCCCGTTGTAAACAACAAGCAGTGTGCTGTGTACTGTAATCATTGTTGCTACTCTGGTCTCAGATAAATGAGTCTGGTATTGAGATGTCAGTTTGGTTCCCAGAAATTTAACTCTGGGGTCAGAGGATGTGCATGGGGGTCTGCATGCATGCTGTTGGTACACCGTGATGGGCCTGAGCTCTTCAGAAACTTCTTCCTGCTGAGCAGTGTCAACAATCACAGAATCGTTAAGGTTGGAAAAGGCCTCTAAGATCACAGAATCATGGAATCACAGAATCCTTGGAGTTGGAAGGGAACTCTGTAGGCCATCTAGTCCATGCGGTACTGCACACTAAACACGCCTCCTAAGTACCTCATCTCCATGATTCTTGAAGATCCCCAGATAGAGTGATATCAGCACCACCCACAGCAGCCTGTGCCAGTGCCTGACCAGTCTTTGGAAGAGGAAATCATTCCTAATATCCAACCTGAACCTCTCCTGGTGCAACTTGAGGCCGTTCCCTCTTGTCCTGTCGCTGTTACCTGGGACAGAGGCTCCTCACCACAACTCCTGTCATGAAGTTGTAGAAAGTGATGCAGTCTCCCTTGAGCCTCCTCTGCTCCAGACTGAACACTCCAAGCTCCTTCAGAGCACTGTGCTCCAGACCCCTCAAAGCTCCACTGCTCCTCAGGCTCTGGGGCCTCAATGTCTTTCACGTTGTGAGGGGCCCAACACTGAACACAGCAGACCTGTGTACCTCTCCAGGCCACGGGCTGCAACTTCTCCAGGAGAACACTGCGTCAGACAGTGTCGAAGGCTTTGCTGAAGCCTAGGTAGACTACATCAACAGCCTTTCCCTCACAGAAGGAGATGGGGTTGGTCAAGCAGGACCTGCTGTTCATGAACTCATGAGCCTGATCCTATTGTTGCCCCAGACACGCTGTGTGATCTCCATTGAGACGATCTGTTCCATAGCAGTGGGGCTGTCTGCACTGGCAGCGCTGAGTTCTCTTTGGGATCGCACTGTATCAAATATTAAAATGCCCTTAAACCTCTGCACAGACCACTGAATGGAAATAAAAATTAACAACGGTTGTTTTTTCAGTTCCGTAGTTTTTAAATAAACCGAGCTGTAGAAACATCTGTTACCTTTGGTTTTAATTTAGTGCATAATAGCTTACATCGTAATAAATGATTTTGTGCAATTTGGGCATAATTTTGATTTGTCATGAAGTTCTCAGCCAGATCAGTGTGGTTAATGGCAGTTCTGCAATCAGCCTCGCTATGTGTCACATCAGAGCAGCCATTACTGCATTTTAAAAGGCTGAATTACTGTGTTGTTTCTATTAAATCTCACTGCTGTTCTGGATAACAGTAATGTTTTCCCTTGGAGGTAAGCACTGAATAGAGTTTGTGTTCCTGACTATAAAAACCAGACAAGCTTTCAGTGAGATTGCCTGAATTCAGGCAATTTTAGAGAGGTTAGATGTACCCAAAAGTAATTTCAAACCTGTCTGAAATGAAAGAATACATTTTCTCCCCTGGCTGTATTGTTATGGTGAAGTCCTTTTTATGAGTTATGAGAGGTTAATGGTGTGCTGTCATGTTAATTACAGAAAATAATGTACTCTCACTGCTGACCTTTTCAGAAAAGACAACAAAGGTTTGCATTTCTCTGTGGCTGGAAAGAGAATGGGAACTGCTTTCTGTTTGCTTGTTTTGAGCAGTCCCTTTCCCAGTGACCACTGCAGCATGGTGAGACCATCATCCTGGGAATGTGGGATTATGTATATTGCCATAGGAATTGATTTGTGTACATTTCCAATACATCTGGAAGAAAACCAAGGATGCACAGCCAAAAAATAACTGAGCCTGATTCTCTCCATCACTTCTATGTTCATGAGGGCAAGAATATTGTCCTATTATTCCATGTTTCTCCCAGCACAGCCCAAATGGTATATCTCTTAGCAGGGACAACTGACCCAGTCGCCCTGTGTATTCAATGATGCAAACTGACCTGAAGACTTCAAAAGAAAAGTTTGTAGCTCCTGGTTAAATCAAAATTTCACAGGCATCAATGTATTTCGGAGGAATGTTGTTTGGATTTCATTTGCTCGTCGTTTCCCTCTGAAAATTCCTGGCCCATAGGTGTTTTATTTTTTCCTTCTCTGCAATTAGGAACCTGTTTATCCAATGAAGCCTCTGCTCCACCAGAGCATGTTGGCCCCCGGCATCAACGTTGAGCTGGGAGAGCTTTCCCATTTCCCCAGGTGATGGTGACAGCAATAGGTATAATGGACTCATTTGGATAATTCAGTACTTGCTTGGCATATCTGGTTTCTCTGGTGACACTCTGACATTCATGCTTGACTTCTCCACCTCTCAGATAATAAATGAAAGAGGTTTCACCTTGTTGGCAGCACTGGCTTTTGGCCCAATATCTTTCCTGACATTGAGTAGCTGAGAAATTAAATTACCAAATTACCTGGCCAGGTCCCTAATGGATGCCATTAATATGGCTTTTAAGAGAAGTTGTTTGTATTCTTAATCCATGTGAGAATTGCTTCCCTTGGCCTACCATAGCCAATTCCTTCCTTTCCCAATCTTCTCTTATCTCCAGTCTTTTGTGAGCTACTGCTAAAGCTGGCAGTTGGTGTTTTCTACACTCTTAACCTTGTATCTCATAGCCAAAATGAAAATCCTGTTTGTGCTGTTTTTTGTTTGTTTTTCTGTTCCTTTGCCTAATGCTGCTGCACTACTGATGGTCGTGATTTACTCTTATGTCTGTTTCCTTCCTTTAAATGAGAAGGGAAGTTCAGGTGAACTGCTTTGCAGAAGGACTGTGCATCTCAGTGCTCCCTAAGCATGCCTTTTATTTGCAACTTGTTTTCAAGGCACTTCTCAAGGGAACATCTACTCCCAAGAGCAGTCAGGTTAATGAGAATCATAGAACATCCTGAGCAGGAAGGAGCCCAGAAAGAACATTGAGTTCTTGTCTCCACACAGCACCACTCAAGCCCTCTGTTGAGAGTGGAGACGAGTGAAAAATGCATCACTGTCCTTTTGTGGGAGTTATCTGGAAAGATGGAGTCTGATGCCCTTCCTCTCGTTAAGTCTCTCCAGTGGAATCAGAAGCCCTCTGTACCAATGGGCATGGGGCAGACAGACTAAGTTGGGAAGAAGCATGAAACTCACGGCTCTTGGAGGTCAGGGATGGCTTTGGTTCTTTGTGATGAAAAAAAAAGTAGCTGAGAAAGAAGATAAGGACTAGGGCAGTGGCACTGGGTTGGTTGTGGTGTCCATCCGCAGTGATATGGATGAAGGCAGCAGTGATGTGCTCTGTGCCACAGGGATGGGAATAAAGCTCCTGGGTTTGCCTGGATCTACTCTGCATCATGTAGGCCTTCAAGCAGTGTTAGATTCAATTGATCTCATTGCTTCTACTCATGCTTTAAATCTCGCTGTGCTCAGTACCTTGCAAAACTGAACGCTTTTGGCTCTTTACCTTGATGCAGTGCCTGGATATCACTGGTTTTCTGCTGATGCCCCTGTCACTTGGTCGTGGTTATTGCTTCCCATTCTCATCTATGATATTTTTCACTGATGGAGAGAAAAGTATTTCAGAGGACAAGATGGAACAGGTCGCCCAGAGAGGTGGTGGTGCCCCATCCCTGCAGACAGCCAAGGTCAGGCTGGATGGAACTGTGGGTGTCCCTGTGCACTGCAAGGAGTTGAATCAGGTGGCCTTTAAGAGTACCTTCCAACTCACTCTCCTGTGACTCTATGATTCTAAAGTGGATGTGTTAAGAAAAGCTGGGTTTTATAGCTTTCTGGCAAAACAGATAGGTCAAAGTTTTAGGTAGGTTGATTTCTTTCTGGGGGGGAAACCAGTAGGCTGCAGAAGAGCTGAGTATGTCGTACAGAAATAGTTGGTGCTCAGCCCTCTTCCTAGTTTTGGTGGTCAGATTGATGTGTACTATGATCAAAAAGAACAGAGGAATGAGACATGTTGAGGCTGAATCTCTCACTCTTTTGGAATCAGCAGGACTCGAACTATGAATCTTAAAGGCAAACTTCCTTCAGCAGGGAATCATCTATGATACCAGTAATTGTGCAGCCAGCCCTTATAATGGCATTACTACAACTGGGATAAATCATATTAAAGCCCTATAAGCAGTTTATCCAGCTGGTGATCTAGTCTCTTGTGCATCTACGTGCACATGAAACTCCTGGTCTCTGCAGTGCTTATTTTCTTACCATTTTGTTAAAAGGCATTTGGAGAAGCAGGTGAAAACAGCTCCTTTCACCTTTTCTCTCTCTGCAGAACACTTAACAAGGTGACTGGGATTACGTTCTTCCAAATCCCATGCTGCACGTCTCCTCCAGTACTCGAGTTTGTTCCATCAGTGAGACCCTCCTGCTTATGCAAAAAAAAAAAAAAAAAAAGCTTCAAACCTTGTTTTTTTTTGTTGTATTTGTTGAGTACACACTGGCTCAGCTTGACTTTCTTAGGACACGTGATATGCTGCAGTCACGTTCCAATCTGTTTTAATAGCGGCTAGCTGATTCTTAGCTGGGCTTAACCCCTGTGAATTAAACTGATAGAAGTGCACATCTCTTTCACCAGCGCTGCGTTCCGTTGTTTCCATCACGAGTGTCGTCAGGCTTCTGGTAATGGAGCATCCCTCTCGGCTAAGCCCCGTGCTACCAGCAGAGGCCGTCGTGCCCACACGCTTGAAGGCGGCGAGCTCCCACCGCAGCCCACGGCCACGTTAAACCTTTCCCTCCTGCCTTTGGGGTGCCTCGGGTTCACAGCACAGCACCCCAAACCCTCTCTCTGAGGGGTGAGCTGATGAGGCCGCAATGCAGATGGCGGATTTTGCTGTTATTTCAGTGTAAAGAGTTAAAAATAAAATAAAATAAAATAAAATAAAATAAAATAAAATAAAATAAAAACAACCCACAAGAATGAGTAGTCATCTGGGTCTGGAAGGAGAAGCAGAACTGTGAGCAGGCACTGTGAGGTCTGATTAAATCTGCCATGATTGGCGCTGCAGCACCAGCAAGGGACCCCCCAGCACCTCCTCTCTCAGCCTCATCAACACAGAAAGGAAAGAAAATGGGTGCATTATAGGAATCCTTTGGTATTTATTTCTGAATTTCTTTTCCAAAGGAGACGTGCTCTGTGAGTGTGCTCTGTATGTCTGTAGCACACTGGGCTGCTGCTCCGCTGCTATCACATGCACAGAAAATAAAATCCAGCACTGATACAGCTGTGGTTGAGGCTGCAACACTGCCCTGAGCCCTGGGGCTGACTGGTGCTGAGCATCTCTTCACCTCCATCCTCATTGAGTGTATGGGTACATACAATTCAGAACAGCTGAATGTAAACCCTTTTCCTTTAGATGAATTCACAACAGTGCAATGAACGTAACAGACCTGAAAAGCAGAGCTGCGTATATTGAAAAATAACCTTTCCTGAAGCGAGAGGCGTCACTGTGTGTCTGCCTTGGAACAATCCTGCTTTGGGGTGTGGGGTTCCTCAGTGTGATGCCTAGTCAGAGAGCATCTGGATTTTATGGTAAACAACACAACATAGGATAAACATGGAAAGGAATGAATGGAAAAGGATGAGCTAAAGAAAAGGTGTGTTCTTCCTTTGCCTGAAGTACTGGGGAAATTCCAGCTCAAGCACTGCACAGGTTTTAGCAGCCCAAGAGAAAAAAAAAAAAAAAAAAAGAAAGGTTAAAGGTGAGATAGGAGCTCAAAGAGCCCAATTCTGACTTAATAGGCTGCAGCATGTCTGTAATCCAGCTTGTGTCTCTGAGCTAACAGCACTCTGGTGACTTTTGGTCTGCCTTTTGGGGATGGGGATTTGGGGGAACCTCCTGCTGAACCCACAGTGAGAATCCAACCCAGTATAAACATTGGTGACAGTTGTAACTAATGGTCCTCACCAATAGCTTGGTTGCTTTCCTGTAGTTCTTTATGCACCAATAAATCCCATTGTTCTCCTCCCAGCTGTTATTCACCCCAAGAACAAAAGCAAGCCGGAGCTTTCTCAGCACATCTCTTTAGATAAAACAACAGAAGAAGGAAGCATATGGAGTAAACTCTGAATGAGACATGGCAAATCCCTCTTCTCCCCCTGATCCCGTCACTTTAGCTCATTGGACAAGAGGCTTTTTCCTGACTTCTACCTGAGGTTCTGCTCTGCTGCAGCAGGAGGAAGTAAGCTGTGATGCTAGGAGAAGCTCAGAGAGATGTCTCCCACTGGAGCAGCTCTTTTTCAGATCCTGTGGTGTCCAGCTGGTGCTCCTAGCATCTTGGATGTGCTTCTTTCTATCACCCTGCTCATTAAACTGGGGACATCTGTGTGTACAGCCAGGGTTTCATCTCTGGATGGTGCTGCAGCAAAGGGCAGAATCAGCCTGAGGATGTTCTTAGAAATGTCCTAAGCACCCTAAAACTTGTGTTAAACTTCTCAGTGTGGGAGGAAATGGTGTTGCTTCCTTCACCAACAGACCTGCTGCTGTGGACAGGTAACTTACTTTGGGAGGAGCAAGGAGATAATATTACAGAAGGTATTTTTAGGCTGGAAGGGAGCAGTCCTGCAGCTGGATTGCCTGCCTGAGTAATTACAGCAGTGCCTTTTGGTCTGAGAAGTTGATGCTGTCAGCGTTTTGCTGCAGAGAGCTGGAGCCACTCAGAGCAGCAGTGCGCAGGGATGTTTTTTGATGAAGTGTTTACCTTGTGGAAGCATTACAGAGAGATGAGCTTTGCTTTTCTCAGAGATCCCACGATTCTTCTTTTTCTGAAAGCTTTTTTTTGTCGTTGTTCTTTTTTTTCTCTTCTTTGGAAAGGTTGTCTCTTCTGAGACCAGCATCCCTCTGGTCTCCACTGTGCCATCAATCGCATGCATATATCAGAAGCATCCTGAACAGGAGCTCTGTGTGCTTTCCCACTGCTTTTCAGATAACACAGGTCCAGAAATAGGCCCTGGGATTTCAGCAAGAGAAAGCTATCTTTTTAGGAAGGACAGTGCTTTTTTTTTCCTTCCCATTCTTGATGTGATTTTCAGATCTTGGAAAAGCCATATTTCTGTTTCATCTCAAACCTGTGCTTAGCCTACTTGGAAGCTATCCCTGAATAATTTGCTTTACCATGTTTAATAGTAACATTTCCACTCAGTAACAGAGACCATGACAGATAAGGTGCATTTTTAAAAATTATTGTTCACTTTAAATTGCTGCAAATTGATGGCTGATGAGAGGAGGGACTGACTGTTGCCCCCTGGGCCAATGCTCTCCATCAGCTCTTGACTGGACCCATGCTGCTGCTGTCCTACTCATAGAATCACTAAAGTTGGAAGAGACCTCCAACATCCTCCAAGCCCAACCTACCCCACTATGCCCACTGCCCATGTCCCCATGTGCCACATCTCCATGGTTCATGAACACCTCCAGGGATGAGGACCCCACTTCTCTGGGCAGTTTCTGCCACTGCCTGATCACTCATGTTGCTCATCCTACCATTAAAACAGCTTTTCCTTGTGTTCCAGACAATCCAGCCTTGATGCTGTTCCTCCTTCAAAGCTGGCAGATGGAAACCCCAATATTGGTCTAAGAGGACTTTCAAATCTCATGTATTAGAGGCTTAGCATGGCTAAACCCTCTGATATATCATATAGTACTTAACAAGATGTCAATCTGGGCTGCAAACCACCCAGCACATCACATTTAATTCATCATTTGAGGAATCTTGTTTTTCCTGTGGGTTTTTTTTTTTTTTTTTTTAATCCTCTTTTGCTGTCAGGTTCCTGCTCCTGACTGCAGCTGAGATTGATTTGGTCTTGTGTTGGTCCTTCCCTTCCCTGCTCTGAAAGAAAAAGCAGCTGGAGCTGCACACCAACCCCTTCTGTGTGCACTAGATGTTGGGTGAGCTTGATACTGATGTCCTCAGGTTCTGGGATGAATTGTGCTCCAATGTCCTTCCAACCATCATAGAATCATAGAATTGTCTGAGTTGGAAGGGACTCTTAATGGCCATCCGGTCCAACTCTGTGCAGTGATCAGGGGTGTCTGCAGGGATGGACTATCCACCACATCATGTTGCATCATTCATTTTTCCTTTTCTCATCTTTCTCACCTCAATGTTTGCATGTGAGAAATGCCTGATTCCTATGCTTGTGCTTGTGTTCATTTATTAACCTGAGCTTTAATTCTCTTTGTTTTCCAAAAAGGGGCCATCTTAAGGACAACTTATGCAAAAGCTATGCAGCGTTTTCTTCTTCTATGTGTTGTATTTATTTTATTGAATGCTGATTTTTCATTTGGCTGGAAGTATGATTGATTTCTGGCATTCGGATACAGGAATGAGTTGCTGATGCTATGGAGGTCTCCTGACATCTGATCCATAGAGATCCGGGAGATGTTCAAGATTTCTGGTCACAGAAAATCCATGTAAAGTTGAGACCTCCGTTGTCAGTAAGACGATCCTGACACTATGAATAATGGAGAGGAAATGCAGATCAGTGTGGTATAGTTGCTCGATGGGTCTCCTTTTTCACCTGCCCATCTGCCTTATAACCACATGACAACCTTGAGTAAATTTTCATGAGGGTTCTGAAGCTGCTACAGGTTGGGAGGAGGAGCAGTGCCTCTGTTCTTGCTGGCACATGGAGAGGAGAAGCAAACTGGACCATGTGTCCTCATCCAACCCATTTTCCAAAGAGCAACAACTGTGAATAGAACGTAGTGATACGATAGAGTCAGACTGTCAGCTGACCTTGAGCAACACTGAAAACAGGAGAATGGTCTCATCTCAGCCCAATGAATAAATCATACTAGCAAAAAAGGAGAAAATCCAAATACAGAGACAGAAGGGAAGGAAGGGGAAAGTGCCTCAATTGAGGAGGTGAAGGAAGGCAGAAGTCGGGAGGTGAGCTGTTGGGTTGGGAAGGACTCCAGGACAGATGGACAGACAGTGAGACGTGGAGGAGAAAGGACGCTGAAACAAGAGCAGCCCCTCCCCAGGCAGAGGGAGGAGTATTAAGGACTTTGGTGATAGGTAAAGTCACAAGGAGAGGTGGCAAAATTTGGGTTGTGGGAATCCTGGTGCATTGTTTAAAGTGCAGGGGTGAAAAACAATGCCATGAAAGAGACCAAAAAGAATAAGGCAGAAGAAGAGGGGGAGGAAGAGGAGGAAGAGGAGGAGGAGAACGAGGAGGTGGTGGAAGATGTAGTTGAGGAGGTAGTGGAAGAAGATGGGGAAGACGAAAGTGAGCAGAAAAAGAGCAAAAAGAAATCAAAGTCTGAGGACTCAGAGGATGATGGGGAAGTGAAGAAGAAGAAAAAGAAGAAGAAGAAAACCAAGAGAAAAGAGTACAGCAGTGAGGAGGAAGATGACTATGAGCGCAGAAAGAAGAAGAAGAAAAAAGGCAAAAAGAGCAAAGAAAAGAAGAAAAAGAAAGGTGACAAGTCCAAGAAAGGAAAGAAAGAGGACAATTTCCTCGAGCTGTATGAACAGGAGCTTCGTGACTATCATTCGGATTCCTCCAATGCAACAGAGGATGAGTACAACAAAAAGAAAGGTCAGCACCATCGTTTTCCATTTCCCCCCTCGTGCACTTCAGATATCCACCGTGGGGCCCTTCCTGGGAGTGCAGGCTTCCTTTGTTGAGAATGTTTCTAATTGAATGAGAATTTTTACCATGTGAGATGGTGCTGACAGACTGTGCCTCTCCAGTTTATGAAGTCGCTTTGCTGTGTGCCTGATACTGCTGTAATTGCAATCTCCTAATTGATATTATTTGTAATGTGGTGCTACTGGGAAGCTGGATTAGCAGTCAGACTCCCCTTTGTAAGCAGGGAACATGGACAAGGCACACGCTCCTGCTCATGCATTTGCAGTAGGACAGTGTGGGTGATCTCAGCAACCAGACTGGGTAGGCAGTGGAGTGCTTAGGATTGATGTAACAGCAAGAGATCCAGCACATGGTCCCTCTGGCTGTTGTGAGTAGCCAAGTAAGGTGGAGAATTACTACTAATCACATCTAAACCTGAATATTGTGCCTGTACAATAATTAGCCCACGTGCTCTGAGTACTTTATGCCAATGTATGGTGAGTCGTGCAGTGAATTAGGGATTAGGTGATATGCTCCATTTTGTTTGAAGATCATGGTCTGGAAAAAGGTTGCATCCATCACCCAGGCTGTGTGTAGATAACTCCTGGAAAGAGGCTGCATTTGATCTTTCTATCTGCGGGATGGCAGCTAGTAATCCTCCTACAGCAAACCTGCTGTTCTGGGGTCGAGAAGCAAGGAATGAGCAAGGCGAGAAGTAATGAGACATGGTTTAGCACCCTAATTAGAGAAAGCCCTGGGTAAGGAGTACCATGGTGCTCCAGAGCACAGCAGGGTCATCTCCTGATCAGGGATGGGCAGCAAAGGGGTAATGGGCTGCTGGGGGTTGACACAGACTGCCCATTCCCCATCCAACTAGATCTTGTTGCGCCTGGGGCAAGATGCTTAACTTCTTAGATGGGTTTCCCTGTTGGTTAATTAGTGTAATAATAAATCTTGTACATGGTAATTCAAAGAACTGAGTGTACCTCACATCAGTGGTGTGGTTATAGGTTAACTCAAACTGATGATTTCCAGAGTGTGCTGTATGGCTGTTTTGGGAAGAGAAAAATGATCCAACAGCTCCAATGGCTGTTCAGGCCATACACATAACTTGCCTCATTAGTGATTGCTCTTTGAGGGAAGAGAAGTTCTTTCTTCATACCATTATTTTATTTTATATTCTTTTCATAGCAGAGGAAGAACAGCTCGAACTCTGTGAAAAGAGAAGTTCCAGCAAATTATTTGTAACAATTTCTCCATGGTCTTCTTTCTAGTCTGTCAACAATTTCTGCTGGGAAGATAATAGCTTGTGGTTGAAAACATTGAAAAAGGAGCCAGACAGGGACTGGGTTCTCACAGGCTCCATCAGAAATTAAAAACCTAAGTCATAACCTGCAACATTTATTATCGTAACAGCCTCAGGGATCACAAGAAGCTTTTCATGCGGACAAAGTCCCAACAGTTAATCAGTGGTCATTACCTTAATGAGGACTCCTTCAGCTGTGGCTGGATCTTACACTCTCATTTTCCAGCAATTTCTGGAAATGAGTGCACATGTACAAGAGAGAAAAAATAGAGGGCAGAGAGGGGAGAAAAACGTTGGATAGGATATAGGCTAACAATGAGCTGGTCAAGTTTTTCATCAGTGAAAACCCGATATGAGGTCATTTGGCACAAAACTCAAAAGTTTATGAGCAGACTCAGGTTTCAGGTTGGATACTAGGAATAATTTTTTCTCAGAAAGAGCAATGATGCTTTTGCACAGACTGCCCATGGAGGTAGTGGGGTCTTTGTCCCTGGAGGTGTTCAGGAACCATGGAGATGTGGCACTTGGGAACATGGGCAGTAGGGTGGGACATAGTGGAGTGGGTTGGTGTTGGGCTTGGGGAATCTTGGAGGTCTCTTCCAACCTTAATGATCATAGGAAACACCAGATGCTGTGTTCTCTTCTTGAGGCTATTCGCTTTGCCAAGCACAGTGCTGCTGATTTTGCATTTTTAATCAAAGTAAATTTCTTCTTTTTCCTGACTTGATCCTGGAAGTCACCACCGTTTTCCTCTGAAGGAACCGATGTTGGTCAGCTCCTGAGAAATGTGTAACCACTGCAAATGCTTCTCTAAAGCACTGGAGATTTTGGCTGCCTTTGGTACTGGTGAATATTCAGTCCTCAAGCCATGATTCCTTTTGTTTTAAGAAGAAGGGAGGTGTAAATGTTTTATAAGTACGGAGCTGATGGTGTCTGTGTCATCTGATGTCCCCTTTATCTTACTGCATTAGCAAATGGGAGAAGGGATTTCCTCTGCCTTTGTCACAACCCACTGATGACTGAGGAACAAGGGGAATCCAGCTCCTGGAGGCAGGAAAACAAAAGATATGAAGTGACTGGTTGTGGAAATCAAACTGCATCTCTTGTCCTTTCTTGTGTTCCTACTGTAAACTATGACTATTAAGAATTTACCAAGTTTGTTCTACCTTAAGTCTTCAGCTGCAGCTCTCCTGTGCTGGTCCAGTGTCAAATGTTGCTGGCTCAGACCCTCTTGGGGCTTCTCTGTTTGCAGGGTTGTCACTGAACACTCTAGTCTGAGACTTAGTGTTGATTTATTAATTTTTCCTTTTTCTGTATTGTTTTCCTTTTTTTCCCCATTGGTTTTTCCCAGCTGAATTTAAGGACTGCGTGTCATCCCTATAGAGCAGCAAACTCTATAGAAGACTTTCCTCATTTCTTGGAAGCTTTGCAGTTACACCTGCCGTGCCAGTCACCATCTAGAAATGTGTGTTTTATTCAGCACATTGTCTGAAATGGTGTTGGGAAGGAGAATGGCCAGTGTTGATTTGTGAGTAGATACATGAGCTGCTCATCCCTTCTCCTGCTGTGCACCATCCATTTCATGGTGTTATATCCATCACATTCTGCTCCTTCGGTGACTGCAGGGAAGGGTTACACAAGAAAAGCATTCAGGACACAGAGTTTATTGCTGAGTTCTCTTTAACTTAGGAGCAGAAGGGAGGAGGAGAGCAAGTGCTGTGATGTCTGGCTTTCCCTGTGCTACATTCAGAACCAGAGATATATCACATTCCTCTGTGACAGAGGATCAGCAGTTGCAGAATCTTCTCATCTATGCCTGCACCCACTGATCTTCCCAAAACGAGACCTTCTGAGGCTTTGATTAATACTCCAAATCGGAATCTTCCTTGGAAGAGAGACATTTTTCTCCTCATTGCTAAAATGAGTTCTGGGTGCAAAGCACTCAGAAGAATGTAGTACTGGTGGCAGCTGATGGCTGCCGATCCAATGGAACATGCCAAGCTTGCTGCTGGGTGGAGGTGATATTCCACCCATCTTGAAGACTGCACTTGTTTGCATCTCAGTGTTTCCCATAGTTAGAAATGATGGCATGAAGTATAGATTGCAAAAAGTTTAGATCGCTTGTAAAGTTTATTGGATGAGTACCCCCAGGAGCTATCAGCTTGTGTGACAAACAAACCAATATCAAACTACCCCTAATATTCTCATCTTTGAAGTGTTAGGAGCATTGGCACTTGTTCCCCCAGCACAAGAACAACCCCTGTTACATGTGTACAATGCATCGGGATGGCTTTGCCCAGCTGACAGCCCCAAAAGAGCACTGAGGAGCAGCTGTGGGTGCCATGTGCCCCATGCAGCTGATGTGCCAGCTGGTGCCTGTAAAACCACCAGCACCAGGGCTACGGCTTGCAAGCATTGCTGCTCTCCTCTCCCCCGAAATATTGAAATGTGAACAATGTGACAAGTTCACTTTCATAGCCTTCATTATCTATGGGTGCTGTACAGGTGGAATATTTGGCTTTTTGGACATTACTGGAGAGGACTTGCTGAAGAGAAGCTGAGCAAAATGTCAGTGGGAAGCCAATGTACGTAGATTGATGTATTCAAGTCTAGATGCAACCCTCCAACCCTCATGTCCCACCAGCCTTTTCATCCTTTCCCTAGGCACTTGGACTATGATCTGAACACTCTGCTATTAAAAAGACAGAATTGTCCCCATCCAGATGGGAAACCCAAGCAGAAAGCTGTGGTGTAAGACACCAAGCAGAAAGGGAACCAGAGCGAACTAAATTTCATTCCAGATGTGATAAGTCCCTGTGCAGCCCCATGTGGGGCTGTTCATCTGTCTGAGCATTACCAGCAGCTCTGTGGTAATACTTAATAAGAGCATGAAAATTAACAGTGGTTTTTGCTGATGGATTCATGTGCATTGCAAGTCTCACTGTGCAGATATCACAAAGCAGTGGTTCAGTGGTGGGAAAGTCATCATTTCTACCAATTTGGGCTCAATTTTTTTATATATATTATTTTTTTTAAATGCTGTTTAGAGAGTAGCAACTGTCTTTCACGAATTGTTAAGTCAAAGTATTATGATTTATTCATAATGACACCTAACAGTGTGCTTGTAAATATAGGTAACACATGCTGCTTGTATTTACAAGCTGCTGGCAGGTTCCAGCCCCTCCTTTTTCAAAGCATCAACACCAGCTGGAAGGTGCAGCTCCAGTGCCTCTGGGCAAAGGGAGACACTAAAAGAGATCTCTTGTGAAATTACCCTTCCTGCTATGTTCAGAGTATTGGGGAGCAGAGCTGGCAATGAGGAGAGCACTTCTTCCTGGTCTCATTTGTCCTGCTGCCTGGACAGCAAGAAGAAAGTCGGGGCTGTCGTCAGGATCTGGTCCTGAAGAAAAGGGACAAGTGGTGGAGAAATGCTTCCGTTGCACTCTGCAGATGCAGTTCTCTGCTGCAAACTTTGCTTTACGGATAAAATCCACATCATGTTTTATCTAGGCTGCATTATTTTCCACTGCTGTCCTCAGTCATGGTTCAGAGAAACCCCATATCCTGGCCAGCCCTCCCTGCCTCCAAAGATAATGAAAGAGACAGAACGGGTTTTTCTCTCACATGTTTCTCTCCCTTGAGGCACAGTGTTTTCCTCCAGCACAATTTAAACTTGGATAACAAAGATGTTGATCGCTGAGCTAATTCTATTTTGCTGTTCCAGCAAAGAACAGAGATGTGTTTTTCTGGAGGTAGGAAGGCAAAAACACTTTTAAGTGATAGCTGAAGCACCAGATGAATCAAGTCTGGCTTCCTACAGTGCAGGAGAATGAAACGTTGATTTTGCAATAGCTGATGAAGCATAACAAGCTCCAAACTACAGCTCCTCTGCCTGTGGGAACTGGTGGGACAGCGCTCAGCTTTGGATTTAAATTCTAAGAGGAAAGTGATGTTTCAATGCTGAAGATAATGCTGTTTGTGCTAGTGGTAAGTTTGCAGGAAATTTTGCTAATTCGTGGCCATGAAGTGCCTCAAAATGCAAGATGCTATTAATTTCACAATTCTTTATATAATCTCAGAATGGGAAAAATGGATAACAGTATGCAACTGGTTCAAATAGTCATGGAAATAATTCCCATCTTTTGCTTTGAATAATTAATTTGGCACCCATGCCAGACTCAAAAGCTGCTTTTGCGGGCGCTTTTATAAGCAAGCACTCTCATAGTGTGCGAGGCCTAAATCTGTTCACATTTTTGCCAATATGAACCCAAAGTCATTGTGTTCGTGTCAATGGAGCCAGTCAGGATTTGCCCTGGAGAGAATGAGAGAAGAATTTGACTCATTTTGTTTGTGATGAGATTATTGCTCAAAGTGTGGTGTGATGAAATCGAATGAGCTGACTTCAGAGGTTCATCTTCACGCTGGGTGAAGGAATGTCCCTTGTTGAGACCACAATGATATTAACTAGTGTGTCCATGTGCAAAGAGGGCAACCTCAACCTGCAATGGTTAGGACAGATGTTAAAAAACTTCCAAGCATTTTGCACAGATGTCAAGGGACTCTCGGGAACCCTTCTGATTCTGTAATTTGTGTATGCAGTTACCCTCGAGTATTTGTATCCTCTACTTCTTTGCCCATGCTTATAGCATGGCTTGTCTTCAGTTCTGCTTTCTCTCTTCTTCACATAAACTCTTAGACTCCTCCCAGTCTTTGCTCTCTTATTCCATGTGTTCAGTCATTTTTGTGACATAACCCTTACTTTTTATTTTAATTTTTGTTTTCAATAAGGGGCACTCCTCTTGCTGGACAGAGGCACCATCATGACATCCGCCTCAGTTCTCAGTGCTCCCTGTGTAAAGAATGCAACCCAAGGGAATTTGCAGTCATTGCCATCGCTGGTATTTAGCAGTTGTGAGAATCAGAATTAAAGCACTCTTCTGCCCTTAAGAAATTCCCTCCTTATGGATTGCAGGGATTTCTGAATGCTTCCTTGCTTGAGGATCTCAATCTCTGCTTGCCAAGCTTTCCTGTAATTTTAGCAACCATTTTGAAACATGTTTTTCTATTCTGGCTGTTGAATGGACAAGTGAATAGCATAAGCTCTTCCTGCAAGACAGGGAAGCAGATGTAAGTTCTTCCAGTAACACTGCAGCGTAACCCGATACTGGTTTTATGCTGTCTGTATCTTGTGCTTGAAATGACTGGGTTTGAATGCTTACTTTCAGAAAAATCCAGTGTCGATTATTTCCACTTTTACTCTTGAGTGTGCCCATGAAAAGCAGTAAATGGGTTTGCAGTCCATAGCAAATCAGCTCTGCTAAGCTTGCTGAAACTTTTACCAGTTTCTGAAGATTTAATGCCAGAGAGCCAAAGAGTGCAGTCAGCTGGGGGTTCAGTATCTACCAGATGAGAAGAGTGAACCAAATTCCATTTGACTGAGATAATATTTGGAATCAGCGGCTATAATAAAAGCTTTATATTGTCTTTGCCTAGCCTATTGGAAGAGAAGTAAGGTTTGGAGAGTGGCCTGAAAATCAACCACTCCCATACAAAATGCTATAGATTACTGTAACGTGGCCATGTCCTGGCACTCAAAATACTTACACTGATCTGAAGGGTGAGATGGTTCGACAGTTAAAAGCACCAACATGCAAGTGTCCTCCTGTGAGCAGTATCCTACTCAGGAGGTCAGTGTTCAAACTGGGACCCAGTGCTCTGTCTTTTGTTTTGTGATGGTCTAACTCCTCTCTGGGGTTCCTCAACTCATGTTGTGTGATAGATTCAGCCAACACTGGTAGAAGCAACATCGAGGGACAGCACAGGTAGATAGAAGCATCTTAACACTCGGTTATGGCCTACCAAGTTAGCAGCTTGAGGGAAGAGATAAGGGCATTTGGGAAATTGTGTCCATATTAGGAGGGAGGTGGGTGACCAGTCTTGATATTTGACAAGGTGACAGGGAATATCGTTGTCTGCATATTGTATTTGACCAAGAGAATAATGGGAGTATGGTGGATGCAAACTTTTCCATCTGTGGAGAGAGTGAGACATTTCTGACAAAGTAGATCTTGATGTGTAAGATGAGCATGGATAGGTACAAGGAGTGTTTTTTTCCGTGTTTTTAAAGCAGAAAGTTCTTGTGAATCTGTGAAGAAAGTTCATGTTTAAAATCCTGCTGACTGAGGGGGGAAAACCAGAAACTCTTGAGGTCTGCACCTGCTAAGGCACTGTGGCATCTGTTTAGGACTGTTGCCTCTATTGCTTTGTGGAGGAGATGCCAGTGTGGTTGAACTGGCCTTCCTGTACTCCTCTTCAAGAGCAGAACTCCTTGAGAAGATCAGTGGTTCCTCATTACACTTCTGTTAGACAGCCAGAAGCAAAGTCCTTAGCACTGACATCCCATACATTAGAAGTGGAGGAGGAAGATTTTGTGAATGTAAACTTGTAAACTTCAGGGGTAACCATAAAATCCTTATGGATGCTCTGTATTTGCATTTAGTGATTGCTTCTGTCAAGCAGAAGTCTAAACAGCAGGATACAGCCAAATTTGGAGTGATGCACCAAAACCTTGTTCCCATCTGAAATGCTTTGCTATAATTTGTCGTTAGCTGTTTGGCCAAGCAACAGTCCCAAGAGACATCCTGAACTGTCAGTGAGCATCAGTGTCAAATAGTGGGAAAAGAGCAACCTTTGTATTCAGTTCTTTGCAGTTTTTTTAACCTGTTTTGTAACAACAAATGGGTTATTGGTTTTGATACTTTTTAAAAACTTTCGTCATTAACAAGCACTCATTCCATGTGGGACTGCTCAGGTAGTGGATAGGAAGAATGAGTCAACAGATGGTCAAACTTATTGAGACAGTGACCCTATTAAAAACAAGTCGGAAAATTCTGGGGAGTGTAGGCAAACATTTTCCATTGGTGGAGGATTTTAGGGGCTGGCAGTTTTGCACCATAGAGGCAAACCTTTAAAGTGAAAACAGCTTGCATTCCTGAGGATAACCACAGAACCACAGCAGCAGTGAATTCAGACCTACTCAGTGGGGGAGAGGAATGTGGAAAATGGAAGCTAAAAATGGAGGAGGAGCTTGGAAGTCCTGCAGTGGCACCCAAAAAGAAAATAAGAGACTTGGTGGGAAGAAGGCTAGCTTTTCTGATGAAACAGATACTATACTAAGGATGTTTAACTTCTGTCCTTTCTTAATCTTTCCCTTACAGCTGATGGACTGAAGAAGTAAAAATGATATTTCTGGCCCTGATTTCGCCCTTGGTTAGAAGTGTGATTTCCACAGAAATCTGATTTCAAGCTTTCCAGCTAATTTAGTTTCATTGCCCTAAAAGTACAAGATATTTACACCTGGGGTTTGCTAAGGTTGGGTGTGTTATCACAAAGCCAGAACATACAATTATTCATGAGCAAAACCCTCACTGAATTAAAAAACACCATTGGTCTACAGCTCTTGCCTTATGCCACAGATGCTTTGCCCAGCAAAAGGGCTGTACAAAATGTTATCCCTCTTCTACCTGGTGTGTTGGTCCTCCAGCTGCAGAGATGCTCCTGCTGAGGATCACGCCCATCAGCTGTCAATGGCTTATCAAAAATAAAAGAAATGCAAAGGAAGTAAATGATCCTGCTTATAGGCTGCTGAGCTTTCAGGCTCTCCTATCCTATCCTTTGAAGGAAGCAGCTAAACAAGCTGCATATCCCAGCTCCATTTCTTAGTAAGACTTAGCATCAATAGTAGCATTAAACTTTTGTTTTCCCCCAGAGGGATTGCTGTGCTTTGCTTCCATCGCAAAGCAGTGGCATAATTTGTTTGCACAGCTGGCAGCACAGTTGTAGTGATGGAGAGGAGGTGGCAAAGCTCCCTTCCCTTTGCAGGCATGCACGATGGCACTTCTGATGTGTGGTGACATACTAGTGTCACCAACCCAGCCCCTGCTTTGTTCCTCTGTGCACAGTTAATTAAATTGGTGCTAACCACAACATATGCTCAGCAACAATGTGTGCTACTTGGGCTGCAGCACATCTGTCCTCCACACTCAGATCTGCTCCCAGCACGAGCTGCTCATCCACCTGCTGCCTGCTTGTGCTGGTGCACGGATGCTGAACGTGAGGTTGTGAACCTAATGTGCAAATCTGTGCATGCTCATGGCTTGAGGGTTCTTGCAGTTCTGACTTCTACAGTGGAGAGCTGCAGGCCCCCATGAGGGAGCTACCAGGCCATGAGGAGCTGTAGTGCCACGAGGGGTTGTAGCCTGCCATGAGGCCTCCCTTCAGCCTCCTCTGCTCTGTGTGGATCATAGCAACTACACTGTCTTTCTGTGCTGTGCCAAGCGATGCCCATTAATATGTATGAATGCTGACTAGAGGAATGAAAACATTTTTTGTACATATTACTCATGTGTAAACTGTGCATATCGTGTTCTTTTTTGCACAGCTGTGAAAAAATCTCCTCTTCTTTTGAGCCCATCAATAAAATATGCCAGCCAAGGCATTCTTAAAATTTAGCTGAGCATAGATCATAACTTACTGTATTTATTATGATACTGTCTCCTTTCTGCCCTATTTGTATTCATGGAAAGGAGAAGTTAGGAAAATACTGTGGTATTTTATTCCCTCTCAACGCAACAGAGCCCTTGGAAATGAGGAGTTGTTTCCAATCAGTTGTACATGGATGGCCACAGTTTTGCTCTAGCACTCTGTCTCCAAGCTTTTCAGTTAAAATGGTGATTTAATTTCCCTTGGGGAAAGAGTGCTACTGGGGAAAAAATGTGATGCTCAAATTCTGTGATATCCAGTCGTTTTTTTGTTTGTTTGTTTTTGTTTCTTCTGAATACACATGTAATGTAGTGAGGAAAAACTGGTCCCTAACAAAACACGTAATTCTAATGCGCCCATGGAGAAGGACATTTTTACAGTGTTCGATCTGAGAAATCATATACTTCTTAGTCACACTGTCCAAGATGAAATGCTGAAAACTTTAGCCTTCAGCCTGTAGGTCTGAACCTAACATTGTGCCTCTAGCTGATGACTATTACGTGGTCCAAAGACAAAAATGACCATCAGGATTCTCGGTCTGACTGTAGGCAGGATTTTATATTTTCATGCTTTCTGTTCTGCACTGAGCCAACCAAGACGTGTCCTTCAGAAGGGTAACCTGCTGACAAACCTTGAGTTTTGTTCCAGCTTCACTCATCACCCTGCTTAAGAAATGCGTGTCTGCCTGTAATTTAAAGGTTTTAACCTTTTGGCCAGTGGACTTTGCATTGCCTTTCCCCACTTGAGCAGAAGTCTCTTTTCTACTTGTGCTTATCCCAAGAAGATATTGATGTGGGGTAATAAAGTCACCAGTCAATCTACTGCTCAGACGGGTAAATTGACATTGCTTTGATACTCTAATTTAAACAATTTCCTACTTTATCCTCACTGTGATTTACCACTTGGTCTTTGGTAAAGTCACCAGAACATCTGGAAAGCAAACTTTCTGGCTGTAGTGACCTCTTATCTTCATACAAATATATTACCAGCAGAAATAGGAAAGTATGCAGTCTCACTCTGTGCCTGGCAAGGTCTTGAAGCAGATCCTCCTGAAGTCTCTAGTAAGGCACGTGGAAAATAAAGATGAGGTGATGGTAACCAACATGGCTTCACCAAGGCCAATACCTGAAGGGAGTCTACAGGAAAGCTGGGGAGGGACTCTTTATAAGAGTAGGTAGCAACTGGACAAGGGAAAGTGGCTTTAAACTGGGAAAAGGTAGATTTAGACTTGTTATCAAATTGAAATTCTTTATCATGAGTGTGGTGAGTGACTTGAACAGGTTGCCCAGTGAAGCTGTGGATGTCCCATCCCTGGAACCCATCCCTGGAAGGCCAGGCTGGATGGGGCTCTGAGCAACCTGGTCTAGAGGGAGGAGATCCTGCATACAGCTAGGGACTAAGTGATCTTGAAGGTCCCTTCCAACCCAAACCACTCTGTTATTCTATGATTCTGTGATTCTATGATAAGTCAGCATGTGTTCAGAGAGAGAAATGTTTGATTTTCAGCAAAATCTGTTCTGATTCAGCCACTGTCTACCCATTTGTCTCCACCAGTCAATGTGATCCATCTCTGGGATTTATAATTCAGCTGAGGTTTGAGGAACTACTTGGATCTGTTACGTGCAGGGCAAGGAACTTCTCCTGTTGTCCTGATCTTTCTCTTCTCTTTCCACAGTTTATGAGGTGGTGACAGTGACAGGAGATGTCCGGGGAGCTGGGACTGATGCCAATGTTTTTGTTACTCTGTTTGGAGAATTTGGGATCACTCCCAAGACTCATCTCACGAGCAAGTAAGTATCTGGGAGGAAATGCGTATCCTTGAGGCTTGTTCTACAGCAACTTTTTATTGCATTTTGACAAAAGATAATACAATGCTGAAGGATGCAGAGGGAATAACTTTGAAAGGTATTTTGGGACCATTGAGGAAATTTGAATTTTTTTTCTGTTGAATACTTCCTTTACAAATTCCTTGCAAACCAGCCTTCCCCTCTGTAGGTGGAAATGTATGTTCAGATCATTATTATGTAAGTTTCACACTTGCAAGGTGTGGGGATACTTGCTTTTCTCAAGGCTTAAATTAGGACTTCCAAATTTCAGAGCTGAGAATATTCCCCACGTCTTCAGAGTGGGCACAATGGGCCAAATTCACATGCCTAAATCCCACTGAAGTCTCTGTGTGAAATCAGGTACAGAGAGATAAGTGTCCTTTAAGGATTCTGAAGAGTGGGAAATTGGTGGGTCTGAAGTAAGGCTGATGGATAACCACCCACACCCAGCTGTAGGAAATCTAAGGCAAGCATAAGTGGAAGAAGTTAAGCTGTTTCCTAAACAAGGCTGCTTTCACTCTATCTGCTCTGTGCATGTTTGCACACTTGTGGTTGCACCATTTTGTTTTTCTCAAGCCATTACCAATGGCTCAGTTCTCAGTTCCTACATTAGGTCAACAGGTGCCCGTGCTCCATGTAAGCAGAGTAACTTTATTAAAGTATCAGATCTGCACTAATTGCCCCTTAGCGGGACAGCTGCAGTAAGAGAAAGCAGAGATCCCTTCCCCGTGGGGTCCAGGCTGTATGTCTCTGTTTTTCTGTGTTCTTATTGTTCTGGTTTTCTTGAAAATGTGCATCAAAAGTTATGAATCCTGTGCTAATGTCACACGGTAACTTCACATTTTCTCCATTTCTACAGCACCGACAAGAGGTACCTGCAACTATTTTAAATTTAACCTCAAAAGAGCTTCTCTTCCCAGTGAAGCAACTCAAACATGAGAGTCTGTAAAGAAAATGATATGGGAATGGTAAAGAAAATACATGAAATTTCAGCCCTGTTTGCCATATTTGAAATTCAGAAATCAGAGGTAGCAAAAGGAGTTTTCTTGCCTCATTCTCAGGAGAACTTGATGATTATATGTTAAATACATGATCAAGATTATTCGTTTTGTGATTTTCATCCAGACATGAACTTGTAGAGCAGAATACTGTTTCTCTTGATGCGACAGAGAAGGAAATGAGGCACAGGAGGCAAAAGATGCTCTGTCCAGCTTATGTCAGTGGCCAATGTGGGATCATCATCATCCTCACCTCTGCCTGGGGAAGAGTTGCCAGTACCCGGACCTGCCTGCTGGTACTTGGCAGAGCTATCAAACAGCTTCTGCTCTTAGGGAGTTTTCTTGTGGTCAACACTTACATACAAAACCATTTAAGTGGAAAAGCATTCTTCTGCTTGTGGCTGCAAAAGGAATGAAAGCATTACATTTTAAAATAATAATAATACAAAATTATTATAAAAATGCTGTATTCCCTTTGGAGGGGAAGTCAGGAGATTTCTTAATCAGCCTGACCTTACCAATGGCTGTACAGCTCTTTAATGCCTGTTATTTCCCCCTAGGATGATGGAGAGGATTTCAGGTTGCTGCAGCAGCAGCATAACCCTGTTCAGCTCTCCGTTAGCATTTTAGGTTTGGACCCTGCTACTGCAGAGAGCAGATGGCTGAGGTCTTGGTAAGCCACGGTGAGAGGCATGGGAAGCCAACCTTCTGAGTTCCAGAAACAGGTCCTATAGGAAGAGACCATCAGAACTGCAACTGTAATTTTCCAGTGGGCTTCCCAAATATCAACACCATTTCTGCAATGGTAAGCAAAGCCTGGAGCATTAGCGATCAAGAAAATTGAGTGAAAAGCTGGTCTGAACATAAGCATGTCTGCTTAGCTGATAGTTTTGTCTTCTAAATAGAAAGCGAAGCATGAAACAATCCGCTGCCCCCAAATTTATTGTGCTGGTTTGTGAATATGGCAAAAGGATGGAATCTCATGCATCTTTCAACTAAACGTTTATATGAGTTCATTTATGACATGGCTGCAAATGCATGACATTTTATAGGCATTTCCATTTCCCAGAATAGATAGAGAGATAAAATATCATGCATTTTCTAAAGATGGTACTACCACTTCAGCTTCTGGTTAGAATAGGCCTTTCTTATTTCTTTTGTGATTGTGTGCTGTAGTGAAATACATGACATTTCAGCTCTTTTGTCATGTACCATAAATGGAAGACATGGCATGCTGTTGAAATATCATGTGTTATTAACATTTGCCAACAACAATGTGACTGTGAAAAACAGACACAAATCTTCATAATGACCTGTTGAGCATCAGCTCTGGAAGTGGGAGCACTCAAAACCCATCCAAAAAGACTCATTTGTTTAGGCCAGGAAGTTTAGCCAAATAATGTTTGGGGCTGTGGGCACTGGATTAGACCACCTTTGTATTTGCTGTTTCCAGTTTGGGAGACGGCAGCACTTTGGTGACTGGTTCACCTTCCGTCCTACACCAGCTATAGCTCAGCCAGAGCCTAAAAGCATTGCCAAATGTGAGTTTCTTTTCATGGACTCCATCACCAGCATGGCTGGACACAAAGGCAGCTGTCCTTTCATTGCTGGGTGGCATTATGGCAGCCTCTGAAGCTATTTCTTCTCTTCTGTCCAGCACAACCAAACAGCAATGATCCTCCATAGTGTTTTGTTTCTCCTCGCTCATGTGCTCTCTATCACACCAAGGCTGAGTAAAATAGAAAAGATCACAAAACTCAGCCAGGAGTGCTGCTGCCATCCCACTCACAGTGTTCAGCAGCAAGTTTCTTTGTGGTTAGTGTAAAGGAGTCTGCTTTTCAGTGTCAGGTTTACCCTTTGTGTTTGTGACAACCACGATAAATACTCATGGTTCGCTCTGTCCTTTTAAAAAAGTAAATAAATGAGAAGTGCAGATGTAAAAGGTTTTGCAGCTACGGCACTCTGAAAGAAAGATGAAATATCTGCTAAGTGACAGCTGGCTTCTTGCAGTGCCACTGAATTTGAGAACTATGCTGGGAAATTTTTTATTCCTCACGCTGAATGCTTTTAATTGGATATCCCTTCTACCTGCTCCTGACTCACTATAAAGAGCTCTTCCAGTTCCCAGTGCCAGCAAGTGGTGGTCTTTAGGCACAGTGGTCTGCAGAGGATGTCAATCGGTGTAGCAGCACTGCAGTTGAGCTGTACCAACTTGCAGAAAATCTGAATTTGTTGTCTAACATCTTTGGAACAAATAAACAAATACTTTGAATAATAAAAATTGTAAGTTAGAAAGTATTAAAATGTTGATATAGAAAGGGCTATCCAGGCTAGTAAACAAGCTTTCTATGAAGCTTGAGAGCAGGGGAGGAGGGCTTCTAGCACAAGAGCCGAAGCACTTCTGCAGAAACAAGTTGCAATGCTTGGAATGGCACAGGACATTTCCTATGTTAAAGCTGCTTATATATCTACTCATCCTCAGACTGATGCTGATACTAATCCACAGCACTTAACACTCTGCTGTGTGCTTCCATTATACTTTAATCTCAGCATTTAAAAGTCGAAATTCATTCTCATTAAAAATTTCCAGAATATTTCCCCAGGGGAAGGGGACAGAAGTTTTCAGCAGAGAAAAATCTGCCCCCCAAATCTTGTGAAGTAGATGCAAATCAATATGTTGGGAAATACTGGGAAGTGCTGAGAGAGCTTTGTGATGTCAGAGACGGCACTATCTGTTCGTATAGGGAAAATAACAGCTGCTGTGTAGGTAACAAAGACAAGAAGTATAGCTAAAATTGTCTAAATTCAAAAATTCTATTCTGTTTTCGCTACGCAAATCATGCAAAACCAATTCTGAAACATTCCTGCTCCATGCAGTGTAGACTGAAGGAGCCACTATTCAGAGCAATTGAAATCTCTCCCGTGAGTGCTTCTGGATAAGGCAGGGTCCATTATGGTGTGCCCTGTGGCTCTTTGTAGAGTTTCAGGCAGGCCCTCATGGTGTGGGATGGGATTTTGGCTCCTGAGTGTCAACATCCTTCTATAGAAATTTATCTTGTTCAATTAAATCTTTTCAAGTGAGACTGCTCTTCCACTATGTGGTAATTCTTCTGTGCTTCCTTAAGCAGGGTTGCTGGATTGGGTTGTTTGTAGAAAAATGGAAAATAATTTCCTCAGTACAGAGATGTATGCAGTCAGTGTGCTGTTCAGCTGGTTTCTTTCCCATCTGGAGTATTTCTGGATGCGTGCTGCCTGATGCTTTGTTTCCAGACACTTGCTGACTGATGTTGTCAGCTTCATGACAACTGTCTTGGCAAAACATTTGCAGTCCGAACTCTCTGGAGTATTTGTTTGTTCCAAGAAGGAGGTTAATGATGCTGCAGTTGAAGTTCTGCTTTAAGAATAAATACGACTTGAAGGCTGCCCATAAGTCCATCCAGGCAGGTGCCCTTTCTCTAGGATAGTGGATGTGTAGGAGAAATAGAAGAATAAGGTAAACACTGTAGGATGGCTGTGTGACCTCCTGAGGTCATTCCCTAGTGCCCCAGTCCTTGCCAGGGCTGCTAAATCATAGAATCATAGAATCTAATCTAAATAGTGGCAGGAGCAGGCTCACTCCCAAGGAAGATGCTGCCAAGAGGAAGTTCTTCATCATCCGTGTAGCATCTTTACAGTGTTGTTTCATCAGGCATCCACGATGGCACTGTGTGTTCACTGTCTGTATGGCTTTTGCAGACAGAGAATCATTAGATAAAATGCTGAACATGAAGGCCCTGTAGATGCTCATTAGTGCCATCGTTCAAAGCTGTTAGTTCAGGTTGCTTTGCGGCTGCTAAAAGTTATGGTTATTACTTCTGTTCCTCTGATGTGAACAGTATCCAGGTTTTCCCTTTGTTCCTCAGAGCTCAGCTCTGGGAAGGGTTCTGTCAGCTGGTCAGAGGTGAAGTTTATTCTTGACAAATAGTTGGTGGTTTCTTAATGTCAGCACACCAATGGGTAGCAAAACTCTCTTGGCACTGTCTCTGTCTGCACTAATGTCCTACAGAGGAGATGCACACAGAGATGTATAAACACCATATCTATGCATGCACCAGTACTTCTCAGCACCATAAATTACCCAAGCAAGGGATAGAGTGCCCTAAGTCCCGATTTGTACATTTTCAGCAATGTGAGCAGTGAGTGCAACATGCAGGTGGTCATTCAGCCAACAGAATCTGAATATGGATACCGAGATAACAAATAGACTGGGAATTTCATTAAGTAATCCCCGCTGTACTTCCTTGGTTGTTTCTTACATCGTAATTGGGTAAAACACTACAGCAGACCATAAACAATAGAGATGCTGAAGCCAACAACAAACGTGAAATATAAAGCCTGATTGAAACATCTTTTCTCTTTTTCTCTCTCTCTTCTGTTTTTGATGGAACTTCAATATGGCCATTCATTATAGGATATTCCCTCCCTGTTCCCTTTCCCACTGTCTGCAATCCTAGAAAAGATTCAGAGAGGAAGGGTTGGGTCTTCCTTTATAACACTCCCCATTTGTGCTTTTGATGCTCTGCATTCAGAAGTTGGCTCTTCTTGGTGGGCTCTACGGGGCTGCACTCCAGCTTCCCTCCATAGACTCAGCCTCCATCACTGGCATGTGGAGAGCTTTGGACTAATTAGTTCCATTTAATTCTTCTGAGCCATCTCCACAGCTCTGTACACCATCGGCAGTGCTGCATCGATCTCTGTTGAGAAGCTGCTGTCATTACAATGCGCGCTCGAGCCTGACAAACTAATTGCCTTGCTCTTGCTGGCTGTTTTCCCTCTGACAGCCAGGCTGAGGGAGGCTGGGCTGGATTTAATCATCTCTTGTCTGCAAGGCAAGGTTAGCTGTTTTAGTCCTTCCATGTCGCAGAGACGGTCCTCACACAGTTCCTGGGATAGCAGGGTGGAAGAGGAGGAGAACACAGAAAATAACCTTTACACAAAGGCACATGCGGATGTTTTAATGATGCGGGGAAGAGTGCTGAGCAAAACCAAAGCCCGTTGCTCAGATTATTAATATTCGTTAACTTTCTGAGTACAAGCTGCTTGTCAGCTTTATGCTGCTGAAGCACGGCGGTTTTTTGTTCTTTTTAATACAACTCCTGCATTTTGCTGTTTAATCATCTGCAGCGATGCTTGGCAGCTGAGTGAAATCCCACTGGGGAGAGAAGGTGGGAGAGGCTGTGTCTTCTGGGCAAGAATGGGTTTCAATTCAACGTTATTCACAGTGGAAAATATGAGCTCCAGAGAACGGAGGTGCTGGCCAGCAATCATAGAATCATAAAATCATTAAGGTTGGAAAGACTACTAAGATCATCTAGTCTGGTTATCAACCTATGCCTGTGACCACTCTAGACCATGTCACTCAGTGTGACATCTACCCTTTTCTTGTACACCTTCAGGGACAGTGACTCCACCACCTCCTGGGGCAGCCTATCATGGAATCATAGAATGGCCTGGGTTGAAAAGGATCACAGTGCTCATCTAGTTTCAACCCCCTGCTGTGTGCAGGGTCACCTACCACCAAAGCAAGCTGCCCAGAGCCACATCCAGCCTGGCCTTGAATGCCTCCAGGGATGGGGCATCCACAACCTCCTTGGGCAACCTGTTCCAGTGTGTCACCACCCTCTGCGTGAAAAACTTCCTCCTAATGTCTAACCTAAACCTCCCTTGTCTCAGTTTAAAACCATTTCCCCTTGTCCTATCACTATCCACCCTTGTAAGCAGTCGTTTCAGTTCCTATTCCAGTGCCTGACCATTTTCATAAGAATAAATTTTTCCTAACATCCAATCTGAACCTCCCCTGGCTCAAATCAAGGCCATCACATCTTGTCCCATCACCACAGGCCGGAGGCAGAAATGGGAATTGAATTCTCCATCTCCTGCTCCAGGCCTATCTGCTTCATAATGCCTTCCACTTGCAAAAGAGGTTTCTGGCTATTGCAGAAGCAGTGGGAGATGGGAGTGGAAAAAAACTCGTGAGGCAGGCCAATGCTTTTGTCTGTGGCTGAGCTGTGGGTAGGCTGAGCTGTGCAGTGCCTTTTCTCCATTACCAGAGCAGGTCTGTTCAGTGCCTGGCCCTCAGCTGGCAGGAAAGTACACCTGTCGGAGTGGGAAGCAGAGAAGAGAAATGTACCGAGGGCCTATAAAACCACTAACATAGGTGTGTGTAGCTTCAGATTCACCAAAGTTGTCCATCTTGTTCAGCCATCATGGGCTGCTCAGTAAGGATGAGGTGGATCTCAAAGGACAGCAAGAATTTTGTGTTCACCCTCAAAGGCAGCAGCTAGAAACATCCCGATTATTTAAAAAATTGATTATTTTTTTTCTGCTGTTCACCAATGGGTGGGTTGGTAACCCACAGGAGAGGTATTACCAAAAATAATTGGAGCTCCTAAAATGGTTTTTGCCTGGTTGGTGCTGCACTGAAATATTTTCACCAAAGATTATTTTCAGGCCCCTCTGATAGCCACTTGCTGACAGAAAAGTCTTACAGGTCTCCCTAGCTCTTACCTGCAGAGGAGATTTAGCTGATGAGTTTGAGAATGATTGCCACATTTTACTCTTGGAGGCAATACGGACAGTGATCCAAAGCTTCCACCTACTTAGGCCAGGATTGCATTTCCTCCAAAGCTTTGGTCTCAGCTGCTGAGAAGGTGCTTAGAATTCAAGAAGGAAAAGTTCTGTTAAATGTCAGCCTTTAGAGCTAGCTGGAGCTCATCAAAGCAAAGAGCACATTGGAAAGTAGGTCTGCCCAGTGCTAGAAATGACACTTCTTCATCCTGATGTGACACTGTGGGCTGATTGACAGTGTTATTGTACTCCTGCCATAGCTTTCGGTGTGTCTGTATTACAGGAGCAGCACGGCCTTTGAGAGGAGCAAAACAGATGTGTTCCGAGTGAAAACCAACAATGTTGGACAAATAAAGAAAATAAGGTAATTGCATGATATTTCCACTGCAAGGAAACCTGCTGTGCAAAGTGATAATCGAATGATGGGCTGTGTGGACTTTGGTGTTGCCATGTTTTATTCATTGGTTCTTAACACTTTCCCATCAAGTTGAAGTTAAGGGGTGGTAAAATATTGTCTACTGCCTGAAATTTGAACTGAAGTGTGAAAACACCTAAGTTATTGCTTATTAACTATCCGTACTCCCCACCAACATCTGTATTCCTGTCACATGCAACTACAGATGAAAATTTCTGGGATGGTTGTTATGTACCAATGCAGTTAGACTGGGTTTTTTGCTCCTTTCTGCTGAATTAGTGTAATGAAAGTGATAATGGTTTTGTTTAACCACCATCTGACAGATCTATATAAAATTAAAAATTATTTAGTAAAGAGTAAAAAGAAAGTTGGCAAGGTTGGAAGAGGAGAGATCAGAAGGGAGGCAGAGCAACTGGGAGAGTCTCGTGTTTGAGACATGCAGTAGAAGGTGGATGACTGCATATACTAAATGAACATGCAGCTGTGTCTATGGGTGCATCTTTTTGCCAATAATAGCTTACCTGTGCACATATGACTCTGTGCTTGCATACATATGGGAGGCTGTTATTTGAAAAGTAATCTGTAAAGGCCCATCAGTTTTATAGAGCACTGTGGTTAGTATAAGAAGGTGTAAGAAGGCATTCTGTGTACTTTAGCCTTGCCTATAAAATATTTCAAAAAACAATAGCGCTAGTGCCCAGTCTTGAGGAAAATACCAAATCCAGGCCCTCATACAGATTATTCTTCCTCTAGGATTGAGCATGATAACACAGGACTGAATGCAGGCTGGTTCCTGGATCGTGTCATCGTGACTGACATGAACAGACCTCACCTCCGCTTTTACTTCCCTTGCAACAACTGGCTGAGCAAGGAGGATGGGGATGGGCTGTATGTCAGAGACCTCATTGGCAGCCTGAATCCTATGGATGTGCCCAAAAGTAAGTGTTTTTCAGAAAAAGTTGGTTTTCTGGTGCTGTGCTGGAAGGCACAGTGTTGCTTTCAGATTACTTCAGCCATATAATAAGTAATCTTGCGTTTAAAGATAATTTAAATTTTTCTTAGTCAGTGGAGAGGGAAATAATAGGAAGATGCCTCCAGAGCATAATTTCTTCCTCCAGCATTACGTTTGACATCTCAGAGTGGGATTCATCACTGTTTGGAGAAGCTCCTCTCGTTAATTGAGTGCAGAAGAATCTGCTTTAAATTAAACTCAGTGTGTGCAGATGGGTGGGTGGCATCCAGCTCCAGAAAGTGGAACCAGTACAGGTGTGTCTTATCAGAAGAAGCAGGGTGGTTACAGTCCTACAGTTGAGGTTCAGTGTTTTCACGCTCTGGTGATGACCCGCCAAAAATTTCCATAAATAAGCCAACACTCTCGCTGCAATTCTACACCAGTTTGCTAAACGTGTATGATATCCATACTGAACTCATGCCTGTTTCTCAGAGTGATTTTAAGCTAATGATGTTGAAACAAAGCCAGGGCAGCTTGAAAACCAGACAAGTGCTCCTAAATTGATATCTGCGTGGAGGCCATGTGGTGATGTGCAGTGCATGTAACATGAGTGGGAAGGTGATCGAGATGTGGAAGTGGAACCAGCAAATCAGCCTCAAGTGGGATGTCAGCAGTTTATCTTCAAGTGTTAATGAGGCAACCAAGTTGTATTTCCCTGCTGACCTCACCAGTGCACTGTGTCTTTCTGGGAGCTTAATTTTGGGCATAGAAAATGAAGTACACCCACCATTAGCCACAAGCCTGAGGGAACAGAGGGGTGTAGATCGGTGGAAACGAGGGGAAACTTGGGCTTTTGTTAGTATCACATCTTTCTCAGAATTAGTGGTAGGGCTGCCAACCTGGTCTAGTATTAAATGTGGAGGTTGGCAGCCATGCCTGTGGCAGAGGGTTGGAGCTTGATGATCCTTGGGGTCCTTTCTTACCCAAACCATTCTGATTCTATGATTCTTAGGCTAGCTTTGTCAGTGAGACCACTTGGCTTTTATTTTAGAGGGGGAAAATGTTGTTATTTTATTGATATCCTGTTTGAAGTTAACAGTGAAACAATACACTGTGGCACTGTTTGTCCCTGAATTGTTAAATGATTTACCTCTGCTAAGCTGTGTTCATCCACAACAGCTTCAGCGTTGAAATGTAAGCGCAAAAGGCTTCATGTGAGTTAGCATAGAGAAATAAGACATATTGACAAGAAATGTATGTGGTAGCATTTTGTAGATGCAAACCTCTCCAAGGTGGATGCCACAGGGGAATGAGATAATGTCTGGAGATGTTCTGCCAAAAACTCACCCAGTGACTGTGGGACTGAGCACACTGAGGTGCTTCATTGCTCTTTTATCCACTCAGTGCATGAAGATGAAGAGTTCAGGGTACACTGGGTGGGGATGGAGGAGCCTGGAGAAGGTAATGGATGAGTCAAAAGCAACACACAATTAAAGAGAGGTTCCCTCGAGGAGGAAGTCAACTACTCAATCTTAATAGATCTCTAAATGACAACAACAGTCTCTCTGAATTTATTACTGCTCCTGCCTGGGAGAGCTGATTCAAATGAATGCATGTGATTTCCTCCATCCTGCTCAACACCTGTCTCTCGACAGGAACAGATTTGCGGGGTAAACGCTCAGCTGGTAAAAATCAGTGTGGCTTCCATAAAGTTGCTGGAACAACTTTGTGGCTCAGCAGCTGAAAAGCCATTCCCAAACACACGCTCTTATGGAGGAGTTGTTTTCAGTTATGGATCAGCTGCTAACCGCACGCTTGCTCCAGGATGTCCAGGAAAGTACAAATAAGATTGCTCCCTGCCTTAAGGGTATGAAAGAAGAGATTCAAGCAGGCATTTGTCAGAAATACATCTGTTCTTGTCACCTTTGTCAGAGAATGCCACTTTTGAGCGCCGCAGCCTAGGAGCTCTGCAGCTGCCTTGCAAACACAGGGAGCTGGGCTGAGGCCAGGGGCGCGGGTGAAGGGCTGGACGCCATCCAGGCTGCAGGTCTGGGTCTGTAAGAGGAGAGGGATAGCTCTGCTATCTCAGGTTGCAGCTCCCCTTGAACCATAATTAATGAAAGATAAACATTCCCAGGCTGCTGAGGTGAACCGTCAGCTGCAAATGTAAATTCATTTGAATTTGTTTGGCTCTTTCTGAATCCGAAAAAGTCTGAAATGAGATCGTGATGTGATTTTTGATTTTCTCCATATGTACAAGTGATTTGCCCTCAATTTTTTGTGTTTTTTTTTTTTCTTTCTAATGGATTGAACAGTTGGATTTTTTTCTTTGAGTATTCATATTTTCTAGGCTACTAGACAAATGAACAATTATGTGGTTTGGTGATTTTATGTTCTTGTAGAGTAAGACTGATTGCTCCCTCTTAAGCCTGTGTTCCTATTAGCAGCGTTCACTGCTGTGTTCTTTAACTTTCTGGCCACGTCTCTTCACTCCTATTTCCCTTATTTTTTCAGTCTGGAATATTTTGGAGGTAACCAAACAAATTTTCTTTGTGCTCCCTCTCCTACAACATCTTCAACTTTTGATCTTCTCCTGGAGAGCTTTCACGTCTTTGCTGTGAGGATTTACATTCCTTCCTTGAGCCAGAGGTCACTGCTGGGATGTTTAAATTTTATTTGATTTACGTGGGATGCGGACTGGAGAAAACTGTAAAGACATATTCTATTGAGTTTCTGTTTTGCTCTATAGAGAGTTCATATCTGAAGGGGACTGCTGGTGCTTGGACCAAACCCAGCAAGTCACCAGGAGGCTCAACCTCGTTGAGGAGTAGAGGCCAACCAGAGAATCCCTGTAGCGCTGTGAACACTGAGGAGGTTAATTTAAATAATAATACGAATTATTAAAAAAGCCAAAAAATAAAAATGTTCCCCCTAGATTGTCAACATATAATTGAAAAAAAAAAATGGGACAAAAAAGTAATATGGAGTTCTTTTCAAAATCCAGAGAGTTACAGTGGAAAGCAGAAAGACTTGGTGACTGCAGACAGCTGAGTGACTGTATTTGTTGAACTGGATAAAATGACTCCTGTGAAGTTCCCCATTGAATGCCATGCATTTCTGAAGGAGAACACGTTACATTATAAGTGCTCCTGCCTGAATGGCCCTCTGTTTCCTGTATTCACATCCATGGCATCGTATACCCACAGTCCCTTGACACTGATGGTGTCACAGATTCTTATTTACCCAGCAGCTGCTACTGGCAGCCTGGATTAATTTACATTGCAGGTATTAATTACAAGGAAGGGCTATTGTTCGGCCTCATGCTGCTTCACTTGGCTTTATGAAAGCTCAGGTTTCAAACTTCAGGTTTGTATGGCTGTGGCTGAGTCTTAATGCAAGGGATTGGCAGAGAACTGATTACAGGTGATGTTTTTTATCTGAGTGTTTTGGTTTCTGGATCACTCTGAGGGTGTCTAATGTCCTGCTCAATTGGTGGGGGACGAGAGCATAAATCTTAGCTTGTAGCTGCACTAGTAAGAGCTACTGACCTAATGAAGTGCAAAAGCAAATGAAATTTCAGAGCCTCTTCACACTCTGTTCTCTTATACGAGCAGATCAGGTATGAGTCACCCATGCCACATTCTTTTATCAAGAGAATGTAGGAACAATTATTTGCAAAGGGAACTTCTGCTCACTTGGTCCTTAAAGCCATACTGAAGATCACAAATACCTGAAAACGAATCCAGATTTCTGTGCCATTGCGATTTGTCATGACCTGACAAATTTTGGTCAAGTCTAACCAACCTGGCTGTTGTAGATGAGATTCAGAGTGAAGAACTGATTTCCAGTTGGCTGTTTGGCAACCAGTACTCTAAAATAGTTTAAGATTAGCCATGATGGGATGTAGATGTGCATGCGATGTTAGTTCACATGAAACATTCTGGTGTTGTATATTCACAACAGGGTAGAGCCACATCACTCTGCATCATTCCTTGCTTTGTTAAATAGCAATAGCATTCTTTTCTGGCTGAAGTTTAACCTTATTTTGCCTAGTTTGCATAGTTTGTCTTATGAATGTGTTTGCAAATAAGGTGCTGTGCAGCGCAGTTCTGAGGAGGAGTCAAAATACATTGCACACCCAGACCTTGAGGTGAGAACATCCAACAAAGTTGCATTGCATTTCATTTGATTTTCCCATTCTTAAAAGTATCAGGCATTTGTCACCAACCTTCTGAAATTATTATTGTGTCAAAAACTGGATCACGAGCCCAGATTAGATGTGTTTGGGTTAAGTCAATGTGGTCTTATGCAGGCAGACGTGAGTTTTTCTCCTCACTGTGACAAGAACCAGCTTTGAACCACAAGGTTGGTGATTCTGTCAGTTCTGCTCTGATTTACGGTTGCTTGATGGTGCCTCAGAGATGACACCCTTCACAGATACAACCTAAGGGATAATGGCACATTGAAGGTCACATTGATCAGCTGGGAATGGAGTCCTGTAATGGCATGTTAGTGATGGAACATGCTCATGTTGTGCGTGCTGAAGGTAGTCTCAGCTTTACAGAATGAGAACAATGCTTATTATACTTACAAATGAAGGAAGTTCAGCTGATTAAGTTGCAGGCCAGCCCCCATCTACTAGTCTTTCATGATTTTCCTTGACTCCCTGCTCTGTACCCATCTATGGCAGAGTCAGTGAGATCACCCAAGGGTAGCTCTATTCATGGTGTGTCAGTGGAGAAGACCATGGGCAGAGAGAAGCAAAGAGCAGTTTCCTTAAAATAAAAATATGACAGTGTGCACACAAAGCAGCAGCCTGTGCTGGACTTCTTTCAAGAGCATTTCTGTGAACACACATAGAGCTAACATGACCTAGATATTTTCTCCAAGGCTATTAGATCCACTAGGACCTAAAACTCATATATTTGGGTCAGTAATATAAGCTGTTTCATTTTTTCCTTCTGCAAAGGAGGCTTATGTTAAGAATCTAGAGTTCATTGTCTGGAGTCTTAATGCTGATCATCATGGAATCATAGAATCGTAGAATGGCTTGGGTTGGAGGGATCCTCAAGGATCATTAAGCTCCAACCCCCCAGCCTTCATATCTAATACTGTTCTGAATACTCATGAGGGCCTGATGCAGTTGAGGAAACACTTGGGGCAACGGATATTGATGAACATGTTTGATTTTGAGTCAGTAGCTAAATCCTTCCTGTCCTGATGGGATACACAAGTGCCTGAGGGCTGGACTGCATCAGGCTGGACTAAAGCTGTGGCCAGCATTTCTCAGTGATGTACTGGTGCCAGAAGTTCTGATAAGAAGCAAGGTTTGGGATGGAAGACTGCAGTAAGTGATATCCCATGGATCCTTATTTCATAAAGCACCGTGCCTAGAGAGTGAGAGTGGTCCTCCTCCTATTATTATCTCTTGGTCAGGGTTCAAAATGAGCTGTCATACTTCAGAAACACACATAATCAGGAAAGCCAAAGGATTATTTCTGAGAGTGGGGAAAGGCAAAGTGAAATATTAATAAGTATTACCAGCTCATCAAAACTCATCTTTATTTGCACTGAGAACTGGAACTGTGTAATCAGAACAGGGAGATGCAGCTAAATGTATTTATGAAATAAATATGAATTGTTTACTTTTGAGTAATGGAACACACGCACTGTACTAAGGATCAAACTTTGCTGCACGCTGAGATATTTAATAAACAACCTTTGTAGAGGGAGTCATATCTTTTACTTTGCAATTGATATCAATGGGATATCATGTTATCTGTTTCCCCCTACAGCCCCCAAAGGAAACCATTTAGTCTAATGTGAATTTTATTCTCCCTACAGACTTCACCCTTTTTATACCCTGAAGTCATCACAGCTAGAACAAACCAGCCTCTTTATTTGTGATGTATATTTTGCATGTTGTTTTACCTCTGAAATTGGACAAGGATAATGAGAAATCAAAATGTTGGACATGAAAAGAAACTCTGGTAACTTATAAACCACCGTGAGGACAAGGTGCAAGGAGCTTGGAAATAGGAAGTGAATAGAGATTTGTAGTTTAGATAAAGGATCTCATGTTTCAAGGGAAAAAAAGTTTGGAGAAGAGTGAGAGATCACTATGTGTGGCTTGTATGTAGATCTATATGTAGCCAGTACAAAGCAGTGCAGCACAGCTGTGAAGATGGACATAATTTTCACAGACTGTGTCTATGTATTGCAATTATCTAAACATTGTGAAATAGAATCACTGTATTTAAAAATATAAGCTATACCACACAAGGCTGAAGTACAGTGAGGATAATGAGATTTTAAACAGTCCTGTAAAATTATTTTACTCTTCATTCCGAGCAAAAACATTTAAAACAAATGGTTCTTTTCAGTGATTTACATAAATCTGAATACAGCAGATCTGGGGAAGGCTGGAAGTAGATGTTTCTTTTGTGAAATGTCTGTGGGTTTTTTTTAATGGGCTTTCACACCGGGGCTGTGCTAATGAAAAATAATGGGAAATCTTTATGAATTAGATGAGCAAAGTCTTCCATGCTGCTGTCACAAGGTGAGCTGCCCTTTGCTGAGCGCCATGACTGCAACTAAACGGCTGTTGTCTCTGGAGTGAGGTCATTTAAAGCTCACTTCAAAAGGCCATCATCACTTTGAAGCCACAGTAGGAACATCAGTTTAGCATATCCTACAAGCAAAGGCTCCTGCATGTGGTAGATTGCTTCTCAGAGGCTTTGCAGGTGGATGATCCGGGCTGAATCCTAATGCATTAACAGTTCTGATGCGTGCTTTGATTTCATATTAGAGCCACACAAAATGGGGCTGAACTTTGTAATCTGTGGGCTGGATGGGGAGAAGAAACGCTGTGTTCCTTACAGGAGGTGCACCAGGCAGCGACTGAGGATAATGGAATATTCAGCAGAGCAAATGCTCATTTCCTTTCCCTTGTGTTATTCCTCTTCCGGTAGCAGCAATAATCTCTGCTTCTAAAGAGTGTGGCTTTAGAGAACTCTTCTGACACTATTAAAATGCTGACCCAGGGTCACACCAACCTCTCAGCATCCTGCTGCCTCTATTGATGTGCACCCAGCACTACTCCAAGGCCCCTCAGCATTCCTCCCTGCTGACGCCAGTGGGCTGTTTGGGTGCTGATGGCCAAAGGCAATGCAAATGCTCAAAAGTATGCACTTCAAATCGGCATGTAAGCTGAATTTCCAGTTTGAGCCCTCAGTTGAAGAAGCTGCTCACCACCACTGAATTGCTGGAACTGGGGAAAAAAATCATCCTTACCTGTGTGCAGGTCACTTTCTGTAACAGTGGTCCATGAATTGGGACAGGTAATGACTGGTGAGCATCTCTGCACCCTCCATCTCAGAGGTGGCTTTAGGTTCTCATCATGCTTTGTTCTGTGCCATTATTTATGTTGTAGGGAGGTAAAGGCTGGGTAGGTGTGTTTTCTTGTCTGCAGTGTTCATATGAAGACAGCACCGTGGGATATGTAATGCAAAATGGCATCTCTTCTCAAATGTAGTCCAAGAAGAGGTGGTGTTGGCTTGGTGCAGATGGGCTCTCTCCACATCAGAAAAGAAAGAAAACCAAATTCTTGCTCTGAACAAAGCAGGCTGGGAGGCCACAGGCTGAGCACCTAAGCATAATCTGAGCTCTCAAGGTTGCTCTGACCAGCTGTCACCCAGGAACACGTTATCAGCAGTGGTACGAAGGAGCTCCCACTTTGACAAGTCAGTGCTTTCCATCAAGAAGTGGTTTTGTCAGACCGTTAGTGTGGGCTGGAGCAACTGACTTGAGCTGACAGCAAAGAACTGAGGCATATGGGATGTTCAACCTCTTTCGTGAGCTCGTGCAAAAAGGTTGTGGCAGGCTCAAGTTGAAACTGCATGCCCTCTAGCAGCAATTCTTTTTGCTTTTCATGCTATCCAGTAATACATTTCTTTAGTAGAAGCAATGCAGGGACAGTAGAGTTGCCTCTGCCCTACCTGTTTCCTTTGAAATCTGCGTGCTCACTGCTGAGCAGCACAGGCTGGATCTTAAACATTGCCACCCTGGGGAGTGCTGTGAGAACAGAAGGATAATTGCTAGAAGTTGCCTTATGAGAAGAATCCATCACTGCTCATGAGTTAGTTTGCTGCTTTTGACCCTGCGTGTCTTATGTCTGAGAGCTGTGACATTTCTTGGTTGTTGGATGCTCACCTGCTCCATGATGGGTCATGCACAGGGAAGGAAGGCAGGGACATATAGCAGAGAGTTCCCTGGGCCCTGCAGGAGGTGATAACTCCAGGTAATGAAGCGCAGTCTGGTTTGTTTCTCTGCCTAAATCTGATTCTCCTGCTGCTACAAATTCATCAGCTTATGCATCAGTGCCCTGCCTAGTGCCCCTGGTAATTTTAGCCACAAGATTTCCTTAGGCAACTGCATCCTATGGTGCTTTCTGTGACTATGATACTCTATTGCTAAATGAACAACATTAACAGCTGAATACCCCATGGCTGAACAGTCAGCTGCAGTTTGCACTTGGAAGGATTTGGCTGGGATGTCTCATAGAATGGCTTGTATTGGAAGGGACCTTCAAGACCATCCAATTCCAGCCTCCACTTTCCATGGTGACAGGTAGGGGAGAGAATGAGTGACAGCACTTGGAAGTGGCAGGGCTGGATAGGAAGATGCTGAGTGCAGTGCTGCATCCTTGGGATGTCAGGGACAGTGGGACCAGCCTGGGTACACCAGGAGGGCTGCAGCCCTGTGCCCTTCCTCCCATAGAAGCACTGCTAGGGGTACAACACTACTCCACTCTTCTTCACAAAAATTAAACCCCACAGCTCCAAGTGAAAAGAGCCCAGATCCAGCCCACAGTGCAGCACTCATCTCTCCCTTAGCTGCTGAAAGCTGTGTCTGAGTTGATTAGTAACAGACAAGCTGCTTGACTATCACACCTCTGCTAAATTAATGTGGTGAAATCATACCAGTGCCACCGCACTGCTTCCCAGAGATGGCAGCCTGGAAACGCTTCCAAATGCTCTGTGTGTGTCTGCATGTTAGCTGGGAGGATTCAGGGGAGCAGGACTGTCCTTAACTGAGCAGGGACCCCATAGCAGAGATAAGGAGTGTGCTGTAACTGTACAGGACATCACAATTCTGTGTTGCAATGGGAAGAGGCAGAAGAATATATCTGCTGGTCTTGCTTCTAAATTTTTTGCTATTATCCTCTTGGCATCTTGCAGTTCGTATCTCTAAAGCTGCTAATTTTGTTCCAGGAAATCTTCTTTGTTCTGTGCTGCAGCGAGCATACACTGCTAAATGGAGTCTCCGCTTCAGCAGCCGTACATCAGCATTTTGCATGTTCCCAGTGCTAGGAGAAGCAATCAGAAAAAAAAAAAAAAATATCCAGGCAACATCTTGATCTCAGTTCTGCAGATGAACTCCGAGCTATGTACTGAGATTAAAAAAAGCCAAGTGGGTATTTTTGAAAAGATGATGTTACTGTTTTAAATAACTCATGATGAAGGGCTTGCAGAGTAGGGAACAGCATCCACCTATGCTTGAAATGAAGGGTGCTTGACTTCAGTCAGAGCTCTGCCGGGCTGCAATGAGAGCCTTTTTCTACATGCTGCCAGCCGCTGAATCCTTCCTGTCTCTATGAGATACAGCATCTCTTTCCATTTAAATTTGTACCTCCGCAGTGCAATTTTGCAAGATGCGTTGATGTACGAAGCACAGAAGGGCTCCCAAGCAGGATGAAGTGCTCCTCTCTGCTGTAGCTGAGCCTTGAATTGCTGAGAGATGGAGAGAGTGGTGGCAAAAATTCAGCACGGCTCAGCGCAATCCTGCTGATGAAGGAACTAAAACTGGTCCTGCACATGGAGCTGCGTGGGGCAGGGATGGGGGTTGGTGTGAGTGCAGTTTCAGAGTTGGGAACATACATTATATGATGACATTGTGTATCTCAGATTTGAAATACAGCAATGTTGGAAGACTTTTCAAGGCAGTGGATGTGACCAAGGACTTCATCAGGCTTTTGCTTGCTGATCTTCTGTACTTTTACAGAAACTGCACAAAGTGCCCTTTGTACCACGTTTTTGGGCACTGTTACTGATTGATCTTCACTGTCTTGCTCTCTACCTGTCCCCCTTGATGCTCTGCATGTGTTTCAATATCCTTTTGGTCTCTTCTTAAGAAGCTTAAAGACTAATCCTACAAGTCGTCCTGGCGTCAGCCACTGTTCTTGCCCTTCTATCGCTCTCTTTATCCCATAGGGCTCTTCTGTCTGGAAAGCAGTGGAAAATTAATCACTCAGATAAAATTACATAGTATAGAGCGTGGACCAAAGCTTCTTGAAAAATGCTGTCTGTGATTGAAGATCCTGATGTACAATGGGTGACTTTTTGTGGGAGACATGTAGTGGCCAAATGGGAGCTGTAAAATGCATCTCAATTCTCAATTAACGCAGATTAACCCCTTTAGTGTTGGCATATTTCTAGCAGGTTGTTAGAACTCTGTGAACTGAGGCAAAAGAGTTAAAGAGGAATATTGAGGCATTGAGGTTTCCCTTGTCTGGGGAAGTTCTGTCCTTCTTCTTATTGTTTAGTGTTTATTGCACTTTTATCATTAGTGTTCTATTTGTAATGTCAGCTCAATTTTTACCCTTTTCAGAGCGCATTCATTAAAGCACAGCAGGTGATTTTGGCTTCTGCCTGGGCTCTGTCCTTCCATTAAATGGAAAAGGATCAGGATTTTACTTCTAAAGTTGCACAGGGTAACAGGGTGGTCCCCTTCAGGTGTTAGTGCTCACATAATGTGACCAACCTTTCCTCTAAATACTTGGTGTCACCCACTGGGCTAAGCTGCAAAAATAGCTGTCGGACAGCCTTTGGAGCAAAGGCTTCAGCTCTGAGCTTGAGCAGATGGCTGGCTCCATAACTCATCAATGTTTTGAAAAAGCAAGGTTGGTTTGTAGGCCTAGGGTCATTTAATGGCTGTGTACCAACATCAGAATGTGTTCCTTCCTCGCACCTTCATCTCATCCATTTCAACTTTTGGTTCAGGGTTCAGGAGTTGAGTGATCTCTGCCTCCTGCAATGGATACACAAAATGTTAGAGCTCTGCATCTCTGTCCACGAGCATTGTCATAGACAGTGTCTCTGCCTATGGATTTTATTTCCCTTGAGGAGAAGAAGAAAACGTTTTGAGACTAAGTGCTCAGGATCCAGGAGCAGAGATTCAAATGTACTTTCAAAATAGTGCAGCACATCCTGATTTTTTATTTATTTACTTTTTTTTTTTTTTTTTTTGTACTCTCATGATTTTTGACTATTTTGTTATTAATACGTCGGGATTTCTGCCTCTCTCTCCTTGCAGTCAACAAATACGTGGTCCGAGTTTTCACGGGCGAAGTCAGCGGCAGTGGAACAGATGCAGATGTCTTCATTAATATCTTTGGAGAGAAAGGAGACACAGGTATTCAAATGCAAATCATTTCCTAAAATACCTCTTCCTGCTCTGCAAGCCTGCGATCTGCACAACGCACAGCAGCAATCTGGCAAATGCAGAATGATTTGGCTGAGTGAAAAGCACAGCACATGGCCTTGCGAGCACTGCAGTTCCTTACATCCACAGCCCCTGGAAGCTCTTGTTGCTGGGCTTTGAACACGACTGTGGTTCCTATCACAGAAAAAAAACAACCCAAACCTTGGGAAAACACACCACTGGTATAAACCAGTATGATGGGCACCAGACTGCTGAAGGACCCTGCGTCAGTCATTGTGCTATTGATACTGCATGCAATGTTCAGTGTCACGGGAGAGGCAGGGACTGGACTGCACACTGGATCCGTCTGGGTCCATCTGTTCTCACTCAGAGATGGGGCTCAGGGTTACTTTACCAGGTGTCTTTTGAAGATCTCTAAGAAGGAGATTTCACAGCCTCTTGGGTCTATGTCCTTCCTCTGGCCCTGGGAGGATGATATTGCCCTTTTCGTGTGGAACAGTCTGTGTCTGAACTTGTACAGACATTTATAGATATAATTGAACCAAGGTTCGTATTAGCTGCTTTTAAGTTATTGGTGGTGTTTTTCTGTATGTTTTGTTTGTATGTTTTTAATGTAGATAGCATTACAACGGTGGTCCAGAAAATCAAATTTAGTTTTTTCAAAGTCTTTTTAATAGAACGGTAGTAAGAGAGGTGCCCAGACCAAATTCTGTCTCACACTATGGAGAGGAACATGTGGAAACTCCTGGAGACTCAGCTAACAAACATTTTCTCTCTTCTGTACATCACATATCCTGTCAAAATCAAGAAGTAATGATGTGATGCCTGCCAAGTGTCCTTGAGCAGATTATGAAACCTAGTGGGGAGGGCTCGCTGCTGATTAACTCTCCAGACAGTCACAAGGAGATCCATCTGATCTCACCAGAGACATCTGAAAGTGGGTGTGTAAACCTCAGACAGTTGTCCAGGCACCGTGTAAAACCTGCACAGAAGGGCAACAACTCCCAAAAGTGATTCATCCCCTCCCCAGGTGAGTGGGATCACAGATTCAGCAGGTTGCCTCTGGGCAGACCCAATCCTCACACGATAGCATGGGAGCAGTGCAGGATGCAGTGTTGGTCAGTGCTTTAATTCTTTTCATACAGAGAAGCTCCTATGAGATCTGGAAAAACCAATATCCCATGTCAGGTCCTAATAAGAAAATAAATCCTTCCTGCGTGATGCAGCAAAAAATCTCATGCCCTGAAATATATAAATCTGCAGCTAGTGGCCAAACCTGTTTTAAATCAGATTTTGGTGATTAGGAAAAGAAAATATAACAGCCATCTAGATATATATTTCCAAAAACTCTTGATGCTCTAAGTAACTGTGACATTAAGGTGAAAATCCTGGTCTTTTGTGTGCTCAATACATGATACCTTTTTATTGAAATATAAAGCTCTCTGCCTTTGCCTTGTATCCTGGCTGCAGGGAGCTGGTGCCTGGAGAGCATTTGATTCAGTCAGCTGTGGCATTCCTATATACTCCTTTGGTTAACAGTTTTTATTATTTTTACTCCTTTCAGGGGTGAGGAAACTGGACAACGACAAAGACAACTTTGAAAAGGGAGCAGAGGACAAGTTCACACTTGATGCTCCGAATTTGGGCAGGTTGAGAAAAATTAATATAGGTCACAATAACAAGGGTGGCTCTGCTGGCTGGTTTCTTGCAAAGGTGGGTTACTCCTCTGATCTTTAATGCAAGCCTGCTGTGGGACCAAAATGTCCCACTTCTCACCCTCTCAGCAGTGCCACGAAGGCACCAGAGCCTAAGAAATATATATTGAGTCAGTTCACCCTGGAAATTTGCAGAGACTTATAGTTTGGGCAAATTCAAGTGATTCTTCTTGGCACAGCAACAAATACATGCCTGCCACAAAGATTCCTTTCTTCCTCTCCTCGTTTCCTCTATTTTTTAATATCCTGCTCTAAGACTTGAAGATATGGCAGCTTTTAGTAAAAGAATACACAAGAAGGAGAAATCAATGACTTTCCTCTTATCTCTCTTTTTCCCTCCTTCCCCCCCCCCTCGATGGTGTAGTTTAACATAGCTGGCTGTAATCCACTGAAGATCTGACCTAGATAAAAACCTGGATAACTAGATAACAATTGATGTAACACCAGTGCAAATATTAGCATATGCATTTCCTCCATCATGATACACTGCACTAAAAGTTATTGTGTTGGTTGTCTACCAGAAACACAAAATCTGTGCTCCTTGTGATAGGTGAGTGGGGGGGGGAAGGGGAGGAGGGGAGGAGGAAGTGAGAAAAGAATCCTTCTCACAGCACAGATGTGGTGTGCATGGCTTGCTTGTTGATGCTGGTTAGGTAGATTAACCCCCAAAGCCCATAGCAGGAACTGGTTGCAGCCAACACCTTAGTTCTGCCTCATAGCTGCTGAGATTTTTGTAATTGAGTAAGAAGCAGATTGACCTCATAAATTCAGATGGCAGTCTGGAAGAATGAGCTAAACCATGTCCCAGTTGTTTCCTACTGCTAGTTGATGCTTTTTTTTCTAATACTCTCCAGTATTTGGGTTCTGTGTCATTCACAGCGCTGAATGAACTCGCTAAGCAGCATTGGAAGTTCTTATTTTTTTCTTGTGTTTTCAATGAAGCGTATATTTAGTACTGGTTTTCTAAATACAGGAATAAATACATTAACAGGAACCCAAAAAGGATGAACTGGTAGAGGGTGAGCTGAGCACTGATGCTTCTCTTGAACTTCAAATGTTTTAGCACAGTAGTGCTCTCTCATAATGATAATCCCAGCCCTGGCAGGCACTGATGTCCAACAAGAGGTACAGTGAGAATCTGTTATGCTGCAGGCTGTAGAACAGTGTGGGATGAGTGGCAGGATGGGAAGCTCTGGTTGGATAAATAAGTCGGGAAGGACAGAATCCAGATTCTCCCTTCTTGCTGTGAAGGGGAAAAAAAAAACAACAAGGACTTCCTATCCCTAATAGTGAATTTTCACTTCCAAAGACGTAAGCTGCGCAAGCAAATAGATTTTCACAGAATCACAGAATCACTGAGGTTAGAAAAGGGTTCCAAGATCCCCAAGCCCAACCCACCATGCCCACTGAGCATGTCCCCAAGTGCCACATCTCACGGTACCAGAACACCTGCAGGAATGGGGACTTCCCCACCTCCCTGAGCAGCCTGTGCCACTGCATCACTGCTCTTTCAGAGAGTAAATTTTTTCTAATATCCAATATGATTTTTGGATTTCTTGTTTTCTGGATGAAAATCTTCACTCCTTTTTACTGCGTATTCAAAATACATCAGTAACTCTTATGGCAAACTTCAGGAATGGTGCTAAGAAAAAGGTGCAGCAGGAGGTGTAAGAACCTCCAGGTGGATAACACTGGCTTAATTTAACATTAAAAGTGAAGGTTGTTCCCTGACTTGTTTCAGCAGAATGCCTCCTGAATAGAGCACTGAGCCAAATTCTTCCAAAATAGAAACTATTCCTACCACAGGGTTTCAAGGCTGTCTTTGCAAGTGTTTCCGTCCTGTATGAATGGGATAAGAAAGTATTACTGGGTCACACAAGCTGATCCAATGGTCTTGATTTGTCCTGAAATTCCTTGGTATTATTTCATAACAAGGCTCTAAAACAGAAAGAACGAAGACAGCCTGTTCCCAATGCAGAACAAAGAGCTGCCATTCAGCTGATGGAGAAGAGTAGCCAGCAAAGGGCTCTGGAGGAAAGGAAGACAGGCCAGCCAGCTGGTCCTGCTAGCAGAGACATCTGCTCTCGTAAGCTGCGAGAGATGCAGATTGAGTTCAATGGAGGAAAAAAGAAAAAAGCCTGGTTATCCCTCACTGATTGTCTGAAATCCTGTCAGCGCTAATTAGGGAGTGGAGAGGGAACTGCCTGAGAGTTGAATATATTGAATATCAGGTGAGAGTGTGAGCATTCAGCGTCTGTTCTTCCACCACCTCCTCGTCTAACACCTTCATCTCTTCCACATGTGTTTTGCAACGTGCTGTTTCTTTCTCCCAGGTGATCATTGAAGACATTGGCAATAAATGTGTGTACCAGTTCCCAGTTGGACGCTGGTTTGCTTTAGATGAAGATGATGGCAAAATCCAGAGGGACATTCTTGTTGGGGGTACTGAAGCCACAGGTAAAGTCATGTTGAATCCATGATGGGAAATGCAAAGATACAAAGGTCTAGCTGTTGCTTCCAGTCACATTTGCCCTACAAGAGCAAATGCCAGAACTCCTGCAGTGGGCCAGCTGTTGGTGGCAGACAATTCTGTGCCTGAATTGTCATCCCGTGTCCACTTGCACATATACCTGGTGAATCCATGCAGGACCTACACGCTGATCTGTCATGCGATGCACCTGGATGACGGAATGATAGGCAAGGATGAAAGATTCATCACATGCTTCTGCGAGTGCTTCACCAGCATTCAGAAAGCAGACAGCTATTCCCACAGCCACTGTGGTACCTCACAATGATGCATATTTATTGGCTGGGGAGCCATGCATTCTTTTACAAAACAAGAGTGGTGTTGTGGGTGCAGAATCCCAACTGCAGGACTCAGGCTGGGAAGAGCAGGAGGAGAGGTGAATGTCATCTTCCGACCAAAACCGTGCAATTTGCTTACTAAAAGCTTCTGCCTATCTTGTACCATTTCTAAATGTGCTCTCAGGTGTTCAGTTGAACATATTCCATATGCACTGCAAAAGACATGCAAATACAATCTTTAATGTAAACTTCAAATAGAGGGAAGGTTGTCCTGTAAAGAGTTTTCACTTTTTGATGTTTTCACTTAGTCCAAAGGCCCCGTTGACATTTCTGGGTAATGTAGGAAAAGGAAGGACATAGCTTGAATCCCAGCTGTCTTATATTTGGTTCCTAAAACAGTAAAGCAGATACAGAGGTGTCTCCTTATTCGACAACATGACAAATGTCTATAATATGCTTGTCGAAGAGCTTTCTGAGAAGCAAAGTTTGTATGAGGAAACAGCATCTTTCCACTCTTCAAGCACTCCCTGACATATTGGATATTTGGGATCTTTCAAAATGAAGCAGTTTAATTGTCAATTCATTTCTTTTCTTCACACAATTGTCACCATATGGTGATTAAAAAAACATTTTTTTTTTCCCCACTGGGCTGTATGACAGGGAGTTTGTCAGCAAAAACCTGCTTCTCAGACAGTCTGAAGGTAGCTGTGCGTTTCTTGGGAGTATGTGTGGAATAAAAACAAGTGAAGCGAGTTGAAAGTTGAAAAGACCGGTGGGAAAGCAGTAGAGACCAATGTAAATCCAACAAAAAAATCTCAACTTCGTCTTTTTTTTCCTCTCGTTTTTTTTTTTTTTCTCCCTGACCAAATTCCTAATTCCTCCAGGTATTGTGTACAATGTTGCTGTAGTGACGGGAGATATCAGAGGCGCTGGCACAAACTCCAAGATCCACGTAATCCTGCATGGCTCCAAAGGCTTAAAGAACAGCGGGACGATTTTCCTGGAAGGAGGTGAATTTGAGCGCGCCAGGACGGATCTCTTTAACGTGGAGATAGCGTCTCTTCTCAGTCCTCTCAGCAGGGTCACCATTGGGCATGATAATTGTGGCGTCAGCTCTGGCTGGTATTGTGAGAAGGTGAGACTAAGACAATTTGCAGCTCAGGCTGTTTCCTATTCATAACTTGACCCCAATGATAAAATAGGCTGCCTTTATTTGGATGACAATATCCCCACTTTAGCAAGTCAGTATTATACATAATGCATGGTAGTAGCTGATTGCCTCTAAGGCGCGTGAGATGTATAAATCAATCAACTACTAATTGGGTTGATTGTCTCTTTGCAATCAAAAAAAATATAGAAAGATGATATTTTGCTCAGCACCAAAAGCATCTTCAGAGGTTTGCCCAAGGGGCCAGCCTGAATCGTGGTCTTGGATTGTGCTGAATATTTCAAAGCTCTCATCTATATCCAGACTTCCCTGAAGTTTTCAATGCTGCTTTGGTGGCCAGAAAAAAAGTGGTTGACTACCTCTGTTACTGGGAGGTAGTGGAGAGTTATGGCACGTGGATTGTGTACACTACCAGCAGGAGCTAATGGCAGGGAAAACAGGGAAGCAGCAGCCTGCACAGAAGCTGTGAGGAGGTTTAAGTTTTCCTGGAAAACAAAACTGGCCTAGGATGCATTTGAAAGCTTTTTGTATCTTGTATTTTATTGTAAAAAATCTACCATGGACCAGTGTGGTGGAGGGTCTGCGCTGCAGACTGGACTGCAGCTACACTGCCTGTTAGTGCTCCTATTCCCTTCCCTGGTGCTGTTTTGCCTCTTCTTGGATGATCCACTTTGGTGTAGTTTGGAAAAGAGGGAATAACAAGATGGAAAGGATATGCTGCAAATTGCTGGAATTGTTCATGCTGGTCCACAAAACCTGGCTTTGAGAGCAGGACCAAGAATTTCAGGTCTGTTTTTGCATAAATTGCTTAGGCTGTCAATATCATGGTCTTGTAGTCTACCAGTAATGGAATATTCAGACTCACCTTGCCAGTCTCTTTTCCAGGTGGTGGTTTACTGCCCATTCACTGGTATTGAACAAACCTTCCCATGTGGGAAATGGCTGGATGAAGATGAAGGAGATGGCCTCATAGAGAGGGAGCTCTATGAAATGGTCTCCCTGCGCCAGAGAAGACTCAAAAGTAGGTTCAAGTGCCCCATAGGCTCCTGAGACACCACCTGTCCCCATCTGACGACACCCAGCATGGGATACACTCAGTGCAACACAGATAGGCCCATAGTCGGGTGGATGCTGAACTGAATTGAGCATTATTTTCATAGAATCACAGAGTTACCTGCTTTGAACATTCTGCTTTGGGAAGTTTTAAGAAAAGAAAAGAAATAAAACAGCTTAAAAATATATTTAAAATATTTTGAAGAAGTGCACTCATTTTCCTATAGGAAGGAATTGGACCCATCAACCTTCCTAGAGTTACTGAGCTTCAGGTGCTGCAACCGCCTACTCACCTTTGCAGATAAGCTAGGCTACATTTACACCGGTAAAATAGAGGAAAAAGGTACCTGTTCCAGATGGAAACAAAACCTAAATATACTAAAAAGAGAAACCTGAGGGAAAACAGGAAGAAAACCCAAGCCGGTAATCATGCAGGCAGTCTTGTTCATGCTTCCTGTTAACTTCAACATTTCCACTTTTGGACATTGAAGAAAAAAAACATCTCTCAGTCCTGTCCAGCTGCCAAATGTTTCTCTCATGGCACGCATATTCTGCGTTTTAAGCCTATTCTCTAGAGGGAGGCAAGCACACGTGTTTGTGCAGAGAAGCAGCCCTGGAATAGGCACTGCTCCTTCATCCATACACTGCTCCAGTGCTCAGCCACGAGTTTTGCACCAAAGCTGGGTCACCTGTGTGCAAGAAAAACATTTTAATTAAGATAACAGACGTGATTGAGTCCGTGTGCTTCAGGGTGGGCTCCTGCCTAAACAGCAGTTCATTTAAATAAGCTTTATCTAAATGTTTGTCAGTGTTACAACCACATCACGCCTGCCACTCGGTCCATTTAACTGAGGCATCTGCAACCTTTAACCCTCTATTATCAGCTCTGATTGTTATTGACAGACTAATTCCCCTGCTGCTGCAGTGCAGGAGATAGACAGAGAGCATTAGCCCTGAGAAATCCGTGACCTTTAGCTGCCAGATTACAGGAGTGTAAGACTTGGAGTCAGACAAGACCCGTACTGTCATCTCGCCTCTCTCCCCGTGTGTGCAGGACTGTCCCTTTCTGTGAGCTGATCGATGCTGGGTTCATCCTTGCGTTGGGTATCCATGGTGAAGTCAGTCCCGGAGCAACATCTGCACATTGCTCCCCAGCAGGCGGAAGCTCTATCAGCATTTAATCCTGGTGCGAGCCCCCTTCCCCATCCCTGCATACACTGCCTCTGCATCCCCTCAGCAAGAGGTCAAGAGGGCCAAACCCAGCAGACAGAGAAGTCCCTGCTGTCTCCGCTGCCCCTTGTTTCTTCCCCAGGAGACCAGGCTGCTCTATCATGTGGTACTCACTGACTTGCCTCTGCCTTGTTTCTGCTCAGATAAAGCTGGCTGGTGATTTTCACAGGAGGCTCTTTGTGAATGTTATTCAAGCGGGGGTGAGACTTTTTTAGAAAGAAAGTTTGATCTTCCCCCTCCTTTTTTTGGGGGGTGGCAGTCACCTCCTTTTTTACAACCAAATGCTGAGTAGATCAGTAAAAATTTAATTTGTATGCACGTCATCATACTTTTATATTCCATTCCGGGCTCTGAAGGTCAACCTGTGCTCATGTGGTCTGAGGCATACCAAAAAGGTTAGCAATTCTTTCATTAGGATTTTTTTAATAATTCAGCTGATGTCTGAGTTGGGAAGGAAATTTGTTCCTTCTTCTGTAGATGCAGCAAGGCCTGCAGATGTGAAGCATTACCAATATAGAGTGCAGATGAGGGGCTCTTAAGAAAATAATGTCACCTTGTCATATGCATCACCATCCTCTGACATGGAGAGGAATGTGAAGTTGTTAAGGATAACGGCCTTGCAGTTGTAAGTGCTGGAGAAGTATACAAAAATACACAGGTAGAGCATGTCCTTCATCTACCCTATTAGAAGTGTATGATATAGAAGATGGCTCAGCTGCAAATTGGTCATTTATGTGTTTTCCCATTTTTTTTGAAGTTGAAAAATAGAATTATAATTCCAGGAAATCTCATTCCCAGATGCTATGTAGGAGCTGATTTTCCTTCATTCCATCCAGCTATCTCTACAAGCGAGGGAAAAGAAAGAATTGTGTTTCTAAATAGAATGCCTTTAAAATTGCATTTTTAGCTAAAATAATTGATTCTTTTGTGATTCCATTTGTGGTTGGTTTCTTGGTGTTTTTTTTTAGAAAATCCTTGGTCTCTGTGGATCTGGACGAGTGACATTAAGAACGCAGGGACCGATGCCACCATCTTTTTCCAGATTTATGGAGACAAAGGAAAGTCAGATGAGATGAAGTTGGACAACAATTCAGACAACTTTGAAGCTGGACAAACCGACAAATTCATGGTATGAATCACGGGCCTGTGATAAATCTGGCCAAGTAAGGTTTTCCATGGTATTGACTTCAGTCTTGTGCAGAAAATCAGCAGCATGCAGTCCATACCTCTATGGTTTTTCTGAAATGGAGGTGAATTCATTCAGTTTGCTGGTGATGAAGACCATTTCCTCAGTGATGAATGTGGCCTGTCTTCTCCAAACAGGACTTTAGTTGTTGTTCCAGAATGCTCAGGTGGTGATGACTTCAAGTCACAGTGTGATAAAGTGAAGCAAATAGTTGTTACCTGCAGTCCCAGTTACTTTGCACTATTCTGTCCATTTAGATTGTGCCATTTAAATGGACATCAGCTTTTTACAGGAGTATCAATAGTGCTATTTGGTTATCTTGACTTCAGCTTCCTTGACATGACCCTCCATGAGCCCAAGTTTAGGGCTGACCTTAAAGCATACATTGAGTTTAGAGGCTGGGAGTAGCTGCCTTTTTTTCTTATCTCCTCTTTTCCCCTTCTAAGAACAGATGTGTTTCCAAAGGTTAAGTGGGGTGTAGTCAGAGAAAAATTTAGAAAACAAGGATTTCAATTCATGACTTAGCCAAAGCATCAGCAGCCATAACTGCCTACCAGAGGAAGAAGTCTGAAAAAGAGTTGATGCTCAAAGCAGGCTTTAGCCCTATTGGAAGGTTTCAAAGAGCTTTCATGATCAAGACTGTCTGAATTCAATCTGCATGTTGTCTTCTCCAGAAAAGAGTCCACAAGCTATTTTTGTGCAGTGGGTTTTATTACTTTGAAATAGCATTAGTATTTTAGTTTAGTTTTTGACTCCTCTCTGATTTGGCTCTTAAGAGATGCTCAGCGGTGTCTTCTATGTGGGTGCTTTGTTGACTTACAGAAATGGATAATACTCATTTTATTGTTTTGTTTTGTTTTTATGCTCTGTAGATTGAGCTCCCTGATCTGGGCACATTTTATAAGCTTCGGATATGGCATGAGAAAAGAAATCCTTTTGCTGGCTGGCACCTGGATAAGGTGAGAGGACAGTAAGGAAAGGCACAGCTGAAAAGCCAAATTGGTCAATTGTGTGCTATCAGTGCTGGACCACTGTGTTACTCAGCTGATCACTGAGTTTAATGAATTTCAGTTCTTTACAAGGGTAGATAATGGCAGGACATGGGGAAATGATATAAAGTTGAAGGAGGGAAGATTGAGGTTGGATGTCAGGGGGAAGTTCTTTTCAGAGAGAGTGGTGAGGTGCTGGAACAGCTGCCCAGAGAGGCTGTGGATGCCCCGTCCATCCCTGGAGGTGTTCAAGGCCAGGTTGGATGGGGCCCTGGGCAGCCTGGGCTGGCCTTAAATGTGGAGGTTGGTGGTCCTGCGTGTGGCAGGGGGGTTGGAGATTCATGATCACTGAGGTCCTTTTCAACCCCAGCCATTCTGTGATTCTGTGATTCTGTGTGCAGTGCACAAAGGTGCCTCCAATTACAGACTGTGTTGGCTGAGGGGTGAAGGTGGAAATCCTGCACGAAATTGAATTGAAGGAGAGTGCACTGTACCCTGAGAAAGAGTATGCATGGAGAGATGGATTCATTGCATATTTTTGGAGGAAATTCCTTGTCCCTCCCGTCCCACTCAGTAGTTCAGTCCAACTTTGATCTGTTTGACCTTCCATCAAATTTCCTTTGCTCCATCAGCAGTGATTACTGTGCCATCAGCCCTCATATAAGTCTGCAAGGGCAGCAAATTCATCTCCAAGCTTCACCACTACTCCTTCTCTAGCACTTGGAAGACTTTTTTCTGCACTTAAGAAAATAAACACTTTGCTTTGCAGCCGTAAATATCTGTGATGATAAATCACAATTTACCACTTAGGGATTTTTCTTCCGTGGGTCTAATGTGCTTTGACAGATTCTACTCTCTTGCATAGCCAGGGAGCCTGTGGAAGCATATACAGCCAACCAAAGCAACGGTGTTGAGAGCATCAAGTACTGCTGTGTCTCCCATATGGTGGGAGAAGATGTCTGAGTGGGGTCTTTATCAAAGGGAAAGTACTGATTATACTTTGGGCCAGTACCATTTAGTGATGAGCAAGAGTGCTCAGACCTTCCATGGATCTACATTTCTGTGAGTGTTTTTTCTGCACAGAATTAGTGTTTGGGGAGCCAAAAAGGATCTAGTAGCTTGTTTAAGACTCATTTTGGGCCAAGCTGTCTGAGCAAACATGGTGATGATGCCAAAGTCAGCCTCCTGTGGACAGCAAGTCTGACACTTTCAGCACTGAGCTGGCTGCACATAAATCCCACTGCTCTTGCATCTATTTTTACACCATGGAACTTCAGCTGAACACTGAACAATGCTTTTTTCCAGTCCTCACACATTTCGTGCTGAGATTACTTCACCTTTGTGCAGCCATTCACTTTCTACAACAAGAAAAAACATACTGATGAGATCAAAAGTCCACCTAGCTCCTATGTCATGTAAATGCATGATTACAGAAAGTAAGAACAAGCATTTATGCTACTTCCCCCTAGTATTCCCCATCTTTTGGCTATTCCCAGTGGAATGCTTCCTTCCTGAGCAGATCTACTAAATGCAAAGAGTTTAACAGATTTCTCTTCCATTTATTTGTTCAGACATTTCTTTCTCCCTTTGAACACTCAAGCTTTCAACAACCACAACAGATTTCAGCAAGAGCTTCACAAATTCATTACGTCCTTCTGCTTGCCTTCAACTGCCCTACCAGCATCATCTGATGACTGCTATTTCTTGTAGCAAAGAGAAATAACAGTGGATCCCTCTGCCTTTTCTATTCTACCTGTGATTTTAGAGACCTTTATCATTTCCTCTCTTTACCTGCTCCTCAATCTTTAAGCAGATTCCTACCTTATTTGCTCATTATTCATTTGGAAGCTACTCCTGATCTTTGTCAATCTCTGTTCCTGTTTCCTGGGTGCTTCCTAGTTGTGCAGTCTACTGGTTTTGGGTTGAGGGGATCAGAAATGCAAGCGCTGTCCAAGGGTTGCTCTGTGTTATACCATTTGTACAATGGTATAACAGTATTTTCCCCTTTTTTGTTTGCTTTTTTTCCCCCCTAATAATTCCTAATATTTGAATTGGGTGTGTTGGTTTTTTTGTTGATGTTGTTGTTTGTTTTTCCTCTTTTCTGTCGTGTTTTGCTCTGATTTGGTTTGTTTTTATTCTCAACTCAATACTAAGTTGGTATTTCCAGTCTGTGACTCGACCTCATTACTGAAGCTTAGAGCCAAGGTCCTGGATTTGTCAGTGCTACAGAAACAGGATCATAATGCTGCAAAGAAGCCAGAAAAAAAAAAAAAAAAAAAAAAAAAAAAGTATTTTACAAAGCACTTATTTATTATTTTTGCCCTCTAGTTTGGATAGGGTGAATGTTAGAACCCAGTCTGGCAGTGGCAAATGGCCATCCCAGCCTACTCAAATACTAGAAGATTCCTCTCTAAAAATTAATTCCTCCTGATGATGAACAACACGCATTAAAGGATTTAAAAGGACATGCATTATCCAGCACACCCTGCCTGCTTTGCACCCCGCTGTCCCCAGCTGAAGGCACACATTACCTGTGTTTGCACTGGTCACGATGTGGCGTATGACGAGCAATTACTCCAACCCACAGTACCCATAAAATCATCACAAGATGGCAGAGCAACTGGGGAAAAGACCAACAAAAGGGTGACAAAAGGCAGCGACAGCCTGCACTCGTTTTGGAGGGCACACACTGTAAGGCACGGCTCTGGAAGATGGTTTTCTCATTAATGCCTGTTATTTCTTTTCTGCGACCTGCTCCTGCTTCTCAGACACAAACCTGCCGGGAGCCGGTTGCTTTCTGTCTCTAAGCTCTGAACTCATGCGGTGTTTTGGTTTAATGAAGGTAACTCTGCTGAAAACACTGACAAAAGACAAATACTCATTCAACTGTGGTCGCTGGCTAGATATAAATGAGGATGACAACGAGATTGTGCGGGAGCTCCCTGCAGAGGGGTCTCTGGTGACTGAAGTCATGCCAGGTGAGAGCCATGGGTTCAGTGTTTGGGGCCTGAATAGAAAGAAACCCTCTTTGTCTGAACGATGCACGAGCAGAGCAGTGCCATTCAATTAGCTCCTCTTTCTGGCACTTTCTCTCTGCAGTCTTTTCTGTGTACATCATTAGCTGCATGAGGCATCAGAAATCCCAGGCTCTGGCTCTGAGCAGATTTCTCTCTGCTGGGAGGTGGGGGAGCTCTGCCCATCACACTGCTATTTCCAGAGCTATGTCTTTTTCCAACTTGTATTTTTTCCAGTCACTCTTAAAACATGAAAAGCCAGGTTTGAAGGGAAGCTCATATAAATCACGTTTAGTTGGAAAGCAATCTAAAATTTAACAATCCTTTTTGTACGTTAAAGTCTTCTTTAGCTATATTTATCTATCTACCTACTTATCTATTTATGTATTTACTCAGCTATATGTATTAATGTATAGATAGTTGCACAGAAGAGTTGTGCAAGAGCGTAGGCACCTTTAAGTGAACACAAGAAAACAGAAATTCTTACTGGGCTAATTATGCTCCAACTAAAGTTTTAATTAAGGAAAGTCTCAGAACTTTGGTGTTGTTCTCCTGAAGTTGTCGCTTCTGTTTGACCTTAGGTCACAAGGATTAAATGTACTTGAAAGAAGAGTTTTGGAAAGCAGAATGGCTCAATGTGGCCAGTGGGTTTTCTTTTATTTCCACTAACTCACCCAGTGGGTGTCCACACTCCATAGACCACGATTCCCCTCTTTTCTGAAATTTCTGATTAACTCAGTGATCTGCATGCAGCTGAGCTGCTCCTTAGAAGAGGAAGAGTAATTGTAATTGCAGATGTTATTAAAATGTAAATAAACTTGTTTTTGAAATGTATTTTTAATCAGCATGTGGAGAGGGCTGCTTGAGCTCAAATGCAGGCACTTCCCCATAAGGGGCAATTGTGCCGAGCAGAGCCAAAATGCAGCTCTTGTGCATTGGAAGGAAGGGAAGGAGCACTGCTCCTAGTTGGATGAAACCACAAAAACCCTCCCAAGTCATGGGTAATTCAGTGCTGCCTCCTTCCTGCTGGGAGAAGGAGCTCACTGCTCAGCAGGACCCTTGCTAAAGGATAGGCCTTTAGGGGAAGAAGGGTGTTTGAGTGTACAGAGGTCAGATATGAGGTGATCTGCATGAACCTGTCTGCCTTGGAGAAGGGGTAATACTTCCATCTGCCATTAGGCACTCATTTGGGAAGGCACTCAAGAACTGACATAGGCTGCCCGGAGAGGTGGTGGTGCTCCATCCCTGCAGATAGCCAAGGTCAGGCTGGATGAGCTCTAAGCACTGATGGAGCTGTGGGTGTCCCTGTGCATTGCAGGGGGCTTGGAGCAGATGACCTTTAAAGGTCCCTTACAACTCGTATGATTCCATGAAGAATCTCTGCACCTCTCCTAAACTCAGTGGTGCTGGTAAGGATGTGTTTTTACTGCCCTAGCTGTTCAGGTTTAATCCATTAACATTAACAAAGTGCTGCTTGCATGCACAGTTGCACAGGGAAGATGTGAGAATAATCTAGGGCTGCTGTCTGTCTCCTTTCCATGAATGTATATGGACTGAATTGTCATGCTGAAATTCTATCTGGAAATGCTTTCTTGTATGGCGTGGGAGGCCTTAGTTGTGGCCTCAACCTGGAAACATGGTTTAGTGGGCAAGGTGGTGATGAATTGCTGGTTGGAAGTGATGATCTCAGTAGTCTTTTCAAACCTTTACGATTCTGTGATTCTAAAGAAAAGTCTCAGAGGTGACAAGGAGACAAGGCACGGCCCAGCCTGTCATACTACAAGAGGCCTAAGGAGATGGAGCCAGCTGGGCTTATCCATCGCTATGCAGTCAACATAAATCACCCATTCCTTATGTGCCAGACCATTTGGTTCTTTTTAACTCTTTCCTTCTGCCATGCTCTTGCATATCAAAACAAAGGTTTTTCCCCAGAGAGGCTGTTAAGTGGTCCCTAGGCATGTCAGGAGAACCATGGCCAGATTCCAATGTAGCCACACATCCCAGGCTGTGAGGTTTACCAAAGGAGAGTGTAACTACATATATTACTTCAGGAGGGTTTTATGGGTTCTCTTAATATTTCAGGCCTTCCTTTTTTTTTTTTTTTTCCTTCTTTTCTTAGTGATAACTAGTGGAAGTGCAAGAGCCAATGCACATGCAGAAACTACCAGCTGAAAGAGCGAACTCTTAAAATCAATCGCGACTTTTTGAAAAACACAGTAAATTTAAATGGCAATTAATGGCGTTGTTGAAATTACTCTACTACTTTATGCCTCCACAGTGATAAAATACCGAGTGACAGTTTGCACGGGGATGGTAAGTGGCAGCGGCACGGATGCCAACGTCTTTGTCTGCCTCATCGGCGACCAGGGGGACACGGGAGACCGCGTCCTCTACAAATGCATAAACAACGTCAATAAGTTTGAAAAAGGCAACGTAAGTTCCAACAGCATCTCCTTAAGATGGGCTGGAAAGTGCGGATTAAAATGTGTGATGGTCGGTAGGTGTTTTCTGGGGGCTTTGCAAACTTGGCTGATTTCTCTGCTGTTTTGTCTAAGAGCAGTAGGGGGAAAGAAATCATAGACTGGAACTGGTTGCATTTGGAGGTCAGGGGCAGTGTACCCTTTCATGGCAATGCTATTTTCATGCATAAATGTCCTAGTTTGCTTCTGAGCTCGGAGTTGTGTCTTCAGACTGGGGAAGCTTTCTGGAAATACTTCCATCCTCCAGGAAAGTTGAGCCTGTTCTGAAAGCTGGAAATAATGAAGAGGTCAACCTGAAGCCAAAGTCCTTGCTGCATTAACAAGCAAATAATATGCAGATCTGATTTATGAGGTCAACCTACTTAATATGTTCCATTATGAGGCATGCTTTGGATGATAAGAGTTGGATTTAAATCAGTAAAATATACTCGGTCTCCTGTGGAGGACAGTTTGAAAATCTGATCACAAAACTGTATATTTTCTGGCTTCTGCATCATCATTTGATTGAGAATTGGGAAAAGAAAGAAAATGAAGATAAAATGAGGTCAGATTTTCAATACTGACCATTGGATTTAGGCTTCTTAAATATACATTAATGCTTCGGATTTGCCTTTGAGTGTTCAAAATTTCCAATTCTTCCCTGAGGTCACTGTGTTCTGTAGACTTAAAAAGAATTTTCATCAGGTTTATCTTGTCCTGATAAAATCTGTCAGGTGACACATGGCATTTACCTAGTCATAAAGTTCATTCTGCTTCTGATATGAAGGTTTGTGGATGAAGACATCGCAAACATTGTATTTTTGCTTGTGCATTTGTATAATTACTTTTTAAAAATTATTATTTTTAAAAAAGATGGTTCAAATTGTAAAGGAGAGTCATTATCTCAAATGGGAAGGTCTAATTCTGTTGAAATGTTGGCACAATGAGTCACATTTCTATATTAGTTTGAAGACCTTTGGTGGAGTTTCAGAGAGATGTTTGGTTCACAGAAAAGATATTTCAAACAAAGATAATCACTTTTTTTTTTTTTTTTTTTTTTCACTCTCACTGAGATGAGCAATAGGGTAGGTTGCATGAAATAAACAAAGGAAGATAGGAAGAATATTTCAGGAAAGGCTGTTCAGTGTGATTAATAATATCCAGACAATATAAAGCAAACTGGAATCTGATAATGAATAAGTGTTCTTTTGGCATGTGGAGCTGAAAGCTGGTGAGTGAATTGGAAGTTATTTAAAGATCGATCCTGACAAATTTAAGAACTCATACGTTTAGGAGACTTTATATCTACACTGATTAACTCAAATGCTCTGTTAAGAAGAAACATGGCTTAGTCAAGGTGGTCTTTAATTTGCAACTCTTAAAAACCAATAGCACCTGATTACTAATTTAACTTGAAAAGTTTGCTTGCAGATGCAAATTAAAGAATTTGAAGATGCCTTTAAATTAGACGTTTGCCCTGCTGCAGTTCCTTCCACTTACTTCGCATTAATTTGTATCAGCTATTAATAAGTAAGACGAACATCAGAGTGTATTGACTAAGACTGATACAGTGAGCTTTTGGTAACTTAAATCCTCATGCAGCAGTTTTGAGTTTGTAGCTAACACATATTTATGGAAGCCCATCATTAACAATGAAAACTGGGGCTGTCTTTTCAGTTGTCTTAATTTTGAGTCCCGAATAATAGAAGTAGTGAGGGTTGCGTTAATAATTACTCTACCCCAGCTGAACACCATCATCATCCACCAGGACAGTGGTCTAGAGTGACATGCTCAGGCTCTCCCAGAAAGCTGATGAGCAAGAGTTTGAAACGGGATTTCCTGCCTATGTGAACTCCTCAATAATCAAATTAGTTTTTTGGTTTTTTTTACAGTTGTGGAGGGCAAGCAGTGACATGGGAGATTTCAAATGCCTGGAGATCATACATTTATGAATCTAATATTCTACTTCTATCACAATATTCCAGCTTTTATTCTTTGGTAAATTAATTTGCACTTACTCCTTCATCTTGTGAGGAATTATCTTGCAGCATGCTCATGATGTTGGTTTGATTGCAGTAATAAATTTGAGTTGTCTGTTTGTTTTTAGGGAGAAATACTACCTTACCTTTTTGTTTTTCTCCCTCTCAAAGGCTGATGAATTCTTCGTTGAAGCAGTAACACTGAAGCAGGTGAGGAGGGTGAGGATAGGGCATGATGGCAAAGGAGGAAGCAGTGGCTGGTACCTTGCCAAAGTGATAGTGAGGGAAGAAGGACAGCCAGAAAGCGAGGCTGTGGAATTCCCCTGCTACAGGTACTGGAAACAATGGTTGTGCTTGCTAATCATGCCTCAAGCTATGCATTTGTCAGACTTTGAAGATCCTTGCTATTATTCCAAGACTGGAATTTTCCGAGCACAGCTTAATCCTTTTTATTTATGCATTCATTTATTTTTTGCTAAGCCTGAAAGCAAAGAGTGTGGACGGGGAGGTTTAGGATGCTGTTAACTCCCCTTACCAAGTGAACAGCAATCTGAATTGTGAACTTTTCATCAATCAGCTCAGTACTATTGGAAATTTCCAAAAGGCAAAATGCAACCTTCCAGTCCCATATATATAATATAATGGAATGGGTGTTTTTTTTTTCATGTTGGTAGAATGTAAAATTGTTCTACTGCCATCTTGAGAGCTTCTTGCATGAAGAGAAATGCATATCAGGAGTAGAGAGATAGTCAAAGAGCAAAGGGTTGTAAGTCAGCCCTATGAGTGAGCTATAGCTGTATTCTTCTCTTTCACAGACAACCAAAGGGCCAAAGAAAATGTGTTATAGTGAGGCTGCCTATGGATAACCCAGGTACAACATCTGTCCTGGCATTGACTGAGGTCTGCTTCCACATCCTGGCACAAACCAGAGATGACTGGCTGAAAATAAAACAAGCATTCAGGGTAGTTCAGTGTCCTGTACATTTCCATGTGCCCTCGAAGAAAGTCCACCCAGTAGAATGGAAATCCACTGAGCTTCACTTAACAGCAGCAAGTAGCTGTTCTAAAAAGCCTTCTCTAGGGGGACAACTGAAATTGTAAAACGCAAGCACGATTATTCTTAAATTGCAAACAAGGGTAAAATCACAAAGCTGATTACTTGTCTCTTGCCACTATGAATCAGGAAGAACACCACTGTAATCAGGGGAGTCAGACTAATTTAAACCAGGAGCTAGCTCCAGCCCCCCTGCATTGCTAAGCCATGCCACGTCAGGCAGCACATACGCTGGAGAGAGAGCACTGAGCAGCAGGTGCAATGTCATCGTGGCTGTGCAAAGCAAGCTGGCCTCTCCCTCATCAAAGAACAAACAATAGTTTTATGTCATTGCTGCCTTTTGATGCATAATTTCGTAACCACACATTTCACTGAGTTAAGCAACCAACCCTAGACAGGTTTTCAATTGTGCATGCAGTGTCTGTGTGAAGAGCTGCGCTGCTGAGGCTCTTCAGAAGTATTTCTCTGTCTAACTGCATTATGCAGCTGGCTCTTTTTAGAGATTTTGTTTTGTTGTTTTTTTTTTTTTCTTCTTGGTTGTTACCACATCTTCCCTCAGCTTGGAGTGTTGACCCAGTATCCTTGAGGTTAATTGGTTTGGTTCAGAAGAAGCACAGTCCACAGGCTGTTCCTCTCAGGCCAGGGATAAAAAAAAAGGAGGGAGAAAAAAAAATCCAAGGTCTTAAGTCCAAGATATGTGGGGTGCATTCAGGCTCCAAGTCATCAGTGATGGAATTCCACTCTTCCTACCTTTCTCACAGTCTCTTTTTCCGAGTGAGATCAGTACCGTTCATGTGGCTTCATTTGCTGTCCTTGTGCCAGCATTATCTCTTCCCCTCAGATTGAGAAGGTAACATGACTGATCGCCTCCATACACAGGGAAAGCTGCTCCCTATCTCTATCTTTGGTGCCTGTGTCTCTTGAGAGACAGGGGCATCATCGCAGAATACGGGTGTCGTCATGGAGTCGAGATATCTGAGGGAGAAGGTGCTCACCCACTGCATCCTCCGTGTGAAGGATAAGTATCTCCATGACCTGCAGCGTTTGGAGGTTCCCCTCCAGTCCTGTGGGCCAAGGACAGCTTGTATCCCCACTGCTTTGGCAGATGCTTGGAAGGACCGTCTTTGCTTGCTTCTTCAGAGCCAAGATGTTGAAGAAAGCTTGGCCAAGAAGAGCAGCCTTCTCTTAGTGAGCCAGTGCAGTGAGGTTAGTTAGCCAGTGTAAGCCAGACTCCATCCCAGGGATGCTTCCATTTCTGCTTGGCTAGTCTGAGGCCAGCCAGTGGACATGCTGATGTTTTCATTGTCTCCATCTCCAAGATGTGACTAACTTCAACTCCTGTAACCTCTTGTTGCTGTGCCCTTACTGAAAGATACTTCACTGACTTTTTGCAGCTTAGCTGCTGCTGGAAGTCAGCTTAAGGACAAAATACCTTCCAGCAGAAACACATCTCACCTGTGCAGAGAGCTCCTGATGCTTCTTACCTCTGTAAAAACTAGACTATTCTGGCATATGGAGAGAAGATGTTATGACAGAGAGCTGGCTAAGCAGTTTGCACTACATCCGATTTCCGTATGACATCCATATAGATCTTCATTGCATATAACTCACTGAAATCTCTGTTCTAGTTTTATATATATTCATACACATGGTTATGTTTTGTCTTTTGATTTGAAAGGGTTTTTTTTTTATGACTCTATAGGAACATCTATAACCTAATAGTCACAACAGCTCAAGGAGAAGAACTCTGTCTTAAGGGGAGCCAAAGGAGATGAAGAGAAGATAAGTGGATTAATTGTGAATTTGTGTCAGGCTCAAGATGAGTACTCAGAAATGATGACTCCCAGGCCTGTGCTTTCAAACTCTTAAAACAGTTGGCTCAAAGAGAATGGCTTGTAGCTCTTTTTAGAGTCAGTGATATTTAAAATGGTCATTTGATGTTTGCATGTATGGAGAAAATACAACTTCTCCAAGAGTTATTTGCAGAATTACTAGTACCTCATTTGGGTGCATTGCAGTATTATTCCTCCTTTGTGACCTCATGAGACTATAATATCCATGATTATTGGAGCCGAATCTCAAATCCTCTATGGAAGTCCAGGAATGGACTTGCTGACGTTCTCTATAATAGCCTATTTTTCATAATATTTATATCCCAGACCGAAATGAATTTTCAATCAGGTAGTCATGAGTTCATGATCGGATACAATTTCACATGCTATAAATTATTACAGTTCTACTGAACTCTTCAGTAATGCTTAGTTACATTTTTTTCTAAGCATATGGACTGCAACGTCCCACTTTTTCTCCAGTAAAAGAGAACATAATTAATTCCCTGAAGAACAACAGGCAGGCCATGAATGAATGATGCACCAGGAAACCCCAATGAAAGAACATTTAGTCAGTCAGGTGCCAAAGTGCTCATCATACCAAGGATCCAGAGAAAATTCCTTGAGTTTCACTGAATACACTACAAAATCTAATTTGTACACATCTGTGTACATACATTGTATTTGAAGACGTACACAAATATGTCTGAATTTGTCGCACTGAGTGATATGGTTTTGTGGACATGACAGTGATGAGTTGACAGCTAGACTTGATGATCTTAGCAGCCTTTTCCAACCTTAATGATTCTATGATTCTATGAATTTGTCTGGATGTGCTAATCATTCTGGTTGCACACAGGCTGTCATCTACAAGACTTCAAATGATACCATTCTAATTTTTTTAGAGCATCCGTGACTCCCTGGACCTACAGACGTTCATGCTAGAGTGTCTTTCATGTAATATTTCTGCCCACTTTGGGTTACTGGACGTATCATTCTTTTTAAAACTAAGTTCTTGATATGCCCTTGCAGAAGCTGTAGTGGCATGTGAATTACATGCACTGAAACTGTACTGAAGCTAAGCAGACTCTGGTAAAATGAAAGAATATTTTGACAGGTCTTTTGTATGAGGAATATGATAGAACTATGCTGGAAAATTCCATTTTCTGTTGCCTGAAGTATTTATAATGTGTCAATCCATTTGAGTTCAGAGGAAGACTATAAGCCCCTGGTTGCAGTCTGCTGCTCAGTGATATGCTATTGGAAATATGTTGGAGTAAATTTAGCGTATTGCAGCACATGCTGAAGTGAAGGAATACAATAGCATTGTTCATCCAAATACTTATTCTGTCACTAGTTAAAGTCATCTTCTTGAGAAAATAATGCTATTCTCATTGCTGAAACAACCTAATGAGCCACAGCCTTAAGCCAGTTCTGCTGATAATCCTCCATTTCCAATCCAAAGCAAACTCCTCTCCTTGCCATCCGTAGCTGCCAATGTTGGTAGAGGGAAGTTATTTACCTAGGCACACATCCTCCTTTATTGGATGCATTATTCTTGTCCTTCCTCGCTGCTGATACTATACTGCACACAGAGATCTGTTTCTTGTGGAACATGTTTGCATCCTGCCAGGTTGGTGGAAAAGGGTGATTGTCCCCGCTCCATCCCTAAAACATCAACAATGGTGAAGGTGAAAAAAATGAACAGCATGTACACTGGCAGCAGAAACTGCAGCTTTCAGGGCACAAAGAACAACATCAAGACAGCAGAAGTTTATTCTAGCTTATGGCTTCTGCTTTCCTGAAGGCCATGCTGAGTTCAGTGGTCCTGGGATGACTGAGTTTGGTTTATTTGGTCTTCTGAGTATACAGAAGAACCTTGTCTTCTGTATGAGATCCCACAACATTTGGATACGTGTCCAAGGATGTGAATCCTTAGCCAGCATCAAGAACTACATGACAGGAAGGTATTAAGGACCAGTTCTACCAGGTAAAATTCATTCCTCAAACCCCAAAATATCAATTAATGTAAAGCCTTTTTCCTTTAGGACTTGATGTCTCAGCATGCTCCTCTAATGCTCTCCTTGTACTTCACCCTTACTCCATTCCTGACATCATTTTCCCAGTCTTCCCCACACACTTTTTCTATTCTTCTGTCCCTACTGCACCCCTCAGGCACCACCAAAGCACAGCACCACAGTGAGGACCAACCTCTGTAGTTTGAAGTGTGGCTGCCGTAGAATCCAGTCAGGCTCCTGCAGATCTAACAGACATCATTTTGACAGTGGAGTGGAGTTTTAATGTCTATGGAGCCAGGCTGGATCATAAGAGGCCTGACAGGTCCTAGTCATTCCAAGATAACTTACTTCTGTTTGTAACCCAGATGGCTTGACAAAAATGAGGATGATGGTCAGATTGTCCGAGAATTAGTGCCTGCTGGAGAGTCACCGTTGCTAAAAAGTGAGTTTAGCCCGTAAAAATAGGTCTGGGTTTGAGATGTGCGTGCACCTAATTACTTGTTTTACTCTACTTAATAATTCATGGTAGTTCACAGCAAATCTGCTGGGCTTTATTTTACCATTCTTTTGCAGCGAGCTGTAGGTCACTCAGAGGAAATGCCTCTGACCCTTAATTCCTAGCTTATGTGTGGGATTAATTTGCAATTAAAAAAAAAAATAATTGCAACATTATGTGTGTAGAAAGGAACTCTGATTTTTAATTTTGCAATTTGTTACAGAACTGCTGCAGGATTTCTGTGTTTGTGTTTTCCTATAGCTTTCTCTGAGCAATCTTGAATTGCCACTCCTGTTATAAAGAAAAATCCACTGCATTCCCAGAGAAAAATGCCAGAATATTACACTGCTCTTTTCTCGAGAGCTAGGGCTCCAATACTGCAATTTTCTTTATAAAACACTGCTCTCTCTGAGATACTTTGCTCTGCTTGAGATGCTTTCTGTTTTCATAAGAAAATTTTTGTACAGAAGAACGTTTTTACATAGAAATAAGTATTTATTTAGAATGAAGAATTAAAGCTATTGAATTAAATTGCAAGTATTAAAAAAACAGTGAAATCACCCCACTTTCCTGAGCTCATTTTTATGACTTGGTAATTATCTAACAGTGAGGGGAAGGAAGATATTTTTCTGTTTATTAGCCTAACTGCTGCTTCTGTTATGTGTTGTATGTATCTAAGGTGTGACAGCCACTTTGGGTGGCTTGCCTGGCTGGAAATGCCACTCACACATCTTTGTTTTGTACATTAATCTTACTTTAGATGTCAGTTATCACATCAGTGTGAAGACGGGAGATATCCCCGGAGCCAGCTCAGACTCCAAAGTTTTCATCAAACTCTATGGTGAAAAAGCTGACACTAGCAAGGAGACTCTCTTGGTCTCTGACAACGATCTGGGCAATTATTTTGAACGTGGCCGAGTGGATGAGTTTACTATAGATACAATGGATATTGGGAAGGTAAGAATTAATTGCAGGTGGCACTGTGCTTTGTGCAAGTGGCTGAATTCAGGATCAGTATGTAGCAAACGGTTGTAAAAAGTTCTAACATTAAGAAACACGTTTGGTTTAGACTGTTGGGTTAGCAGTCTACGTGCTGGCATGTAAAGTCACTATTTCAAGTTTATTTTCAAATACATACAGAAATGATTTGCATGTGCACAATGGAAGAGTAGGAGAAATAGATTTTAATGCCATAAGAAAACTTCGTTTTGTTTCTTCCTGCTCTCATGGCTTCTTGTTTATTTATTTTTTTTTTAAGATCAATCGAATACTAATTGGACATGATAATGTGGGTCTCCGGTCTGGATGGTTCCTGGCCAGTGTCCAGATCACGGTTCCAGTCCAGGGAAGGCAGTACATGTTCCCCTGCAACCGATGGCTTGACAAAGACGAGGCTGATGGGAGGGTGGAGGTGGAGGTCTACCCAAGTGAGATTTTGCCCATTGAGAAATGTGAGAGGAGACACATTGAGAAATGCGTGCTTTTTTACATAGATAGGATTAAATTTGTATTAGTAGTGTTGTTAAGGACCAGGACAGGCATCAGAAAGTTCCTGTCCCAAGGGCCTTACCTCAGCGAAGAAGGTAAATTATTCTGCTGTTGGGTTTTTGTTGTTGTCAATTTTCTTTTTTTTTTCCTAAAAGACTTGGAAAAACATTAGTGCATCCACAGATCCTGATCTTCTTTATTACCAATACCAATGGGTTTTGCTTTTTTTACCATTACGTGCTTTGCTGCCCAAGTCCTGCACAAACACACACCCTATCCTGCCTATATTACCCCACAGTTTAATTCATGTGAACCAAATCCCTACTGTCCATTTGGCTCTTAGCAGAAAATTTGCTTTCTTTTAAAGCTTAAAACTTGCCTAGAAATCATGAGAAACATGCTTTTCCTCTGTTCTGTGAAACTCACTCTCTGTTATTAAATTCTTGGCATTATTTAACCACTCAGTAGTTAATTCTGAAACGGAATTCCCTTTTCAGGCTCTGTTTCGCAGCTCCCTGACACTACTTAGCAGTATAGAAGTGAAAACTATTAGTTTTTTTCTCAATGAAGTGTTGTGCTATCTCATATTTGGCTTGGGTAAGAGTAAGAACAGTCACCTCAGCTAAGTGACCATTTGTTTGTACAAGGTAATTTGATTTTGAACCTCAGCTCTCAGGAGCATTGTATCCGAACTTTTCTGCTGATTTAACTGATTTATTTTTGGACTAGTGATAAACTATGAAGTGTCTGTAATTACTGGAGACGTGCGAGCTGCAGGCACCAACGCCAAAGTCTTCATGCAGATTTATGGCGAGACTGGCAAAACTGAATTGATCATCTTGGAAAACAGATCAAACAACTTCGAACGGGGAGCCACAGACATCTTCAAGGTATGAATACAGTCTTTCCTGCTTCTACGAGGGGAAAGAAATGACCAGCCAACATTCAAATATCAAAAGAATAATTGGCCCAGTCATCAAGATAATTGGCCTCAACAAAATTGCCAACTCTGCTTGCCTCTTCTGACCTTTATTCATCTTTTTGAGGGGTTTTATATTTCATAGAGCGACTTTTTTATTCTCAGGAGTTGATAGCAAATGTTTTATTGAAGGATAGCCCTGTAGCTGCTTTTTTTACCTTTACATTCAAAACGAGACAATTACATTAGACTTCAAAAGATCATAAACTTATTTTTAATGCCTGAACTGATGTTACTGTCCCTACTCAGCTGGGATAGAGAAAATAAAATATAAACAATTTCATCCCTGCTTCTAACCACCCATCCCATCCCATTTATGATAAGTATGTTTCTTGACCCAATCCTACAAAGATCTGCTTCCATAAGTTATGCAAATGTACAGCTGTCCCACAGATTTTACTACCTGTAGCACTTGCCTGACATACACTGTATATTTATAATGCCTGAGGTGCACAGCTTGCTCCACCATCTATTGGTCTGGAAAATATTTAGGTCTATACATCAGTGTCTATATCTCTTTCTAAGGTACTCAGCCTAAGCAATGTGTGGGTTGAGATCTGGCTAACCCAGCAGGAGTGTCTGAGCCAACAAGGCTGGCCACCACAAGGTGACTGGGCATCCTCTCCTAAATGGGATCTGGCTATGTATGGCCATCATCCTCCTATAGCTTGTCTTCTTGCTTGGGTTTTCTTTCTCTTTCCACAGAAATCAAAGTTTGGGGCAAAAGAATGGTCTGTGTTCTTACTCAGAGTGGGGGCAGGTTGTGATGTCAGGGTGTGTCAGAGTCACGTTCTTCTGTAGTGTTGTATCCTCAAGAGACACCAACACCTAGACAGCAAAGGACAGAGACCGGATGGAAGGAGATTGAAGACTCATCTGCTGTATGTGCTAACAGAGCAGGGCTCAGCACTGCAGTGCCTTGAGGTCTCTGAATTTGCAATCCCACAAAACTGGAATCCATTTCATCACTAAAGTTAAGCACTTTATCTCCTTGCATAAGCTGCTTGGAACTGTAGGAATTGAGGTGTCCTTCCCATAGCTACAGGTTAATGGGGTGCCTTTATTGCAATCTTTTCCACGGTTCTGTAATGGGTATTTCTGAGTTAATTTCATCACCTCCTGCCCCAGTTCCTTGCTTTATAGAATGGAGTTAGTTGTGTTCATCAAATTTTATTGAGTTTTTTAGGACTTAAGAAGGGAAACATTTTATAAACTCCCACTTTCTTAAGACTCTTTATAATTTTAAGGTTAGGTTTCTCTGATTTTAAAGGAAATAATGAGGATTGAAGCTAACAACTTTATGAGTAATAGCTATTAGCCACCATCAGGAGTATATTAAAGCCATATGTACAGTCTGCTGTTTACATAGCCCCATTTATTTTCTCCCTTGGATGTTTATTGCTGGTCTTTAAAGTTCTGCCCATTTTTTGTGTTGCTTTTTTCTTTTTTATTCTGGGAATGCAAGTCAGAAGCAGTTAAGCAGTATTTGACAAACCTATCTGTTTCATGATATGAATATTTACAGACAGATGTAGACAAGAATAAGATCTAAATGCTCATCGGAAATGCCATCAGTTATGGACAGAATGTGCAGGATGATTGTAGCAAATCTAAGAGGAAAGCAAAAAAAAAAAAAAAGACACATTCTTTATGCCACAACAGTTGGATCAATTTTAGTTTTCTGATAAGCATCTTGTGTGCAGTTGATTTTGTTTAAATCTACTACAGAAAAAAAAATGCTCATAGACTGAAACTTTATATGCCAAGTTGTGAAATTTTAGCCTGAAGCAAATGTTTGCAAGTTTTATAACATATGCACTACCTATTGGCATGAACAGTCATCAGAAACAGGTCATCGGTTGTTGAAGGATTGCATGGAATAAAAGCTTTCGATCCAACTTCTTAGGTAATAGTACAGACACATAATCTAAACCAACATGATTTTTTATCTCCTGTATTGACTGCAGAGATGGAAACCTTCCTTTTTATGCAGTCTCCAGCGAATGATGCATTGTAGTCATGAATGGATTGTATCCTCTCTGCAATAAAAAAAAATCTGAGAAGATATTCTTCTCATTTTCCAGATCAGATATAAGTAGAAGAACAGTCTGTGTTCTTCCATTGTTGGGGTTATCTGAGCACAGTTTACTGCTTTTCCACATTGTTGTTAATGCTCCTGGCTTGGTTCATGGCTCATGCTAGGTATTGAATATATCTTATCTATTTCAGGCACCAAGAAGCCCATGAGCTACTATGATATTTGACATATTCACTTTTAATGCCAACATGAAAACAATTTTGGTGAAAGGAAAAATGAAATAAGGAGACAGTAAATACGAATTCAGCTCCTATCTCTACCTTGTTTTTCTGGGTGTCTTCAGATTAGTCTGTTCAAGTGAGATTTGTGTACTTGAGCAAGTGACACTAGTGTTCAAGTGAGATTTGGTAACAGGACGTATGAAAACATGGAACAGAAAGGAGAAATTATGTTTTCTAAAATGACTTCTTCTCACTTTTTGACTCAGACAGGTGTTTTGGGTGATGTTTTTAAGAGTCCATTTTCTGAAATGAAGATGTCTAATATTCTGTCGGGTGCTACTTTTCCTTGGTGGCAGATAGAGGCTGCAGATGTTGGCAAGATTTATAAGATTCGGATAGGCCATGATGGGAAAGGCATTGGGGATGGCTGGTTTCTGGAAAGTGTCACACTGAAGCGCCTCGCCACAAAGATGGATGAGTCCGATAAAAAAAAGAAGAAAAAGAAAAAGTCTGAGGGGGAGGAGGAAGAGGAGACAAAGATGGAAGAAGGAATGGATGTCTATACGTTTGTGGCACACCGCTGGCTAGCTAAAGATGAAGGAGACAAGGAGCTTGTGGTTGAACTGGTGCCTGATGGAGAATCTGAACTGGAGGGTAAATATCAGACAGAATGTGCATGTGCGTGGATAAAGCTGGCAGTTTAGCAGGCCTTAACTGTTTAAACAGCTAATGACAAGGGCTAGAGAAAAATAGTGCCTCTCATGTTTTAAGATAGGCGCAAATGTTCTATCACACTCAAAACCTTTCTTAGATGCAATAGGGCTGATATTTTGGGGCCATGCACTTCTTTGGGAGCCAAGGATCTGATGGTACATAGCTATTTCTGGGCTTCTTTCATCTCCCTTTGCAATTTCACTTGTAGAGAATACATACGAAGTCCACGTTCTCACTGGCAGTGTGTGGGGATCTGGGACAGATGCTAATGTCTTCCTGAGCATCTATGGCATAGGAAGAGGAGACACGGGTGAGCGCCAGCTGAAAAGGTCCAATAACCTCAACAAGTTTGAAAAGGGCCAGGTAATGCATGAGCTCAACTCACTCGAGCAAAACGAAGGGCTGGCAGAGCTCTCTCAGATGTCATTCTAGACATTCCTTACCATCTCTACCTTATAAGGCTCTGTAGGTTTCTTCTTTCAGCTTGATGCTCAGATGTGTTTTATTTCTGAATAGGATTATTAAAGTAAAATAACCTCAAAACACTTTCCAGAGAAAATTAATTTGGATATTAGGCTGAATATTTTTCTGCTTTGGAGCTACCTTTCTCATCTTCTTCCTGTAAGCATACTGGTAAAAACACTTCCTGCCGGGAATACCTGAAAACCACAAACTTTATATTGATATTGGAGAGCATTTGTGTGGCAGTTGAAGCACATCAGTGTTTAGATTGCAAATACACTTCCAAATGCTCTGCTCGATGAGTCAGGGAATAAAAGCAGTATCACACAGTGTGCTATAATTAGGTTATGATCTGATCCAATTAAACAACATCACTGTAGATTATATATTTGCCATAAAAATGCTTATGAAGAAATATCAAGCAGCTATTATAGCCAGAAATCATTCAAGGAATAATTTTGAGTATCAAAGAATCACAGAGACAATAAGCAGCAGTGGAAAACTTGCAATTAGGAAAAAAAAAAAAGTCTAAGGTTGTTAAATAAGCTGTTAGCTGTGATTTATGAGCTTGGCATGGGTGAAACTGCAACCTGCACATGGTTCTTCATTCAGTGGGAAGAGCTCCAGGCTGCAAATGTAACATTCTCCTCTCCAGGGAGTAGAAACCCAACGTCTACTAACAAGTTAATCACGTTAAGATGCTTAAAGTGTTATGACAACAGGGCCCGTCCTGTCACACTAATGCTGCTAATAAATGAGCCTCATGGTTGTGGTAAATGACAAAAATCTGCAGATTGAAATAAAGCACATGGAGGCACAGAGGGGACTTTCTGTGAAGTTAATGTGTTTATGTCCAGTTCCAGATTCAGACTAGGGGAAACACTCACCCTGCAAGTAATGAGATTTAGGAGAGTTAAACCTATGTGGAGGATGGGATGAGGTAAAGAAAGGAGGGAAGGGCTCAGCAGTCCTGTGGCTGTCACTGCCTCATAGAAGTCAAGCACGAGTGTTAAAGGGAGACAACAGCTCTCTCATTATTTTAATACATCCATCCTAGGAGTATAGGGAAATCTACAAACATCTTACGAGCAAATTACACTGTCCCAGCTAACACCTCTCTTTCCCCCTTTCTGGAAAAGAGTTGTTTTCCTCCTGCCTCCTGCACAGGTGGACGTGTTCACCATCAAAGCCATTGACCTGGGTGAGCTGAAGAAGCTGCGGATCCGCCATGATAACTCTGGTAGTAGCCCAAGCTGGTTCCTGGAGAGGGTAGAGATTGTTGACCTCAAGGAGAGCACCACGTAAGCAGCCCACTGCACCCTTTTCATATGGTTGGAAAAGGGGCCACGTTCTCCCAGATAGCTGGGTGAACGAGGAGTGTATTTTAAGAAACCATAAATGCAGGCTTGTCATTGAGTGGGAACTTGTTTACAAGATGCACAGTGCATTGGTGGGTGGGACTGTTCACGAGGACCTCAAGATGGGTCCACTCTTCTTAAGTATAAAATGCCTGAGAGGCCCTAGCTTTCCTTGAGTTATTTAAATTCTTCTGAGTGTGAAAAGTAAAAGGATTCAGTCATACAGGGTTGACAGCTCAGCCCCAAAACAGCACTTTTCAGTAAGTGCTCACTAGCCAGTCTATGGGCTAAAAGTTTTCCCAAACAATACCAAAGCTCAGGGATGGAAGCAGATGCACTGTTCAGCTGTGGGCAATGTCCATGGTATATTTCTTGTTTGTTTGCTTGGTTTTGTTTTGTCATAAAGCAGCTTCTGATCTGTGCTTATTTGTGTCATTAGAGCCTGTGAAGCCCCGTGTAAGTGCTGGGTGCTGCTGTCATTCTTGTAGGTATTATTTCCCATGCCAGCGGTGGTTAGCAGTTGAGGAAGATGACGGTCAAATTGTCAGGGAGCTGGTCCCAGTGGATGAAGCATTTGTAAAGAAAGATTCAGAAAATGATGGCCAGTCTCTTGCAACGCTGGGCCTGGAACAGAAAGGTAGATGTTAGCAATGTGTTTCTTCCAGTGTGGGGTTGAAAAGGAACCGTATTATTAGCAGTGCTATGGGACAATACCTGTTAACATTCACTGGGCTGTAATTCAGCCCCAGCAATGAAGTTTTCAGGTGTGAAAGTGTGAAAGTGTGTGTCAGCCAGCTAAGGGTGGACACTCCTCTCTTTTAGGTGATTTAATAATCTTGCAAGATTGGCCAAAAAGCCAGGAAGACAGATAATATGTTTAATCGTCACCTCTCAGCTGAAACGTACAAAGTTAAAATGTAAGGCATAAATCTCAGCCAGTTCACATCATGGACTGAAATGTTTAAATATTTCTACGTGAAAATAAGCAGAGATTAAATATAGTCAGGGAAGCAGAAGAGACCTAAGTTTGTCTTGGTTTCCATCTTGATGCTTATGACTGTTGTCCTCCAGAATACCTTCATCTCTAATGCAACTTAATTTTGCCTAGAACAGTGATATCCTCTGATGCAGTGAGGTACTGAGTGCTCAGAACTTCCGCTGGCTTCACTGTCTGCAAAAGGTCATAAACCCTCCCTTAGTTCTGCCTCCAAAAGCTTTTCAATACATGAATATTTTCCACAAATTGAATAATCCTTCAGTTCAGGAGGACCAGCTGGTTGAGCAGCATCTTGGAAACTATGCATCTGTCTATGGCAGAAGCTGCTATTTCAGAAACCTGGAGTAGGTTTTCGTAGCTCAGTGAAGGCTATGTGAGACTTACCCATTTTTTCATGAGTTTACTACAACTGTCAGATGAAGGTGCAATAGCAACCCCTCTAAGGAGTGTCTGTGAATATTAACCACGTATATCAAAGTGTATATAACTTCTGATACGCATAAAATGCACTTATATTATATGGCGATATCAGGATAGAAATACTTTTTTTTTTTTTTCAAGATGTAGGATGGTAGATGATAGAAACATCTCTGAGGAGTCTTAAAGATGTCCAAAAAGCAAACAGGAAACATTTCTCGTCTTTAAATATGCAGAAAATGTAGTGAATAAGTGGAGCAGTAGAGGGACATGCAACCAGATAGCCCTGCTCACAGCATACAGCAGGAGCTGGAGATTGCAATCAGGCTGTAATCAGTCAAAATAGAATTGAAACCAAACACACACATGCAATGAAAAGCAGAATTCATTCCTATTCAGACTTCACACTCTTAAACTAAGATATTTTATCTGACAGCTAAATCCACGACGTACATTGTGAAAGTGAAAACTGGGGACAAGAAGAATGCTGGAACAGATGCCAATGTCTTCATCACTCTCTATGGAAGTAAAGATGATACAGGTATGGATCCATGCGATGGAAAGAGATAGCACCTCGTTGGTGGATATAACTGTCTGAAAAGACAGGTTGTTGTTTCTTTTTCTTCCTCAAAATTGATTCCTCAATCCTTTTTAGGACAACTGCATGTTCTCGCTGTCTGTGCATATACAGTATTAGCTGGGAGCATACCAGCAGCTGCTGTAAATCATTGCCAAACTCTGAGATGCTGATTTGCACCAGCTGCTGGTCTGAAGGCTTTAATTTCAATTATAGAAACAGCACAGTTGCCTGGGACTACATTGCTGAGCAGTGGATGTGGTGAATGATTTGCTTTTCTCAGCAGTGAATCAGAATGCTCCTGAAATCCTGCTCTGCCTCGTCGAGTGGCCCAGAAGTATTTCATCAGCTGATGAGCTGTGCGTGGGGACTGATGCGTGTCAGAGTGGCAGGGAGCTGATGGGTAGGGCTCATCCTGCTAGCCATAAACACAGCCCAACAGCACTGTCCCAGTGGCATTGCCAGCAGATCCCTGAAGAAAAGAGCTTTTTGGGGTGGTGATGTGGATACAGGTTTGGGTTCAGAGGGCGGGAGGACAAAGCTCAGATCTCAAGATGAAAAGCTGTTTTTCACATATTATTCATTTCCATTGTTCCACTGTTGACATTCCCAGAGGATTTGTTTCACATGCTGAACAATGTCCTTTTGCATTGCCACAAACAGGGATAGTCAGCCTGAAGGCCTCAAAGCTTAACAAGAACAAATTTGAGCGTGGGAAGATAGATGAGTTTACAGTCGAGTCTGTCGACATTGGAGACCTGAAAAAAATCAAGATAGGCCACGATAACGCAGGTAGGATAACATGCTTTGTAGTTTAGTATTTCTGCTTGATCTGGCATATTATTGTATAAAATAACCTTCCACCTAGTCCCTAGATTTACCTTTTGTTGATGAATTCTTCGTGCCACTTCAGTTGTTGCCGTCACTATTTTTCTGTTAATGCTAAAACAAAAGTAAAAACAACAACAAAAAACCTGGAATCCACGGGACCCGCAGATTTCTCTAATCTATCAATATTTTTGTGTTGCTTCTTTGTTTTGTTTTGTTTTTTGTTTTTTGTTTTTTTTTTTTTTCCCTGTTATCAAGTTCTAGATGCTTTTCAAACACAGATGTGTCTCCAACACAAACGAGAAGCTCTGATAGGATACGTGGATTGCTTCCAAGGGATAAATTGAAAACTTCCCTCTTAATTTAAATTAATCCAAGCGATGGACTAATTAGCACTTTCATAAAAGCATCTTTAACTTCTTGCAATACAGAGATATAAAATGTGTTATCTCAAGCCTGGCCAATCACTTGCAATGATCTTTTATGATTTCTATTCCATTGGCAAAAGAGACGAAGATTAAATTATCTGAGGCCTGGAAGGTAATGATTCATTTGCTGTTTTCTGTAAAGGATTAGTTATTCCTTGTATCTTTCCAACCACAGGTAATTCAAATGGCTGGTTTCTGGAATGGGTGGAAATCGATGCCCCATCCCTGGGACAATGCCTCAAGTTCCCTTGTGGCCGTTGGCTGGATAAATCAGAGGATGATGGAGCTATTGAGAGATTCATCTTCCCTGCAGAATTGCAGACAACAGAATATATCCCATGTGAGCAAAATGCTATTTCCCCAATATACACCCATCGTTACAGAAGATAAAATCTCACTTGCTCGTAATTATATAGGCTTGGCTTCTCCCTGGAACTGTCTTTGAGAAATTTATGAATATGTAAGATACCAGTTACTCCAAGAAAGTTCCTCTGGGTTCTCTTAGAGAAATGCTTCATGTATTTGCAAAATCAGAGTGTCACTAGAAGCTACATGGCCTTATTTCTGAGTCGTTTTTCTCCCTCTTGCTCTTTCATCTCCAGGTCCTTAGCCGATTTCAAGTTGGCTTTGTAGCCTACAGTTTCCCTTTGATCTTGCTCCATTCTAACACTGCTATTTCTATTGTCAAAGCAAACTCTTGTTATGGTCTCACTTCCAAGCCTTAGTCTCTCACTGGTGCCCTTTGCATTGCACACACCTCTCTTGCTGAAGGACCCCCTTCCACAGTTTCTCTGATGTGCTGCTCTTCTGATAGTGTTGCATCAGTCTACCTCTTTCAAGATTCAACGTTTTCTTCCTTAGTCTTCATTTCCCTCTAATTTAATGTTTGAGGTAAACCCACTGTCAATACCAAAAGCCTTCCACCTGCAGTTACTCATTTAGACATCACGTAGTTAGATCTTCCTAATCTTTCTATTTCTGACTCAATTTTCTTCTTTGCAATTAATTGTAAGAATAACTACAGGGAAAACTGTCAACTTCTTCAACTTCATTCTGACTCTCAACACTATGGTAGATGGTGAAGGTCTCATTTACACTGGCTAGCTTCCCTTCAACCTCCATGTGCATATATTCTGCAGTTCAAATCTTCTTTCTTTTCTGAAGATCTAATCCTCCCCCATTATCTCACCAAGATGTTTCTCATGTCTTTCTCTCTCTAAACTGTCTGAAGTGGAAGAATGGACATTCCTTGTTTCCTTTTTCACTTCCATCAGACTTATACAAGATATCTTTATGTTGTCTTTATGTTGGAAAGAATTTTGTAGATGTGTGAATCATAGACTCATTGCTCAGGTTGGGAAAGACCTTAAAAATCGTCAAGTCCAACTGCAATCCAACCATACTACCCTAACTCTAACAACTCTCCACTAAATCATGTCCCTGAGCACCACATCCAAATGATTTTTCAACACATTCAGGGGTGGTGACTCAACCACCTCCCTGGGGAGCCTATTCCAGTGCTTAACAACCCTTTCTGTAAAGAAGTTGCTATATGTTCCTATGTAACATGTTCATACAAATTAATATTACTCAGAGACCTTGTATGTGTTTCTCAGCAGGTTTTTCCATATTATCCCAGTCAGTGTGCATTTGGATGCAGATGTTGACTATATAATTTATTAATGTCCCAGCTTATAACAGTCAGAGTTTCTGGAATGCCATGGTGTTGAATATGCTGTGTGTAAACCTGATTTTTTGTCAGCTGTCCACATTCAGTATATGAAAATAGTTGGCCAAAAGTCACACCAAACTGAGCATCAGCTCAGGCAGTTTCACCATTTAAACCATTCCCACCACACTATTTACCACATTCTGGTTCCCTAAATACTAACCTGGCAGTTCCAGTCTGCCAGAGGTGTCTAAAATAACTGGTTTAGATTTGGATGACTCGTGCCAGAATGTTTTCTTGAGGAACAAATGATGAAAACATGTCATCAGCAACCCAATTAAAACCGTGCCTGTGGGGATACTGTTTTAAAAGCGCCATGTAAATGGAATGGGAGTCTGACAGCTGAAAGTTGTGTTGCCAGTGACCTTGTTACAGTGCCACTTTGCTGATTCAGTTCTAAGCTGATATTAATATTCAAGCAGCAAGAGCAGGCAGCACAGACTTCAGCAGTGAAAGTCATTTCTAATTCATAATGCATAGCATGTGATTTTTGGTCTCCGGGATTATCCCCCCCCCCCTTATGTATTGGAGAAATGATGCTAGTTTACCTGGAGCAAAGCAGAGCAGATTTCATTGAGTTGGGCAGAAGGAATATTAAGTACCTCCAGGCTGACTCTCTTGAAGAAAACTTCTTCATCTCCGTTCTCCTGAGAGCTGTGGTTAGAGAGCCTGATTCTTAATGAATGATTCGCCCCAGATATGCTTAATCAGAGTTACTCCAGCATTAATAGATACGGTGCCAGGAGTGTCCCCTCTATCTGAACTGAAATTCTGGATCTGAAATGCAGCACAAAACGCTGCTGAGTAACGAATAGCAGGGATGACTGGAGCCACTGCACCATGGGAGGGTGAAGATGACAGCAGCTGAAAAGACTGTGGAAAGTGGTGGGCAGTGTATGAAGGAGAGACCTGGTGGTAGCATCAGGTGTTGAGATCTGTTGCTTGTAGGTAATGAGATGGAGTGCAGGCATTGTGCCTGCCTAAAGCAAGGAGAGGTCCCTGGGCTAACAGGGGGTGGTCACAGCACAGATTCACCCATAGATTTCAGAGAGGATTTAAAGAGAGGGGGATGGGACTCCATCTAGTGAATGGAACTCATACGTCCTCATGGTGATGGAGCGTCTGATCTCATAGAATGACAGAATCTCATTTATATCAACAGATGTTTGGTCATTCACAAGCAGGCTCACAGATTCATAGGTTTGGAAAATGATTCACAGAATCCCAGAATCATTACGACTGGAAAAGAACTTTGAGGTCTCCAAGTCCAACCCCAGACTGTGTCCCCAAGTGCCACAGTTCTCGAGGACCTCCGTGGACGATGGCTCCACCATTTCTCCAGGGAGCCTGAGCCAACACCTGACCACTCTTTTGGAGAATAAATTTTTCAGCTAACCCTGAGGAAGATGCCTATGTTTCCTTTTCTGGTTCTTTTTCCAAACTATTGACTTCTGTGCTTGCATTCCTTTGGCTAAGATGGATATTTACACACATACTTGATGTACATACATTTGAACATTGGTTTCCTAGTCAGTGAGCTGAGCAGCATCTCACTTTAGAAACTGGAGTTGGAAGGGACTTGACCAAGGATATTCAGCAAACCTGCAGAGCCTGGAAAAGAGACTCAGACTTATTCCTCCATCAGTTCTTTTCCTCAGCAAGTCCAGTTGGACTCAGGACTGAGAAGCTGTGAGGACAGGGAAGGACAAGAGAAAGTATGAGATTATTTCAGTAATGGGGTGTTGTGTAGAAACCAAGGGAAAAGAGTAAGAAAGTATGTAGAGGCTTGATCCTTATTGTCCTGCATTCACCATTCACCTGCTGGAGTTTTACCTGGTTTCCCAAGGTATCAAGGACTATGTGCTGTCAGAGAAAAAAGTGATGCTATTAGAAAAACAGGGCAGAGTGGATAGCAAAATGTTTTGTTGTTGTTGTTGTTGTTGTTGTTGTTTTTCCTTCTAATTGACTTTTGTCACTTCAGTAGTGACATTTCAGTTCAGTAGTGAAAGCAATAGGACATTTTCTACAAAGCTATCCTGAATATTTATCTACTGCCTCCAGTTGGCATAACTTCATCCATCTGCTAAGTTGCTCCAAATTTTGTCAGTTCATGGTTTGCTTTAAGACATGAGCTGTTGAAGTAAATCCTCTTTCACTATCTTTATGTAGCCAGTATAAGCATACTGAGCATTTTCTGATCGTATGATTAGTTTTGAAATCTCAGTAAATTGAGATGAATGAAGGTCAATTGGTTTTGCAGGGATAAAGGAAATTCCTCTGGATGCTCGTAATACTGATCAGCTTCTAAGTGAGCAGAAGTGTAATTCCTACCCTGTCCTCTTCAGCTGTTGAGTTTTCTAATCCAGATTTTGTTACTTTAAAATATTCTTAGGAAAATTATTCTGCTGCTTGATAACTTTTTTTTTAATTATTATTATTACTATTTTCTGCCACTTCCTACATCAGTTGTTCCTTATGAGATTACAGTCTACACCAGCGATATCTTTGGAGCTGGCACGGATGCAGATGTCTTCATTGTTCTCTATGGAAGTGATGGGATCTGCACTCAGCAAAAATCCCTGTGCCTCAACAAGAGAGAGCAACGGATGTACTTTGAGAGGAACTCGGTGAATCAGTTCATTGTGGAGGTAAAATCAAATGTTTGCTCTCATCTCAGATTGCCTTGGGGGGATTAGGAAGAGAAAATGTAGTGAATGGGAATTTTTTCTTTTATTGGGAAAGGTATTTGGCTCTCTTACTCTATTCTACAACACACTTACCTTGTATTGCAGCAAATCATTTCTCATTGAGATCCAGTTAGTAGCTACTAAACGTTATCAACACGCAGTGTCCCTGTGGCCTAGTGCCATATTAAGCCCTGTAAGGGCTGGTGTAATTTTATCTTGTAGCTGAGGTGTACCAAGATTTGGACACGGAAGCTTACCTCTCCTTATGAAGTTGAGAGAGTCTTTGGGAGGTCAGTGGAGAGGCACAATGGAAGGTTACGTCTTCCATTTCCTAGACCGTAACTGGTATCAGACTCTGGAATGAGGTGCCCCATATTGAAGTTCACTTTTCATCCTTTCACACTCCTGTTTCACCAGGTGATGCTGACAGAACTGCTCCATAGTCCTCACTGCTTATGCACGGCTTTATTTGGGTTGGATAGGTTTGCTGGGTGGTTTTCTGAATACCTCAGACTAACTCATCAACAGTTTCCTGAGGAATTTGCACATGTGTAAGCAAATAATAAACCAGTGCATGCAAATCACTGTGCTCATTCACACTGACAGTATTCAGTGATTCCTATTTGTCATATATTCCTATTGCTGGGAAGCTGTGAGAGGCAAAAACACAGGCGCTCCTGCTCTGATCTGCTCTTTCAATATTACCTAATACACTCACCTTCCTTCCCTGGGTACAAAGCCAACATTGATCTCATGGAGTGCTTTACAACCTCTGTGTGCTCTGAGTTCGGTTTGTTTTTGTAGAATAATTGAAGTCAAATCTTAAAACAAACTTTTAAACAAGTTAAAATGATTCCAGACGGCATTGTTATAATATGGAATGAATCATAAAACAAATCCCCATTGTGATTCCTTGAAAACAAAGAATATTACTTTTTTTGGTGGTCTTTCCACAGAGTTTTTCAAAGCAGAGGTGCCATTAATACATAGATATGCATCATAAGCTGAATGTGATTTTTATTTCTTTATCCATAACATTTCTTTTAGGTTTGGCGGATCATGAGATGTCAGTAATTTTCTTCAATGAAACAATGAAAATACACTTTGTTCTCCAGATTCATAGCATATTATTAACCAGTCCCAAACTTAGAATCACAGAATCATAGAATAAATGCAACATAATTATTCTGCAATTTATGCTTCTTGAGCTGATTGCTGGTGTCTTTGCTTCAATGTGAGACAATTTTGTTAGCTGAGAAGAGGAGGGAATGATCTCCAGTGGTGTAAATTTAGAAGTTTGTTTTTTTAATGTTTCAAAGAACAAAAGTTTCCAAAACCCTGTGGAAACTTCAATGTGTTTTGACTGTGCACAAAGGAGTTTGCAACCAGCTTCATCTCTTCAAAGACCAAGTGCACAACAGCTTGCACAAAAAAAATAACCAAAGGTGTTGCTTTGGAGCTGATATATTTTGTCCTGTTCAGGCTTCTGGAAAGAAGTGGCTTAAAGGTAATATAGGTGTGACAAATTACTCCTGTAATACGCTGAGACATAAAACATAAACAGCTGCTTCACCAGATAGTGATCCTGTTGACTTGCTCAGAATGTCACTTGGATTCTGTGCAAGAACAAGAAAAGGAACATGAAATGCCAGGTTGTTAATACTGTGCTTTGATCTCAAGGCTGTTTTCCCCGTGGTATAACAGTGCCCAGCCATCTAATCACGTAAGCACAGCACTATTCCAATTTCTAAAAACATACTTTAATTCACAGTAATACGAAGAGGCTTGGCTGGAGAAAAGAAATAAGTTTTAAGTATTGTTTTAAAAGTCACCTGTTGCTCATGCAGTAATCTTTCATAGAGTCATGGAATGGCTTAAGTTAGAAGTGACCTCAAGGATCATCATGTTCCAAATTCCCTGTCACAGGTAGGGCTGCCAGCTGGTAGACCAACCACTAGATCAGGCTGCCTAGGACCCATCCACCCTGGGCCTGAATACCTCCAGGGATGGGACGTCCACAACCTCACTGGGAAACCTTATCCAGAATCTCATTCCCTCTGGTTGGTTCTTCTTTCTTTCATCTTTCTTTCTTTTTTTTTTTTTTTCCAGCTGGAGGATGTTGGTGACATTATTGAAAAGATTCGCATTGGACACAATGGTGGAGGGCTGAACTCTGGTTGGCACTTGGATCGTGTGGCAATTCGGAGATTGCTACCAAATGGGAAGGTAGGATGGGGATCACGTCACTCTGGAGTAGGTTTCCACTGGATGCTTCTTCTATTTTCCAGCGAGAGACTTCAGTACACAAAGTGTGATTAATGACTCCCCAGAGAGCAATGCATGTTAATAAACTCACTAGAGCTTGGGAATTTGGAGGGCAACAAACATTTATTACCATGTTTTATTCTTCAAGTGTTGATCATACGACTTTGCAATCATTGCTTTTTAAAAGATGCTGCTTCCCTTGTAAATTTTGGCTAGAATAGAGGTGTTTTCTCCCTTTTGGGTCTTTGCTGCTGTCCATCTTTAGTATGAAGAAGCAGTCTGCCTGCTGGATTCGGAGGCAATGTTGTACTGTGCCACTGAGCAGAGAGGGGAGATTTCTGAGCCTGTACCTTTGCAAACACTGCTAGAGAACTACAGACAACTACAGTTCCTGAGTGTCCAGGGCTCATTCAGATAACTCTTACAAATTTACATATCTACAGGGCTGGAAAAATGCTGGTGTGGGTGGGTGACCAAAGCTTCATGTTTTTATACATAGTTTTGTTTTGAACATTAACAAGGAAGGAGGTGGAAAGTGAGTGCGCCATTTCAAAATGAGAAGTATGGTTGCTAAACACAGGCAAGAAATCTTTCATTAGCCCCTTAATTCTGAAAGAATAAATGAGGGCAAGTGAAAGACCCATTGTTGTAAGCATCATAGTCTTTCCTTGAAGGAGTTTTGGTTTCATGTGCCAACAGGATTAAGGGAGTGCAGCTAAATTGTTCACCTTGTCCACCTAAGAAGCTGCTCCTTGGCTTTGCTTTGAATGCTGGATGTAGGAGCAGCAATTGGTGTGGCTGCTGGAAAGTGGAAGTTCACAAGAAAATCATCTCTTTAGGTCTATCTGTGTACTGACTAACCCTTATTTTGTACATCTTGATTACATTTCTTAACAAGATGGCATTGTTATTGGTGATAGTGTTCTTGGTCGTAGTCAAGGGATAATGAGGAGTGTGATGTGAAAAGGCATGGAAACAAAGGGAAAAGAGATTCCTGGGCTGCCTCTTTCTGCAGTTGGGATTGAATGAACATGAGTTCAGTGCTGAGTGCTCAGCCGTCACCCCAGGAATGGGCTCTGGGGGCTGTGCCATCATTACAGAGGTTTTAAAGGACAGACAGTGAGAAGTCTGGAGAAGTGGAGGAAGGGAGAAGGAAACCATGAATACCTCAAAAACCAAGTGATTTACAATTCTGTTGATCTTTTGATTATGGTGTGGGGGAAAAAAAAAAAGAAAAGAAGAAAGCAGAGCACTGCATGATGCCACTGATCAGCAGCAGAATATTATGACCTGCCACAGGATAGCAATATGCTGCCAACGCTTCTAAAAGCCGTGCTACCTGATTAGACTGCTAAGATGCATCCAGATCTATCTGTAATGCTGCAAAAGAAAAATGAGGTCAGTAACTTTTCAGATTAAATTGAAACCGCTTGAGTAGGAAACTAGAATTCTTGTGTGCCAATAAACTGTCTTGGCATGCCAATTAAATCTGATAATTGTACTTTATTTATTCCAACTTGGAGAAGGGAAAGCACTGAATTCTAGCACGCTACCATACCCCACCTCTATCTTACGGTCAAGCTCATATTCTGATGCAACAAATTCTGTTTCTAGCTGAAAGAGTATTTTACCATGGATAACACGAAGCAATGCACTTAGTGTCACTTAAATATTAATGCAATCGCTAACAAGGAAACTCCAGTGAAAACTGTGACAGTGACATGGTGATTAACAATAATGGTGCAATTAACTCTTGCAGTAACTGTGTGTTATGTACCACCGTGCAGGCACTGAAGTCCCTGGATGTTGTATTGCCAAACAAACAGCATTCAGATCAATAGCAAGTAATACCAACTTCAATACCATCATCAGCTTTGGGGAGACATTAAAAGCTTCAGCAAAAGAAGTGACTGAAGTGGGCTCTCTATGGAGAGAGGAGAGATTCAGCTCTGAAACACTGCTCTGGAAAAAGCTCTCTTCCCAGGCTACCAGTGGGGAGATGGGCACTGCAATTGCTGTTCATTGGCTCAGCATGCAGTGAGATGACAGAAGTTATGTGGTCAGACAGCCCATGCAAAGCTAAGGATGCAGAAGTAACAGTGTGGCCAGATGTTAAGCGCTGTATTTTGTTTATACAGCAATTGAAAGTAAAATATTTGAATCATCTAACGTGCTGATTTGTTTTGTCATTGTTTTGTACAAGTCATGCTCCAAACTACCTTATAGACTTAAACACTGCAAATCTGGGGTTAAATAGAAGCATCACATGAAGCAGTAGAGAGGAGAAGTTGTGTATTGACAGATTTGTGCTATCTGGGTTCAAAATACTATTCTGCTGCAGACTCAAGCGGGACATCGTATTGCTTTATCACACGGGCCTGGAGGCATCCAGCTCCTGCAGTTCAGCTTTTCTGGGACCTGCTCACACCAGGCTAGCAGCACTGGTGTGTGGTGCACAACCCATTCCTCCCTCTTTTCTTTAATATTAACTTTTTACTATTTAAGTATTAAAAAGACTGAAGAAGGTTCCCTACTTTGATTTGCTACTGAAGTAGAGAAATACTGTAGTGGTCAACTGGAAAATGGCTCATTTTCTTCCTTCACTCTACTACTTTAAGCTGAAAACTAACTTTTCAGACTTGTGGGCTCTGCAAGTTGTATGATGACTCATGCCCATTTCTTTATGAAGACATAGCCTGGGGTGCCCAGTACACAGAAATCCTGTTCTTACCATCTTGGAGGCCTTACACGAGTCTGGTCTTGATGAGTAGCCTGGGATTGGTTTCTATTCTTTTTGTTTCTTTGATGACATAAATCATATTTGTTTCCACCAAAGTGAGTCAAAACAAAGGATCAAAAATTAAATCAGTTAATTTTTGATTGCAAGTATGGGAACTGCTTGGAAACCAGCCTTAGTCACAGAATTACAGGGCGAAATCTTGAACCATTAACTGAGTAAAAAGCCCTACTGACTTCAAAGAGAATGCTGACTGAATAGGGATTGAAAAGGGATTGCAGGCCTTGATAAAACACAGCTTCAATGGAAAGGGTGCAGTCCTGATTAGGAGTCTGCAAGATCAAAAACTGGAGCCTGCCAGTAACAAAGGGGATCTACTGGGTCACGTACAAATCTCACACAGCCATTGGGAATACTGTTCTTTGCTACACTACTCTCTGAGAAGAAGCACGTGCAGTGCCCAGAGTCCTCATATATCTTCTCCATGTGGTCTGAATGACTGGAATAATTTGTCATATAAAAATATACGTTGTCTCAACAGACATACTCGTGGGTTGGTTGCTGCCATGCACACTGTTTCAGGTCTGTGTATACACATGCTTCTGAAAGAGTGGTCAGGTGCTGGAATGGGCTGCAAGGGATATGGTGGAGTCAACGACCCTGGAGGTGTTCAAGGAACGTTTGGATTTTGTGTTGAGGGACATGGATTAGTGAGTACTATTGGTGATAGGTGGATGGTTGGACTGGATGATCTTGTAGGTCTTTTCCAACCTTGGTGATTCTATGACTCTATGATTCTACATAAACACATGAATTGGAAATTCTTGCTTGCACAACGGAGCATTTTCAAAGGAGGAATGTTAACATGTGTTCCCTTTGCTTTGAAGAGATTCTCTGTCCTGTTTACTTCAGGGTTCAGAAACTATCACATTTCCATGTGAAAGATGGCTTGCAAAGTCTGAAGACGACGGTGAGATTATCCGAGAACTGGTACCTTCTGATATTTTTACTGAAAAGCTCATGAAGGATGGGACACTTAAGCAGATAGAAGAAGAGGTTGAAGACCCGCTGGAAGGTAATACGATAGTAGGAGTTAGAAGGGATCTATTTATTTGGGCAGGTGGCTTTTTTTGGAAAAAATTTTGGATGTGTGGTTCAAACAAAACTACTGGCACTACCTATCCACATTTCTTTTTCTTCCTGTCCTCTGGTATCTGCTATGTCTGAAGCTCTTCGTGCAGTAATACCATTTCTTCTCCAAAAGAGTGGTCAGGCACTGGCACAGTCTGCCCAGGGAGGTGTCACTGTCCCTGAAAGTATTCCAAAAACTTTTAGACGTGGTACTAAGGGACATGATTTAGTAGGGTTATATTGGTGGGAAGGTGAACAGCTGGACTGGATGATTGTGGAGGTGTTTTCCAACCCTGATGATTCTATGGTGTGTATAAGCCTGTTTCAGCTACCCTTGCATGCAATGTTTGGTCCTCTCTTTTGATGCATGGCAAGTCAAAATCTTGACCTTGTCTTCCAGGCTCTGCAAACATCTCAGCCTGTTTGCTCAACTTTGCCTTCCCTGTGCCCTCCACAGCTTCTTCTCCTACTCTATCAGTCTGATCCTTACTCCTCTTTCTTCCCAGAGCCCGTTTTGCTGGTGTTCTCCATGTGCATTTGGACACCCTGTAAAAATTTTGCTTTAGGCAGTCATCCTCATCTTTTTCTCAACAGATTCAATGATCTACAGATGTCCCTTCACACCTCTGTGTTTCTATGATTCTGTGATTCTATGATTCAAGTGCCTCCGGGCACTTATCCAGCTCTGTCTAGCATTCTGTCTCATAAAGTGTTCAGATTCAGAACAGAAGTTTTGTCCCTGACTCCTTTCTTCTCTGTGTGCCTGGTTATCCCAACACCAGGATCTCCTTTTCTCTTACTGAGCTCTTCTGCTCTTGAGAGAAGCTGTGGACCTTCCTATACTCTGAGTAGAGGAAATTGAATGCAGCTGCCATCTTCTTTCCTGGTGTTTCTGTCTGGTAACATGATGATTCAGCAGAGGAAATCATTCCTCTTTCTGTGTCTTTTCTCTGTCTGATTTGCGTTTACTGTACACCACTGTCAAGGTGGAATTTATATGAATGTTAAGTGTTTCTCCAGCTGCCACAGGGGAAGTGAAGTTCTGTGTGGAGTCTTTAGTGATGCTTTACATGGAGTGGAACCTTTGCACTGTTCCTTGAGAGGAGAAAGGTGTGCTCTTTTCTCCTATTATCTCATGTGAGATTTGTTTTTCTGTTGGAGAAAAAAGGCAGTTTTACTCTCTGTTTGTAAGCAACACGCCTGCTAGATGCCTTTGTGACATTGTTTAATCTACTGACTCACATCACTTTGTCTTGCATTCATTATTGTGTGCTGTCTAACATAGGTGGTTCATCTTCTCCTCCGAAATGCAAAGCCTTAATACAAGTTTTACAACCTGTAGAACAAATTTTTTAACAACTAAAAGTTGCTTTTGGGAACTAGGGACAAGCACTAGCAGCTAACGCTAGGATTAAGTCTGGGAACTTCTATTTAAAATATGAAAGATGGGGTTTATATCTCTGCATCTCTGAGTCATCACATGTTAGGGGCACTAATGCAGTATAAATGACAGCAAAGGAAAATCTAATTTATGCTTTTCTGAGGATGGCATCTTATATAATAGATGGCATTTCAATCCAGAAGATGCCCAGAACCAGCAAAGAACAAAGGTGGATGAATTGACTGATTAGTCTATATGCATTGCTTCCTTTATTACTACTGAGACAATCATCTCTCAAACACAAAGCCGTAGCTCCGCACAAGAATTTAGGACACAAAGTGAAGAGGCAAACCAGAAAATGTGGCATTGCACCTAACCCAATGCACTGTCTCACAGGACACTCCTGATACATTTCTTCGAGAAACCAGTGGAAATAATTTATGTACTGAAAAGCAGAATAGGCCCTGTTCTACTGGAGAGGCTAGGAACAGAAAGAAAAGACACTATAGTATTTTTAAATGTTCTTTTTGAATGAGGAAGAGTATTAAAAACCTATGAAGCAAACCTCCATAGTTGAGACTTTGTTCTTCTTTCTTATCTGTATTGCCCTGAGATTTGCAATAAGGCATTCTCTAGAGCTTGTATGCCACCAGGGTAATTAGAGACTTGCATGGTTCCTAATTGTTTTCCTAGAGAGGATGTTCTCAATTTGTTTTCTCCATGTAATTTGGGAAAGAGTAGCAAAATAGAAACAGGAGTATTTAACACATTTATTAAAGCACATTGTTAAAGATTTGATGAAACTTTATTGGATAACCATTGAGCAAGCTAAAGAGAAAGGATATTTAATGCATCTCCAGCACTTCCTTAATTAAATACTGCCTGTTCTCTTTTTGTCTGGGGAATTTACAGAGATACATGCCATTAACTCTAGCAGTAATTGCACAATTACACAATTGCACCTGAATCCCTGAGGTTTATTTACGGAAGATGGGGAATTAGGGGTTCACAACACTGAGCCACTTGTTCTCAGACTTAGGTCCCTGGAGCCTCGGTACAAGAAAAGTGTCAGGTTCCCTCAACTCGAGTTCACATCTGTAGAGCAAAAGCACTGCGTAAGATTTGCCAATCTCAAAGAAAGCATGCAGAGGTGACTTAACATTCACCAGCTTAGTAGAGAGGTACTCAGTGTTGCCAGGGTTGGTGGGCTGGTCAATCTCTACCAAGTTCTTAGTACCAGTGGTGGCCTACCAGTATAGTGTCCATGCTGGGACTACTCCCAGCAGGTACTGTTGGTGGCTGGCAGGCAAGTTGTCCATGCCATCCCTTAGTACCATGGCCATATATATAAAACAACAGAGACGATAAAGCATTGCAGAACAAGATAAGCAGGGTCATTCACAGAAAGCAAGGGGACTTGGTTACAGCTATGGAGCAGCTTCTCACAAGTGCATTTCTTCTACATGTGGAAATAGAGGCAGTTTACTCATGATCCCAAGAGAACATCAGCCCTTTCTCATGGGCTAGCCACCCGTTCAGCTGTGGTCTGTATTTTTCCACGCTACATCCAGTAATAACCATGATGATTCTTCACATTTCTAACTATGTACTATGTGATCAAAGAAATATGCAGGCATTGCTTACAGGGAGAAAAGAAAAGTCAGCATATTTCAGTCAAGTGATTCCCAACCTTGGGATCATTAGCAAATGCCTGGAAGGATAAAATACATAGGATTTTAACTCTCCAGAAGCTGAGGAACAAGCAGAAAGTTTGGGACTACCTTCATAGGTAAATTCAGTGTCTATGGTAGACTTTGAGAGTTCATCTGGCCAGAAATCACATCTCCATTTCCTTTTGCAGTTCACACATACAAAATCAGCGTGTTCACCGGAGATATCTACGGTGCTGGAACAGATGCTAACGTTTTCCTAAATATCTATGGAGATCTGGGGGATACCGGAGAGCGGAAACTCAGCAAATCTGAAACAAACTTCAACAAGTTTGAAAGAGGACAGGTACAAACGCAAGGGATTAATAACACTTGCTGTTTTGCAGTCTTTAACCTACAAAGTGCATGTCTGTTCTACAGGCTGAATTTTCCTATGAGGGATAAATCGATTGATTCAATTTACTATATTCATTACCTCTGAAAATACTTTGTATGGATTGACAGCTGTCTAATACAACTGATAGTCACCGCAGCAAATGGGTCAATGTTTCTGTGCAGTTGTTGGTAGAGACCAATTTTGAGCTTGACCCTCAAAAACTGCTGTGAATTATTAATTGCAGGCTTGAGAGCACACAAAACTTAAGAACTGTAATTTCCCTAGCCTCTGTGCAACTGGTTTGCACATATCTACTGTATATTATAATTTATCTTAGAGTATGATAAATTAATGGATCCTAAGTGGTGCCTGTATTTGCTAAAATAACTCGATGAATGGTTTTTGGCAGTTGGTCCTCAAATCATATTCACAGCCCCATTTGATGATATTCAGATATGATGATGGCAAAGATTGTCATATCTAGACAGTCTGTATAAATCTAAGTGCATTAGAAAAAAGTGTCTTGCATATAGAAATCAGGATGTAAAATTCCAGGTATTCAAAATTCTAATTGTGAAAGTGACATTTTTGAGCAGCTGCCCTCATAGCAGAAGAGTGCCTCAAAAATCTCCCCTGTAGAACAGTTCTAATGCACCAAAATACCTCTGCAGACCTCATAAATTTAATCAAACCTGTCTGAATTTAAACACATATTATGCAGTGCAGGCTCCATTTGCTTTTGCTTGGTAGATAATCTGTTGAGAGCTCATTAACAGAAGCCTCTGCTGTTGAACACCTTGCAGGAGGACACGTTTACAATACAGGCTGTGGACCTTGGCATTTTGTACAAGATCAAGATTCGCCATGACAATAGCATGATCAGTCCTGACTGGTTCCTGGAAAAAGTGGAGATCCTGGATGAGACCACAGAGGAATCATTTGTGTTCCTCTGTGAACGCTGGCTCTCCAAAAAGAAAGAGGACAAGAAGATAGAACGTACACTTTATGAGCAGGTACACGTGCAGCTCACAGCTGTGATCCCACATTAATTACTACCAGTAAAAATAAAATGGATGAATATCTGATTGAAGTCCATGATGAGAAAAACCTTTGGTTTTATCTTGTCCAGACTGAATTTGTTACTTTCTGACAAGCACTGAAAGCATGGCCACTCTCAGCTCGGAATCACTAGCTCTGTAGTTTGCAGTGTCAATAGAAAGATCAAGGTCTGTAAGAGAAACTATTCAGCTGAGAGTCCAGCTGCTTGCTAATGTACAGTAGTGTATATTTTGCCACTGTTCTCCTTTCTGCGTACGTAAAGTAGACAACTTTCATGTCCTACTGTTCTGAGTCCTCAAGCAAAAACTTTGGGTCCTTCAACTTCATCCTTTCAGGATGAGCTTTATCATTTCAGCTCCTTCCACCAATGACAAATATCAAAAGTCTTCTGTTACCATTCAAAGCACAAAATGCCTTTTAGTGAAATGCCCTTTCTACTTGTGTATTCTCTATTGCTTTATCAGGCTAATATGGCTAATTGGAATTCAAGGCTCATGCACCAATTCAAATTAGCAAACAAGATTAATAGACTTCTCTTGCTTCTATACAGTGAGGCATAATAAAGCAGCTAATTATAAGTCCATTTTATTTAAGGAGTCCACTTTGCAAAATATAGGGACATTTTAATTGAAAGCTACAACTAAAATTATCATCAATGAAATTGCACCAGTCTAATCCAGAATATAGCAGAATGGATGTGAGAAGAGTTACACCATGGATAAGTGCTGCCATATGCCTCCTCATAAAACTGCAGCAGACAATGCTATGAATTCTTGTGGTCTTGCTTGACTTGTTGCTCATATTCCTTCATAATGAAGAAGAAATAATAATTTCTTTTAAATTATGTGACCGTGTTGTAAGATGGTCATATTCATTGGAAAGTGACATTGTACACATCTGCAATAACTGCTCTAACACAACTGATATTTCATATCATTCCATTTTGTAGTACTCTCCCTCTCAGAGTCTTTAGCCTACGCTAGGTAATTTATTCTGACACCACAATATGTGCCCTGATAAGCAAACCTGGCTCTGCTCCATCTGCCTGAATTTTCTCTAGTTACTGCTTACACAGGTAACAGAAAAAGAATCACAACACACCATTAAAGTCTATTAGGCCCTTTGTATTTTCTTTTATTATAACACATCCATAACGATCTGTCAGGGTTACAACAATAAGGTAAATAAATGACCTGCAGTAAATTACAAGTCGCATTTCTTTGAGCTACGCTGAGCAAAATGCTACCTGGGGAGCCACAAGGCTTTCTCCTCACGTTGTTTTTAGAGGTACATAGGAACAACTGACAGCAGTGTGAGCACTGAACCACATTACCGTCCTGTACCTGCCTTTCTAATTAGAGTTACGATGGTGAACGGAGAAGCCTGAGTGAGTCCTCAGTCAGCCTGTCGAGTCTGGATAGCAGTGGAAACCCAAAGGAGAAAAAATCCCGCTTGGTCAAGTCGGCAGAAGAAGGATTATGTGAGTGAGCAACATGATTGGCTGAATGCGTGAGTGTATTTTTGTCTTTCCCTTGTTGGGAAGAAACATTTGCCCTGGTGAAGGGCAAGGAGAGGCCAAACCAGCAAATGTCAGTTCTCCAAACTGCACGGTGCTCTGGACAGTGTGACCATATCGTTAGGTAGGTGGCTATTCAAGGATATACTGTTTTCTGTCATGGTTAAGGAGGAAGTTTTTCACACAGAGGATGGTGAGGTACTGGAACAGGTTGCCCAAGGAGGTTGTGGATGCCCCATCCCTGGAGGCATTCAAGGCCAGGCTGGATGTGGCTCTGGGCAGCCTGGTCTGGTGGTTGGCGACCCTGCACATAGCAGGGATTGGAACTGGATGAGCATTGTGGTCCTTTTCAATCCAGGCCATTCTATGATTCTGTGATTCTGTGGCTGAGGTAAAATGCTCAGGGGTCTTCTATAGGCAACTTCAACCCAAAATCACGTCCCTTATGTACCTCAAGGTATCTGAGTGGATCCACATCATCAGATGTGGAAAAGGGGCTAGTCACTATTTCCATAAGGCCTCCTCAGGAAAAAAAAAAAAGAAAGAAAAAAAAAAAAAACCTGATCTGAAGATTCTCACTAACCCTTCCTCCTCTTCCACCATGACTTCATTGCATAAAGTACTTCAGAGCTGGGAGAAAGAATGATGCCCTCTGAACAGAGGGGGCTGATGGAGAGATGGGAGCAATTTATCTAAGTTTTGTGTAATTTTGTTTGAAGTATCCTTTAAAGTATGCAAAGGGAGGGCTGGAGGCAAGTCATGTTATCAACAAAAGAGCATCCCTTGGATAATAAGAAGCTTTTTTCTGCATGATTCCTTAATATAGTTTTTGCTGCTGATATCAGCTCTTTTTTTCTCCTCCTTTATCTCTTCGACCTACTCAAGATGGTGTTTCATGTAGCATATTAGATCCGAATTAACAAAGAAGGCTTTCAATATCTCGAGACCTTATTTGCCACGCTTAAGACATCTTTCCACTTCAGAATCAGACTCGTAATGCCTCATCACCAGGGTGTTTGTGTAATAGGAATTTAAATGCGATTTGTTTTACAGTTGTGAAGCTTTTCTCCTTGCAACACAGAGCTGCACCACAGTGCTGTTGGGTGGGGACGGGAGTGGAATACAGAGAACTGAGCAAGAGTACAGAAAAGTCTCTGCTTTCAGAAAACTGGCTTTCAGTTATTTCTAGAATGAGGATTATCTTATATCTGGACACAGCAGGAGGGTCTGCAAATGTGGTTGCTCCAAGACAGGGATTACAGAAAATCTGTAGTGAGATTTCTGCTGTAATAACTGAAATTGCAGAAATGGTTGATGGATCCAAGGCAGAGCTTCACCACTGGGCTCTGGTTCTTGAGACAAAAATAAATCCGAATACAAACGTCTGCATTGCAAAATGCAGGACTGTAGCTGTGGAGGCCAGATATGGTGCAAGAAGACTCATTTTGTTCCACTGCCTCTGACAGGAGGTAGGAAAGTTGCTCAGGTTTTGCTTCTGTCCTCTCTGTGAAGAAAGCCCAGCAGATCATTCTCAGTGAGTAGAATTTAACCTTTATGGAAAACTTCCCCAGTCCATTCTTCTTGTTTTCTGTTAATAATTTCATTGCAACACATGGCTTTACCTCTGTGCTTTTGTAACTTTGACTTACAACCTCCGAGTTCCAGCCCATTGGTTTACCATCTAAATTGTACTTACGGTTTGTTGTTATCCTCCATCATTTCTTCCTGCTTTAGATTAAGATTTTAGATGTGTTTTAAGAAGTGGCTGGGCATCAGATGAGTTGTAGTTACTGTCTCTGTGTTCTCTTAGTCCACGGTGAGTACGGAGCAATTAAATTTGCCTAAAACTTCTATGCTGAGCCAAGTACAAAATGATGCAGTTTATCTTTGGAGTCCAAGATTTGATTTTAAGCTTTATTATGTGGACCAAGTTAACTCTGGTGCATGATTACTGCATCTCAGCTGATGCTCAGTAGTTTGTTGTGATGTGATATTGGGGCTGCACATCCTAAGCCTCCAAGCTGTGAAGCAGAATGCTGCACATTGTTTAACCCAACTGTAATCTGTGTGTCTCGGGGCAATTCTTTTGTAATCCCATACTGTGCTCAAATGAAAAATAAGTTATTCTCGTGTTTCTTCTGACATTACTTCTGTGGTGAGACAATGGATAACATCTGCCTTGCTGGCATGCCATGTCATTTCACAAATAATGGGTAAAACATCAGCAGAGAACCTCCCACGAGGCAGAGCTGGGATAGTTCCCATTGCCCCCATTGTGCAGGGGTGGTCCTTCTGCTCTGAGTCCTGGAGCTTGTCAGCACCTCCATTCCTGATGCAGTGACACAGCCTCATTAAGGAAATGCATCTTGAAGGAATGTTGGATAAGATGGGCTGTGTGAGCCAGACAGCCACTTCCTGAGCTGGAAAAAGAGCCAGCTGTTAATTAGTTGATTAGGGAAGTGGTGTTGGGAGTTGCCTGGGAAAGGGAGTGTCAGTCTGAACAGCCCGGTTCTGACTATGCCATGCTAAAGATGGGTGATTAGTACTGAGGTGATGTGAGGATGAAGCATAGGGAAAAGTCCTGTTGGTGGGGAAAGAACTCGTGCCCGAACTGAGAACCCTGCTTCATGCAAGACACTGGCTACATTCCTCATGGAACACAGCCCCTTGCAAGGGGCACAGGTTCCCTTGAACAACCTAATCTCTGCAGAGGAACTTCAGGACATAGGGAGCAAAGAGAGAAGTTTGAGAGACCTGTGATGGGCACCAGGCTCTTCTGTGATGGCTATGTTCTCCAGGTATTGCATTTTCTGGGTTGGAAGAAGTATGACAACAGAGTCCTAGAGAGAGGAGTCAGTGGAGAAGGGCCTTACACACATTAGAGATCACTTTCACAGCTTTTAGAGGAAAGAACAGCAAGTGGTGGGATGTGGTTATTTCTCACAGTCTTCACATTTAACACAGGTATTTCCAGTGCTTTGGCTCAAGGATGCAGCATCAGCTGGAAAAGTTGATCTTTCTGTGAAGTTTGTCAGAGGAATACAGGATGAAATCTGTACAAAACAAGAAACATTTTGGAGCTGATCTAAACAGGACCCCCTGACATTCCCATGAAATCTCTAGCCTGTTGCTTAAACCTTTTCTATTCCAATGGTTACTTTGTGAAGAATGCATCACAGATTATTATGCTGATGTGCACACTGAAATGTAAATTATACCATAAAAGGGAGAATGAGTTTTGCCTAATCATCAGTTCATTTTGTGCTGGTGCACAGATGCCTCAGACTGGGGGCTGAACAGAGCTTTTGGGCTCTGTTTAGCCCAGAAGTAAGTACAGATTTGCTTTTCCTGAGTTTGTGCCTTCCTTGGTATTGAAGACATTTCGAACTTGCAGTAAATTTCTAGTGCAACCTCCACCCAAAAATATTTTTAGCTTTCGTAAGGCAAAATTAGATGTAAATCATAGATCATCTGAAAGCTAACCAAGCTTGAATGAAGGTTTATGAACCCTCATTAAAAACAAAAAGGTGATGATGAGCCAGGCTAAGCTTTGAGTCTGAAGCAGTGCAAGTTTTGGAGCTCAGAGTCTTTTCAGAACGGCTTGGAGAGCCTTGCATAAATGTTCTGAGAAATCAAACAAATATTCAGCATCTCATTCTGCACCATCCACTTGGCCTACCCAAATGAGCTTCTGGAAAGCACTTGAAAAGCAGTCTGGCACTTCCTCCCTTTTAACAGATGAACTGAAATTTTTTTGAAAACAACAAGAAGTAGGGAGGGGGGGGGGGGGGAGGGACGGAAGAATAACAAAAGTCCCAAACCTTGGCCTGGAGGTTTTTCCTTTAATCAATATTATTATGCAACGCATAAAATTATGGGCTGAACTGCCTTTAATACAAAGAGTTTGGTTGGACTTGCAGAGGGATGCTGGAACCCTGAGCTGCCCCCTAGATCACAGATCTCCTTGAATAAAACAGAAGAGAGAACGTTTGCAGCTGGACTGGGACATTCCAGCATTGATAGTTCACCTTGGAGTCAGTGTATATTTATTTGCCTTTATTGAATGATGAGCGTGAGATCACTGTGGTCTAATGGCCTACTGAAGATTTAGGTGCTTGGACTCATTTTCAGGAAGGACTCTTGCTGTAAATAAGATTTCAAGCCTTTTTGCTCTTCTGATACCTATTGGGGAGAAATCTGTTTGGTGCTATGCCCATGTAACCTCCTTGGAGCCAGCAGGGAATGTAACCCTTGCAACACTCAGTCTGAAATGTGTATGTGAATACAGTTTCCCATAGCAACTTCTTGCCCCATACCGCATGTTGTTGTACCTAATGAAACTACCTTCTCTGGTAGGATGAAATCTCACGTATGCGTGCATGTTTGGGATGTTTCTGATGATTAAACCTCGGTTTAACCCTGCAGTAATCCCATACCATATCACTGTCACGACGGGCACAGAGTACGACTCCAGCACCGACAGCCGAGTGTTCATCATCATCATGGGTCCTCAGAAAGTGCGGACTGAGAGGCTGTGGCTGGATCTCCCAGAAGGAAAAGATGAGTTTGCAGATGGATCCGTGGAGAAATTCTCTGTTTGGGGACTGGATGTTGGGGAAATCAAAAAAGTGGAGGTAATTTGTGACTGTGGAGTGGGCACGCGGGGCACCTGGGACACACGGCCAAGGAAACAACAGGTTCCTGTGGCACTCAGTGGAGGAGAGGCACTGGGGTCTGAAATGAATGTAGGTGGGAAAGTGCTAATGTGATTACAACGATTACATGCGTGTCCAACCCTGAAAATAAGTATCCTCATGTCTGGCAAATCTGAAATCCTCAGGAGGTAGAAGATAATGTTGACATAGGGGGAAGTTGTAGCATGTCACAGTTTAGTACCATCTCTGGCACTGTTTTTTCTTAGTCGAGCCTTGTTACTGACAACTGCACTGCAGGTTCCTAGGATGCAGCCTTCCGTCAGTCTTTTTCTGACTTGATTCCTGCAGTACTTCCAGTTGGGTTTCATAAATTGCCTGCAGTGAGAAACGCATCTTGTGTAATTTTCCAGCTAAACATGAAAATTGTTTTCAGAGCTTGGAGGACCCAGGCTTAGAGAAGACAATTAATCATTGCTCGTAAGTAACACGCACAAATAGATATCAGTGCAGGAGCCATTCTTTCTGCTGTGGCTCAGGGGGACAGAATTTGCATAGACTCTCCATCACTGAGCCAAAACCTTACATGAATCTTCCAGACAGTTGCTGTGTATCATTCACCTTTCATATGGCAGTTCCATCTCCTGAACACCTGCTCCAACCTCTGAGTCCTGAGACATAGAGCATCGTAAGATGTCATGAGGCTCCTCCCTCCCCTCCCCTCCCCTCCCCTCCCCTCCCCTCCCCTCCCCTCCCCTCCCCTCCCCTCCCCTCCCCTCCCCTCCCCTCCCCTCCCTCCTCCCTTCCCTTCCCCTTCCCTACCCTTCCCTTCCCTTCCCTCCAATCCCTTCCCCTCTCCCCCTCTCCCTCCCCCTTCCCTTTCCCTTTCCCTTTCCCTTTCGCTTTCCCTTTCCCTTTCCCTTTCCCTCTGCCCTCCTCTCCTCTCCTCTCTCTCCTCTCCTCTCCTCTCCTCTCCTCTCCTCTCCTCTCCTCTCCTCTCCTCTCCTCTCCTCTCCTCTCCTCTCCTCTCCTCTCCTCTCCTCTCCTCTCCTCTCCTCTGCAACCCTAACCCAACCCCAGCCCCAGCCCCAACCCCAGCCCCAGCCCTAGCCCTAGCCCTAACCCTAACCCTAACCCTAACCCTAACCCTAACCCTAACCCTAACTCTAACCCTAACCCTAACCCTAACCCCACCCCTCCCTTTTTTATACTTGAGTTATGAAAAACATCCCTTTGGGTGTGTGCACTTATGTATTCAGAAAGATAAGTGTGAAAGAGATACAAAGGGAGAAATCCCAATTAAAAATCTTTGCAGTTGTGCACCCTGTTGTAGCAGCTGATAGATTGAAGCAATCCCATTCGTTTTCATTCAGGCAATGGATTCTGGCACGCTGAGAAATGCCCATGCTACTTTTGAGTTCATTATCAAGACATCTTCTTAATTCACTCCAAGTGCGTGGTTATTACGGATGCTAAAGGAATTTTCTATCTGGCCATCTCTCATTCAAAGTTGAAAAGTGAAGCAAGTATAGAAATTATTCTTTTCTAGTCTGCACGCATGTGGAAGCAGCCTCGTCAGCCCAGCTCAGACAGGCAGGAAAAAACCTACATAATAGCTCTGTGTCAGAGAGGGGAGAGAGCTGTCTGGGGAAAACAATATGCTTGTAAGCAGATAGTGAGTGGGGAGGAAGGAACAGAGAGTAGAAGATATGGCAGAGACTTGGAAATAGAGGAAAGCAAAGGAAAATAAATAATTTCACAAGGGTTACAAATGGGAAAGAAGAGAAAACTTTGCAAATGAAATGCAGAATTAGTAAAACAAATGACATCGCTTTGAGGATGGATAGCACTCTTATGGACCCTTTCACCACCAACCTCCTTGATTCCACCAGTCTGCTGTCTTGTTTCTTTTTCGTTTTTCCCTTTTTAGTTTGTGACTCCCAGGATTGTGGCTGGAGGTCACCTGCATCGGGTTCTGTGCTTTCCTTTCTGCAGTACCCTTTGCTTGGAAGGCCCCTGTTCACCCACATCCCAGTGATGGTATCTCTGTGCCTGTATCCCTTGGTTGCCATGGAGCCAGTTTCTCGTAGAAAATTGCAGTGTTCAGGGCCATTGCAGAAAATTGCTAGTTATCTACTTGGGGAGAGTGAGAAACAATTCATTCTCAGATTTGGCATTTTGTCTGCTTCTGGAAGATAGCAAGAGGTTCTGAATATGTTACCATGTGCAGATAGCTTAGCAGGGGGATTTCTTTTCCAGAAGCCCTCCATAAAACCCAGGCAACAGGCTGTAAGATTTGCAGCATGATGCCACTTTTAGACTAGCATTATTCTCCTGCGGCAAAAACTCTATTGTGGAAGCAACAACAGTGGAACATGAACAAATTTGAAAGGGTCCCATTTGTACCTGTCTTGTAAATTCACAGTTATAATATTTACTACTGCCATACTTTAAAAGACATGCTGACATGAAAATACACAATAGGAATTATTGGGTACACACACTTCACAGCGTGTTCTTAAAATCAGTTTTAGTATTTCTTTTGATGAACAAAAGCATTCACAGCGTGTTCTTAAAATCAGTTTTAGTATTTCTTTTGATGAACAAAAGCATCTTTCTTCCTAGGTTGCTGCAGCTGCAGAGAGGTGCCTTCTAAAAAGTCCTGCTTTGAGCTGTGTGTTTTTAAACCAGTCCTGGTTCAGAGCCATTCAACCACAGGCACAAAGCAAAGCCAAGGAGACAGGAGTGTTAAAAGTCCAGTTCCCCACTGAATACAGACCTGGTCCTGGAAGACCACAAGGTCTTCCTTCGTATGATTTTCCCCCTGATGTGTTTGTGAGCTGCTCAGTGCAAATGGTGCATTAGTTGTGGTAGTCTGAAGTACCCATCAGTCCCCCCAGGAATGAATTAAAAAGATTTTCAAAGCAGACTATGGCTTTTCCTGCCACGGAAATGCTGTCTCTCTGACTTGTTCAGATATCTCAAATTGTCTTTATACTGACATGTACATTCAATCTATGCTGCTGGTGGACATGGCTTCAGATCGCTCGCCGTATTGGCATGGCCAGTCTGAAGCTTTGCTTGAAACTGAAAGTTGGACTCATCCATTTATTCTTATCAGACTTGAATACAAATTCAGAAACAAGCTGATGAACTCTAGTGCTCTACTCTACAGATCCAGCCATAAGGATGACTCAGCACTAAATGAATTTGTCCCAGACTTTACAATGTTATTCTATGGGACCATGGAAATCTGCCTGCATGCATGTTCTCCAAGGTGCCCAGAGAGCAGAACGCCTTGTTCTGTCCCTTCACTGATACCAAGGGAGTTAAGTATTGCTGTGAAAATCTGGTCTTAGCCATGTCTTGGAAAAATGCATGAGGAGATGGCTGTAATAAAGCCCAAAGAGCAGACTTAAATGGTATCATCAGGACCTTCCTTAAAACTGAACCACTGATGTGAACCTTCCTCACCACCTCACCAACACCATTCTGCAACACATCTGAAGAGGCATTGCACAGATCTCAGAGCTGTGGGTGAAGGGAAGGACTGCCATGCTGACAGAGAGGGAATGGGAATGTGTTGTATTCCCATTCACCTCACACCCCTGAAATCTGAGAATTAATGTGTCCATTGTATACTTGAAATTTCCCCGGTGGTTAACTCTAATTTTCTGCAGCTGCATAGACATTAGTATAGTAATAATGTTCCTAATAGCAGTGATAGCTGAGACAGATAAAAAAAGATTACTTGTTTTGGGGCAAAAAAAGACATGATCAATACATTACTCTAGATGAACTTGTTATAAAAAACTGTTTCCTGAGCAACTCTAAGTTTCACAATTTATTCTTTTTGATGAAAGCTAAAGACCTCATTTTCCCGGTAATGGCATCAACAACACTCTCTCTGAAAATAATGAGCTGTAGGTAGCTCTTTTATCCAACCTTTCATGTACAGATTGTTCATTGGAGTGACTGAAAGAATTTCTTACAGCACCTAAGACAGATAATCATCTCTGCATGGAAGTAAGGATGAATTTTCTGCATCCTGTAAGAGAGACACATGCAGAGCTTGTGAAGCTCCTGCCATTCTTACAAGGTTTCCTGCTGTTCAGGATAGCATGGTCTGCTGTTAAGCATGGAGGAAGTGGTCTTTGCAAATCAACTGGCGACAGCTTCTTCTGTTGGCTCCTCAATACAAACACAGAGGCTATATAATATAAGGAAATAGAAGCAGCCTGATGCACATACTTGAAGTAAAGAGCTATGGATTTGTGAGGCGGGAATTCCTTGAATAATACAAATAATACAACTGAAGGGTTTGGAAGGATGGAGAAATGTGCAGAGATCAGCAGTGGGTAGTGGTTGGTGGGGCGGAAGTAGTAAGAGGGTGGATGTGTTTTTATGTAGGTCAGTGCACTCCACCTACTTCATGGTCCCTTTGCTTACATTTGGGGATGGCATCATCCTGCCTTCCTTCATGAGAAGCAGGATATGACCCAAGCTTCCCTTCCCGAATCAGTTACCATGCACACTGATGTGTTGCCCGTTGAGCAGAAAGGGCAAAAATGGTTGTGCAGCTCAACTCTTCCCCTGTGAAAGTGGTTTGCATGAAAGTGTACATAGTCAGTACTCATCAGAGACCAAAGACAGCAATTCACAGCTCTCCTCTAAGAGGAGTAACCAGCACGTGTTTTCTCTGTGACTCTCATAGGTGGGACATGACGGTGCCACCCCTGAGAGCTGCTGGCTGATGGAAGAGCTCACCATCGTCGTGCCCACCAAAGGTGTCATGTACAACTTTGTCTGTAAATGCTGGCTGGCCAGAGACAAGGGTGATGGTCTCACCTCACGAATCCTCAACATCCTGGATGCGGACTGTGTCAACGTGGGCATCAAGGTAAGACCTCAGCTCATCCTGTACCTTCAACATGGAGCTGAGCTGGTATAGGTCATGCACCAGTAGTTCTCATGCTTTGATTTCTGCTTGTGGCTTGAGATTTTTATTTGAAGAGGGAGATATTATAATCTCCACATCCTGCGGCTATGCGTCCACTTTTCTAACCTGGAGCTGGAAAACATTAATTTGGTTAGAAAGTAATAATAATTGGAAGCTGTTGAAACATGTAGGCATTTGTAAGTTTGATCTTTCAAATGATTAAAAGATTAAAGTTGAACAAACAATGTAAAAAATATACAGTATTTCCATTCAAATGTATGGAATTTGATGTGAGGTGTGCTGTGCCATACGTCAACCACGTACAAATTGGAAAGCTAAGCTAAGATGAATTCCAGGGTAAGATTTATAATAGAAATGCCAATCTGGATGAGTGGGACAATAATACTCTAATTAATGCCTGTATGTCAATTTTGAATACCTATAGTTGTGTTTCTGTGTACAGTGAGGTTACGCTTTTGAAGGACATCAATTTTTCTTTGTGCTGCTCTTGATCCCCAAGCTAAATATTTTCTCCTGAAATAGTTTGTTCCCCAGACACACAAAAGCATGCAAACATATCTAACAACTGCAAGGAATTTAACAAATCAGAGCAGGTTTCAGCAGTAGAAATCCCCTAAGAGGGGAAATAAACTCCTTCAGATGAATGCTAAGGTTAAAACATAATTGCTTCAAAACTTCACTTTGTTGTTTAACCTCCTGGATAAAGTTTGAAAATTCCTGTCAGTGACCTGACAATTTGCCTGTAGATTGAGATGGATGCTAATGAGGATTTTTGTTCAGCCTCCCTTTTAAAAGCCTGATGCTGAATATTTTTTTTCATAAGCATGCCACAAACAGATACATCTAAATAACATTTTTTTGCTGTGATGTTGGGCCAGATACTTGCTGAAAGGTTTGAAGAAAATCAGGAGAGATGTTTGAGATATGAAATCAGAAGTGCACATCCAACTTTCTGATCGTTCTCCTAGTAGAGGGGATTTGGGACTGCTCCCTCATATATTGATGCAGTTAGAAATTGAGTTACTATGTTTTTCTTCTTTTTTTTTTTCCTTTTTTTTTTAATAGAATTCAAAGAAGACTAAAACCTTTATTAGCTTCAAGAAAATTCATGCTGTTTTATTTTGCTTTTGCTTGACCCTTGTACAGCTATATGTACCCACTTCAATTTAATTTTCTTCTTGGTTTGATATTTCCCCTTGTTTTAAATTCAGTATTTGCCTTCCGAAACACAGAGGAAATAGTTAGTATCCATCACAGTCATTAAAAACCCCTAATGTACTTGTAAAAGAGTTTTTCTTCTCCCACTTACAGCAAGTAAGATGCTCTACTATGATTTAAATGTGTGGATGAATAAAAGATAGACAAGATGCTGAAGTCTGAATGAACATAAAAAATAAATTCTTCTGTGATATTGTTCCTTTGCATTATTGATTTATGTGGCATCTGCAATTCAGGCCAATAAAACATGCATGACAGAACGCTGTTTGAAATACGTTCTGTTGGGATTATTTCATTTTATTCTTTCTCCTCTCAAATCTAGAGGTCTTGTTATCACAGGTACAGGAAGCATCTAAGTGGCCCAGAAGTCTTAAAACCATTGACAGCCACTGGGACTTCCATGCTTTTGAAATATTTTATTCTGAATCTTATTATTCACACGTCAGGAGAAAAGAACAAAGTTAGGCTAATAAGGTGAAAATGATGCAGAGTAGCTTTCACAAATCAGCATAGCTTTAAAGTAGGAGATCTGGGAACGCTCTCAGTCGGATGCAGTACTGTGTCTGCTTGGGAAATGAGGGAGCTGCCTTGTACCAAGTGCTTAGACATGTAGACTTTAACTTTGTTAACTGTGTTGGATGAAATGTCACCCAGATGGACACACCAAGCACTTGGGAGAAACATTTTGCAGTTGATCCCCACCATGCTCCAAGCACGTGCTCATCATATTGGATGTCCCTTCCTCTTGGACTGTATGTAAACTGAGAAAATCTGCTCCCCAAATGATAGATTATGTAAAGAGGAAGGTCCTGTATGAAGTTTCATTCTCTATTTTTACCTCCAAAAACCCTACTATGAAGGAAATCCCATAAGCCATGTTATAAACATTTCTTGCAGAGAAGCAAAGCCTGGATAGCCTTTTGCCCAGGGTTTTGCATGGGTAAAGGGCAGATCTTTGAATGAGATCTCATTGTTTGAAACCTTCCACAGGTCCTATACGAAGTCACAGTTGTGACTGGAGACATCGAAAGCGGCGGTACCGACGCTGGTATCTTCATGACTGTCTTTGGATCCAATGGGAACACCGAGGAGATGCAGCTGGATAAAAATGGAGATAGGTACGGTAACTTTGTCAGTTTTGTTGCTGAGCAGCAGCGTGATAACAGTCTAGTATCAAGTCAAGAAGTATTTGAGGCTTTTATCATGCTCCTACTGAAACTCATTGATTTCATTGATCTTGAACTCAGGAGTCTTTTAAGAGTTACTGCTATGTATTTAGCAGAGTGGAGAAAAAAGGTGCTCTGTATACCTGAGGAGATGATCCTGTGGCCGTTTGTAGGAGTATTTTTTAACCTCAGCAGCCTTAAGAGAGAAACACTGCAAGCAGAAAGATGAGCGGTGAAGTCCTTCATCAACCCCAAGAGAAACTCTGCGTGTTTCAGGAAATCCACAGGTGCAATTTCTGTAAAACACATCTTTTATGTAGAGTGAGTAATTTAATCTAAACATTATTTAATGGCTGTGATGGGAAACCATTAGTGATTGCATAATTAAGGAAAGACAAACCAATATGCCTGTGCCTGCCTTGTGAAAGTGCTGACTCCAATCCATCTGCTCCTCCTTTCTTAGCTGGCCAGATGTGAGACAGCTTGCATCCTAAAGCAGTACGAGGGCTGCCAAAGTCTGGGTTAAGGGGCTATGAAACTTCTTGGCTTTGGATCTGTGCCACACTGCTGCAACCATTCCATTTAGGAACCAGAGCTGCCTCGTTGCAGCTGGCACGAAGGGGACGTGTGATGACATCTGCCTGGGCAGATGTGGTCTTGGTGTGCAGAGAGATGGAAATAGGATGTGAGATGCATGGAATGCCACACTGAGCGCTCTGATTTTGCTAAAAAGGTGAAATATCATGTTTTTCTGCAGCAGGAACAGCTAACAAATGCTGTAACCGAAGTTTGACGCCAGCACTTCTGCAAGCCAAAAATCCCACATGCTACCCATCCATTTCCTAAAGCTTTCCTGTTCCTAACACCTTCAGCACAGAAAGCTTTGGCATGCTCAAAGACAAGCATGGCACCAACCATCTTTTAGAGGCAGGCTTTGTTATGCTTAAATTTAATTAGCTGATGACCTCTGAGCTTGACGTTCCCTGCAAAGCAGAGTGTCGGGAGCACTGGAGCCTTGGCCACATGGTTTGAGCACAGCTTGCTGAGGTGATGCTGGACTCTTCCCAGCCTCCAAGCAATGCAGATCCTCCACTGCAGTGTTGGGTACCGCACATTGTGTAACTGAAGATAAGACTCAAAGCATGGAGGTATTTGCTGAGGGGATGTCATAGCAGAGCGGGTGTCTGGGCAAGTGTGTTCATCTAGGTTTGAATCCTTTGTGTGTTTAGCTAGCAACAAGTCTTGTTTGCTCTGAGACCAATGCAGCAGAGATGCTGCTGATGGAAATCTCTGTGGGAAGCCAGAGCTCGTCGTGCTGCTCCCCACCAAAAACATCCAACACGTAGGGCACTGCATTAGTTAGCAACATGTCCCAGAACCAGTGACATCCCCTTCCAAGACCCAGGCAATGCCATGCTCATCTGTCTGCCATTTTTTAAGCCTAGGTGGGAAAATAAACCATGACTGCTCATTCTTAGAAGCAAAGCAGAGTTCACACTGGGGTTCGTCAGCCAAAGCTCTCCTAAGGCACTGAGGCAGCTGCAGCCCGTGCAGTTTTGCTCTTCATGGCCAGGCAAGCAACATCCATAAACTATGTGGCCTATAAAAAAATATCATATTTATCTATATGAGTGGAGTGGTGAAAGGATATAAGGATATGAAAGGATATGAGGATATGAAAGGATATGAGGATATGAAAATTCAACAAAAGTGTGCCGCACAGTTTGTGAGATGTTTGTGGCCTGGTACATCTTCTACCAGAATAAAAGCTAAAAAAGATGATAGAAACTCCTGGTATAAATAAGAAGGATATGTAAAAAAACAGTAATTAGTATGCTTATATTCCCAGGATATTGATATCTGGTGTTCTGTGTGGAGGTACTGATGCATCTCTTACCAAATGGGTAAAAGACACTTCATCTTCACGGGGATCACGCAGTGCCAAATCACTCACAGCAGCTTAGTCCATTATGAAGAGCTGTCTGCCTAACCTGTCACAGATTTAAAGCAATTTTAGCTACATTACTGTTATTGCCAAGACCTCTGGGCAATAGAAATATTTATAAGTGCAGACATGGTAGGAAAGCTTAATGAAATCCCTCAGATAAATGCTTCAGTGTCCTAGAAAAGGCAAGGTGCCAGACAGTTCCTCTTGGTACTTCTTCTCATTTCTGTTTTCTGGGGAGGAGTTCTGTTCATGTTCATATAAATTCGGGATAGAAAAATGCAACTGGATTACTTGCTTTGTCCCCTTTGAAATTATTTCCATCTCATATAATGACTTCTAGGAAGTAACAGGTGAGTATCAGACTTACAGAGAGGTCTATTTCTTAGTTTTGCAGCTTTCTAAGTAACAGTGATTGCACTGAAAACCAGTGACAGGACCACAGGATGATCCAGGTTGGAAGGGTCACACCTTTGCCTGACACAGAAATAGAAATCAGTCCAATCCAGGCACAAAAGCCCATTCTCTTTCTCATGGTGAAAAGGGCTGTCCTGGTATCCAGTACCACACAAAGACAAATAATAGAGGGGAGTTTTTTTAAGAGCGAACACAGCCTTTAATAACTGTTAGCTGGGACCAGAACACCCTGTCCAAATGCCTCTGGGAGTGGAGGGGAAGCAATGCTGGATGAAAACTGAGAAGCTCGAGCCAAGCCCTATTGCTAACATCTGCAGCCATGTGGCTCAGATAATAGTGTGAGGATAATCACATTCATGCTGCAGGGTGTAATCTGAGCAGGGGTTGCTAAAAGAATGTTTTTTTCTTTGTGCTTTGGCACTGTGCAGCAGTAGGTGGCTGAGTACTGTGCCAGGGACAAGATAGCATCATGCTGGTTTATCTGTATTATGGTAGTGCCCGTATCTTGCAGAGCTCTCCCCAGATTGTTCAGATGATTCAGGTCCCACCTTATTGCTTGCTCATGAAGAGATTTTTTTTTTTGCAAATGTGGACCTCAACACAACTCAACATGTGGCCATGCTGGTGCTGGACAGATCCCTGCATGTGGCTGCCCTGCTCCTAGCAAGGGGTGGATTTCCATCTGCATGCTTGCAGCAAGTCTGCCAGAGTATTTGGGGCAAAGCTGGCAGATTCATTTGTTCTAAACCAAGTACTACTGAGCCTGAAGCAACACAGGCACTGAAGCAAGAGTTTCTTCTTGGCAACACTGATGTTACAAGGGAGGTAAAGTAGTGGCAGTCCTGGCCGGTATGATGTCTTCTTCAGGAAGCATATGTTAGCTGCTTTCCCCCTTTTCCTTCTTTCTGCTGATTGCTAAGGATGAGCAGTTCCTACACCTCCTGGTGCCTGTATGCAGTAGCCAAGCATAGGGTAAGATGTTTGAAGCAGCATTATAAAAAACCCACCTCAGTTCTCAGCAAAGATGAGGCTGGTTTGCAAATCCAGACTCAGGAGGGGGTGTGGGATGGTCAGTTTGAGCCCCTTTGTAACACCATTTGTCTTCAGTTACTAAACGTGGGCTTTGGGCTGGCTAGCAATCACATGGCTGTATTTAGCTGAGCTGCAGTTACTGTCCATCACCACAGCAAATGCAAAGTTCTGCGATGCATCTTAGCAAAAGAAGATTAAGAACAATTGCTTTGCCTTCCATTAAGGATGGGCTAAGGGCAGGCACGTGGGCAGCTGCCAGGGGGAAGGTGATGTGCAGAAACCTGATTGCTCTGGTTGCAATCAGAATGGTAATGCACGCTGCAGGCTGCCTGGAACTGCTCCAGGTACCTCATACGGGCTTGATTTTCTGGGGGAGGAGGAATTCCTGTCAGATCTGGCCCAAGACAGCTTGCCAAAAACACACGTAGCTGGTGATCGTAGGGCAAGAGAGCTCAAGTCCCGTAAAACATACTCATAAACCTTCAGTGCAAGGATGTTGGCAAAGCATGAGCTACATGAGGATCGAGGTGCGATGACGTGGTGAGACAGCAGGAAACCTCCTTGGTCTTTCAATCCCTCCAGATTTGAGCGGGGCCAAGAGGACAGCTTCATCATGGAAATTGCCGATATCGCACCCCTGAGGAAGATGAGGATCAGGACAGATGCGAAGGGGATGCGCCCAGACTGGTTCCTGGAGAGGGTAATGTGCTCTGCGTCACTCACTGCTGTGCATCCTGCTTGTGTTAAGCCTCCCCCCGTTTGGGAAAGAGGAGAAAGGCAGTGAGCACTTGTCCAGATAATCCATCCTCTCAAGCAAAGCCTTTCCCTTTATCTAGCATGCAAGCAGATTTCTTTCTTTTCCTGGTAGTACAAGGAAAGTGTCATTTTCTTCCTGAGTTTTGAATACAGTATGTAAAATGGCTCTAACCGCTTCTGTTGATTGTATTTTTCCCTGGTGTCCTATCTTGCTAAAAGGCACTATGCTTGCCTTAATCTTCCCTACCCAGCCACCAGCTCCTTGTGAACAGCACTTTTGTTTGGGTGTACAGCGTAGTTTCTTTACTACTGGCCTGATCATTGTATTTCTAGGGTAGAGATAGAGTGGCATGCCAATTCCACATCATTAGATGTCATTGAAGAAGGAGAGCATTTCTGCCGACCTCATTTTGCATGCTTCTGGAGGCCATGTTTCTGGAGGAGATATCCTGCTGGGTTTCTACAACTCGACTTCTTGATAAGAGCAGCGAAAGATCCAATGGTTCAAGGCACGACCTCAGCTCCTTTATCCTTTCTACTAGTCCAAAGTTATCCTTCATTTCTCTGTAAATAATGTGTTTCTAAACGCTGATCCTAGGCAGCCACTATTTTCCAGTCCAGTGATGAGGCACTGTTCACCTGCCATGGTCTACAAAGCTTCACTGCATTGCCCTGCTTTCTTAAACTTGAGCGCTAGCACTTTTAACTTCTTTCACAGCAGCTCTTTTGCAGCTTTCCAAAGCATTAGACCTTCAGCATATGTCTCCCAAATGGATGCCACAGACACACGATTTTTCTCCCTGTGCCTGAGGAATAACTCAGTCTGCTCTCTGCTTTGATTCAGTCATCATGGTCAATCTCTCTTTGCCACTTCCCCTATAACTTCCCCTGAGTTTTATGGATTGTAATCATATAAAATGAACTCATCTCAAGCTTATTCATGCAGATGCATTTCAGGTCTCACAGCCATGAATTAGCAATAGCTCAAAGGCAGGTAGCATATCCCTAGCTTTATCCAGCCACTCTAACACACAACCTGCTGGACCATCCCACCCACAGCAAGGCTTTCCCAGAGATGCAGGCAAAAGGAGCTCTCACTTGGACACAGCTGATGAATTTATAGCCCTCATGTCTCTATGGAAGCAACAGGTGGGCCATAAGTGCCACTCCTTGGGAAAAAGATTTTATGGGCTTTGAAAGCTGTACCCATAGTTTCTATTTTTCTTGGAGAAACAGAGGATCTCCTAGTGATGCATATATCCACACCCTAGTGGTATGCAGAGAACTTTATTTGTTAGTTTTCATTTCCACCTTCCCTGCAAAGGTAAACACAGCATTTGCATTGCAGGCAGTGGAGCTGGGATGGGAGTGCTCCAGTGAAGGGGAGGAAGGATTTGTGTTCTCTGATTTGTATTCCAGCCTTGAAAACTTATGTCGCTTGGTGTGACATGAAAACTGATCTGAGCCCATTTCCATTTCTGTCAAAAGTGCATATTAAAGCTGCATAATGAAATACTTGTGGGGGTAGTGCTAAACTCTCAGACAGATGGTTCACAGTTAGTGCTAACTAGCACAATGAAATGAGAAGCTAGATTAAGCTATCAACCCCCTAATTAACCATTTGTTGCTCCATTTATTTACAAAATATTTTCAGTGTCGTTCTTCTATTAAAATAACAATAAATGACCTTTTAAATTCTCTTTACTCTTTTTGTACACTGTTTGCTGGCCATAACTTATGCTACTTTTGGTTTACCAGAAATGCAAGTGCATAAATACCAATTAAAATGCATCAATTATCAATGATGTTTCATACTGCCAAAAGATTCAATTTACAAGCAGGGAGCAGTCTTTTTTTTTCTTTCTTTCTTTCTTTTTTTTTCCTATCTAGATTAAATACATTGATATTTCATTCAGAATCACAGTAAAGCAGTGCACTTGGAGACAAAGGCTCAAACGGCACCAAAAATGGCAATAAGATGTCAGTGCTGAAGCTTAACTGCAAGAGGGAAAAAAAATTGGTCAGTGATGCATTGGGGTAGAGTGAATGCTATTGGTTATTCTATTATTGCTATAGTTAGGTGTATCTGTCTACAGCATTTTATAGATGTGGTGTCCCACTTTGCAAACAGAAAACCCCTTTGTCCAAATGTGGTTGGATTCAACCCAAATGGTTGAATTCTGCAGAGCTGGTTCCCTAGGAATTTTAATGCAACTTCATGCCGTCAAAGCCAGGGAGATAAGAAGCTGCCTTAATGAAACTCTAATTGCATTGCATTCAAACAAATAATCCTGGATATGGGACTTTGTCTCTATCCTCTTTCCTTTATTTGAAGGAGCTTAAGAGAATTCAAGACAATGCATTATAGCTGAAGCTGATTGTCACTCTTTGTCACAGTGCAAAGTCTTTTTGTTTCAGTTAGAAGACCGTAATATTAAGTGAAACTAATGAGACACAACAAAACCGTAACAAAAATTGTGGCTGATTCTTTAGAGGTGAAATCAAGAATGTACTTGTATTGGCATTAGTAGGGTGTGAATCCCTGGGGAGCTTGTTTGGTGCTGCAGCTTGGAGAAGGCTGTCTGGAGGTAAATCAGACGAATGGACACGTCAGCCCTTCCTGTTACCACTATAGATGTCCCTGTTTATTGCAGCTGGTTTGGACTAGATGACATTTAATGGCTCCTTCCAACTCAAATCATACTATGATTCCATGATACACAGTGTACTTTTAATTTTGAGCTGGCTTGAATTCCTGGCAACTACAATATTTGCTGAGCTACAAAGAAAGTTATCAACATCTTATTCTTTAACACTGCTCCCACTTTTACTTTTCATTTTTATAGGCATTCCACAGCCCATTTAAAATACATGTGTAATTAGTGATAATGTTTTGTCTTAAAAGCAGGCAGGATGTCCACAGTGAATATAGGTATCCTAAAAAATAACTTCTGTACAGTGTGAAGAAGAAGTCTCATTTCTAAGGAGCATCTCAGTCCTCCTTGATTGTTGATCCAAATCACAGCTCTGCATCTGCCTCTTCTCCCAAACTACCTAGGCCTCCTCTGATCAGCATGGAGTTTCTCCTGAGAGAGACAGAGATGCCTTGAATGACGTAGAATCTCAGAGTGGTTGAGTTGGAAGTGACCTTGAAGCCCATCCATTCCAACTCTCTTCCATAGGCTGGTCTTGTGGTACCTGCTTAGCATCTAGGAATGGCCTCAAATTTCATCAGGTTAGGATGTTAGGAAAAATTTTGTCTCTTAGTGGTCAGGCTCTGGAATGGGCTGCACGAGGACATGGTTGAGTCACTGTCCCTGGAGGTGTTCAAGAAGAGTTTAGATGTTGCACTGAGGAATATGGTTTAGTGGGACATACTGGTGATAGGTGGATGATCCTGGAGGTCTTTTCCAACACTGATGATTCTATGATATTATGACTCTATGATCAATCAGAAAGAAAACCCAGATGAGTGTCCTGCCCACAGAGCCGTACAACACACAAATACCATCACTACTGCTTCAGCTTCAACAAATCTACTGCCATCTTTAAAATCATTCCTTATAACCTGGAACAGTATCTTCTTTTGAACTGCTGAAGGCTCCAGCTCAGCTCAGCTGGGGTCAACAGAAAGGCATAGGCTGGAACACTGCTGTTTGAGGACAGAATCTCAGAGGTGGGTGGTGAAAGGGCGTGAAGCCAGGTGTGCAGGTTGCAGAAGGAAAACTCCTGATTGGATGTAAGGAGGGAAATCTTCACATCAAGGGTTGTGCAGCTCAGTGATGTGGGAAATCTCTACACTTCTACTCTACTCATCTATGTATGGCCTTGCATTTAGCCCTCTTGGAGCATGGAGTGGGACTAAACATCACCATGAGTCTCTTTTAACTTAATTCACCACAGTTCCATGATTCTTCCTTCCTAGTATCATGTCACACCTCTCAGAAACATCTGAGCTCTTGTTTCCATGACCTTAGCAGAGATGTGCATTGTTTGCTGATGCACTGCTTCTCTTGGGTATGGTCTTTGTGTTTTTGCTAGACAGTAACACAAATGGTAGCTTGCAGCCTTATCTCCTCCCTTCCCTCCAACTCTCCCAATTTAGTGGCAGTGCATTCCCAGGTTCTTGCTGTATGCAAATGCATCACCTCCTTCTCGGTAGACTGATGCTCTGCTGACACCCATTTAAAACTGGGAAAAGCTCAAATGTGCTCAAAGGTGGGTATTTTATTTGCTATTTACTGGAGTAACTCTCTTTCCTGTTCTATTCTCTATTCCAGGTTCTTATTCTGTTCTTAACACCAGAGTATCTCAGATCTTTCCACTGATACATGAGGCAGTATGAGTAATATCTGTTGCACGTTGCTTGTTCTGTCACTTTTTCACAGAGGGAAAAAACATCTGAAGCCTTAAATTCTGCTGGCCTCATTTATCTTGTGTTTCTTGTTTGGGGTTGGTCTGCATCTTTCTGCAATGATTACTGTGGATTTATGCAGAAGAGATGAGCAAAAAAAGGATAGTATGTACTCCAGGAGAATGAATGTGACTTTTAATAATTCTTTTTTCCTTCTTCCTTCGCATTAATACCACACAGGCATCCAGAAAATATCTGACTTTCCTAGAAAACAGCTTTGTCTATGTCAGAAGAACACATTTTTTCCTACACTTTACCCCATGCACGGGAAAGTCCAATATTATGATGACTGTTTCCCTTGACTGTTCAACACAGCAGATACTGTCTGTAGGGGAGACCTTAGTTGATCCCCAAAGAACTGATTGCAGATTTTCAATCTGTGACCAAACTCTACCCATGTTATACCATGCTTTGCACTTCATAAGTTTAATATCTACCCTCCTTCAAACTGTACCTGATGCTTTTTCCTTGGCGTTGTCTCTTTGCAGATAGTCATGAGGAACCTGACTAATCAGGAAGTGGCCACATTTACATATGGTGATTGGCTGTCAAAGGTGAAAAATGCCAAGGGAAGTCTTGTGTGTGAGATGCCAGCCATGATAAATGATGAGCAGATGATGGAGGACACAACTTACACTATTCAAGTTAAAACCAGTGATATTGGAGGTATGTCTGTGGTGGATATTTAATGACTTTTCTAATATGAAGCTCGATTTCTAGCAATGGAAAACATAAATAATTTGAAATTATGTGAAAAAAGCATAATCTAGCTCTACTATGATGCAACACAGCCATTTTGGCTATCTGCTTGTCACAGCAGTGTTATTCTATAGGATCCATCCTTACCTAAGCAGAGGGCATGAAATATTTAGACACAAAGCCTATACTTAACTTCTCACTACTTCCTCTGAGGAAATCTTAACCATAACCTATTTCCAGACCATGCTGAGGTGGTCAGGGGCCTCCTTTTCCTTTTAGGTCAGGTCCATTGATTACATGGAATTGACAAATAGATTAATGTCAACCCAGGAGCTTGTGGGCTCTGGGTTTTTGTTGGCATCATCTGCTTTGTCCAAAGAGGAGAGCAATCATTCACTCTCCTTTTTAAAATGTTTTGAGACCATTTATCTCAAGCAGTGAAATAACAACCCTCAATGCATATAGAAAAGTTAAAATCTGCAAGAGCCAAGAAATGGGATTTCTATGTCATTTCTTGGGATCGTTGCCTCTTTTTATGACGACTTCTGTCAGGTTGCTGAATGAAAGCCGCAGCCACATACACAACTGCCTCATGCCAGATTGAGGCACATCACACATCCTCTCACCCTGGCTTTGTCTAAAATATTCACCTTGTAAGGGGATTCTGCCACACCAGTGCTCATATCAGCCCCTGATCTCTACCTGTCTCTGTTTTCTTTTTTATTTTTTGATTTACCAGTAGTAATTTATGCAGTTTCTGAGGTTTGAATGGAGAATATCAAAATTCTCCTGGCAGTGTCTTAGTGCTGCCCTCGCTATTTTTCATCTCTCTAGCTGCTCTGCCTGCTGTTTGTCTGAAAAACTTAGTGAAATACTAAAGACAGAAGAGAGATTTGTTTATCTGTCTGGCAATCCACCTAATATAATGGCAGAGCTTTCTATGACCTTTTTATGAAATTCAGGCCTATCTCACAAAGGCGATAGAAATGAAAACAAGAGGAGAATGGGAGATGACAGCGACAGGAGACAGTTCTGCCCTTCTCATTGAATGAGAGATGAAGGGTATTAATGATGAAGCATTTTATTGCATTATGAGCGGTGACAACCAGTAGGAAGGAGCAGATTACAGAGAGGTTTCAGAGAGTCTGTTTGTGATTAGATCATACAGAGCACTGACATCATGCTGAACTTTATCCAGCTTATCTAAAGAGGGGACAAGTCATGAACCATCTCTCCTCTTTCATCTTTGTGTATTCCATGATTACTCCTGGTTGAACCAATTGAGGAAAAAGACCTTTTATCCTTGACGATTAGTGTAAACATGTTATATCATCTCCTGCCACACTATATATTGCCTAGGGACAGCACTGCTCCACTGTGAATAGAATCAACCATGTTTGTTCCTAGGTATAATGCTTTTCTCTGCAATAGCTTTCAACTTTCCCATCCATCAGAGGCAATGAAAAGAAAGAAAACATGATTCGTCTCATTTATTTGTCATTCCAAAAATTATACTCATGGTCTTAACTCCTTCAAGGCTGAACTCTGCATGGCCAAATCATGCAGGAGTGGTTTCCTAACCAGTGGGCTGCAGCATTCTCTGGAGCATCCCTCTCCCTCGTTCTTTATCAGGTTCAGACAGGATCAAGACTAGTAAGCTAGTCTAGATGGATTAAGATAGAGAAAATGAATCCCACCAAAATTGTTGTACAGCAGTCATTTCTTCCCCATCATACACAAAACAGCAGTCCCATTTCATTTTTTCCTTTAAAAAAAATTGAGTTACAGTTTTCAGAAGTAATTCAGTTTGGATGTTTGTATAACATTCAGAATGGTGGAAGAGGAAAAGCTCCTCCTGCATGTAGGCAGACCTCTCTTTCAAAGTTCAAAGGCCACCAGCTGTAACTCAGATGGCAGCTCTCTGAATACATACAGAAAAAGGAAGAAGAACTCATTGCATCAGACACATCCCAAGTCAGATGGAGAATCTGTGGTTTAAACCAAGACCTGGATTTACTTTCCATCATGTAAGACATGTAAAGAACAAGATCATTTTCTTCAAGATGTGACCCACAGACATGGCTGCAATGGATTCAGAACACTTGATGGTGCTTTCTGTTATAAAAAAAAGACCTTTGCCTTTTGATTTCAATCTACATAGCTTTTCTGTGTTCTATATGCAAGCATCGTATACATGGTAATGCAGTAAAGATTGAGAAAGAATAAACAGTACTTTCACATTTTCCAAGAATTAACGAAGCAAGAGGTTTTTATCTCTGCTGTTAAAAGATTAATTAGTATGTTGTCAGCTCAGCTACAGCCTACAAATTACATAATTTAATACAGTTGTTGTCAGTTCCAAGTGCTGTATCCAAGTCTCTGTTAAGACAAAAGAAGGACATTCTTTGGCCTCAGAAGGCTATGACTCAAATCCCCGTTGGTCAAAAATGATGCAGCTGTTCAATCGTAAAATTGTAGATACTCTTATTGCAAGAGGCCTCATGCAACTTTCTCCTCCATGGACTACTGCCAGCACGAGGTCAGATTGGCCAGTGTGAATCTTGGAGCTTCCAATATGGTTCAGCCATGACCTCCCCAGGCACCAGTTCCAGACCCAAACAATTTTACCAAGAAAGGTTTTTTTTCCTAATGTCCAACAATCACCTCCACAGCTCCAATCTGTAGCTGTGGCTCTTTGGGGTGTCTGACATATACATGCCCAGCACATGACCCTGTAATCTCTATCATGTGAGATGGATATGATATGGCTCCAGGTTGGATGTGGCTCTGGGCAGCCTGGTCTGCTGGTTGGTGACCCTGCACATAGCAGGAGAGTTGAAACTAGATGAGCATTGTGGTCCTTGTGGACCCAGGCCATTCTGTGATTCTATCACTCCCTACACGTACTCACAGGTGTCCTTGCTCACTCATGACAGCTCATCTCCCTTGGCCTCCCCTGACAGCCATGTGCTCCAGCACCTTTCCATTTTGGCAAACATCTGATAGGCTCTCCCTGTTGTTCCTGCATCCCCCTTCATCTGAAGACTCAAAATGGCATGATGGTTCAAGTAGGAACTGCTCAGTGCTTATCAAGAAGCAGAAGATGTTCCCTTCAGCTGCTCGTCACACTTCTCCTAATGTAGCCCAATATGTGGCTTGCATTGAAAACTAACAGCTTGCTGTCAGATCAAGTTTGTACTGAGTACGATTGTTGCTGCTATAACTTCTGGATCCTCTTAAACTTCCCATCCCCTTCACATGCAGAGCTTATTCCACCCCAGATGCAGAACTTTGCAACATTTCTCCTTGCTGAACTTTGTGAGATCTCTGCTTGCCCAGCCCTCAAGTTTCTCAGTGTCGACCGTGGTTGGAGTTCTGACATTCAGTGTGCTGCTCACTGCCTTAGATTTAACATTACCTGCAAATCTGATGAGGATGCTGTGTCATTTTTTAGGGTGATGACAATGAAGTTCAGTGATGTGGACACCTGAGCCACTGCCAGCTAAGGCCTGTGCAACAGCACTGCCTTCAGCCCTTCATTTATCAGTTTTTCCTACTGTTGCTAAGTGTACCTAGCAGTTTCCTGGGTTTAAAAAGAAAAAAAACAAAACAACAATGAAAGAACAAAACAGGATGGTTTGGGGAGGGAAGACAGACACAAATAAGTGAATTGATTCAGCAGTTTCTGTTGTTTTCTTTTCCATCTTCAGCTAATTGCCTACAAGAGAAATGTCACGGCATGAGGCCTCCATAAGGTTATTTTTGCCTGGAAGTTTTTGCTAAGAAACAGTTGGTTCTGTGCTTTTTGAGATCTTGCATTAATTAGAAGCCTCCTCCATGTAAGGAAATGGAGTTTAGTTCGCTTTGTTCCTCACCTCAGCAAGCTTTACGGTCATAAAAGGTGCTGCCAGATGAACTGCCTTAATCCCTGCTCCTTTCTCTTCTTTCCTAAGCCCTTCCCAGGGAACTGCTGAAAATTAACCCCAGTTTAACATAGGCAATTTTTCTTTACCTATTCTCTGTATAACTCTTTTCCTTCTTCTTTTTTTTTTCTTTTTCTTTTTTCTTTTTCCCCCTTCTTTTAGTATTTTTTCAGCTCTATAGGAAAAGTGGTGATTTTTTCCTGACTCATATATTCATGTATTTATTCTGAGGAAGAGGTGGATTTCCCTGAAAGTTTTGAGTCCCCCTGACTTTGTCTCTGCACAGGGTTTTGAATGAATGAAGCTATGGGAAATACCGTCTGTGTGCCCAAAGTGGATTTATGACACGGCTGCATAAAGAATGGCTTGGCAGGCACTTAGGAGTTCTCAAAGCAGGGATATCTAACCAAGGGCAGCAGATGATGAGTTTCTCTGAAAGCCAGATTTGGGTTTGATTATCTCATTTTTATTTGTCAAAATTCAAAAGCCTCAGTTCTGACAGAGAATATCTGCCCATGTGGAGACAACTTTCTCTCTATGAATCTGCTTTCTTACGAGGGCACCAAAAAATAAAAGGAAATAGGATGATAGTTTATGTTTTTGGTCAAATTTTAAATTGTGCTCTATAAAACTGCATTAATGCCTTCACTAATATTTTTCTAAGTTCATTATATGTGATGGTGTAGCTTTGAACTCTCAAGAAGTCAAGAAAATTGACTACGTATCTCTTTTCTTCTGCAACATGTGTGAACAGTAGTGGACATGAATTACAATATCAGGTAATAGAGACTGACTTAGAAGTGCATCTTTTCTAAGCACATACATGAGGAGGCACAGATGGTGGGTCCAACAGTCATGTGGGAAAAAAAAATCATTTTTTTTCCTTTGATTCAACTTGAAGAATATTTAGAGAAATGGGAACATAGAAAGAAGGCTTGTGGGAAAGGGAGAATGGCTGTTAATCTGTATTTTGCTTTCAAATCCATTAGGAGCAAATATTCATGTTGATAACAGCACGATGTCCATACCTTGAATGCAAGTCAAAGTATTTCAGCTGTGTTTGTGCTCCAGCCAACTTCCATGCCTCCATTTCTGGGCATTTGGAGGTTGGTTCCAGCCCTGTGTGGCAGGGCATCTCGTGACCACATGCCTTGCTATCTGTTGCAGGAGCTGGCACCGATGCCAACGTTTCATTGATTTTGTTTGGGGAGAATGGAGACAGTGGGACCCTTGCTCTGAAGGAGTCCAACAAGTCTAACAAGTTTGAGAGGAACCAGATGGATGAATTCGACTTCCCTGACATGCTGAGCCTGGGAGATCTCTGCAAAGTGCGAATATGGCATGACAACAAAGGTCAGGGTGATGAGGTGTGGGGTGCAAAGGAACAACCACTGGTACAACCCACCAGGAGGGCAGCTCCCTCTATGGCCATGGGTCAAGTTGAGGACAATTCCCACCTCTGCTGCAGAGTGAATAGCCCAAGGGTCATACTGGGACCTTATGGCCCTGTTTGCCTTGACACCCTCCCTTCGTGCAGGAGATTCAGTGGGCTGATGGTTGGATTTGATGATCTTTTGCCTTTTCCAGTCCTAGTGGGTCTATGAGAGGGAATGGTGGTGATGGGCTGGTGGCTGGATTTGATGATCACGGTTGTCTTTTCCAACCCTAATGATTCTGTGATTCCATGATCCTGTCTTTGTGTGTTCTGCTTTAATGAGTCCCCAGTTCAGCAGTGCTGCAGCTTAGACAGAGATATCTCCTCTGAAGCACAGGCATACCAGCATAGCAGCTCTATTAATGAAATAGTTTTGTCACAGGCCATTCTGGCACCTTCCTAGCAATTTAATCAACCTGACACCGACACACAGGGTAATGCAGCCTGGCATAGGATGGTGAGCTGTATAAGATGGAAATGAGGATCTTTGTCTGTCTTTATTAAAATCAGTGCATCACGCAGAGGGTGTGCAGAGCCCTGCTGAGAGATGCTGACATTTCCCTGCTGCTGGACACTCTAACTGGTTTCATAAGCAGCAGCATCAGTGCTCGGTACTGCTGTCACAGTCATTTGTGCTGTTATTCAGGTTCCAGAAACTGCATCTTGTAACAAACACACCCACCACACTGCTGTGATGACACCTCTCAACCCTGCCCATCTAGCTTCTTCAGCTGAAGAGGATGATTTTGCAGTAACAATGAATGCATTGCTCATGGCAGGCCATTGCTACAACCCAGACACAAAACTTGATAGCTCCCAGAGACCCATGGGCTGGTTTTAATTTGGTGGCTGGAGAGCTGATTTAATTTGAATTCAGTTGCCAAAACACTTGTTCTTTGAATCTGCTGTTCAGATGCTGAAATGGAAAAAGCTGTCAGAATACCCACCAGAGTTTTAGCTCAGCAAACAGGCATCCCTGCAGTTGCAGATGTGGTTTGGATGTCATTCTGAGAGTGGCAAGAAATCAACATAGACTTGCAGATTCCTCTTTAAATATATTATCAGTAAAAGTGCATACAGAGAGCATTTCCCTTAGGAGACCTCGTGGCTCCCCAGGCATTGGTCAAGCTAACAGAACAAAACACGCCCACGAGATCAGAGCTGGTCTTCAGGGCTTAGGCATGGGAATGGACACAGAAGGCAAGAACCAGGTCAGAGCAAGGGTCTGCCAAACCCAGCAGCTGTTTCCAACACCAGCAATCATTGGGTGCCTGAGGAAGTGAAGGAACAGAGCAAGCATGTGTAATCCTTCAACATCCTCTGCATCTCACTACACGTAGCTCAAGGCATCTACTGTGCTGGATATCATTTTTGTCTGTTAAGTAACTTGCATTGAATTTGCTTACTGAAGGGCTTGTTCAGGCTTTCCAAGAGACATTCAGCACCCATGGCATCCCATGGCCTTGAGTCCAATGGGCCTGCTCTCTGCTTCATGATGAGCAACACCTGTTTATCTTACATCGGTGCCTTTTCCTTCTTGAACAAGTGATCATGGTTAGGATGAATTCTAAAATGGCTTCAGTTAGTGTGGACTGTACGGATCATCAAATTCCAACCCCATTGCCATGGGCAGGTGTTCACCTTCTCCATGTCACTGTCACTGTTGGTTTTATTGATATGGATAGGAGAGAAACTGCCATGCACCTGAACTACGGTTAATGCTTGTTAGTCACGTGCAAGCCATATCCTATCTACAGCTTCACACAACGAAGCATGACAGTTTGTTGGGTGGCTAGAATATTTATCACTGCTAGGATTCCAGACTATGGCTGTTCTTTACTTACATGCTCTCTCTATATGTATTTTTTATGGATTGGCTTTGTTGAGTGGTTAGAAATTCCTGTCTCATGTATTTTGGATAGAAGTAGTGAGGTCAGGAGCCAAGGGTCATATGTAGTTTTTATCAGGTGCTTGGGGGACTCTGGGTATTAAACAGAAATATGCTGTTATTTACCATTAGTTTCAAGCAACAAGTTCTACTAACTCCTTACTGTTTTGAACTACATGGCTCTCTGCCAATGCTCTGTAGAAAACAGCCTCATAGAGGACCATTCCATTGCTCCTCACGTGCTGAATGCTTGAAACATGGATGACGTTCTTTTCCTAAATGTCTTGATAATTAGCTTTAACAGCAGCATAAATCTGGTTTGACTCAGCAGTTATCCCATGGGCTGCTTAAGAGAACAGCTAACCAGTATGTCTTCTTTTTCTTTCAAACATAAAATCATAGCATCATAACATAACCCGGTCCCACCAATAAGTGAACGGGATGGTCCCCATCTGGGGGTAGCAAACATTTGAAGGACTGGCCCAGTGTGGTGGCTTTGCCATGAAATCCAGCTCAGCACTCAGTCTCATGAGCAAAGATTTGCTACCTGTTCATACTCTCCTTTTGTTTATCGTTTCACTGAGATTTGACTGTTCCAGGCTGTTCACAGTTGAAGAGACAGTAATTGCAATGGCAAAGACTGTCAGAAGGTCTTTGAAACATAAACACTGTTTGTCTTCTCTAGAAAAAAAACATGCCAGAACACTGGCTTTACAGTCCCACTTTAATGCTTTTAATGTCATCTTCCCCACCAAACCCACCACGTGGCATCTCCATCTGAGAAGTAAAACACAAAAGGTGCCCCCATCCAATCCTCTGACTTCGGTAGAACTGAGCATGGAGGTCAGTGCTTGTTTACAATCAGGCAGCTCAGTGACTTTGCAACTGCAATTTCAGGGAGCTTGTTCTTGACTTCCCAGATGCTCAGAGGTCACCAGCAGTGCCTGGTGACAGTGAGGTGGTGAGAACAAATTTTAGTTTTGTTTTGCTTCACGGCTTTTTATCCTTCCCCTGTTCGCTTTGAGGTACTGATGTTCAATCTAATATATTTAGAATTCCTGAGCAAATGTAATTGCCGCCAGACTCCCCATCTCCTGATCTGAGATAGGCACTATGTATTTTCTCATATCTCCATTCATTTACTTTTACATTTATACAAGATTGGTATCAGCATGTCTGTAGAAATTCTGGCTTTCTAAATGCATTTATCTTTTTTTCTCTGATTTAAGGACTAAATTACCATTCTGGAAGAATGACTTAAAGTTTTGCAGCATCTCAATAATGAAATTTTTTACCTATGAAACTTTTTTTTTCATTTTCTCTTTGCAGCAGGGGGATGTGGGAAATCTGGATCTAGCTCCCTCATCTGCCTGAGTAGATTTGAACTCAGATGATAAACAGTCATTCTAAAGTCATTAATTTTGGATTCTTGATTATCCCTGTTGCCATCAGCCCAGAGGAGCCAGGAACAGCCTAATTATGGACAAACCAGACTTCTTTGTGTTATTAGAGAAGCAAGGATAGAAGAAAATAACCCATTTGCACAGCCCAACTTCTGTGGCTCAACATAGCACTTCTCCCAGTTACACCAGCTATGACATTGTCTGACTGAGTTTTAAACAGCCTCAATGCCCCAGTGACTCCTTTCAGGTGCATCGTCCAAAGGAGAAGGTATCGTATTCACCTTTCTTGAGCTGGATGCAGTGCAGGAAATTCATGCTTTTCCTTTTCTTTCTCTGAAGGAACTGCCTTTTCAGGAGCAGAATCTAGGACCAGCTCAGAAGTCTAGTGGGTCTTGCACTCACCGCACACTGCACATCCAGAGATACGTTTTTGCAATCCACAGACATGATTCCAAGCCTTAGGGGCACTGGTAGAGTATAAGATATTAAAAGAAAAGTAATATCTGCTTTTCTGCCCTCTCTAAGGATTGGCTCAGCTATCAGACTTGGAAAAGTCATATTTACACCTTCCTTTCAGCACTTGCCTGCTCATTCATAAATCTGCTGGTCCACGGGGCAGATTTGCTGAATAGTTTCTGCTTTAAGTAAAAAGAAAAAGGAAGAGAAACACATGCATAAAGCTGCTTGAGGAGAGAAGACTGCTCCATCCCCTTGCTTTGTTGATGGCTCAGTAGAGAGAAAGACAACCAAAAACCCTGATGCTTTCTGCATGGGTTGAAGTCAGACAAGGCATCATTTCGCACACCAGACCCATGCAGGATGCCAGCAGCTGTAATGTGGCTGCTCAGTCCTTCAGATTGCCAAATCCACCCTTAGCCCTCAGGAGACCCCAGCACAGACCCTGCTGAGGCAGGTTTAGAATCCTTGGAGCTGGAAGGGACCCTTAAGGGTTGTCTAGTTTCCTCCTTATGGCGTGTTGTCTTATCACAGAATTATGATACAGTCATCACAACAGAAGCAGAAGACACAGCAGAAATCTCACAGCCCAAAAAAAGAAAGAAAGAAAAAAAGGGATTTAAGGAAACAAAACTATCTTAGCATACTCGAAGAGAAAGTAAATACTTCATTGTTGTCCTTGCAGAGTCATTCGTTGCTTCCCAGTTTCTTATAACCATTCACTACAGAGAGGAAGGAAGCCACTAGACCAGCTAGCAGCTGTAAAAATACCAATTCCATAAAATCTTTTTGCTAGAAGCCTCCCTTGCTTGTGACAAATTATCCTGCACCCTTATTAAAAGCTTTTGCATCAAGTACGCTTCAATAAAACACAAAATATGCTTCAATCGCAGGAATATTCTCTGAGAAACAATTATATCTTCACTCTGAGCTGCTACGTGTTGTTGCACTGGAGTAGTTTATCAGTAAGATGTGTGCTTGTTTGCTGTTGTTTTAATTTATTGCTGGGTTTGCCCTGATTCAAATCTTGCGCTGAACACATTACACAGGCAGCTCAGGAGGGCAGCAGGAAATCTGTTTTCTAAAGCTGTCCCAAGCATTAAGCATTTGCTTCATCAAAGGTTGTGAGAGGTTTTGCATTGCATGTCTGCTCTGATGAGAAATGTTGTGGTGTGAGCTCCTGTGATCCTCAAGGAGAGATGCACAAATGCATCTATTTTTATTCTGCTGCTGTCTTGCTGAATGACCTTATGCAAATCACATCCCCTCGGCCTCATTTTCAATTATGTAAATTAGGGATAAAAATTATTCACCTTCTTAAAGTGTTTTGAGGTGTACCAATGCAAAGCTAGATGCTGTGACTTCAACACCTCGTAATTAATGCTCTCTTCCTACCAGCCTGGCTCTCCAAACTCCCACCACTTTCTGGATGACATCTCACGTGCTGGGGCATGAGGATGGACAGCCACATAACCAGGCAGGGGATAAATAATGCCACAGGACACAAGGCCAAGGAACTGCATTTATAATGTTCATTACTTTGTGTTTCAGAACACTTGAAGAGAAAAAGGAAAAATAATGGAGTTAGGAGCTGAGCAGCACTGAATTTGGATGGCTGGGCAGCAGCAGTTGTCTGCTGGTCCCTGAGCACTCAGTGTCCCAAGCACAGCTTTTATTTTACTCCTATGGGAACCTCAATGTCATTAAGGACAACTATCATAGAATCATAGAATCACAGAAATTGAAAGGGGCTTCTGGAGATCATTGAGTCCAACTCCCTGCTAAAGCAGGTTCCCTACTGTAGGCTGTGCAGGAAGGCAGCCAGGCAGATCTTGCATTTCTCCAGAGAAGGAGACTCATAGTCAGCAGAACCAGGAGGTGATCATCCCCCTGTACTCAGTTCTGTAAGGCCATACCTCACTGCTGTGATCAGTTTTGAGTCCCTCACTCTGAGAAGAACATTGAGACCATGGAGTGTGTCCAGAGAAGGGCAGTGGAGCTATGCTGTGTCTGGAGAACCCATGTTATGGGGAGAGGCTGAGGGATGTGAGACTCTCTACAAAACTGCCTGAAAGGAGGCTGTAGCAAGGTGGTGGTCAGCCTCTTCTCCCAGGCAAAAGCAATAAGATGAGAGGTAATGGTCCTAACTTGTGTCATGGGTGGTTCAGTTTGGATATTAGGAAAAATTTCTTCTCCAAAGAGTGGTAAAGCACTGGCACAGGCTGCCCTGGTAGAGTCAATGTCCCTGGAGATATTCAAGAACTGTAGAGATGTGACACTTGGAGACATGGTCAGTGGGCATGGTGGGGATGAGTTGGGCTTGGTCTGGGGGATCTTGAGGACCTTTTCCAAGCTTCATGTTTCTACTATTACCCTTGATCAATGTTGTCAACCATTTCCAAAACCGAAGATGTATTGCAAAAAAAGAGAGAGGCAGAGGAAGAAATTTCACTTCCATCGGCAGTGTATTCCAGCCTGGATTTGACTATGTTCCTGGTCTGTCAGTAGGGATTTGATCCCACCAGGTCCTATTTCACAAGAAATAGCTCATATTCACTACAGCAAGGATATGGATCAGGTTCCTGGCAAATTCACCACCTCGGTGGTAATTTTCATCCCTTTTCTCTCATCCTTAGTAAATGGTTCTGCTTGTGTCAGAATAGCTTAGGATCTTAGGGATGAATATTGGCTTGGGCAAGTGGAGAGTGTTCCCAAGAGAGGCAAAGGAGACTTCTGAGGCTACAAGTTGGAGTTCTCTTTGATTGAACAGATACCTTAATTGTTTGTATCTACTACTTCTAAAAGCGATCCCCACAGTGCTCATCAGTGTAGAAATGCATGACAAGGAGCTCACAGGCTAAGCTCTCTGTCTAACATCAGTAAAGCGTGAGCCTTCAGAATTGCCTGGGAAAAAGCAAGGTGCTCCCATGAAGACCCTGAAGACACGCACGGAGGACACCTACCTAGCATCACTCAGTTGTCAGGTTGGGCTCTTTACTAAAGGGAGATAAATAGGACAACTTGCTGCTTTTTTGGATAGGAACACTTGGGGAAAAGAATGCTTTTCCCTACGTGACACTAAATTATACAACTGCCAGAGACAAGCAAGTACAATGATTCTGTTTTCCCCAAAGCTCTTCTCCTCCTCTAATTACATCTGAAATGTTTTGCATGCTATTGAAAATGTCACTTCCAACTGCAGACCATTAAGGAGTTGACGCAGCACAGCCGTAGGTTTCATTAGGGCAGGACTGCTGCTGGGGATTTTTATGGCAGCAAAGCAGGCCTGGAGTGGAGCTCCTTTTGTTACAAACATTGAATATTTGTTGTGGTAGATTGTCTGCAGTGTCACAGTGATGGCCATTTTAAAGACCAAAACCTGCAGAATCAAGTGGGAGCTGCTCAGATATTTGTTATTTCTTCCTCTCTTCTCAGTAAATGGAGTGGCCTGGTCTGTCCTGAAGTCTCTGCAGAAAAAGTCATATTTTCTGAGGCGTTTTTGCTACTGACTTGTGCCTGAGCCCTGTAATCCTGGTACTGTTGGTCAGGGTGCCCAAAGGGATGCAAACAGATTTGTTCCGGCAAGTGATGGAACTTGAGTGATGGACTGACTGTGACCTTTTACATCAGGGCAGGATCCATCATCCAATACTATCTTGGCACCCAGGGAAAGGACTGATAACATCACTGTAGAGATTCTCCAAATTCTTCACAAGCAGTGGCCAAGGATCATCCTTGGCAATGCCTACACTCCTTGCTGGCTTCTCTTCCCCATTTGGTTGATGCCTATCTATTAATCATCCAGCCTGAGGAACTGAGGCCTTGGGGACTATATCCACATGGGATGTATTTCCCTTTCCTGTTGCTTTTCAGGTTAGGATTAGGGTCTCTGAGCTCATTGCCCTACAAATGCTACCCAGGGACAGAAATTCTAAAGAAGGAATTTCATGATCTGAAAAGGGGTCGGTCCTGCAAATGCTTTCTTCTCCTTCCACTGTTGTGCCCATTGGCACACAGAGCTAGGTCCACAAATTCCCAAATTCAGACTCTGTGTGTAACTAGATTTTAATTTGCTTCTAGTTCAAAAATGCATTAAGTATATTTTTCCCAGTCTGAGAGAAGAAAGAAATAGAACTTTTTCTGGTAAGGCAGAATAATTTCTTCAGCTCCATATAAATCCTTTAATGTCCATTTCAGCTTTTAGATAAAGTTTAGTGCTGTGGCACTGAAGGTCATGATGACAAAAACTGATAAATTCCTCTTTTGCAGGGAACACCAGCTAAGCTGCACTTTATTCTTGTTTTGCCCTTAACCCCGGTACATGCTGGAAAGTCAACACTACCCCATTTCTCTGCATGATAAAAGTGCAGGTTTTTGATGTCCTGCTGAGCAGGAGTGGAGCAGCAGAAGGACAGTGTGCAGGTCTCGTTCAGCCCTCTCCTGATACTGCTGCTTAGTGCTGATCCTGCCCCGGTCAAGTTGTTCACTAATCATTGATGCATTCCATCATAGTCCTCAACCACTGATGTCTCTCACTGGAGAATGCTGGGATGTTTTCCTTCTTTCATCCAGAGCCATTTTAATGAAAATTTTGATGGAAGCAGAGCAGCTTCCTGAATGCACTACAGAGATGTTCATTGAACTTAAATGGAAATGAGCCTGCCGAAAAAGATTAACAGCTGACACTGCCAGCGTGCTTAGAATGAAATCCCAAACAGCCCCAAAGAGTACCTTAGAGCACAGTGGGAGCCCTGGGCAACTTGATAAGATCTGCCCAGCAGGCACTAAGCTGATGAGGAGCTGCAAAGGTGTCATGTATCAGCCTTCCCCCAGAACCTCCATACCTTTGCTCTGCATGAGAACAGGCTCAGAGGAATCATGGAATCACAGATTCATTAATGTTGGAAAAGAGTTCCAAGATCCCCACATCCAACCCCAGCCCTCCCCACCATGCCCGCTGACCATATCCTGCAGTGCCACGTCTTCATGGCTCTGGAACACCTCCAGAGATATGGACTCCACCATCTCCCTGGGCAGCCTGTCCCAGTGTCTGACCACTCTTTGGGAGAAGAAATTGTTCCTGATATCCAATCTAAAAATGTTACCATTGTACATAAGCATCCAGAGAATAAAGAGGATGGAGCCAGACTCTTCTCATCCATGCCTAGTGATAGAACAAGAGGTCGTGGGAACAAAGTGAGGTACAGGGCTTGGACTAGATAGTCTCCAACTGTGCCCTCCAACATCAGTGAGTCTGTCATTCTGAGCTACCTAAATCGGAGTTTAAGGGAAAATGGTGCCTCTAGTCGATATTTGTGCTTGTTCATTTGGTGATTTCCTACCATGGGGAAGGCTCAGAAAGCCAGTGTACAGGACATGGATACCTTCATGGCTGATAGGAAAATGGTGATGCTATGGCATGCCACAGGGCAGGGTGATTTGTTGACGTTGCTCAAAAATGTGCCATCATTACCCTTTAGGGTTAATTAAGATTAATATTTGAAACTAACGAGGCAGGCAAATGGTTGTGAGTGCTTGGAAGAGTAAGAGCTGTTTTATGTTTCTGGGATGTCACTAATAACTCAGCAGAGATGCTTCATCATGAACATAATCTTTTGTTTGAGTAATAACAGGACTTGTAAGCAGAACTGTCATAATTTTCCACGTCCCCAAAGTCAACAAGAGATTCTACTAATTCAAGAAAGTAAATGTTCCAAAATGCCCCATTCTAGATTTCCAAGTTGCTTCTCAACTGGAAAAAAATAAAGGGAGAACCGAAAACTAAGAGAAGGAGCTGCAACTCCTCCAAAAGCCACAAGGCGAAAAATAAGCGATTGTGTATAGATATAGCATTAGTGTATTCATAGTGTGTTTGTGCTTGTTGCTTGGCAAGAACAGCATGGGTAGTTTCCTTACACATGCTAGCAGATAGGGCCAAAGAAACAAGTGATTATTTACCTCTTGAGTTTTAAATAAAAATGTGAAGGGATGAGAGGAGTAATAGAGGCCAGAGAGAAAGACATTACACCTTGAGCTTGTGCCCAACTAGCACTCATGTTTTTCTTTTGGCTTTAATGTTTCACATTTCCCTTAGAGTGGAAGGAGAATCAGCAGCGGTTCCTGAACAGCAGCTGTTCCATATTTTGGCCCAAACCCACTGAACTCCGGACATTTCAAGCTTCTTGCTTTGATAAACAGTCCTTCAAGGCCCCTGAATTTTCTGAGAGTTTTGTAAGGCTTTGTTGTTCCTATACTGTAGGAGTGCTTCATCTTGTGATGATTCCTCACCCAGAGCCTAGTCTCTTGCAAAATGCTGGGCAAGGACAACAGATGGCCCCACATCCAGACAGCTTGACACCTGGCTTACACAAGACCATACTCCAATATCCTTACCTCTGGTCACAAGCCAGCAAGCCCCTCAAAGGCTGTCTAAGTGAATCAGATTATAGTCTTGAGATGGCCAGTGTTGTTTTTGGTATCAGAGCAACATCACATACGCTGAGAATATTATAGCAAGGGATTTCTCACCTCCTTACCCAAGCAATGTGAAAATATCTTATTTTTTAGTTACTTTGTTGTTTTATTGAAAAGGAATCGCTCCAGGTTGGCACTTGGAATATATTGATGTGATGGACTCTGCCACAGACAAGACTTTTCGCTTTCAGTGCGATCGCTGGCTGGCTAAAGGTGAAGATGATGGGCAGCTCATAAGGGAACTGGCTTGTGCCAATAATGACATCCTGGAGCTGAAGGAACGGACTGGTAAGTGTAGAGTTAATTTGGGGTGTTGCCAAAGGTGCAAAGAGGCCATAGGGCCACAAATTTTAGAACCTGCTCCATTGAGGATTCCCATGCAATAGCAATTTGTGTTTCTGGGCTCCATAGATAGAATGAGTTAAGTTACTGTTTAGTTCAAAAGTGTAGTGTTATTTTAAGGGAGAAACAAATTAGGATTTATGGGGAAGAAAAGCATCTCATTCTGGGTTGAAACTGAAGAGGGTCCCATCTGCTGTGGTTCAATCCAGCAATAAGCTATAAGGATACGTGGTTATGGGCTCATTAGAAATAATGGGCTTGAGACTTTGAGGTAGAAAATAAGTTTAAAGCACTGCAAGCAACATTGCTCCAACTTCCTCCCAGACTTGTTCTGGGCTACAAGCTCCCACATCTCAGCTGATGATGATAGCTGAGCTTAACAACCCAGAGACCTGGGCAAGCCTCTCCTCTGCCTCTCCTCTGGATAATCCCCCCAAGTCCATGTAATCACATTGGTATCTATGTTATTTAACCACACTGGTAATATGCTGCTTGCATCTCAAAAATTCCTGCAAACCTCTTCTTCAGGACGGTCCTGTGGAGTTCAGTGTGATCACACTCTGTCCCTGCAAAATTGCCACCCAGCGATTGCCATCTTGGGTGCTGACATGCCACCGTGACATCTGAGCACATCCTGATGGGTATCTGGATATGGATGGGTATCTGTGAGGCTGCTCCTTATTATTAGTTATGGTGGCAAAAAACTGAAGGATTCGGGCTGTCCTGCAAAACAAGCAGCTGGGCAAAGCTGGGTCAAGAGCAGCTCCATCTACTCTTACTTGCTGATCCAGAAGCACACATTTTCTGTGTACTCTGTCCCTGCATGAGATCTTGGGCACGAAGATGTCAGAAGTCCCACAGATCCCAGTGTGTTTCCATCCTTGTTTTGCAAATGCTTCCTTGTGTGCTGCAGTAAATACTGGCAAGAGGGTTTTTAACCAGGGTGACAGCCACATGAAGAGATTTCTTTGTCCACCTGCTCCTCCTTCACTGCTTTAACATGTGTGTTAATTATACTTCAAAGCCTATGAAATTGTCACAGTAACAAGCGACAGAGACGACGCAGAAACAAAGGAAAACATCTGGATCATCTTGGAAGGGAAGCTGGGCCGCTCGAAAGAGTTCCTCATGGAAAACTCCTCCAAGAAAAGGAGATTTGAAAGGTAGTGGGACTGGGTGAGGGGATGGAGGAATTCCCCACCAGCTGTGCGATTTCCACAGATACCATTTCTTCTCCAAGGTGATCTACAGAGTTACACTGGTGCCATGCTCTTTCTTACCCCCATTCCAGAAAGCAAAAGGAAGGTTGTAAAATGGTTTCCTGATGAGATGACAAAGAGCAGGCTTAAAAATATGTGGGAAAAAAAAAAAACGTTTGGTAAAAGGAAATGTGGATGATGCCTATGTGTGTGTGTGTGTGTGTGTGTGTTCCTTTTGTACTAATACACACCAATGGGCTTCTGGTGAGCCTTGGGGAGGCCATGTATTTCTGAGCTGAAGGAAGCTGGAGGTGTTTTAGTTCTTCTTGCAGCATCTCACTGACAGTCGAATCAGACATCTCCCATGTGTGGTCAAGATGCTCCAGCTGTGAGATGGGCTTTAAGGTCATGATATGCTATTGGGAGATGGAAACACATTCCAAGCCACAGACTCCGATGATGCTCAGTTAATTTGCAGAGAGAAAATGTTTTGTTTTTTTTTCCCCCATGGCTCTATAAAAGGTGAAATTAGAATTGATCTGGACTCCAGCATGAATGGTTGAGGTTTTATTTGAAGCGTAACAGAAGCAGGGGAGTTTCCTCCTGACACTCAGCTGATGGTTACTACTATGGATGTGAAGACTCCATCTCCTGAAACATTAGTCACAGTCCCTCCTTGGTGGCAGGTTGGCATAGGGACCAAAGACAAGGAAGCAAATTAACAGATATGTAGGAACATGACAGGGAGCCAGACAAGCGTTTGACAGAGACCTATTGTTCCTCTAAACTATTTTCAAACTGGGTTTCTAAAGCAGGAAGGGTGGCTGAACTAGCAGATTTAAAACAGCTATGGTGGGTAGATGTGTAACAGATACCGTATCTGTCAGGAATGAATGAATAAGTGCTGGAGGGGAAATTAGTCATTCTTTAGCTTTATCTATAATGAGGCAAATTGATTTTGTGTGTGTGGAACAGCTTGAGTTTATCCTGGAAAGTCCTAGTGGCAGTAATTTAAAGTGTCACCCCTAATCAGAGAAAATGCTGAATTTAAATATGGAAATTATACTTTGTGTTGAGTGATTGTAGGGTGAATCAAATGACTTTAAATGAAGGCTTATCTTCTGCCTTCCTTAGCCATGTGCAAATTACTTAATGTCCATATGAGACAAGTCACTGCCAGCATTCAAGATATTAACTGACTCCGCTCCCTGTTTCCTATAGGGGATCAACAGATACGTTTCAGTTTTCTTCTAAGAACCTTGGTGATATTGCGGCCATCTGTGTTGGTCACTGTCCAAAGGATGGAAAGAAGTCATCTGCAAAAGCTGATGTCTACTGGCATGTCAAGGAGATTATCATAACGGAGATGGAGCTTTGCAACAAGTGAGTGTCCTCTTGTCTGCAGGGAAGCCTCCAGGAGGGAAGCTGAGCAGCTCTGCACGCATCCTCCTGAAGCATTTACAACTTCAGCCATCGTGGAAAGGCTTGCCAGATCTTAATCCTTTTCTGAATGTAAGGGAAGGCAGTTGATGTGTAGATTCACACATTCACGCCTGTCTTGATGTGTTCTTTCTGAATTCTCAGCAAGGGCATTTGCACCTGCAGATGAGTTCATGAACAAGTTGGCTGGGGTGTGTCTTACAGCTAGGACAAATCAACATCTCACCCTGTGGAAAGTACTGATACTGACATAAATTTAAGGGGTGTGAAGGATGCTCTGCACAGACTGCTCTTCAGGTAAGTCTTGTAAACACAACTCCTAGGAAAAAGGATGAGAGTAAGACAAAATCTGTACCTCTGACTCGGTTTGGATGATCCTTCCAGGACTGTCTGAAAGCCCATTGGGAAGGCTGCAGTCATCTTCCAAACACAAACACTTGGCTGCTCTGGTGTGAATAGGACTGGAATGACCCATACTGAAAGACAAACATCTCTCATCTCCCTGTGTTTGGAAGGGCTGACGTTCTTGACTTATGGTGCTGAAAGCACAGGGAATATGCAGGAACTGGAGATGACTGGCCATTTGCAAAACAAACTCCTGTTCCACAATGCTGAAGGATTTTTCTGCTCCATGATATTTCAATTGCTGCTAAAGAATTTCATTATACGGATTTTGTTCCCGCTGAGACAATTGAGTGTTTAAGAAGAAATCCTTGAAGTGACTTTTTGAGATGCTAAGAGTCTCTCCTAGCAAATTAATCAGGCAGCAGAAGAGCCATAATAATATCTGCTGAATGAAAACTAATTCAACTATAACCTAAAACATATTCCTTCTTCCTGGTGGGGAAAACACCCAGTCAAAGCAAAGACTAAATTAAAAGTGTTATGGGAATGGTGTAGCAATCATTTTAAATGATTCTGTTTTTCATTTTTTGTTGTTTGTTTGTTTTTTCCCCCACTGTAAGTAGGTCTTAATATGAGAAATAGGCATATTTCAAAGATTTTTCTTACGGTCTCAGGGTTAGAAAAGTCATCCTCTTTCTCCCTGCCCTTCGTGAGAACCCATATGTTCCTTCATAACTCCAGATCATGAGATATTACACAGCCTAGAAAATAAAATTTCATCACCAGGAAGCTTCTCCATTTGCTCTTGTGCAGCTTTTCTTTCCCTGAGCCTAAAATTTTGCTTCTACTGGAATTTCTCATTTACAAAACCTCTTTCCAGAGAATTGAGATCTTTTGTTTGGCTGAAGAGAATGTCAAAAGTGTTAGAAGTGCTTAAAAGCACTGTACAGCAGTAACCGTCCCTCTAAGCACTGATTTTATGAACGTGCATTGCAATCCAGCTATGCTCTCACCAGGAGGACCTGCTGCATTTTGGCAGAGGAAGAGGAGGGAAAATCTCATTTGGAAATGATCCGCATCATTGGAAATGAGATACATCATTAAAAGCACCTCTGGGTGGGTACCAAGTGCACAGTGATTTATGGATGCTCTCTGCACGTCACCTCCACACCACGAGATGAAGTTTTTTGGCACCTGGGACCTGTCATTTCTGTGCTTAGTACCCTTCTGCAGGCTCAGAATGGGCTGGGCAATGTAGATGAGGAAAGGGGGATATCTAAACCTCCTCCTCCCATCTTTCCCAGTGCATTTTTTCGTAATTCTTAAGGCGATCTTCACTAGTCTGGGAGTGAGAGTGGTTGCTGAGCTCCTTCCATGTGCTGCTGCAGTGATGAAACCTGCTCTGGGACCAGAGCTGTATTAGGTGTCATTGCAGCAGGTGCCATTGCACAGTTAGGAAAGGTGGCAGGAGCTCCACACCAGGCTTTGCAATGCAGGGTGTCTGTGTCTTGGGAAATATGGGATTTTCAGCAGTTGCTGTGCTAGCATACAGTGGGAAAACTGTACTGAAGCAGTGCTGATATTGAGTTGAATCACAGAATCACGGAATGGTCAGGGTTGGAAGGGACCCCGAGGATCATGAAGCTCCAACCCCCCACCACACGCAGAGCCACCAACCTCCACATTTAACACCTGACCAGGCTGCCCAGGGCCCCATCCAGCCTGGTCTTGGACACCTCCAGGTTCGGGGCATCCACAGCCTCTCTTGGCAGCCTGAGTTGTTTAGTAGCATGCCCCATCCACTGCACAAGAAAGATGTGATCCATGTCACTGACACACCATTGGCTTTTCTCCGCAGGTATTTTTTCAAGTGCAATGGGAAAATCCCTCTGCGGTACAAGAGACGGGACTACAAAGTCTTTGAGTGTGCCAAGGTCATTGAGAGCTTTGCCAGCAAAGCCCGCAGCTTGGTGCCAGTCAAATACGAGACCATCGTGGTCACTGGCTTTGAAAAGGGTGCGGGGACGGATGCCAACGTGTTCATCACCATCTTTGGGTTGAATGGGGATTCGGGGAAGCGAGCCCTGAAGCAGAAGTTCAGGAACCTCTTCGAACGGGGCAAAACCAACAGATTCTACCTGGAAACATTGGACATGGGGGAGCTGAAAAAGGTCCGGATTGAGCATGACAACAGTGGGCTGGCCCCTGGCTGGCTGGTGGAGAGGGTGGAGATCACCAACTCAGCCACCGGTGTGACCACCATATTTCCCTGCGGGAAGTGGCTGGATGAGAATCGGGGCGATGGGTTAATCTGGAGGGAGCTATTTCCCAGGTATTGAGAAGGGTTTCACTCCCTTTGGTGTATTTTTTTTTGTTGTTTTTTTCTTCTCATTGTACGGTTTTATATTGCGTTTTCCTTTTCAAAATGCTGCCTTTTTTATTGAGAGGTTTTCAGTGGCAAGATGTGCTTCCTGGGTTTAACATTTTGTAAAAGTCATTCTGTTTTGTCTTTTTTTTTTTTTTTTTTTTTTTAAGTCATGTATAAAATCGTGAATGAAATAAATGCATTTCTGTTGTATTTGCTATTGGAAATCACAACCAGCTGATCCATACAGTACTCCATTAGCAGCTGAGATCCCATCTGCTTTCAGCATCTTCCCCTGCTGGGGCTGAAAAAGCCTGCTGGCTTCCACACTATCACCTTCTGGGGTGAATATTGAGAATTATGAAATTGAGACAAAATATATAAGAAAATTCAGCTGAGACATTGAGTTTTGACCCACTTCTGGCTAACAAGAACATCACTATGGGTTGTGCTCACATGTGAGAGCAAGTGTCTGGATCTCACGTGATGGGATCTGGGGGATGTTTCCCACCTATAGGCTCTCCCCCTGACCAGATACAGCCCCTGGGCTGCATTCAGCAAGGTCGAAAGGTTTCAGCAGTCAGAGCACCAGGCCAGGCTCCATCTGGGAGGTAAAGATCCTGTTGGGGTGAGTAACTTTGGGGTCAGAAAAATTGCTGTGTAGGAATTGCAGATAAATAGACTGACATCAAAGCTACCTGCCTCTCCTGGATGGATATGTTCAACCTAAGAGCTGTGCTGAGCTCTGGGCTGTGCTGCCCTAGGAAGCACCAGGGGGAATTTGCTTATGTGGCATGAGCAGCCCCACTGTCTCCATGGAAAATCATGAAAAAAAAATTTCTTTTTTCTTCCAAAAGACTTTAAAAATGCCCTTTCTTTATACAAAATGCTACTCCACCCCAGCTCTGGGGAGTCAGCCTGTTGCTACAACAATTAGTGCTACAAAAGCAATAAGCAGAGTGAAGTTTTTCCAGGGGCTGGATTCACACCAAGCTGATAAAACCAATGCACTCCTGGCCAAATGGAGAATGGAGAGGAAAAAAAAAAAAGCCAAAATTATCCTAGTGCAGGGCTCAGGCCATCATGAACTGGAGTCTGCTGAAGCCATATGTTGGGTAGACTGTCCTGTACTCTCCCCCTTATTTTTTGCTCTTTATTTTTGTCTTAAGCCAAAAATCATGAATGTGAGTGAGAAGTGATAGCAAAGGACAAGGATGGTGGCACCCGGCAGGAACCTGCAAAAGCAGACTGTTCTGTAATCCCCATTACTGGGGGATCACAATGCTGTCCCATGATTATGAACACTTAGGTGCTTCCAATGAGACCAAGGAGTCTTTTGCAGTGTCACATGCTGGGAGGGATGGGCTATTTCTTGCTGCAGGATGTAGACAAACCAAAAATCTCCATAAGGTTGCTGTGAAACACCTGGTGGCATTCAATTTACCCACACCAACCCCATGTGTGCAAAGGGAGAATAATTGAAGGCTATGAAGAATCCATCCTAAAACCTCCCCTACCTTGCCATTATGTGCAAGGAGAAGGAGAAGGAGAAGGAGAAGGAGAAGGAGAAGGAGAAGGAGAAGGAGAAGGAGAAGAAGGAGAAGGAGGAGAAGGAGAAGGAGAAGGAGAAAGAAGGAGGAGGAGAAGAAGGAGAAGGAGGAGGAGAAGGAAAAAGAAGGAGGAGGAGAAGGAGAAGAAGGAGGAGGAAAAGAGAAGGAGGAGGAGGAGGAGGAGAAAGAAGGGGGAAAAGGAAGGGGAGAAGGAGGAGAAGAAGAAGAAGGCAGAAGAAGGAGGAAGAAAGAGGAAGACGGAGAAAGAAATAGAAAGGCAGAGAAAGAAGGAGGAGAAGAGGAAGAAGTCAAATAAGGGAAAGGAGAAGAAGGAAGAAGAAGAGAAAGAAGGAGAAAGAAGGAGAAGGAGAAAGATTTAATCATAGTGTTGTACAGCTCTGGGCTGCAACCCATGGGCCAGCCAAAGGCTTGTATCCCATAAAAAAAAAGACAAATAAGAGGTGCTAAAGGGAGAGTGAATGTTCACAGTGAATAGCAGTGTCACACCATGGTTGGTGCTGTTGTCCCTTAAAGGGTGCAGCTCCCTCCCTCCTCTCTGCAGTGCCCGGTGGGGCCGTTATCAGATCACAGAGGCATACTTGTGATCTGCTGCAGCAGCTTTGAAGCAAAACAGATTGCAATCTCAAGCAACTCTCAGAGCTGTAACCCTTTGGAAGGACATCGGCAAGATCTCAGTGAGCAAGTGTGCTTTCCATGTTTTCTGATAGGGTTTGTAACAGCTTCCGGTAAAGGCATTTTGCCTGAATATGGTGTGTCCCTTACACAGCCTTGCAAGTTGCTGGGGGTTCCAGCAGATTCCCACATTTCTATTATCAGCAGCACTTCTCCCCAGGATGTGCTCAGCCCAATCACAAAGGGTCTGCACAGGGCGCAAAGTTAGGTGTTGCTTTGGTTCTCCAAGGGTGACAAAAGGATGGAAAATGCCTGCAGCTCTCCCTGCATTAATATAAAAGTACTTTTTTAAATTCCATTTTCCAGTAGATTTCTCTTTTCCTACTGATTCAGGGTTGGAAGAGGCAGAAAAAAAGCTCTACCACCATGCACTTGCTAAAGGATTCGTCCTAAAGAGGCTGCAGGTATCAACCTGGAGGGGATTTTACATGATGGAATGGAGTCAGGGTCAGGATGGTAAATAAAGACCACACAAAAGCCTTTCCAGCTCGTTTTGTACAGCACAGATTTATAGTTAGCAATGCAGTTCATTTTATTAGTTATAAATAAAGTACAAAAAATCCACCAAAAGTGAATCTAAGCATTTACACAATTTCTAATGTCTTTTCACTTCTTCAATGCACTATTGCTTTAATATTAATAATAAATATTTTTCTAGCTTTCTTCTATAAAATAGTCTATGTAGCAAAATGTTGCACAGCACAACAGAACAGCAGTAGGAGTACAAAAATGTGGGTGATCCTTTCACTGGCTCGGGCCATTAAAGGAGAGGATTTTTGTTTGCTCGCCCCGTGCTTTATGCGTCCCTTTCTCGGTGTCTTTGCGGGGTTGACAACCAACCCCCATCCCCACACCGCCCAAAACCATGGCTCCAGGCTCCAAGGGAGGAGCAGCAAAGGGAAAACATGAGCCTGAAACTTGGGGTAAGGCAAAGGCAAAGGCAACAAAGCAGAGCAGCACCCTGAAGGGAAAAGAGGAGGCATGAAGGTACGGTTACGTTGTGCCTTCCAGCCCCAAAAGAGAATTGCATCCAAAGCCTTTTGGGGTGGAGATGCATCAAACTCCGTTTCAGCGTGGCTGAGCATCTGCATGGACCCAGAGCAGTTATGGCTTAAAGCTTAAAGTAATGTCAAGGGTGCTTTAACCTTCCTGCATGGCGCAAGCACTGGGTATTTGGGCACCTCTGGGGAAGGGGCAGTGTGTTAGCAGTATCGTGGTCATGGATGCAGATGGGAATGTGGACATTTGGACACCTGCAGTGGGGGCGGAGATATGGACCAACACAGGAATGGGACATCAGCTGGGAGCTGGTCCCCTTTGGGGTGACCCAATGAGGTCACAGGAGGGTTCTGGTGTAGCCCCAGCTCTACAGTGGATTAACAAGCCTCAAGTTGAGGTTTTTCTGCCCCGACTGAGGGAGAAAAACTGATTGAAAGGCTTTCAAGGTCGTTTTGGTGGGCTTCTGGTCTAGGCGTGCTTGACAGCTGGATTATAGCCAGTGTTTGTGGCCCCGTGTTACAAATGGATCCCAGATCGTCCCCACAACCGTCCCATCCCTCTCTGCCCTATCCTTCTAGCCATATCTGGAAGCAGTGAAGGAGCTGAAGTCCCACCATCCCGATGGTACTGCACCATGAGGAGCAGGACCTCCACGTCAAAAAAGATGGGAGGCTCAGCTTCTATAAACTGCAGAAAAACCCTTGGATTTGTAGTCTGTGAGCTCATCGATTCCCTCCTGCATTCTCCTCTGGAGCACCCAGCTGGGTGCTCATGGAGACGGTTTGATAGGGTGCACATAGCCAGAACAAGCACTGAAAATTAAACAGAACTGCAGCACCGGGGCTCCCTACCTCATTGTATGAAGCAATTTGCAGAGTCATGCACTGAAGGCATGCGTTGCCCCTAGCACAGCCTTGCATTCATTATTACAAGAAGCATGCAGCAAGAGCGGGAGTGTCACCAGTGGCGCTGGGACAGGGCAGGAACCAACTGAAACATTTTGGTTTTGGAGAACGCCATTAATCCCCTTCAATGCACAAGGACGTGAGTGAAAGGATCACCAGAGTTTGATTATGAGTGCAAATAATATTCATATACATGTGCTAAACACAGTCACTATATTGCAGTTTTCCACTATGTCACAGCATACAGAATCAAAGGTTTGCATTTTTATGGAATGTATCCAAGGTAACAGCACCACAGTAATACAGTTTGTAATCACACACCCTGATTTTTTTTCTTTTTTTTCTTTTGTTTTCGACAAGATAAGCATTATCCCCGACATCCCATGTTGAATTTCTTTTTAAAGTACCGACGCATGCAAAGCATTCCATTCCCAGAAACAATGCAAAAATGAGGTAATAGGAGTAATAAAAAAAATTAGTATTAATTTCTAAATAAATAAATTATAATTAAAAATGCAAAAAAAACCAACTATAAAAATAATTAAATAAGAACCCACAATATCTACAAGTTAGTCATAAATTATGATTGTTAAATATAAGGCATTTAAACTCACAAAACCCTGTAAACTATCAATGTTTTTGTTCCTGGAGTGTGTGTTTCTATTCCAGCTCCTCCTACTGTTGCGTACACAGGATTCCAACCCACACAGGAACCTGCAAGTCCTCACGCACCGCGGGATCAGTCACTCACACCGGACCATGGGAGTTTTGGTGCTTTTCTTCACCAATTTTTTGTTTTTTTTTTTGTCTTTTTCTTGTTTGTTTGTTTGTTTGTTTGTTTTTCCTTTGCGTGTGTGTGTGTGTGTGTGTGTTTCTTTTTTTTCTTTTTCTGGTTTTTCATCTAAAAACTGTGCTTGTTCATTAGGCAAATAGTAATACTTTCGCATAGGCTTTAAGAAAACACGCAGTTTGAAAGCGGTCCTCCTTTCCTCCCTGCCCAGCCAGGGGCCTATGGCCCTGCTCCTCCCCTGCTTTGCCCCCAGCTCACACCTAGGTGCACCAGGACAGCTTACAGTGTCTCTCAGGAACGACATCTTGCTTTTCCTGTTATTATTAGTAGTATCAGTGTTATTTTTAATGCTGCTCCAATCTGCTGCTGCTGGAGCAAGCCCCATGTGTATCACTGAACCACGGAGTGGGTTGAGTTGGAAGGGACCCTTCAAAGCCACCTGGTCCTGCAATGAACAGGGACACCCACAAGTCAACCAGGTGCTCGAGCCCTGTCCAGTCTGACCTTGGGTGTCTCCATGGTACCCATGGGTCATTCCTTGCCCCAGGGAGCCCAAATCCCTCCTCACACTGGTGCCCCGTGCTCATGCCTGGTGGCAAATATATGTCCCTATGGCAAATATACGTCACCATGACCCTCCCTTTGCTTCCTCCCTTTGCTTCCTCCTTCCTACAGGCACAGAAAGAGGAGGAAGAAAGGCTCCTTGATCCCCATGTCACTTCCTTCTCTTCTTTTTATGTTTTAAAAATTAGAATAGGAAACATCGGAGGAGGGCACTTTCCACTTAGAACTCACAGGAATCCCACCATCTCCCAGATGGCAATTTAGGGTCATTTCTATGAGCACATAGAGGAGTGCTCAGCTCTGTATATCTGGTTTTTGAATATATAAAGTTTCCAATTCATCCCCCTGGCTCCTTAGCATACCTCATTTGCTATCTCAATGTGAAAAAAAAAAAAAAAAAGTATTTTCTTTAAAAAAACAACGGTTGTGAGTGCTGGTTCTCTGGAGGGCTATCCTTTGGGTCTCTGTGGCTCATGTCTTTGTTTTGGGGGATGGAAATGTCCCGTTCCTCTGAGGAATGCTTCCAATTGTATGCATTATTTTAATGAACATTGATAAATTAAGTTCCATTTTAATATGGAGTGAAATATCTAACAGTGCTCCAACGCAGGGCTAAACCGAGCCCTCCAGAAAGCAGCAAACTCTCCAGATCCAGCATTCCCTTACTGCATCCAAACAACCAATGCATCGGCAGTTCCTCATGAGCAAAAAGCTTCCTCCCATCCCATTGCCAGAGCTGCTCGGGGAGATTCAGCCCTGCAGACTAAAAGCTTGTGTGGATTAAGGGGAAAAAAAAAATGAAAAGAAAGGAAAGAAGGCTTCCACCTGTGCTGTACATCTGCTTATTCTCCCTACGCTGTGTTTTCTCACCAGGGAGGTGAAGCACGGCGTCTGCATGCGATACAGCAGTCCCCCACTCCCTTTCTCCCATCTCCTATAGGTTGGGATGGGGAATGGAAGTGGGGCAGTTTGGCTGCTGCTCTGCCCTGCCCAGCCACAGAGTGAGCAGTGTCTCCAAAATTGTAGAATCACAGAATGAATCATAGAATCATAAAGCCATAGTATGCCTTGGGTTGAAAGGGATCTCAAGGATCACCAAGTTCCAACCCCTCTGCCACAGGTAATCAGCTGCTAGATCAACTACTAGATCAGATTGCCCAGGGCCGCATCCAACTTGGCCTTAAACATCTCTAGGACCAGGGCATCCACACCTCTCTGGGAAGGGACCCTTAAAGGCCATCAGGTCCCACTCCATGCAGTGCACAGGGACACCCACAGCTCCAGCAGTGTTCAGAGCCCATCCAGCCTGACCTTGGCTGTCTGCACGGATGGGATACCACCACGACTCTGGGTAGCCTGTGCCAGGGCCTCACTGCCCTTATTGTAAAGGACTTCCTCCTTATATCCAGTTTAATCTCCCCTCTTTTAGTTTGAAACCATTTCCCTTTGTCCTGTTGCAATGTTTCTGAGAAGCTATACCCTAAATCACAGGAGATGTCCAACCCTGGGGAGACTTGAGCCATGGTGCTCCGAAGCCAACCAGCCTCCAGCTTACCATATCACAAAGATCATTTACAATGGATAACAGAGATCATGGAGATAGCCCACAGCCTAGCGTGGATTTCAGCATGCTGAGCTACACAAAGAGCAAAGAAACAGCATCCACCTCAACACTGCACCCCTACAGAAAGCATTCAGCAGCAGCAGAACGGCAGGAATGAAGCATCTTCTTATTGCTTCATTCATTTCATTTTCAATTTGTCTGTCGTTTCTTTATGTTGTTGTTGCTAATGTATTTTAAGCATCTCTAAATTTACAACACTGTAAAGGCAAGGAAAGGAAGTACGCATGGCTGAAGAAAAGAGCGCAACCCTTCTGATTGTAAACAGGATTTTGCTTTTTCGCCTCTTCCCCCCAAGGGTGGGAAAGCTTGACTTCTGCATTCCCCTTTTGCAATGTATTAATCAGGCACCAACATAAGGAATCTATGAAAAAATATTTGGTGCAAATTAGGTAACAGCAACATGTCCACCACAAGATGAGTAGGGCATCAAACACAACATTTCTTAAGCTAACATGCTCCAGCTGCCATCCATAGAAATAGCTAAAGGACCCCTATAACATGTTTCTACGTATTCGAGAGGTATATATACAATCCTCATGAAATGCAGGATTGACAGGCCAGACTATCACAACTAGTTCCTTCATGTTCAACACTAAATCTTCTGTAGCATGGGGTCTCTGAGCTCCGGGAATGCCAGCTCCCTTTCACCAGGCCCGTATCCTGCGCATGTGCAATATCTCCTACCGCTAGATATTGTACTGACACCTCCTCCTCTCCCTCTCTAACGTGCCTGCAGACTTTTCCTCTCAATCAAATGGCTCAGAAGGCAAAAAATTTTGCTGCAAGGGTTTATGGCCATACGACCTGATAAGGAAAATGGTGTGTCCAGCCAGTTCTTTCAGCTGTCCGAGCCGAGCTGTGTTTCAATGTCCACCCTGCAGATTGGGCACTTCTTGCTGGTGGCCAGCCACTGGTCCACGCATACTTGGTGGAAGAGATGCATGCAGGGTAATCTCCTGTGGGAAGAGAAGCACCATCAACTTTTTAAAATTGCAGAAAACCCTTTGGTTTTATAGTTTACGAGCTCATTGGTTTCCTTCTGCATCCCCAATTAGGAAAAACGTTTTTTCAGAAGGAGTGGTGATGCAGTGGCATAGGCTTCCCAGGAAGGTGGGGGTGTCCCCGTTCCTGGAGGCATCCAAGAACCATGGAGACTTGGGGACATAGTTTAGTGCACATAGTCAGGGCACTGGGGTTGCACTGGATGACTAGTGGTCTTTTGCAGCCTGAGTGATTCTATGATTTTGTAATTTTATTCTTCGATCCATTAGGCACAGTGTGGATGGAAAAAGCCCAGGAAATCCAGAAAACAGCATCCAGGACTGGGGAATGCAGCAAAGTAGTGACACTTGTGCTTCCCAGGCCCTACAGCCTCCACCAGCAACATCAGCAGTAGGTCAGAGATTATTGTCCTTGGATATAAATCTAGAAAACCCCATGCCCACCTGACCCAAGCTGCAGTGACCAACTGCAATCACCAATTACCCTGGCTGCTACTTTTGACATCTCAGGAGTATTAAGCTATGCACTTGGGTTTTTGATGGTTGTGACTTCAGTGTGTTCCACTACTCCTACTTGAGTGACTGGAGTGCTTCAGGAAATGAGCTTGCTTTTCACCCGTGTCACCTTTGTCATCTCTTTGGTGGTTCTCATGAGCCAGAGGGATCCCAAATCACAAGGATCCACAGCAAGAGAATCAGAGCTTTTCATGACGACTGGCTAATGTGTGAGGAGAAGGACCAAGTAGTGCCAACTCACAGTTCTTTCACCTATGGTAGCTCAGCCTCCTGCAATTTCTTGGCCCCATCCTCTGTCACAAGCAGAGCTTCAGCACAGCCAAGAGTCTGGGGATCTCTCTGAGAGCTACCAGGGGTTTTGCTGTTGCTCAGAATGGCCCCCTGAAACTTGAGTAACCCCTGAAGCTTGAGTAACCTCACTTATTCTGCAAGAAAATAGCTCTCTCCTGGCCACAGGACCATTTCCCCTGGACTTGACATCCATGTTATCTTTTATCATGCACTGGTCATCTGCAAAGGCCACACATTGATGACCAAGAACCCCAGATGGCTTCCTGAGCCTTGCCACCCACACTTCTCTGACATCTGAACAACAGTATGGCTTTGGAGCAGGTGATCCACACCTATGAGGTCCTATTGCTCAGAGCTCTACCTAACTATGGCCCCTACCAATATCCAACTAAGAGTTTTCCTTCCTAAGCCCTGAAACAACCCAAGTGAGTTTGTCAGGACAAGAACAGAGACAGTCTCATGAAAGCACAGTGGTGTTATTGAACAAACACAACTGAGATGTCACTGAGAGACAGCCACGCAGTAGGAAAGGGTCATACCTGACATCTTCTCCATCTTCAAGCATGGACAGACAGATTGTGCACTTCTCATCAGTGTCTGACTCCTCTCCATCCTCTTGCTCAGCTTTACCCTCCTGTGGTCTTCTCTGCAGCAAGAACAAAGACATAACTTGGTTATGACTCAATTTTCTAACACTCTGCTAAGCCTGTGAAGCTTCAACAAGGCAAAAAATAAGAGCTTAGGAGAGCCAGAGAAAGCAAAATAGTTGCTACCTCCTCTGTTCTCCTTGGGGAAAGGATGGCCTGATAGTATTCCTTGATGGGGTCTTCTCTTGAAGACTCCAAAAATATATAGAGTCACCTCTGCCAGTAAGAGCATCCACTGTGACCTATTGGCACAGCCATGGAGCAGAGCTTGCACTTTCTTTCCTTTTTCTCCAACATATCCATTCCGACTAATAGAATTTTTCTGGATCCACTGGAGATGTGGCCACAGATAAGTGCAGCAAAGAGCTGACTCGTTTCCAGCGTGGACAGTGCAATATAGCTCCTTGTTCCTGTTCAGCTGGGAATGACAAAAATGAAATTTCTACCCAAGTGAGCAGTATTATCATTTTATATTTAGTACAGCCCAAAAATTTGGCACGCACATCCTTACAGACAGAAGATCAGCTCCAGCACAGATGTCCTTTGCAAAGCAAAGGGAGAAAAAATGCCCTGTCAGTGCCACCTTCTTGCAGAAAAGGGTGTGTTAGCATGCATGAAGCCTTCTTGCTGTAGACACTTCCTTTCCCACTGGGTGGGAGAAGGTTGAGAACCTTTTGAAGATTTGACTTGTAATTTCCTAGCCTAGAAGCAAGAATCAGCCAGCTGAGCTACTGCACTGCATCAACCTGGGAATCCCACAGGTTATTAAAGAACCAAAAAGTACTTTGGGGTATATTTTAGCTGGTGGTGTTGGTTTGTCAATGCTGAGGATTGCAACCCACCAAAGTCCTATCTTCTGAGCACTCCACACACGCAACACTTGGCCAACCAGGAGGGGCTGGTGGCCGTGTTGTGATTTCAGGACTCTCACCTTCTTGTACTTGTGGGGGAAGGTGAATCTCTCAATGGTGTTCTGGACAGCCCCCCTGCTCACACTGCCCAGCCTGTCCTCCAGCTGCAGCAGCTCCTGAAGTACAGAAAAACAGATGGCAAAAAAGCATCAGTGGAAGAACGCAAGGTTCCACCACCCCACTGCCAAGGAGCAAGGCTCCCTCCTGCCCTGCCCTTGGTGAAAATGTCCATTGAACCCAAATCAGTTATAATTTGGTGATAGATCTGAGTTTTGGCTCTTGGGCCATTCACTGAGGAATCAAGGCACAGAGCTGAAAGCTGGATGTCCAATAGTTAAGAAATCAGGGTGAAGCTCATTTGTCGGTTTGGAAAACTCAATAATCGATCAATCAATCAGTCAATAAAACAAAGAACTGGAGCACTTTGTTGCCAGACTTGGGAGCCAAACCCAAGCACCAAGCTACCAGGATGGGTAGACCATCTTTCACCAAATCCACTCAACAGCTTTGGCTTCTAGGTTATTATTAATTGCTGCAGGTTCAGTCCCATTCTCATCTGTGACTCCCATGCCAGAAGGCAGGGTCTGATGAGTTTACAACAGTGCGTGTATGGATTCCCAGGGTTTAAAAATGTAATTATTCCTGTCCCCAAGATACATACTTCATAGCTCTCCCGCACAGCTGATGTGTGCCTGCTTGGGTTCAGTCCCTGAAGAGCAAGTAACTGAAGCTGAGGATAAGGGTAATTTCTGATTTCATGAACAACCTGCAAGAAGCAAGGGAGAAAAATAAAGCCACCTGTGCTAGCACAAAGAAATCCCTCATGTTCCCTGATTTAAATTTAGTGCTTAAAAAATTGAAAATGAAAGAGTAGGCCAGCACCTTCCCCAATGGGAATCTTTTAATAAGCAAAATTGAACAGAATAATAACAACAACAACAAAATTAAATAGATATCATGTAAATGACAACAACCGGTAGGCATGTCTTCTGAATTAACTCTTTGCTACAATAATTCCCACTGCATCTGTAACACTGAAGTTCCAATCTCTCAACGTGGATTGGCTTGAAAAAAGATTTAATTTAATTTTTATTTTTAAATCGGTGCAATTTTCTTCATCCAGGCTCCAATACTGAAAGCCTTGTCATATGTACAGGTGTCAGGTTCTGACCATGGCAGGATGGGAAAGAACATCTGTGAGCTTTATAAGGCTGCTTTAAGGATTAGCAGGGTGGCTCAGCTCCAAATGCAACTCCCTGCTAGGAGAAGGACATGGAAGTGACCCTTCATGTTTATCCCACCTCCACTGGTGCAACAAATCACGAAAAACTCAACGTGTGACATCAAGGCTGATGTTGATGACAAACTGATGAAGGTTGGTGAGCATGGGAAGGAAGGTGCCACCTACCACCAATCCTTCTGGCTGCAGGGAGCCCTGGGAACCCATGCTTTACTCCGGTATACCATAATAATGTTATTACCAATAACTGCTAAGTCTCACATCCTGCCAAGGCTTATGTAGATCAGACTGTGAGTGCTCTACAGGCAACGGACTGACTCTTTCCAGAGCAGCTGAGCTTTTCTTTCCTGTCTCTAATCCAGAGTGCAATGATGCAACATTATCCTTTCAGACACTCCCTCCCACGGCCGGAGATAAGTGGGATTCGCAGGAGACAGGTGATAGAAAGATAGCAGCCTTTATTTTGACTGCCTTCTGGCAGACAATGCATAAAACATTTCTCAGCGAAAGTGTTTCACTTACCATCTGTGTTGAGGATGTGCTTCTGGGGAAGTGATGAATCCGAGGTGTAGCTAAGTAATGCTGATAGGGCTGAGGGACCGGGCGGACCTGGAACTGGGCGTGAGTCAGTCCTGCATCGACACTGAGGTCCCTGTGGGTGCAAGGATGAAGATACGGTTCTGACTGTCTTCTTTCATGGTACAGAGCCCAACAAAAGGGCTCACCTCTCTTCCCCTCCCGCACAAAAGATGGAGCGAGGGGTTGATTTTATGCCACTTAGCATTGGGGGTAGCTGGGGACAGGGGCTATAGGATGCAACGTGACAATTTTGGTGGCTTCATCAGTCCCCAGGATGAGTAGCTCAACCTGGCCAACCAGGTCTTCTCTGTGTCACCAGCACTGCAGACGATTACACTTTGCCCAGAATATTTTGCAGAAATAGAGGAATGGTGGGTACTGTTAGGACATAGCTAAGCATCGTCCATGCTGATGATCTCCCTGAAAGTGTCCCAGCACAGGTCATGATACAGTTTTGTGAGGAACAAGGGGGACTGCACCACACTTGGCCTCTTGGATCCTCAGACCTTTTCTTTGTGGGGGGGAAAAAAAAAAAATTAAAAAAAAATTAGGTTTTGGGAAATATCTGGATGATGCATCTCTAGGAAGCAGCATCACACCGCCACTGATGCAACAGGACATCCCTGGAAGTCCCACTCAACCACACACAACGTGGATGGGTTTTATCTTTGTGAGTTCAGGCACTTGATCCTTCCAGAAATCATTCCAGCTCCATCCTGGGATTTCAAATAACCAAGATCCCAGCAAACACTGCAGCACTGCTCAATCCAGAAAGCAGAGCTGAACCTCAAACTCCATTCCAGCTCTGCGTGGATGTGATGAGAGGATACCTAACGCAGCATCTCCATCTATCAGCCAATTAGCTGGTCCCTTGTCTCTCCAGTCAAAGAATCTCTCAGCAAACAAGTGCTTTGTATGTCATTTACTTTATCATAACTACAAAAGCTGGCACTCTGATAACCATTGTCTTCATGTTTGCCAAGGCAAAGCTAATTAGGGCACGAGGGCTTCTCATTTCAGCCTGAACTTCTCCTCTCCATGGAGGAGATTAGCAAGATCCATGGCTTACTAAGATCAGCCCAGTTGTGTCTTGGAGCAGCTGTTGATGCCCAGCACCAGTTAATGGTCATGAGGGGGACAGTAAGTGCAGAAATCCAACACGGACTGTGTACCAGATAACAACTTTAGGGTACTGGTACCCTGTAATAAGTCACCAAGATAGAGTAAAAAGGGTTTTTCTTTGCTGGCTGTGTGCTGGCAAAACTTAGCAGAGGATAAATCACAGCAGGAGACTGTCAGGAACAAAACTGGGGTGGGAATCCACAAGGATGGGTATTTTCCAGCCCCTTCACTGCATTTTTGGAGATTTATCCCATTACTTAAGACTGTTGAAGATTGGAATGTTCTATTAGAAATGAGGAGACAGTGAGTTCATCCCTGGTGCTGGCATGAGGCTATCTCCTCTCTGCCTGCCCATATTCCTTGCCTACAAAGTAGATGTGATAACCAACAGGGTGAGATCAGGGACTGAAGGGGTCTCTGAGAGATGAATGGGTGTTAATTAACTTGCATGAGTAATTGCAATCACAATACTTCTGTTGTGGAGTGGGTCCTTAAAACCACAAATAAATGTCCCTGCGTGATGCTGTGGGCCAAAGCATAATGCTGGCGTTTGAAAATGAATAAGCAGAGCACATTAGCTGAAGAAAACCAAAACCAATCATCACCTTCCAGCCTGTGCTACATGTACCGCACCTGGATGCTCTGAAATGAGGTTAAATAGCTGAGATGCCTGTAGCATATGGGCTGCCAACAACCAAAAACCAAAGGATAAAGGCAACAGGTTGAAGGTCGTCACTAGACGCGTATCAGAAAACAACTGAAGGAATGAAATGGGAGTTTATTTCTTCTTCTCCAGAAGGTTTTAATCTAGGGTTGGCTGTCTGAGATGACAAATCACCGACAGCTCCAACTTCCATCCCTGTTTCCCGTGGCAGTGCCTACCACCCCCTGCCTCCAAGCAAGAACTGTCTCTGCTCATGTGGTGGTAACACATTAGATGAAAGTTTTTGTATCTGTCACTGGGCAAAATTGTACATGTGCCCCGAGGGGAAGCGAGTCACCCAAATATATACACACAGTGTATGATTTCTGTCATCCTCACTCCTTAGTTTATAAAGCTATGGAACAACACAGGAGGGGAGGAGGGAGGAGGAAGGGATGATTAAATGACGGTTTATCAGATCCTCCTAATGATGATAATTAAGCAGTATGCACAGAAAGAGAAGCAGAAGAAAGAAAAAAAAAAATGGCTGTATTCAGATGAAATGTGAACTGCTTTGCAACCTTATCTGAACAATGTCCCATCGGCCAAATTTGTTGCATCGTGGTGCCAGCAATGGGAACACCTGAGAAGAAAATGACAAAGGGATCTCGCCATGTTTTAGGTCATATATTATTATTCTGGAAAGGGAAAAATTCCGGTGTTAAAAGAACTCTCCGTTTGCAAAGCTAAGTGCTCAGATGTTAGAAAATGCCGTAATTAAGATTTCCTGTGCCATTTTATTTTGGTCTCCTTGTGCTTTTACATTATGATTGTCTCTAATTACATGTTCACATGCTATTTTCTGCATTCAGTGCAGAGAATGGACTTTGCTCAGCTAACAAGCAGCTATTCAGAAGCATGTTTCTATTTTCCTCTTCTTCCAAGTAGGGCCCTGTGTCTTACTAAGTATGCTAATGCTCAAAACTTGCTCTGAAAACAGAGCTATCAATCGTTTCCTAGGCTTTTCCTGAGTATCAGACATTAAGATGGGAGAATCATTAGCAGCTGTTTATCCATGCACCCCATCCTAGGGGGTGGAGCAGCACCACGATCTCTAATTTCAACCATGGAAAAACTGTGGCTGAATCACAGGATCACATTTTGAGTTCCTGGTGGACAACAGAAGACCTCATTCAGACAGAGGTGCTGGTCTGTGGGAAGCTGCCCCTGAGTTGTGCTTCCCTGCAGGCTGTGCCTTGCACCAGGAGCAGGTCCTGGGGAAATTAATGCATAGGTGTGTTATGCAAGTATGGGTGGAGAGATGTAATCAACATCAGTGTTACCAACCACAGACCGAGCCTTTAGCGTGTACTCATGGCCCTCCCAGGGATGAATTTCCCCATCACAGACTCTCCACTATTTGTATTTGTTGAACTGAACCATCAGCTGTCATGGAAGCACTGAGCCACGAAGGCATTTGCTAACCCATCCATTCTCCTTAGGGCCTTCCGAGCACCTCATTCAACACACTGAGGAAATGAGGATGACTTACCAGTCTGTACCTTCGGCCAAGTACCTGGGCTGGGGTGCCATGGGCTGTGGGGTTTGCAGTTGGTGGCTGAAGTCAAAGCTGGGGTGCAGACGGTGAGGCTGAATGGACATGCGCTCCTGAGCCCGCCTGGGGAGGAAACCAGAAGTGAGTCAGTGATAGTGGGCACTGCTGAGCTAAGCCAACATTGATAAATGGTGGGAAAATCCAAAACTTTGGGCTTGCGAGCATGCGACTGAGAGAAAGAAGTCTAAGTGGAGGTACAAATGATGGGAAGAGGAGTGCAGAAGCACAGCATTTGTCATCATGGACATGATGCAGACCTCCACTCTTTCCCCTTGCAGCATCCATATGTTTACAGGAGCTGCAACGTGAGAGGAAAAAGAGGAAACTAAACCTCTTCCTTAGCCATTCTGTGATAGTGGCACTATTTTCTTTTCCCTGCTGTCAGCCCCATAAACAATAGTTACAAGATAAAACGTCTTCCTGGTGCAAGCATTATCCATCATCATAAAGAAGCTGCAGGTTGTCTCATCTCCCTGCACAGTCCATAAAGTCTTGGGGAACCTCATTCATAACAGAATCAGTCAGAAGAAACTGCAGGACAGAATTTTCTCCCACTAATATTTCCATGGATGATGGATATGCCAGGCTTGTACCAACTCCTCCTGCTCCAGCTCTGCTGAGTTTGGAGTGGAAATACATTGACATCTTTTTAGGGACTTCAGTCTTTTCCCACCTTTGAAGGCACCATCTAGAATCCCATTCATAGGACCTCACATCCCATGTCTGAATGGTTTCTGAGGCCCTCCTGATATGATGGATGCTTTCAGAATGAGGCTGCGAGGCTGGGTGAGAGGCTGCTGCCCTCCTTGTGTCACACTCCCTTCTCTCTGACAGCCCACTGGCTGAGATAACGCTGCCAGTAGGCATCAAAGCAACTTCTACATGGAGCTGTGCTCTGTGGTTTTATTTGAACTGAGCTTATGACTAAGAGATAAATGCTTGTATCATCAGTGCCTCAGCCTTGCACATATTTGCTACCTAATTATTAACTAATCATTAAATCCACCTAAAATCCAGCTTATGCAAAATAAAAGCAGGGTGAGAAGAATCCACAATTTGCAGACAGAAAAGGAAAGAAAGACCTTCTTGTCTGTAGCATTCTTTCCAAATGAGGTGTCATTGCGAAGACTCATCCCCTCTTTCTTGGTCTATGGGTACAATCCATAAATAGCTTCCATATATTTCCAAAAAAAGCACTCCTCTCCTACGTGTTATCTGAGCCTCTCTCTCAAGAAACAATATCAGGATAAGGCCAGGCATCCCTTCCCACCTCTCCTGAGCTACAGTAATCCTCCCTGAAGTCATCAGACCAATATGAATCTAGGCTGCTTTTCTTGACTGAAAGTACTCCAAATCAGTGTCGTCATTCCCTCCCTGCATTGCCTCTCTTCAAAGAGCCTGGATCCAGAGGAGTGAGCTCTTCAAGTGAAAACCCACTGGAATAAGTGAATGCCATGTCTCATGTGGTTTTGAAGCATCAGCTATGAGAAAATGGCTCACTCATGCAGTCTGTTGCTCTCTCTGAGATGCAGGATAGCTTCACAGCAACATCAAGGTGTTTCCACTGTGACTGATGATGATGTGATGACTGATCACGGATTGATGACCAGTGTGATTGACTGAGAGATGACACCAGGTGACGTTTGGATATGTTAGGTGAGCACAGCACGGATCCCTGTGGGAAAAGTTCACCCAGTCGTGCAACCTGGCATGCAGCTTCCTGGTGTTTTGAGAGAACGTGGGTGATCTTATGAAAAGATCCCAATGTTATTAGGAAGTTCTGCCAGAGCTCTGCTGAAGTGACACTGACAGCTTCCCAGCATCACTGAGATGTGGATGCTCCATCCCCTGGGTGCTCAAGGCCAGGTTGGATGGGACCCTTGGCAGTTGGTGGTGTCCCTGCCCATGGCAGCAGCTTGGATCCAGATGCTTTTAAGGCCCATTGCAACGCAAAGCGTTCTGTGAACCTATGACTTTATACACTGTAGACCACATTTGGGAAACATAAGACCCCTTACCTGGGATGGGGCATGAGCCGGCGGTGCTGGGCCTCAAGGAGTTGCTGCTGGAGGAGGTATTGCTGGTGTAGCGCCTGAGGTAGGAAGGATGGTCCGGCCACATCTTGGAAGGGCAGGGCTGGTACTGGGGCCAGGGATTGGTGCAGGGGACCGCTATGCTGGTGTGCGGGGGTCATGTGTGGGGTCAGCCCCGGCTGGGGCTGCATCGTGTGAGGCAAGGTGAAGTCGGCAGAGAGCTGAGGCTGGGGACCCAGGTGGAAATGTCGGCAGGAGGTAGCATGAGGATGCTGAGACCTTTGAAATGGAGCACCTGGAAAAGAAGAGCATGGCCGTCACCGGGGCCGGTGAGGTTCAGGGCACCTGGTTGCCCATCCGGAGTTGGAATTGGGCACACAGATGTTTGTCTCCTCTTCCAAAAGGCAGAGGGGAGAAAGAACAGGTCAGCTAACGCTGATTACACAGAAAACAAATGTTGATTTTGACTTTTTTCCTCCGAAACACATTGGAATCAAAACATGGGATTGGGTTCAAAGCTGATTTTGGCTTCAAAGTGAAGTGTGTACTGCTGGAGACTGATTCAGCTTGTTTTGGTTTGTCTGTCTCAAAGAGAAGAGGAACAAAAGTCTCAATGTTTCAGAGAAGGAAAAAAGAAGTGTTGTCTAAAATTTGTTCCTGTTATCAGCTCAGAGAAGTTTCCAAAGGTTGCTGACTTTCCATGCAACTCAAGGTAGTTCTTTGCCTGTCTAAAAAGGCACAGAAATAATAATTTCCTCCTGACTGCAAGATGTGAGAGGGACATGTTGTCGTTGTGCTTTTTTGCTGAGGCCCTTTCCAGCTGATGGAGGGTGGCAGTAGAAAGCACAACATGAGCTGCTGTGAGATCAGCCATGAGACTGGTGGGGATGAAGGGGAAGTGAGGTGTGAAAGATATCCACACTGGAGGCTTTTTGCAAACATCTGGCTCTGGCTTTCATCTCCCAAAAGATCTCCCAAACCAGAACGTTCGTTCCCACATTCCCAGAGCACTGCCAGGCGTTGTGGCAAAAATTTGGCTCTTAAACTAAGGAGAGAGGCAGTTCAGCACTGGAGAATGGGACTTGAGAGAGGCTATCCTTGATAGATGCCTCCTTGCTGAGGATCAGCCCCAGGACAGGACACCTGACTTTTTATACATTTATTTGGATACTTCATCTTCCTAAAAACCACGTAATTGTTGCAATCTTTGGAAATGGCTCAAAATTTCAAGGAGTAACAGTATCATCAGACAACGACTGCCATCCCAGACATGCACATGGTGCCTGCCCAGTTTGAAACCCTTCTGCTTCCATCTCCCTTCCATCCAGCACAGGAGCTCAGGGAACCCCAAGCACTTTCTATTCACATCCTTATGGGAGCAGAAGGTGTACAAAGAAAGCCAGATGCCAGTAAAAGGAAACCATGAGAGGATCTAGCAGAAAGAAGTGTTTTGCAAAACAATGCATAAGTAATCGTACACAACATCTCTTAAATACAAACTAATCCTTCGCAGTGCCCCTCTGAGAGAGGCAACAGGTAGCAAATGTGTCTGTCACCAGCAGCAGAGCTTCTTATGTTAATAATTTCTCATGTTGTTGGATAACTGCATTATTCAACTATCTCATTAATTAAAAGTGGAGGAGGTGCAATCACACCCTGCATTCCTCAGGGACAGAGCTACAAAACAAAGCTCACGAGATGTCTGGTTGCCCCCAGCACAGTAGGTTTTATTTGCTGCCCTAGGGGAGGATCCAGTTCCCAGGTAAAGGATGAATACTGAAATTCAGGCCTCCACTTCGTTGGCATATTGCTCAAGCTGAGCAACACTGCAACCAAGGAGAGGTGCCTTTTGTGTTTGCTCGCAGAGCAGCTTATGCTGAATGGCACAACATCTAATGGCCGTGGGTCCTCCCAATGGAAAATAGCTACAGCAAGTTGTGGGTGACCAATTTAACACTAAGTCTTCCCAGGGCCTGAAGGAAAGGTGCAAGAGCAGGCTAAAGTGTGAATCCCACTGCTCACCCAAAAAGGACAGGCTGTGTTTTGTCGTATGGTGTCAGGCAAAACTGGCTTAAGACAACACAAGGCAATGGAGCTGAGTGACATTTCCCCCAGTTTACTTAGCCAAATTCTCAAGCACATAAAAAACAAACAAACTAGACTCTCATCCTCTGCATTTCTCTCTTCTCTTGATGCTTGGTGGCAGCTTACCAAGGATTTTTGGCTTTTTGGTATGTTCTGGGAGATCTCAGTCTGCTTTACCAAAACATCTGTAGAATCTTTAATGCTGGAGTCATCATTACCCAGAGGACATAGGGTCATGCTATCAGAGCTTTGACCTGATTTTTTTACTTCCATGCCAGGACAGCTCTATCAAAGGACTTGGTCATACCCTGTGGCCCAGAAAGCTCAAACCTTGCTTCTGATGTTTGTGTAGGAAGGATTACATGGTCCACGTATAGCCAATATAACATAAAGTAAAAGTCTAACGGTGTTTTTTGGGGGGAATTGGGTTTTTTTGGGGGGACAGGGAGTTGGGAACTGTGGTATGGACAGTTAGGCACTTGTTTTAGGCACCAGTCCATACACTTAACTATTTTTTAGTATTTTTCTCTTGTATCCACTGGTTCAATGATGTATTTACCTCCATAGAGAAAACACTATCAAGATTTGACTCAGACCACAGGATTAAATAACTCCCACCATTTACATAATCCACTATCTTGTGTTGTAGCTGCTCATTTGCTACAGCTAATCCAACTGCTGATGAGGATTTTGATAGCAAAGCTACCAAACAGAGAATATTTCAGCAAATCTGTGCTTATTAGCTGCCATCTAATCATACAGTTGGCATAACAGAGGCAGCTTGTACAACAGAGTCGATCCTTGCCAAACATAGAACTGATGGACCTCAGAAAGATTTGGCAGACCAATAAACCATGAAAAACAGAATATTTCATACCTGTACTGTCTATTATCAAGTTTACTCTGTTCTGCTCATATCTAGCTGCAAAGTGTCTTGTTGGAGAGTTCTTTCTACGCGTTGATCTTCTATGGTTTAGTGAGAACCTATTGCTGATAGGGATGGTTGGACCGGATGATCTTGAAGGTCTTTTCTAACCTTGGTGATTCTGTGATTCTGTGATTCTGTGCACAAGGGCAATGCAGTGTCATCCTTCTGACACTGGTGCACTATTCCAGATTACCCACCATGACCAAAAACAGAATCCTGCTCAACATTTACCACCCTTTCTCAGTGACTATTCATGATTACTCACTAGAACATCTTCCTTCTCTTTCCTGAGACTCAAGTTTGGTCCCCAAATCATATTTTCACGCCAACTTAAAATCATTGCCTATAAAATGCTTCAAGAAAATGTGATTTGTGAATTTAATATTTTTTTATTCCGTCTGGACATAACATCTGTAACACTGACTCAAAATCAGTCCAGATACCTCACTCTTTGTTTTGTTTCTACTCTCCATGACAGTGGCAGGAACGACATTTTCATTCCTCAGCTAAGCCTCAAGGACTTCTCTACATCAAAGATGGTGAAGTCAGAATCTGTGTCTATCAAGATCTAGAGCCTCTAACTACATCTCCATGAGCCTCATTCCCCACTGCCTGCCCTGCTGGTGACTGCAGGAAGACAACACTGTTCTTCAAGGCAGAGACCATTTCCTCAACACAATGGGCTCCAGAGTTTTGGTCCTCACCCTATGTCAGGATTATCCTTCTCCATCTGTATGCTCTGACCTTGTAGGAAGAGGAGCTGGCCAGCTCTTGGATTGTTTTTGATGACCGACCCTCAAGTATGGTTCATCATGATATGAATCATGTAGAATTGCAGAATCATAGGATGGCTAGGGTTGGAAGGGACCTTAAAGATCCCTTAGTTCCAACCCCTCAGGCTCTGGGCAGTGTTGCATTACAGAATCATTTAAAAAAAAAAAAAAAAGGGTCAGAAAAGTACATGTTTTCTTTTCCTCTTCTATCAGCTCCTCACTCACCTCTGTTGACCGTGCACATCATTTAACAGCTACTTGGGAACTGCTCAAAATGAGGATGATGTTACAGACTGCAGTCTCAAGTTTAGGAGTGATAAATCTGTTTTTGGAAATTCATCATCTCCTCACAGCTTCTTTCATTTTTCCTAATCTATTTATTTTTTTCCTCGGTTCTACAGTTATATTGTTTCTATGAACTATTTGAAGCTGCCTGGTCCTTTTTTCATTGAAGGATGTGCTCTGAATTATTTAGCATTCCCAGGTGAACCATTGCAAATGAGGCAGGCACGTATATATTATGACAGGTTGGTAGGTGACACAGGATCTCAGAAATGCACTGGTCTGCTACTGGCTACTTCTATCACCGGGGATCCCTCTTTGGCATCAGGCAGGATTTGACTGTGCATAAGCACATGTGGATTTACTCAGTATTTCACTCTGAAGGATGCTGGGATGAGTGTGCTCATTAAACACTGACCCATCCTGGAGATGCGAAAGGTGGAGCAGGGGATATCATAGGATTTCTAAAATCAAAACCCCAGAAAGAAGAACAATCTCCTCTCCCTCCCCTCATGGCAAAAACACTTTTGGAGCAGTCAAGCAGCTCACTGGGGAGGCAGGATCAGGCCTGCAGCTCACTGGAGATGGGCATCTCGAGCAGACAGATGCAGCCCAGGGACCGCAGCCACGTTTGTAAGGAAAACAAAATCTGTCCAATGCTGTTAAGCTGCCTGTGATGCTTGTGAATTTTTCCCCCTGGGTAAAGCAACCTGGCCCTGCTCGCTGAGGCATTAGCAGCCGGTGTGTGAGTGTGCACGGGGCCAGGGATGCTGGGGCTATTTATACATCCCCATCCCATTGTGGTGCGGAGGAGGATGGCAGCTCCTGGCTTCACTCACTGACAAATGGAAGCTCTGCCCTTTGCAATCTGCTGAGCCGGGGGCTGGAGACACACTGTCTCAGCCATTTGGGGCTGATTACAGCCCTTCTCCTGCCCTGGGAAGGCAGATAAAGCCCCCAAACCAGACCAGGCTTAGAATAGCATCACCGCACACCAGGCGCCTGCACTTTGTTTCTCTGGATGTGCCCATGGGTCTGCATTCAAGTCCCCCCCACTGAAAGCAACTCAATTGCACATTAGCATCAGTCCCCATGCTTGAAATACAGAAATACAGACAACACAGCCAGGAAATCATGGAAGCAGCTCTGGGTTCACATAGCCACAGGAGCTCACATCAAATTTACAGACAAGCCACAGATTGCCTAGTGCTGTGAGTACACGCCATCCATCATGTGTTAGCCCCATGCAATTATTATTATTTTTTTTTTTTTTGGCGCATATATGCTTATTAAAATGGCTGAATTGACAATGCATCTGAAATAATATATATATAATAAAAAAATTAATCTCCAGGCCAATCCTGCAGAGAATTCTGCTGCATGAAAATGGAGTGGGCTTGCACAGATGGAAATATCATGTCACCTCCCTGCTGTTGTAGGACAACAAACCACACAGAGAGGAGATCAGGGAAGGGAGGACAGAGGAGGAAGAGGATGAAAGAACCAGAGAAGGGTTTATCAGATTGGAAGGAATCCGTCCCAATTTAAGCACCTTCGCCAACAGCTTTGTCATTTCGTTTAGCAAATGGGAAAATCTGTGCCAAAAATAATAGGCAGCCAGCTCCAACCCAGCCCAGGGTGCAGGCAGCCAACCCACGCGTCTAGTGCTGTGCAGAGAGCTGCAAACCTCAGCACCAGCCCCGGTGAACGTTAGGGATAGATAAGGAGAGTCTTGGTCTTCCTAATGGGCTTAGTCAGGGACTGAGTCAGATTCAGCCACTGCTGTGGGCAAAGGGATGGTCCATGTGGTTGGTGGAGCATGGCTGGACTCTGTGTGGGAACACCAGGATTTGGGGATTCCTGTGCAGTTGTCCTCCCTCTCGTGGTCTTGCATGTTTGCTTGAAACAGGCTGCAATGGATTAAAGCATCATAAAGGATCATACCTAGATCATATGATTCTATGATTCTATGAAAGGGAGAGGGGCTGAGAGGGGATGCTCCTCATTGCCATTTTAATGGGTTAATGACAACTGCCACACAACAACCCTTATTGAATCCCACTTCTCTGGACCAACGTGCTAGCATAGCAAAGCACAGCTCTTGTCATGAGCAGAGACTCATGTATGAACCCACAGCTCCCATCACTGCTTTCCTGAGCTTATAAGATGCCCTGTGCCCTATGGAGCACCTCCTATCTTATACACACTGCCTGCAGACCTGGGGTACCCCAAATAGGCTCCTTCCATACACCAGGCTCAGCATTCAGAAAACCACTGACATCCAGCATTTCTCAGCACAAGGATGAAAAGAAGCACTGAAGTGATGCTGAGCAGTGGGACACAGTCAGATGGGTGATGAGATATAGCCTGGGTCCTTCACAGGATACACCCTCCATGATTTTATTTCCTACAGTCCTTTTCCACAGTCTTCAGAAAAGGGAAAGGGTTTTAGTGAAGATGCTGTTTCACAGGACTGTGTTGAACTCAGCAATGTTTTCAGAGGAGAAAGGAAAAACACTTTGGCAGTGTTGCTACACTTTAAGTCATCTTTTTGCTTTTGTACTTCGCACTAGGTTTTAATTATAGCTTTATTCTAATGCATGGCATTCGAGGGTGTATGTATGCTTTACAGATCATCACACCCAAAAAAAAAGTCAAAACATGCTGGAAGAGATTTTTTTTTTCCTAAGATCCTGATTTCACTCCATCACTGTATTTGGGTGCAATGAAAGAAGAGGAGAAGGTGAGCTAAGGGTAGGGGACTGCAACATCTCCAGTTTATTTTATGTGCCGTAGAGGGGAAAGGTAAGCAGATATGGAGTTTTTGCTGATTTATCAGTAGGTATTGATTTCCTCTTCTGTAGGGTTAGACTATTAGTTCCGTTCACCAAAAAGGTTGGAATATGATTTGGAAGGCCTTTGATCAATCAAAGCAAGAAACTTGGGCTTCCAGTGTTTTCTTGCTTTCAAAGCAGCCAACATTGCCACGTGGAAATGCTCAGCACCTGGATTAAAGGATGCTTTACTGCCCACAACAAGTTGACAGGATGTCTGCTGCCCCTTCCAGCATCCCTGCAAGCCAAAAATAGGCAAAAAGCCTGAATCACAAAAAAAAAAAAAAAAAAAAAAAAAAAAAAAAAAACACCAACCAAACAATGCAAGGATCCAGAGGGACATAGAGTGTTGGGCCACATCATACAGATCCTATTAATTCTGCAGCAGTCCGAACCAAACCCTCCACCCAAACACTGCCTAACCTGGTGAGTTTGAAAGCCAAATGCAACTTCCACCTCCCTCTGGAGATGGTGTTAATGGGGAGAACCAATGCTCTGAGCTGTTGGATTTCATTTAGCCCCACGGCCAGCAGCAGTGATGTGGGTAACATTTCGCTATCTCTGGAACCCAAACATCAGGATGGGTGGTAACATTTTCTTATCCAGCCTATTTTTCTTTGCTGACTTCTCCAGCAAATCAGCCCCAAAAACCAGAACGCGTTGACAGATCCCATGAACTCATCTTCTGGTCCTACAGCATCCCATTCCCCATTTACCCAAGGGTCTTTGCAAGTCAGAGCATCACCAGGTGTTGATTGGAGGGACCACACCCAGACTAGTTTGCACCACTGCAGCAGTCAAAGCTGCTCCAGAGCTGTGATCCCATCCTGATGAGGACAAGAGATGCTGAGCTGGCCTGAACTCAAGGCTGAGGAAACCTGAGGTCCTGCCCTGCCATGTGCTGGCAATTCTCCTTTTTACACTCCGTGCTTAGGAATAGCTAAAATCAGAGATCCTGGCAGCCTGCTGCCTATTAAACTTAACATCCTGAACTTCAGAGGTATGTGCTGCTCCAGGAAATGGAACTGTGTTTAAAGAACAAGTAAAACATCAGTATCTCAAGGCAGAAATAGCTCTTGCTTTACATTTCCGCGTGCAGTCCTGGCATGAATTAGTGCTGCTAAGCCCTGCTGTAATAAGATAGAACAGAAAACTCTACCCAGACAGCAAGAAATGCCTGTTTTATGAGGGTAAATGTAGAGTTATCCATCTAGGAAAAAGCATGCTGGGAGCAACTAGCCCCTTCTGTTGGTGCTCGAGATGAGCAGAGGGGTACCAAGAGGAGAGGACTGATGACAAGGGATGATGTTGAAGGCATTCAAGTGACCCAGTGGTTGCAGACAGCCTCATTTCTCCCTGGAGCTGGCTTCTAACACAGCCCACAAACATCCACAGCCCTCTTTGGGTTAAGACTCAGTCAATGTTTCTGTCATCAACCTCTCTTTCAAGGGGCTCATAACTCTCCACATGAATGCTGTCAGGAGGCCAAAACTTGGCACAAAAGCAGATTGTTTGGTAATAAATAGCTTAAATCTCATAAGTCTTCCCCCTCTGCCCACCCCCCCACCCGCAGCTTATAGACGTAAAATGGAAGAAGAGAAAATGTTTGGGGATTCTTCTTTTTTTCCTGTCTTCAGGTAATTTTGGAAAAGCAGCTTACGCTGAAAGAAGGGCAGGTTGGTTTTATTTCAGACACACACAACCTGCAGTGCCACTTCTCATAGCTCTCTCCTTTTTAATACCCAGTCTGTAACAGGATCAATGTCCTTTGCACGGTGCAGTGCTCTTCACACAGCTGAGATTTCCAGGGGTGGTTACAGCAAGGGATGTTTCAATCTCTGGCACATCAAGCCTGATACTCAGGAAGAGCCAAAACACGAAACTCTCCAGGCCCTTTCAATCAATGTTGGTAAAATTTTCAGGATGGAGTTGTTTTAATTGCATCCCTGTGACATCTCACTTTTCCAGTTACTGAAGTCAAGCACGTTCTCAGCAAACCTGGCTGGGGTTTCCATCGTGCGTCTGCTGCATTCTCTACCAGTGCCAGCTACTTTCTGGTGACCATAAAGCCAAAGAAATGCTCCAAGCCCTCAGCCTGAGGGTCTGAGCAGGCTTTAGACATCTGCCTCAGCTGCACTGTAGGTCAGCTTCAGATGTCAGAGGGTCCTGAGTGGGATGCTATTATCTGAAAACTTCTTTCTCTGTAAGGCTGGGCTTTTTTGTTTGTTTGTTTGTTTGTTTGTTTCTGGATATCTGGGAAAGCTGTGCTGCTGTGGGGAGTGGGTGCTGGATCAGTTTCCTGCAGCACGGCCTGAGGAAGGCAGTGCAGATGTTGAACTAGGAATGCTGATTCTGCAGGTGCTGACTTCTCTTTGGGATAAGGATTTACCTACCGGCCCCTCGGTAGGAGAAAGAACCAAGCATGACCCAAGGTTGGGAAAACAGCTTTGTCACCTCAGGAGGTCAGAGAGAGCTAAAATGGGCACCTTGGGGTAGGATGCTGTTTCCAGAATCCCTGCCTGCACCATTCTTGATGGCATGCAGCGGGCTCCTTGCGAGATGGAGAATGCTGGGGGACCAAGGAGAGAAAAGGAGCTCCTCAGAAGGCAGCAAGCAAAATTGACTGACCTCACATCCCCTAAAAGGGTGGGTTTCCAAGACCATGGCAGGTGGTTCAACTCCCTGTACCGCTTTATTTTAAAGAACTGCCTCCTCCTATTGCATGGCACAAGAGCACACTGCCTGCCTGGCACCCCGACTGACATCTCATTATGATTTTTACCATTCCTGACAGCAGTTTTGCTAAGCCTGCTCAGACAGAAACATTCTTCCTCTGTCACGTGGATGTTGTTTTGTTACATCCACCTCAGAAACCTATGTGCTGCCATTCAGAGCAACAGCTAGCACAGCAGGGACGGGGGCACGCAGCTCACTCCCTTGGAGAAGCCTGTTAGCAGCACCAGGTAGCCACTCTTATCTTGTTTTCCAAAGCTTTTGAGAAACAAAGCAGGAATTGAGAGTGGATTCAGCTCCTGGGGCCACAGGTGCTGCTCTTACAGCAGAGAAGAAATAAAAGGCAGAGCTGTTTGGTCTCATTGCATTTGAGCAGCTTGCTCAGGTTACAGACTAACCCGTAAATTGTGGTTTACAGGGAGGGTTAAGTGTCCCATAAATACTGATAGAGGCGATGAGTGGAGTGGGTGAACTGTCAGCAGGGAGAAAGGAAGGATGCTGCAGTGGCAGAATATTCCCCGGGCTTTCTGCATCACCGCTGTGCTCCTGCCAGCAGGAAAGAAAATTTTTAACCTAATCCAGAGCATCCACTCATATTTTTGGGACCAGTCACTACCCACCACATATGAGGTGCTATTTTTTACACTCATGATTATTTTTTTCATGTTTGTAACGTATCATACAGACTTCTCATGGTTTTAATTGGCTGAGGCTCAGCACCTCTCCAAAATCCTGGTGTTGGACCTTTAGAGGTGATAGAAGATCCCATTGTTGGACAAGAGGAACCAGACTGGGAAAGAATTGCTGAGCCCAATTAGAACAGCCATCCACGCCAGCACAAGAACCATGGGACTCGTGAGGTTGATTTGCACCGTGCCGTTGGAGAAGGTTGGTGGCCTCGGTGAGACACCTGAAGCTCTGATGAACTCTTTCCACAGGATTCTAAACCTCCATTTAACTGATGCTTTAACTCTGATTTTCCCAGCTGGGAATCAACACAGTTCCTGCACTGCCAACATTTAGGCCAGATGAAGCCTTTTAGAGAGCAAATTTTCAAACCAGCACTGGATCTGATGCTGTACATGGTGGATATCCCAAAATGGCCAAACAGATCCAACCATACAGCAGATCCCAACAGGACTGACTGCTCCCACCTCATTGCAGATCTAGACAAGCAGTTCATACATAATTGGACTGGCTCAATCTCTCCTCTGCCCCCAGAAATTCATCCTTGGTAATGGCAGCCCATCCATCAGCTGGCAGATGGACAACACTGCTTTACAGCTGCTGATTAAACTGGGATGGTGATGCTCGGCAAAATACCAAATTAATTACTCCTAGCCACAGGATCTAGAGGTCCCCTTTGGCTTCAAAATTTTAGAACCTCTCAGATTCATTTTCACACACTTCACCCTCAAATTTGCTGTTTCTGAAGCTGTATCTCTGACAAAAGGGGTTTGTGCCATTTTTAAACACCACGAGTTTGAGCACATGACAAGAGGAGCTCAGAGCATTTACAGCTCTTGGCCTTTCAGAGAGGATGGACTGATCCATGGCAGAGGCTTGAAGTGCTGCACAACACCTCCTGCTTGATATTACCATGACCTTTCAGTTTCATTTCTGAGGCCATTTGAAATTTGGCTTTGTCTCCTTTGCAGGGCCCTCCGGAAGATTTTTCATGCCATGGTAAATCATGGCACAGCCACCACAGTACTTTCCCAGGGTGGTGAGAACCAAACTGATTGATAGTCCCTGTTTTATGGGGAAGACAAGAGGGAGGCTGGCCTGGCAGCTGAGGTACTCAGTGGTAGAAACCACAAAAAATTGCTTGTACAACCGCAGATCCCTCCCATGCAGATCCTTTCCTCACTGCCTATTGGTGATTCACCGGGGACCAAAGCCACTTTACCCCTTTGGTCAAGGTCTCCCACATCACCCATGCTTGTTTTATGGGTATCCCAACCCAACCGATGTGTCACCATGCCTTCCAAAGAAGAGCAGCAGGGCTGATTTCCTATTAGTAATAGCTCAGCTTCATCAGAGCACCTTCTACAGTGTCAACCCTGGATGTTCAAGAAGCATTTAGAGAGTTTTAGCATCCTTTAACTGGCACTGTGCCTGTCCAGAGCTTCCTCCTGACTCCGGAGTGACATCTGCTCCAGACCAAGAAAAGACTCTGCTTTTCCTGCCAATCAGCTGGGATGCTGAACACATTCTCCAGCTGTGCTTTCTCCTGCAGCAGCCCAGTCTTGGGAGCTCCTTTTGCTCGACATTCTTGCTGCCAAAAGCATCTCAAATCAGTGCAAGAGCCCAACATCAGCCTGTACTTTCCAATGGAGCACAGGCAGTAACAGATCACCAGGGATGGTGGAAGATCACGTTCACACAGTGCACCCAGCTGGATTTTAGCAGATGACTGGCCCCAAGGCCAGGTGGGGACCAGATAACATTGCTGGATCAGGCAAGGAGGCACCCAGTTGAGCGATAGGTGCACTGGGCAGGGATTTCAGGGCACAGAGCCTGTGCACCTTTGAGGAAAAAAGGAGACCAGGAGGGTGAAGGTGACAGCTATGGGACTGAGGCATCACAAAGTGTCCCACCAGTTCAGCAAAATCACACCACGCCACTCTCCTTCCCACAGCACACAGAAGCCCATCAAGAGTGTGCAGTTTTGAAGTGGAAAAGATAGACTTTTTTAGTCCCACCTGTGACCTCCAAGCCCCGAATATCTTTACTAATTGCTAAATCTAGTATATCTTGCTGCCTTCTCAGGGCAAAGGCTTTGCCTTGCTGGGCCAGTTTTGTTTCCATTACAGCTTGCTTGCGTTCAGAGAAACTTCAAATTAAATATCAGTCACACATTAAGGTCAGGCAGCTTGGTTCCATTAACAAGTGGTGAGATTCAGCCTTTGTGTAATGAATGCTGCCCGTGTCTCTTAATGACACCAGCCCAGGGACTGGGCAGCACCAGCAAGCAGCAATTGGCAGCCCGCTGACACCAGGACCACACCATTGATTTTAAAAGTCCATTCATCTTCTACAAATCGAGGTTTCGGTTTTCCTGACCTGTGACAAATCAGCATGATCCTCAACTGAAAGAAAGAGCCAAGAAAGAAAAAGTAAAGGAAAATATACACACACACACACAAAAGAGAAAGCAAGAAACAGTTTTCAGCAAGGTTGTTCTGTCACAATCTCTGTCATTCGTTTTGTGAGCAAAGATCAAGGTTTTCCAGCCTGCTTTTATATTCCTGCTTGCCACAAAGAGGGCACAGGTGATTTGAGGATGATTCAAGATCCCCCCTGTTGCTAGACTCATGCATTTTGGGAGTGGAATACTTCACCCCAGTCAGTCCCATTGAGTGCTATTCTCCATCTGGCTTTCACAGTCCAATGGCCATCGACACTGGGACCCCATTGTGCTCTGCACACTGCTGGGATGAGGCTCTGGGGAGCAAGGGGCTGCATGGCAAGGAGATGTCACCTCCTCATCCCTTCATGGCATGGCTCCAACCAGCAGTTTCTCTCCCCGCTTCTATTACAGAGTGGTATAGCTACTGGTCACCCATGGGCAAAGGAGGGTCTACTGTTAAAAAAATGTCAGAATAAACTTTTCCTACTCTTTTAGGGTGCAGCCAGGGCCAGTACAAGTGGCACCTTCTTTTACAGCCTTTCTTTATCAAAGCCCCAGCCAGGATTCAAGGTGAGGATGTTCTCCAACACATAATGCAAAAATAGCTTGGAGGAGAAATTAACTTGTACTGGGCTGAAGTCAGAACTTGCTCCATTGAAGGAAGGTGAAAATTTTAGCCACTTGCAACACCCTGTGCCTGTTTTGTGCCCAGCGTTTCAGAGACATTTTGTGAGTGTGGTCAGGGTGGGGAAGAGGTGGTTGGGAAGAGGAGGGCACAGGGACTAGGGCACAACAGCATACAAAGTCTGGGTTGCAGGCTGTAAGCTGTCATGTTGTCATTACCAAAGCATTTGGAATGTTTACAATAGCTCTTTTACTCTGTAAAATTCATTCTTCCTAAAGCAAAACATTTATTCCACTTGAGTACAAATACGAGTTAAATGTAGGGAAATCAGCTTAATAGTGTAGTTATGCCTATTAAAGTGACTGTTAAACTAACATTAAGGCATTTCACATTAATTCCCTCTCAGTGGCCCCCAGATCTGATTTACTTCGACAAATCTCCTGCTATTGAGACGTGGCCACAAGGCTCCATGGCTCTGCATCAGATGGCACTGCAGAATGTGGGCGTCGGAATCAAAAAGTCAAGATCTATCAGCTACATAAGGAAAGCAAACCTATTGATCAAAGCAGCTAGATAAGGATGTCATGCCATCACTGATGGCAGTCAGGTTTTCCCCAGCCTGTTCTTTTTAGGCAGATATCATATAAAAGATGTAGCCTGAGTCACTCTTCCAACTATTGCAGTGGACAGGAAGGGAGACATGAGTGACCTCAGATTAAAACAAAAAAACGTTAAAATCATGTGTTAGAGAAAAGTCTGGATCACTAAAAAATAATCAACATTTTTGTTTTTCATTCAAAACATCAGCTTTCTGTTTTGCTTCTAAAAACAATTACTTTCTGAAGAAAGCAGAGTCATCTGACCACTTTCTTATGGCTAAATACAGTTCTTCAGTCATCTCCTTTAACATTTCCTCTATAGGAACCATGTAAAAGAGTATGAAAACCAGATATCCAGTTGTCCTCCTCTACATTTTCCCAGGAACTTTGCCTACCAACCAGCAGACTTATCTTTTTCTGTTCCCTGAATTCTACACCTGGTACTCTGTGAGATGGACACTGTGGTACTCTACAGATGGAGACAGAAATATGGAACACCAAAAGCATTTACTCGATCCCAAAGAGGGCCAGAGGTTCTGAGTGGGGTTTCAAGAAGTTGGGGTCTGCATGATGTGCCTGCATATCCATTGCCCACCTCAACAAATGAAGTTTGGGCACATGAGAGTGTGTCTGGTGCTTTGGAAAGAGTAGAATCTTGCTCCAGGCATTAGACCAGACCCATGCTGGTTGGGCACCATGGTGCTTTGGGGACCAGTCCCATGGAGCTTGGGATGCAACTCCCATGGTGGCTGAGAACCATCCCCATGGTGTTTTGAGGACCATCCCTGTGGGGGTTGGAGCCCAGTCCCATGGTGTTTGGAGACTGTCTCCATGCAGATGTGGCCATGGAAGTGGATCTTCCTCCCCATGCAATGTCCCCTGGTTTGAGGGAAACTTGGGCAAAGTAGAAGGAAAGCGTCCAAAGCTAAGTTTTATGACGGGGAGAAGGACAATCTTGGCTTTAGCCTAGGGAAGATAGGGTGGGAGGAGACAATTGTTTTTCTATTGTATTCTTAATTGTTGTGTTTTGGGGGAGTGCTCCATCTACAACTTGTCCAGCTATCTCTAGGACACATATGCCCTCTGGACTGCTGACCTGAGCAGGCATCACCAAGGTGCTGTCATCTCCATCCTTGGATGCATCCCAGCATTGGTTAGGTAAGATCCTGAGCCACCCTGTTCTTTTCATGAGGCTTGGCTAGAGACCTTCAGAGGTCCCTTCCTACCTGAATTACTCTGCAACTCTATCAGCCAGTGAAAGATGCTCTAGAAAATGCAGAAAGCACTCAGAGCAGGAAAGTGGGGCAGCTGGATATGGGCCTCTGCATTACAGCTCTGTAAACACCAACAAGAATCCCCTCCTGCTCAGCTGCAATGGGTGTGTTTGTGAATGCACAGACTGCAGGGCATAGCACTTTGCATCACAATGACTGCAGATTTTATTCAAACATGGAATAAAAACAGTATTAGGTGCATAGAAGTAAGTGAGCTTTTTTTCATTTATGCCATCAGTTCACAGCATACCTGAATCTTCACAAAAGGCAGAAATAGATTATAAGGGTTTTTGTTTTTTTTCACAATGCTGAATCCAAGAGCCTTCTGACTGAGTTGAAATAATGCTAACCCATGTAATGCACACTGGTTAATGGTTCTGGTAGAAATCAAGTAGAAGAAAGAAAAGCAGCAATTATAAAGATGGGGAAAAATACCATCTGTTGGAGCCACAAACCCTGTTGACACCGCAGAGCTTCCAGTAACAAACAAAAAAGAATTAAAGTTGGGATGTGAACTTTTAAGTTCATGTTAATTAAAGCCTGTCTCTAGGACACCAGCTGAGCTGCACGCTGCCGCTCTAAAATCTCTCTTGTGTTTTTTGAGAAAGAGAGACTACAAAGCATACGATGCAGTTCCTCCGTTTAGAAGAAGTGCTTTGACCAAGAAAATCAAATGGAGCCCCATTAGAAGCTGTCAGCTGGTTCAGAAGTCACCCAAGTTCAAGATTCAGAAACATCTATTCTGTGAGGAGCCTGCAGGCTCTTCCCTAGCTTTGAGTACCCTCACACGCAAAGCTTGATTTTTGATATTCTGCACTGGGAGAGCTATTCTTTTTTAGAGTAACAACACGAGCTGTACAGATGGAAGAACTCTTCCCAAGGCCCCTGGGTTCAGGTCATTTACTGCCTTGCCTTAATGGAGTGTATGGAATTCTGCTCCCTGTGATTTGGATAGCAGAACAGCGGTGTAACCCCCCACTAGCATTAACCTGCATAGAGTTTTAAGTGCACAGATGCCTTTGTGTTATGAATGCAGCTTGGGCAGAGATCCTTTTGAGAGCCCCGTTTTCTCAGTGAAGGGTTGAGCCTCATTCAACTGAGATGTTCAGAGCAGCTGTGCTTGTTGGGCAAATGTTTCCTTTTCACTTCATTCTGTGGGAAGTTAGCAACAGCCACCCCTGCCCCTGCTCAGCTTGGACATGGTGAATACCCATACTTCTGCTAACCACTGCCAGGTTCCCTTTGAGTAGGATACCCACCCCATGCTGGGGGCTTTCTCTTCACTGATGCTTTTCCTTGACCCTACGCTCCAGCATCAACCCAGGAGCTACTCCAGATATAGTCACTAAGGCACTCTTCATCATATTTGAAAAGTCATGGCTGTCAGGTGGAGTCCATAGACTGGAAAAAGGGAAACATGACTCCCATGTTTAAGAAAGGGAGAAAGGAAGACCTGGAGAACTACAGGCTGGTGAACCTCACCTCTGTGCTTGAAAATCATGGAGAAGACTCTCCTAGAAGCTATGTTAAGGATGTGACCTGAGACAGACAGAAAGGCTTCACCAAGGCAGATCGTGTCTGACCCATCTGATGGCCTTCTATGACAGAGTGACAGCACTGGTGGTCAGAGGAAGGGCAACTGATGTTATCTACCTGGGCTTGTGCAAAGCCTTTGACACGGTCCCACATCCCAGCCTTATCTCTAAACTGGAGAGAGACGGGTTTGAAGGGTGGATTATTCAATGGATAAAGGATTGGTTGGAAGGTCACAGACACACTGTAGTGGTCAATGCTCCATGCCCAGGTGGTGGTGGTGACAAGTGGAGTCTCACAAGGGCCCAGGAGAGGTGTCTGGGACCAGTGCACTTCAACATCTTTATCAACAACACAGAAGCCAGAACTGAGTGCACTGTCAGCAATTTGCTATTGACACCAAGCTGAGTGGTGCAGTTGATTAAACAGGAGGAAAAGATGTCATGGAAGGAACCTGGACAGGCTGGAGAAGTGGGACCGTGTGAAAGTAATGAGGTTCAACAAAGCCAAGTGCAGGGAATTGAGTTGGGGCAATCCGGGACGTGTGGGTGGAGAGTGACGTTTTACACTGCCTGATAGTGTAGGACAAAGGGTAATTGTTTTAAACTAAAAGAGATTTAGGCTAGATATTAGAAAGAAATTCTTTACTACGAGGGTGCTGAGTTGCTGGAACTGGTTGCCAGAGACCTGTGGATATCCCATTCCCAGAGGTGCCCAAGGCCATGGATGGGGCCCTGGGCAGCCTGAGCTGGTGGGTAGCAACCAGCCCACAGCAGGGGCTGGAACTGGATGGACTTTAAAGTCCCTTCCAAGCTAAGGCATTCTACAATTCTATGAAGAACAAAGCACCTTTTCTTTAGCTTTCTCATGTCTTGACCTTGGCAAACAATTTGCATTTTTATGTTACTGTTGTGTTCTAGGCTTTTATCCCCCCCAACTTTTTTTTTTTTTTTTTTAACAAACCACAAATCTCATTATATTTGTTGGCTTTCTCGAAACTCCAGCTCCCTGGTGTGATGTGAAAATGCATGCTTCATGGCAGCACTAGAAACAGACTTGTCCTTTGCATTGGAAAAGGAAAAAAAAAAAAAAAAGAAAGAAAGAAAAGAAAAAGCAACCAGAAGCTGGGTCTATCCACTGGCTAGAGAGAAGCATTTTGGCTAACTCTGGTTCCTTTGAACTTACCTTCAACAGGCTGTATTCAAAGAGGACTCCTCAGGGTCCTCCTCAGTGGTGTCAGCTCCAAGTGGGGATAGTTGTTGGGTGCCCTGGTACATCCCTCCTCCCCATCACCATCTCCCTGCCCAGCCCTTGCTAGCAAGAGGGACTCAACACCAATTTGAGGCCCCTCACAATGGCCTGGATGTTACCTCCCCACCTAGGGATGTCACTTCCCAACCAAGGAATGCTGCTGATGGGTTTCTGTAAAGCATTCCCTTCCCTACATTTCTTGTTTAATGGCCCTCACCACATCCCTGTTCCCATTGCGGAGACCAGAAGGCTGTGACTGGCTGTGCCAGTGCACCAAAACCAAGAGGTGAGGAAGAAGAGAGCCACCAGAAACACTTCTTCATAGGTGTTTTATAAGAAAGCATCTGCCAACTCCTCCTTCCTAACAGCAGTATTTTCCAGGAGCTAAATGACCAACATGCCAATGCTTTAAATCTGGAAGGTACACCCAGTTATGTGAGCAGTCCCATCACTGCATCCCCATCATCAGTTATTGCAGCATCAATAACAGCTACACCCAGAGCACAGGATGGAGGCTCATTCTTCAGACTCTAAAAGCACAACCTCTTCATCCCTTCAGCTCCCATCTTCTGGACAAAAAAATCTCACAGACAGCTGTGCCATACCCTCCCCTCCACCAAACAACACATTGCATCAGAGTCCTCAAGCATCTCAGATGTCTGAGGGCCAGAGACAGCACCAGCCCTGGGGAAGACTTTGGTCTCTGGGTCAGAGGATGAGTGTGAGGAAGGAGCAGTTTGGAAAAACCCACTGCATCCGCAGGGAAAAGTGTAGCACATGTTTTTAAAAAACACAGTGGGAAAGGGGAGAAGTGAAGGTGAAGCAGTCAAGGGAGAAGAACACCAACAGCAGCGCAGGCTGGGGGGACTCGTCTGGCGGATGAGAGTTTGAATGTGAGAAGACGTGAGCTTTGACCATGCAGGTTTGGCTTCCAGCCTACCTTGTCCAGCTCCCTGCACCAATCAATGGCACTGACAACCATCAGCTCTAAGATCTGCGACCAACCTCGTAACAGCATTTGCAAAAGAGCAGCAGCTGTGTCTGCAGATGGGTTCAAGTCTGTGTCTCCCAGCATGATTCACTTTGCCTCCTTCCCATGGTCCACGTCCCATTTTTCTAAGGTCAGAACAGCCTCCTGGCAATATTATCCTCCCCAGACCCTAGCACAGCACCAGTACACTCCTGCACTCTACAAAAGAAGAACCTGGATGGCATCACAGGATTTTAAAGCTCTTTCTGTTGATTAAATACATATGATTCTTGCAAAAGCCAACATAACAGCAGGATTTCACAGTATGGGGCAAAAGGGACTGGGGCAGTCCATCCATTTCATGCTTTCCAAGCGAGCAACAAATACTAAGCCCATTTCTCTGACATGAGGAAAATTGCAGTGAGATGAAATGGTTCTGTATGAAAAGGAACGACTGAAAGATTGTGATGCAATGATTTCATTCTCTGCTTCCAGTTGATGCTGTTTTATTCCTTGCTGTAAGATAACATTCACTTCTGGGGCTGTGGCCTATTTCATCTCAGTTCAAACGAACCATTTAAAAGCCTTTTTTCCTCACTTTGCTGAAAAACTCAAAAACAATATAAAGTCAGGAAAATAAGTTTTCAGCCAGTGGACCAGAAAGTAATCATCATAATCAAAACCAGATATATCTGTTTTCACATAGCCCCGGCCCCAAGTAATGCAGAAAAGAGACGTGTGCCCTGGGCTGTCTGCCCACCCTTCATCCCTTGCAGATGGGATGCTGAGGAGCTCTCAACCCACGTCCCAAAACCTTCAGCCACCTCCTGTCCACCCAGACTGACCCATGCTGTCTTTTCCCACCCAAGCCAGATCTGCGTGCTTGTAATCAAAATGCCAGATGGTGCATGCCAGTCTGCAGCCTCAAATCGAGTTCGTTACGACCTCCAGGCTCTTCCCCGAGTTTGGCACACAGTATACCATTATCTGCTGTTAAATGCAGATGTTTCCTTTTTAGGTCAACGAGTGCTGAGCAAAACAGGCTACAAGCCTTGAAATGGGGTTCCGAGTTGTGGGTCACTATGAACTCAGCACTTCTTCCACCTGGGAGCTTTCTTATAGAATTGCATGCAACAGATTTTAACGATTAAAAAAAAAAAGAAAATTATTCTGATAGAATCATAGAATCGTCCAGAGTTGGAGGTCCAATTCTCCTGCAATGAATAGAGACACCCACAGCTCCATCAGATGCTCAGAGCCCTGTCCAGATTGGGTGTCTCCAGGGACGGGGCACCCACCACATCTCTGGGCAGCCTGTGCCAGTACATCATCTGCGTCACTGTGGAAAACTTATTCCTTATATCCAATATAAATCACCCCTCCTTTAGTTTGAAATCATTTCCCCTGGTCCTATCACAACAGACCATGAACTGTAGCTCCCCTTTAGAAGCTGAAAGGCCACTATCAGATCTTGCGCTTGGGATTTGTTGAACCTTCTGAGGTTCACCTAAACTCACTGCTGGAGCCTGTCTGGGTCTCTCTGGATGGAATCCCGTCCCTCTGGTGTGTCAAAATGCACCACACAGCTTGGTGTCAACTGCAAACTTCCTGAGGGTACACTGTTGATGTCCCTGATGAAGATATTAAAGAGCACTGGTCGCAGTGCTGACTCCTGGGGGACATCACTCTTCACTGATCTCCATCCAGACACTGAGCCATTGACCCCTTCTCTCTGTGTATGATCTTGCAACCAGTTCCTTGTCCATCAAACAGTCTACTCATCTACTACTCAAATCAAATCTACTACACATTTTTCCAATTTGGTGAGAATATTACAGGAGATCATGTAAAAAGCTCAAGTAGATGACATCAGTGGCTCCTCCCTTGTCCAGTGATGTAGTTACGCCAACACAGAAGGCCACTACATTGGTCAGGCAGGACTCACCCCCGGTGAAGGCGTGTTGGTTATTCCATGTCACCTCCCTCTGTTCCATGTGCCTTAGCATAGCTCCAGAGAGGATCTGTTCCATGACCTTCCCTGGCACAGAGGTGAGGCTGACAGGTCGGTAGGTCCATCCAACCCTAGCAGCACCCTTGTGCACCATTGGTAAGAGCAGAGACCAAAGATGCTCAGTTTTGGCCATGGAAAGCTTAATGCTGTCCCTGTCCCTTCCAGCTCCAAGTGTTGAGGGAGCTTAATTTCAATTAGCCATTCCAGCAGTAAGACACCCCTCTGAGGTGGCGAGCTGTCAGGATCCAGCCCTCTGGGGCTTATCATTGTGGTAATGTGAAACCAGGTTAACTGGCAATGTGATGCTTATAGACCAGAGATAACAGTGCAGAGTTTGAGAGAAATGAAGAGCCGTTCATGATTAAGAAATGGCTCTTGTTTTCTGCTAAATATATAAAATAATCACTCATCCCTTGAGCAGCAGATGCAAATTATACATAGTATTAGTCTCATATGCCAACCACTATAATTCTGGTGCAGAATGAAGCCATTTCCCAAGGCTTCAGAAGTCCTTTAATCTGTCTTTTGACGTCAAATGACAAATTTCTTGCTGGGGATCATTAATGGGATGACTAATGAAAGCTGATAAGTGAATCTACAAATGAAACTAAGATACTAATACTTAGGGCCACGCAAGAAGAAAGAGAAATGTGGATTTAGCAACAACAACAAGAAATGTGGTAATCTGCATGGGATTTACAGCTCCCTTCCTGCCAGGCACATTGGAGATGTGGTATTTGCTGCCTGGGGAATGTAGAAAGTACCAGACTTGACGGACACCTCTCCTGGAGCATTGGCATCCCAGTACCTTCAAACACTGCCTGAGGTTTATAAAGTCTGGGCTCCTTCCCTCAAATTGGACAACAAATGTCACTCTACATTGAAAGCATGCTGAGAAGTCTTGTAAAGACTTAAACCCATACAAATACAGAATAACTTTAGACTGTGGCTTTTGCTGCCAATTACTTCTTTCCTTAGCACCTCAAACTAAATCTTCATCTTACTCATCCCACTATAAATCCCAAGAAAATCTTTAAAAAAAAAAAAATGCAGGGCTCGCTTTGGATTTGTGCATGCATAGGCAAGTTTAGATATTGAAAGCTTGGTGTCCAGTCCCACGTCCTAGCAGCTTCACCATGAACCTGAAACTCATTTCCCAGTTCCTCCTCACACAGATTCGGGGCTCACCCGAATGTGTAAGTCTTAGCTCCCACCAGTTGACAAGAAATGGTCTGAATGGACCAGACAAACACTCTCTGATGCACCAAGGAGCACATACGAATGAGATCCTATCCCACGCTGCACAAGAAAGAGGACTTTCTCTGCTATCAAAAAAACAAAACAAACAAAACAAACAAACAAAAAAAAACAAAAACAAAAAAAAAAAACAAAAAAACCCACTTTTTTTTATTCTGTAGATGCCCAATTTCCAAGCAGATGTATCATGGAAATCGGCTGACTGGGCAAGTGCTCACAAGAGGTGCCTCTTATATCCATGGCTTCCAAAATCACCAAGACCCCTTTGGATATCTCACTGTTTGAATTCTCAGCGTGTCTGAAGGAAGAGTCAGATGCCAACCAGAAGGCAGATAAGGAAGTCCGGAGACACAATTGAGGGGGGCACATTTGTTGGGAGGGCAGTTTCCCAATGCCACTCTCCCTTGGAGGATCCCCAATACATGGTGGGTTCCCAGGGTTTTTGGATGCCATTTAGAAGCTCTCCAAACCTGGAGAAGACAAAAGCAGGTTTTTGGAGCAGCTCCATCTGAACCCCAGCATATGGTAGCTGGACACAGAGAGACTACCAGCATTGGGTGGGCTGTCCAGTGCCAGCAATGCTCCTTAAGGTCCTTCCAAAGGACTGCCACGTACCAAAAGGTACCTATTGCCCAGCTTTCTCTGGGGTTAGGGAAATGCCTGCTCCTTGCACGATTCATTTATGGAGGTGGAATAGATGAACAATAATGGCTCCAGAGCATCACCTGAGCCCTCTGAGGAAAAACAGCACTGGCTGAAAGCACCATCAAAACTGATAGTCCCCAAAAATACCACCCCCAAGGCAAGACATTCCCAGGAGCAATCAAATTCAAAGGAAGCTTTTGCTAGATTGCAGGCTTCCGTTCAGCAGACCTTCTGGACTCCTCAAATCAGTTCCTTCAAAGTAGGGAAGAAAATCCCTGGCTTCAGATAGGTAGAAGAAAGAGAAATATTTGTCAAAAAACTATCTGAAAATCAAAACAGATGGCCAAGCTCATCAAATCAGTGGTGCATCTGCATGAAAATATCAGCAGCCCCTTCCAGATAGAGGTCTACTGAAGATGCAGTCATCGCATGGCAGATGTTCCTTGTCAGGGAAGATGCTCTCATCTCATGGAAATGATATATTTCATCTTTTTTCGGGTAGATTTCTGTACAGGGGTACCCAGACCTCACCACACACCCACACCTTGGAGTGCCACTTCCAGGAAACAGGTGGTTAACCTCACCTCCTGCTTTTCTTTCAGAAGAAGGATATCTTCCTGCAAGCACCAGCATTTTGTGCATCCTGCAGCTCCAACCCAACATGGTGGCCCTCATTCTAGGAGCTATTATGCCAGGGCATGAGAAGTTGTGTTTCTTCAGCTGTTCATGGAAAATGCTAGGTCCTTCTCAGAGACTCAGAAATCCTCATACAAACATCTCTCTGTAGGCATATCATCACTTTGAAAGGACTGAGCCCACAGCCCCAATGTGCCCCTCAGTGCCTCTCCCCTTAACTGCAACTTCACTGCTTCTTCCATCTTCGTTCCTAACCCTGCTTAGCTTATTCACCTGAAACAAAGCAATAATTTTCACTCATGAGCATGCAGCTTCCCTGCAGGAACACTTAAAGGACAGGAAAGAAAACAACTGTGATTAAGGACACTTACCAATAGGGTTGCATAGTATACTGCTGGGGCTGTGTAATGCAAAGGACCAGCAGGCAGGAAAATGGGTGAGAAAAGGTTCTGGAGGCTGCAAAACTAAGGAGAAGGAGCAGCAGAAAGGGTTAAGCAAAGGGGGTTCAGGGCAGAAATGAGTCTGATTTCACTGAATCTCAGCTGCTCTGGGGCTCAGCAGAGCCGAGTGCTCCAGCACTCAGTGGTCAGTCCCTATCACAAGCAGTGTTGGTTACATGGGCTGAAACATGAGAAGGGGCTTTGTTACTTTGGAGAATGAGCCTAGCAGTTCCCAAAAGACCTGAGTTTCTCCGTAAGAAGGTTTGGGAATAAGAAATGACCAAGCAACGATTAAATTGGGGTCTCCCATTGGGTCCTGCGTGGGCAGCAAAAGGAATTGTGACCCACTGCCCAGCCAAACTGCACACCAACCCAAACTGAACCCAGAAAAGGAGAAAAATTAACACTTTCTTCAGTGGGTGTAAGCACAGCTCTCGCTGCCCAGAGCTGGCACTGGCAGGTCCTTGCCATGAGCCCCATGCAGCTGCTGTGCTTCAAAGCCACTTCAAAGCCCTGCTCCTTTCTTAAATGGCTTAATTGCCTTAAACTCCTTGGTGTTGCAGGGACTTTAAGCCCAGAAGTGACGTTCTGAAGCTTTTTAGAGACCATTGTTTAATGGAAAAGCGATGCTTTGTGTTGAATCTGCGAGCTGCGAGTTCTGCAAATGCACCCAAATAGGATGTTACCCAGAGTGGTGACAACGTTCAGTAATATCACGATTCCCCCAGCTGCAAAGTCATTTCTCCCGTGAGAGATAACAGATATTGAAGATTAATGAGATACATTAAGATCTTCTAAAGGTCCCCACACCCCTTCGTTTCCAGTATCTTTACTTGCTGCATTCCAAAAACCAGCACACCTCCAAAAACAAGGATCTTCCAGGGATGACATCAGGCAGCCCTAATGCAGAGCTCGGTGTTAAACCACCACATACATGCCAATGACCCAGAGGGCTGGAGGGGATATCTGTGCTCTCCACTCCCAGCATCACACCCCTAAAAGAGTCATTCCCTCTTGTAAGAGCTGTTCCTCGGATGAAGGTGGGCCATAGGGAGAGGCTGCTCCCCCCTCTGCTGCAGGGTCTGGTGCAGCAGAATGAGATGAGATGGTCAGGGATGTCACACAGGCTCCCAATGGCGTGCAGGGTTTGCATGGTTTGAGGCTGCAGCAACACAGAATCACAGAACACAGAGGGAACCCAAGCTGGAAGAAACCCACAAGGATCACCAAGTCCAACCCTTGGCTCCACGTAGCACCACCCAAACCCAAACCCCTTGTCTGACAGTGATGTCCCAGTGCTCCATGAGTTCTGGCTCAGCCCGTGCCATGCCCTCTGCCCTCTGGTGAAGAACCTTTTCCTAACGCCCAGCCTGACCCTCCCCTGGCACAGCTCCATGCCATTCCCTCAGGCCCTGTCGCTGCCAACAGAGGGCAGAGATCAGTGCTCCCTGGGAGACGCTGTAGGGTCATGAGGGGCTGAAGGGCCACGAGCGGCTATAGAGCCATGAGGGGTTGTATGGCCATGAGAGGCTATAGACCATATGGGGCTGTAGAGCCACGAGGGGCTGTAGGGCCATGAAGGGCTGTAGGGCCACAATGGGCCGTAGGCCACTATGGGCTGTAGGGCCACGAGGGCTGTACGGCCATGAGGGACTGCAGGGCCACAATGGGCTGTAGGGCCACAAGGAGCTGTAGGCTGCCAGGTCTCCCCTCAGCCTCCTCTTCTCTGGGACAAACAAACCCTGGGACCTCCACCGCACCTCACACCCCCTACCCTGCCCCAGCAGCCCCCAGGAGGGATTTTGGGAGCCCCCTCATCTCACCAGCCCTCCCCAGCCATCTTGTTTTTTGCATTTGGACATGAGCTCATTGCTTTTTTAATAACACACCTGCACAGGGCCTGATCCGCACACGGTCTGGTCCAACACTTATTAGGCTTTGCTTATTATTCCCCCCAACAAACAGGAATAAGGAAGAGCAAAACACAACTGCGATTCATTTCTCTCATCCCTAACCATGATGGAAATGGTGACCGCAACCCAAACTCCTTGTGAGACCCCGGCACAGAGACGGATGGGGTCAGCTCCCATTCGACAACACGGAGCGGGAATTCCTGCAGATGTGTTTAAGACCTTTATATAACCCTTATATAAACCCATCTCAGAGCCAGTTTTGCCCATGTTTGAGATTATCCTTCTTCCTGTTGGAGAAAGAGGTCATTCAGAGCAACCACAAGCTGGAAACGACCCACGTGCCTCCGTGCCCACAGCATGGGATTTCTCCCAGGCTTTCTCCACCCGTGGATGCTAAAATGAAGGAAGATTATTTCCTTTGTACAGGTGCCTTCGTGAGTGTCAAAGGAATTAAGCCATTAAGGTGCGGATGCTTTTGATGGATTATGAGCCATGAAAGACTGCTGGTTACTAATAACGCTGGGAGGTAGAACTGGAAAAGGGGGGGGGGGGGAAGAAAGGATGTTTCCTCTCGTAGCAATGTGTTTCTAACCAGACAGGTCAAAAATACGATGTGGATGATAAATTGCTCAGTATGAGCTGCCATTAACCCAGCAGCTTTCTGTATTATTAGATCACCGAGGTATCCTCAGAGCGCGTGGACCAAATGGTTTTGCTCTGGATCATTCATGAGGAAAGGACCTCAGGGTGAACCCACTGCTCCCTTAGGGTTCTGTGGGGAGCTGGGTTTAGTGTAGGGGTTTCAGGGTGGGGTGGAAGGAAAGAGGGTTCATTTAAATTAAATTAAAAAAAAAAAAAAAGAAAAAAAAAGCCTCATCTCACATGGGATGGAGGGGGTTGAGTAATCATAGAAATAATAATTAAAAAAGTAATAATAATAAATTAAAAAAGTCACATCAGAAAATGATCAGCCCCCAACAGGCATGCATTTCTCCCTTCATGCAAGCGAGAAGCACAGCCTCCCTCCTCCTCAGGGTGTGTAAGGGATACATGTGTCACACACGGAGCCCAGCGCTGGCCCAGGGCGAAGATGGAGCGAGAACAAAGGGCCACAGCATACACTACATCCAGGGGAGCAGGGGAGCCCGCCATTGCTCATACAGGGGGACAGGATGGCCGAACAGGCATCGAAATACACGGAAAAGAAAGTATGGAGAAGGAAATCATAAAACGGAACAAAACGAGAACTGAGGGTAAAGCTAGGAGGGAGGTGGAAAGGCACAGCCTTGCGAAATGATGCATCTCCTGGAGGGATGCTGGGGAAGGCAGGGCGGGTGCCTGGGAACACTTTTGTTTGGCTTTCTAGGGAGGGTGGAGAGGGGTTTTCCTTGCCATTACAGCAGTGGGAAGCACGGAGAGGCTGAGATCTGCCTTCCCCTGGCTACAAACACCCGTCCCCGTGGCTGCCTTCGGGAACAGAATGCTACCCCCAGCCCCTCTCCTGCTGTCGGGAGCCGTGGCATCCACCTACACCCTGTAGCCAAAACCTGAAGGGTTTACAGGACCTGGGGAACGAGGCCTGGTGCAGTGACCACTACTTTGCAGCCAAACTGCAATTATCTGTCGGTGCATCCCTCTGTGCTGTGATATCTTAAAGATGCTAGGAACTTCCCCAAGCCCACGTTCTGACCGTGGGGAAGATGGTGGACCTGGGGGCTCCTGGTAGGAAAATGCAGCCGTGGCATGAGGACCTGGGGTGGGTTTATGGGGTTTATTGGGGTCTGTGGGGATATTTATAGGGTGCCAGTCACTGGGACCAGGCACTGCAGCTCCTGCCTGGCAGCAGATGGTGGGCAGGGCACTCAATGCACGTACGTGCCCGACTGCAGGGCTAAAAGAGGAGCTTATATATTGTTTCTTTTCTGTTTTTCTTTTTGTTTTTTTAAATTACTTTCCAGGTCCTTTTACCTCTTGTTAATCAAAATCAAAAATGACTCCCCCCATCCATCCGCGGGTCATCCCTCTCCTTTCGGTAGCACTCAGGTGAGGAATGTGTAATGCGACTAAAAATAAGCAGCATCCCCTTTCACTAAATCTCTCTGATTAATAACAAGGGCTGGGATTTATGCACTCTTTTTGCTGTTTGGTTTGACAAGAGAATTCTGCATCGGCACACTACGGACCGTGCATGGCATGGGAGCATGTACACACAGACTAATGCCAGGATATGGGATGGGGGGGAAAAAAAAATATATATATATATTTATGTTAAATATATGTTAAAAGCCCCCATATCTGCGCTAGGGGAAGATCCACTCACTCCAACCTCACGATGGGGGGAAAGCAAGGAAAAAATCTATACAGCAGGATACGACAATAAATGGGAAAACAGCAATAGAAAAAGCACACTAGGTTAATATAGGAAAACTAGTTTCTTTATTGAGAGATCGTATATTAGTATTAGTGGAATCGTGTGTAACAATGTCATCATGCACACAATACAAAAAGGCAAGGCCCACCATGCTATGGAAGGGCAACAGAACAAAAGCAGCGTACACTGAGCAGATGTATAGGCTACAGCACATTACATTTCAGCAGGGTATGTCTCTACAGAGAGATTTACATCAGAAACTAGGTAATGTAAAAAAATACAGACCATGCTTTAGTTTTAGTACAAGAAAAAAGGTGGAGATACACAACCAAAGGATATTCGGTACAGAAAAATTACCCACAAAATAAGAACAGGAAGTAATTCAGCACAGCAGAAAATAATGTTATCCCTGTTTAATGGAAAGCCATTGTGCCGCTGGGGGGTTGGGGGGGGGCGTGGGGCCGGGCTCGCACCGCCGGGCCCCATTGATTCCTTTTTCTCTCCCTTTTTTTTTTTTTTATTTTGGAAATTTGTCAATTGCGATGAATCGAAGTATCCCCGTCTGCCCAGATTTTTTTTTTTAATTTTTTTTTCTTTTTCTCCCCAATATATTTTTAGGGTCTTATCCCCAACCTTTTTTTCCCCTTTCTCCCCTCTTCTTCACCACCTCCCCCTTCCCCCCCCGCCCCAGCTGCAGCAGAAGGCGCCCACTCGGCAGGGATTTACAGAGCGATGCCCTCAGCTACACGGATGGCACAGAACACGGCTGGTACCAGCTACACTACGCGGGGGGAAGCGGAGGAAGGGAGTTGGGAGGGAGGGAAAGGGTGAGAAAACAACAAAACAACGAAAAAAAAAATAAAAAATAAAAAAGGGGGATGGGGGGGAATGGAGCTACCGAAGCGCAGGCGGGAGCGATACAAGCGGGTATCCCGGAGGTGGAGAGGTGGAAATGAGTGGGGGGGGGGGAAAGAAAAACAAAAAACCCATATCGGGATCTGCTGTAGGACAGGGCACTGAGCGGGGCTCGGAGGTGCAACCCCACCGCTCCCCATCCTTCCCATTTCCCAACCATCCCCCCACGAAACCAACCCAATACCACCGAGAGGTGCGGTCCCGGGACGCGAACCCGCGGCCACCGGCGCACGACGCGGTACCTCTGTTGCGCACGGAGCCGAAGACGGGCAGCACCAGGTAACCGACGTGCACCAGGACCATGCTGCGGCCTTCGTGGCGCGCGCGGGCGGCGCGGCCCGGCCCGCCTCGCTCCCCGTCGGTCTCTCCGACGCGGCGCCAGCGGCGGTCCGGGCTGCTCCGCTCACACAAAGGCGACCGCCGCCAATGGCAGAACGCCGCCCGCCCGCGGGACACGCCCCCTCCTCATTGGCCGTCTCCTCGACGGGACACGCCCACCTGGCGGAGAGAGCGGCCAATGGGAGACGGAGGGAGGGAGGGGAGCGCGCGCGCGGGAACGCGGATGGTGGTAGTTGGGGGGTGGAGGGGGGGGTGTTGTGTGCCTGCGGCGCGCGCGGGCGCGCGTGGCGTTTTGGTGCTCGCGTGTTGTGTGTGTCCGTGCACGCATGACTCACGCGTGTGGTTGGTGGCTGTGAAGGACGCGTACAGATGCGTGCACGCCCGTGTTCATGCACACGTGTGCAACTGAGAATACGTCCTTTGGATGTGATGCTTGGGGACAGAGGGCTGTTGGGGGAGTACGGTTAGCTCGTGGTTGGACTCGATGATCTGCAAGGTCTTTCCCAACCTGAGAGGGTCTGTGGTTCTGTGACAACGTGCCAATGCACGCATCGTATACCACATGCACGTGCACGCCTGCAGCTGCTGCCATGCACGCACTCGTGCATGTGTGCCCCCGTGCATCAGTCATGCATGCATGCCCACCACGTGTACACCTGCCTTATACAAAGGCAGATGGACACGGGCAGATGGTGGAATACACACGTATCCCTCCTGCACCAGCGTGCACATCGACATGGCACATGCACAGATGCACACACAAGCATGAATATATGCCCTCCTGCATCAGCACATGGGCAGTGGTGCATGCACGCCCACTGCATGTGTAACACACCGTGTACACAGTCACATGCACACACACACACACACACACACACACGCACGCACGGCCCCCAGCAGCACACACTGCAGCAGGACAACGGCCCATTGTGTGCACTGATGCCCCAGTTCTGGCATCTCCAGCTTAAACCAAGCACGGGGTGCAGACCGTCGGTGCATGGAGACCTCTCCTTGATGGGCACAGACAGGAGAAAAAAAAATCCCAAATCACTGCAAGGACTTGGCTTTGTTGTCAAATCCAGGTTTTGTTCAGTGACTGAGGAGAAAACCTGTTGTTTTTTGTTTGCTGTTTTTTTGTTGTTGTTGTTTCCCAGGAGGACAGGGACCCCAGAGGGTGACAATGGGTGCGTTTGTTACGAGGTGCAGTTGGCCTTAGGGTTGCAGCTGTTGTCGTGAGCACTCGGGTCACAGCAGAGCAGAGCATGTGCTGCTTCTCGCCCGTGGGGCTGCTGTCCCTGTGCCGCCCAGGGACTCCACTAATCCCTGCTTAGGTTTATCCGTGTGCTGCATCTGGAGGGCTTCAGCCTCACAACGGAGGCGTGCGGCGGATTTGTCTGTCTGGATTAGTGCATTTGTGGGGTTTTCAGCACGGGGCATCCCTCACTGTTTAACCTTTTCCTTGCTGGCACCAGCTGGAAGAATGGGAAGGGTGAGTGTGCCCCTTTTTTTGTGCTGTGATGTGCACAGAAAGAAAATACTCTTTTTTGCTAAATATTCACTCCCAGCAGGGTCTCCCCAACCTCCCTGGTTCCTATGGCTGGGACAGCAGCTGAGCTGCAGCTACCAGGGGTGTCAGTGCCTCAACACCACACACATCCTCCCAGCAATCCAATCCCCCATGTCACACAGATGCTGCTTGCTTTTTGGCATTGAAAATAACTTGCAGACATTCCCAAGGCAGCTTTTGGGGACCACGGTGATCCCAGCACCACCGATTCGCAGTGTCCACATGCTTTGGCTTGCCTTCATGGGAGGATTGCATGGTGTTGTTTCACCTCCTCTGCAAAACCAAGGTGAAATCCTTTGGGATAACAGATGATCTACCTGTCAACTGAAAAAGCTGATGCACCACCCTCATTCCCACCTGGGTTGCCTTGCAGATCTGCATGACGGCCACGCAAAGAATGGATAAAATTGCGCTTACACCAAATTTTTATCCTGTGTGAGTACAACAAGGTGGGCTTGCTCTGCCTGTAGCCAGGAGCTGCAAACAGGCGCGAACACTAACATACAGACAAGGCCAGGTGCCGTGTCCTACCTAGCAATGTCATTTTTTTTCTGACTTGGGGCAGTTGTTGCACAGTGGGAGCTCTGCCCATGTGTCCCAGCAGAGGCTTGGGATGGGGATATTGGAACCCCTTTGGTTCTCCTGTTCTGAAGGTTGCAGCCCAGGATGCATCCGCAGCTCGTTCCTATGGTGCCATCTAGTGCCCAGATTTCCCCAGCGAAAATGTCGGTGGCCAAATTGCATTAAAAACCACTGTAAAGCACCACAACAACTTTTCTTTTTTTTTTTTTTTTTTTTCCTTTTTGGTGGGACGTTTGGATCCTTGGTAAGCGTGCTTCCTACGAAGTGCAAAGCCCATGAAAGATTACTACCCTGATTCTTCCTCTCAATGGAAGCATGGAGCTTCCAGGCATGGAGCGAGGAAGGCAGCAGCCCTACAGGATGAGGTTTTAGCAGCCTGAGACCACTGGAACATCCCATGGGTGCTTCCATGATGTGAGGAAGGTTCCTGGAGAAGTGTGGAGGAATCAATCTTGGTTTGCAGCGGGGGAGAGGAACTTATCAGTGTTTTCCATTTGCTGAGTGTTGTCCCAGACATGCTGCCTTTTGAAGTCATCCCTCTTTTCATTAGGAAAATGTGTTTTTTAAGCTGCTGTGTGTGTCCTTAACTCCCTTTCTTCACCTTCCTGTTGTTTTCTCTGTATGGCTGTAGGGTGTGTTGGGCTTAGAACCCAAGGAGAACTCATGGGAGGACTCAACTCATGGGATAACCCATAGGAGGACCCATGCGACAAACCAAGGAAAACCTGTGGGAAAACTCACGGAGAACCTCTGGGAAGACCCAAGGAGAACCTATGAGAGTATCCAAGGAAAATCCGTGGAGAATCCCAGGAAAAACCAAGGAGAACTCAAGGGAGGACACAAGAAAACCTGTGGGAGAACCCAAGGAGAACTCGTGAGAGGACCCACAGGAGAAACCGCCTACATCCTTGTCCCGACTGAGGATAAAGATGAAAAAAGATGGGAAAAATAAAGCCCGAGTGAATTAGGAATGGGACATTGCGTGGTTCCACACCTCACTGTAGTGGCACTCTCCCATATCATGTCCCAGGTAGTTGGGTGGCAGAGCCTGGGGTGGTGACGTGGGCTTTGGTTGCACAACAAGATGACAGCTGTCACCAAGACTTTGCAATGGCAAACTTTCTTCTTCAAAGGGTTCTTGGTAGGTGCCAGCAATGCCACAGCAGCTTATAGAGATGTGCTGGGGGGACTTGAATGATTTGGGTGGAGATCCCACAAAAGTGCCTGCCTGGCTTTGGGGCACATGCCATAGGAAAACACCACATGTTCCTCAGTTATTAAGAGGAATTCAAGCAATACATGGTCCTCTGAGCTGCTCCACACCTTCTGCAAATCCTACAGGTGCCAAAAAGCCACAGGGCTCTTGTAGGTACTAAGCACAGCTTGAAATTTCCAGCTTATCCTTCTGGAGTGACAAAGCTGGGAGCAGTACCCTGAGCCTCCCAGCACTAAGGACGAGCTCCCATCGCTGTCTGTCCATCCTGATGTTGGGATGGGATAGCAAATGTGGCACTGAGAGCCCAAGAGAAGATCCAACACGTGAGGAAGAAATGAAAACAATTTGACAATATACCCCAAATCTGGATATTGTTTGTTGTTTGGGGGTTTTGTCACACATGGTCCGAGGAGAGTGTGAACAGATGGAGCCGAATAGGAAGTGCAGCCATGTGGAAACGCAATAGGATTACCCCTTTGTGAATCTGTCCTATCCCATGCCAGGCAGGATGAGCTTTGAGTGAGAACACACAGCACACACTGCAAGAGGGACAGACTTCCCATTAGAGTCTTAAAAGCATCACTCAGCCCAACCAAAAACCAGAAGGGAGGTGGGGAAGGTTGGGGGGTCCTGAATTGTGGGCCAGCCAATGGCTGTCTGTCACTGTTTGAAGCTGCAGACAAAGTAAATGTGATCCTCACTGCACAAGATGGGGTATTTTGTCAGAGTTGCACAGAGGAAACTGAATGAGGAAGGCACTGGCCAGGCTGCAGGTCTGCATTCTTTTGTGCAGTAATGAAAAATGGATTTTGCAGAGAACGCTTCTTTCTTTTCCATCATTTTGCCTTGTTTGCAACAAAGCTGGAAGCAAACACAGGATTTGTCTGCCACAAGTTTGCATTTTGCAGGAGTGCTGCTCCTGAACTTGTAAAGAGAGGGGTATTGGAGCTCCATCCCTGCACTGCTCTGGAAACACAGGAGCTGGAGCCCACAAACTACACCCCCAAAAAGAAGAGGGGAAATACAACTAGTACGTCAGCAAACTGCACCCATGCACACAGCAAAGGATGCAATCTGCAGACCCTCAAGGGAAGGAGAGAACTAAACTGCTCAGTAGAACCTTTGCAGTTCTCTTTTCAATCTTTACAGGCTGACATCCATAGGCTGTGGGTATTTCCTGGGTGCTGGGGAAATGGCCTCTCATCCCCCCAACATCTGCAGTGCTGAATTTGGGAGTGCTGTAACCCAATCGTGGAGCTGCAAGGGAATTATTTTGGGGATGTGACAAAGAGAGCCGCGCACCGATTGAAAACGGAAGAAATCTCCAACAAGACAGCGTTATTTAAATAATACACTCTATTTTATTTTGTCTTAAAATAGTTTAACCTTTATGCTACAGACTTGTTTCAAAAAAGTGGAAGGTCTCATCTTGCACCAAAAATATATATATTTATATATATTTATATAACACTCTGTTTGCTTAATTATTTTTTTTTTTTCTCCAAAGACCATTAAATACTAGATGGAAAAATGAGAACTAAATAATGAGTGTTGAGAAGAATCAAAAATTTTTTTAATTTTTTTTTTTTTTTAAGCTACAGTCACACGTTTGGAACATTTAAATTCTAAGCAATTATTTGTCTTTGCTACAGAAGATCCCACGTTCACTCTCAAGCAATTCAGGAACTGCTGAACCAAGAAGGACGTGAGCCAATGCACAGTGCAGCTGAGGGGAAACCCCCATCAGCTCCAGTGGGTTCTGGATCAGGCCCTGCGTGCATTGGTTCTTGGCCATACAATGGCTGAACATTTCACTTTCCTGCTGAGAAAAGCAAAACCGTCCAGGCACCTTTTGCTCTTATTTTTAATACAAAAAGATAAAGTAACAATAAGAAAAAAAAAAGCAAAATGAGAACACTTCCCTAGCTATCCAGTGATTGTGTTTTTCAGGCCACTACACTTCTCAAATTTCATAAGGACAGAAGAAAATACGTAGTGTTTTAAATAAAAGAAAACCTGCATCAGACTACAGTGCATGGATTGTTGAAACAAACACAGTGCACAATGGGAGAAAGTCTGGTTAGGACACGGTTGTTATTATATATACATGGAGGTCACATAATATACAAACTTTAAAAAAAAAAAAAAAAAAAGTTTGCATTTTTATGCCAGGACTACTGATGGGTCCCTGCAACTTTCACTGAAACTGATCTCTACAAGACTTCATGGAACAGCAAAAAGCACTAAAACACGGTTCCAGAATTGCAGTTTGTTGCCAACCACACCAACACTCATTGGGTTTTGATGGTCTCTTTTTTTTTTTTTCTCTCCCTTTTTTTTTTTTTTTTTTTTTTTTTCTCTTTCTGTTTTTGGCTCGCAGAGAAAAATTGGTGGGAGCCAAATGTATTTAAGAAAAAAAGACAACAAACAGACAACACAAAAAGGAAACGTAACTCCCCATGATGTAATTATCCCCTGTTTCAGCCTTAACAGGCAAAGACAAAAAACAAACAAATAAACAAAAAGAAAAAAACCTGCTGATGGAGCTGTGTAAAATTTCCATCAGGAAAAAAATTTCGAATACAAGGGAGTTTTTTAATTGCACAACACACATTTAAAGTGAATATCAACCTGCGTAAGTCTAATCTTTGGTTTTTGCCTGGAGAAAAGGCTCAAAATGGCAGATAAGGGCTAAGAATTCCCATATGTGCTGCTGAAAATGGAGCCCACTGAAGTACACAGTTCTGCTCGTCTCGGTCAAGCAAACAAAGTGTTTCCTGGATTGTACCCTAAAAGCAATTCCAAAACTAGGATAAGAGACACGAGCTGCAGGAAAATGGTGCAGATCTGTTAAAGAAAAGACCACAACCTTATGCTCTGATCCATCAATACCCTCTGGGGCAGAGTCTGAAGCACGTGAAGCATAGGTTGGAGAAGACCTCAAAGATCCCCAAGTCAAACTCCAACCCATCCTCACCGTCCCCACTAACCAGTCCCCAAGTGCCACATGTATGGGTTTCTTAGGAACACAGACTCTGTCCCTTCCCCAATGGCCCCACAACTTCAGGAAACTGTCCAGGATTAACACTATGCATCTGTTAAAGTGCTGTGCCAGACTGGGACTTCACACATGTTTTGAGATGGTCAACGAAAGCAAATGAGCAATAGTAGAAATGAAGACTAGGAGCAAGTATGTCTCCTTTCTCTCCTTTCCCTACTCCAGGCAAGATTCAGAAATAGGGAAAAAGTTTGTACACGTTTAAAAAAAGCAGACGGATGTTGGGTCTTTTTATTACTTGTCATGTTCTTGTGCTTTTGCAATGGACAGCAGCTGCTAGACAGTTTCTACTGCTGCTCTAAACCGTAACAAGCCGTGGCATGTGATCAGTGAAACACAGTAGTCAAGTAGACAGAAGAGTCAGCACTGAAAAGAGTGTAAACTATAAATTATATCGAAAATAAAAGTCCTTTAGAAGCTGTTCAGTGCATATGTCATGGGCCTTTTGTATTAAAGACAGTCCCTCCTGCGGGTAACACAACCAAATCAGCTCAGATATTAATACTCCTGGCCCAGTTTTCTAAAGTGTTGAATACCTCCAGGTCCACTGAAACCAGTGAGGACACAGCATTTCTCAAAACCACTGATGCTCACACTGCAAAACACTAACTGCTACTTACAAACTAAATATACTGATAAATTTAAAATGTTCTGAGGTTGGAGGTGGGGATGAGTCGGAGGACATGACTTTGCACACAACTATTTCTTCAGATTAGCACTCAAATTAGTAAATATGGATGTGTTTTAAATTTGGATCTACTAGGTTTTAATTCTGGGAGGAATCCTCCTTTAAGAAGACAAAAATAAGAATAAAGATTTAAGTGATATTAAAATTATACTGCATTCTTATGGAAATAAAAAAAACCCACAAAACTTCATGAGCTTGAGACTCATAATGCCAGGAATGGGGCTTCTGAAGCTGAAGCTATGACTTCTGTGCCACAAAAGGAGAAGGGATGGGGACAGACACACAGTGACACAGCATTACAGTAGATATTTGTGCGTGCTATCCTCATCCAAAGTCAGGTCTACTACTTCTGGGGGGGAAGAACAATTCTGCTGAGGAGTCACAGCTCTCCGTGATTGTGTTTGCTGAGCGTTAATGTACTGTGAGCCCGAGCCATGCTTCCAGGAAGACACACTCTGGATCACACCTCCACTCGGATGAACATACCTGTAGCAAGGCAAAAAGCAGAAAGGCATTAAAGCTACTTCCGAATTCAGGCACAAGATTCTTAGCTGCAGTGTTTCATCCCTTACGTGTCTTATTAACACGTCCCTCCCCAAAATTTCACTGGTGTTTTCCTATTTGCACGGTCCAAGCCATCTTAAAACAGCCACTGATCTGTAAGTTCACTAAGCTGAGACCAGACTTGAAGTCGTCCTTTGGGAAAAGAGGGGAGAGGGGCTGGATTCTGCCAGTGGGTGCAAATGCATGGATCTCAAGGATCCTGGGGAGTGCTGTCCCACCATATGCACTGCCACGCATTATTCAGAAGCATTCAGTTGGCAGTTTTACTGGCTGGAATCTTAAAGAGACAGGTTACCCAGGGAGGTTGTGGATGCCCATCCCTGGAAGCATTCAGGACCAAGCTGGATGTGGCTCTGGGCAGCCTGGTCTGCTGGTTGGTGACCCTGCACATAGCAGGAGGTTGGAACTGGATGAGCATTGTGGTCCTGTTCAACCCAGGCCATTCTATGGTTCTATGATTATGTATTTAAATTATGTATTTAAAGGTAAGCATGTACTCAAGTGCCTTGCTGAAGTGCTCATCTACTGATTTGCACAACACTTTTACCTATTGTATTGATAACAGATACGTGGCAAAGGAAGTGCAAGCTAATAAAAGCGAAGGATTTTGTTATACAAAGTGATGACAGGAATTAAGATGGTCCCTCCATTCATATCTGGAAATCTTATGCATGTGCTAGTAAGGCTTTGTTCCTTTTGCTCCAGAAATGGTTTTGCTCCTCCAAGTGCTGGTGGTGGCAATGTACTGAAGCAGGACATGTTGGGCTGCTGGTAAACTCTCTCTGACATTTACATTCTATTTAATTCAAACCAGTCCTGTTTAGTTTCTGCACATCTCCTGAGGTTATGCTCTTCTATTTCTTTTTTCATCTCTGGTTACAGAAAGTGAAACAGAACGGGGAAACTCATCCTCAGAGCTCTAATTTGTCCAAACCTAAATGTCTCGTTTCCTTCTCAGAAATGCTGTTTAGTTTTGGATGCTTAGAATGACTTTTTCATTACGTCTTCCATCTAAGAAATATTTACTTAAAAAACGTATCTACAAAGAATTAGCAAAAAGAGATTGGAACTCTTAACATATAGAGGGTTGTTTTTTTTTTTTAAGCATTAAGATGAAATATTTTAAAGCATTAACAAACAAGTAAAGATTGCAGCCAAAGCAAACTAAATACAGTGTTCCATCTCAGGGCCTATGGTCCATCCTTCCAGCATAGAACAGTCCTTAACACTTAGGCAAGGCTAATGCTAACTTTTTTCCCTGAAGATGACAAAAAGCAGACTGTCAGTTATCTCATGGAAATGACACATGGCAAAAAAAGAAGTGTTCATCCTCATGCAAATCAAACAAGCAGCCAATGACAAAACGTCGAATAAAACATTAGCTTAGGGGATGTGCTTTCCACCTGAGCAGAAAGTAAAAGCAACAAGAATAAAGAAGAAAAACAAACGAACAAACAAAAAAACCCAAAAAACAAAGGAAGAATGCTTTATATACAAGCATTGTTTAAAAAATATTGAACTGGGCAAAAATTAAAGGAACTGAGGAACATATCATGTCATGTCATAGAATGGCCAGGGTTGAAAAGGACCTCAGAGATCACCTACTTTCAACCCCCTGTTGTATGTAGGGTCACCAACCACCAGACCGGGCTGCCCAGAGCCACATCCAGCCTGGCCTTGAGTGCCTGCAGGGATGGGGCATCCACAACATGACTTGATGTCCTACGTGAATGCCAAGGGATACTCTTAATGATGAGAAACAGCACCCATTCATTGGCTGTCTGAAGAACTAGAGATAGCAGACAAAGCTAAACCTTTTCCAAATGACAGCCCTGTCAGAAGCTCATCAGTACTTCATAACTGCTAGCCTAGACCTGCAAGAGAAATAAAACTCTGAATAGGGTTTGAGCAATCAAAATGTGCAAATATTCAATGGAAACTGTAGGAACAACTCCTTGATTGATGACAGAGGGCTCACATGAAAAAGGGAGATCACGAGAAGAGTTTGATATACATCTTTCTTTGCTGAAATTATCTTGGACCCTGCCTACTAAACCTGATTTTGAACAGCAGCTCTGCATGTACTTTAATTTCCCTCTCTTGTATGTGACAAATGTGAGCGAGGCAAGCAGCAGCACAGAAGTGTTTGATGTGGGGACCTCAAGCAGAAGCTTGATCCATGAGAAGACTGTCACAGTTCTACAAGCTAAGACTAAATCTTTTCTCCTTTTGCACCTTAATATGTATATATTTTTCCTATATCCAGCAGTGTTGGACTGCATCTACACTATCTGTGCAGGAAAGCGGGTCCTGCACACCTTGCTTCTTCCTTTCCTCAAGAAAAGGAGAAGGAATTATGGAGAAAAGCTCTGTTCCTTCTCCCATGCGCCCTTTTTCTGCTGGTTTTGTTCATATTGCCTTAAGCCAAGCAAAATTCTAAAGATTTTAATCTTTATTTTAAAGATTAAGGGAGACGTCAAAAAATGCTTACCGAGGTAGCAGCCAAAGTACAGCTGGATTGCTAACTACCAGCTTGGAGAGAAACCTCTGGCTTTCTTATTCTGATCTAGTTGGAGGCTCTGACCTAACCTGTGTCTTCTTCAGGAGCTGATCTTTAGGTTATCTTATCACATCAGCCACTGAAAGGTTGACAGCAGTTTTACTTCTACACTGACTGAGTATTTAAACAAATTCAAAACTGTTTAAATGCTTAAAGTGAATATTTTAAAATGAAACAAGAGCCTACATCATTACTTTTGCTTATGCATTGGAACATTCACAGCACACACCTAAAACTGAACTTTTAATAAAGTTTCCTAATGTCTATAAACTTGGTATCTCAATGTTTGATATTTTAATATTTCACATGTTTTGCCCCTTGATATTTGATATCAAATCCCAAGCTTAATCTAAATACATATGACATTGATAACTGTTCTATAGAAAAAGTTCTGATGTCATTCTTTTGACGTTGTGATTCTTTTCCAACCTGAGCGATTCTATGTCCCCATGACAAGGAGAACAGAAAAACAGAACAAAAAAAAAAAAACAAAAAACAAGTGTAATGTTCTCTACCTTTGGGGCATCCGTCATAGATGGATAACTAGAGAAGGGGAATTTAGCAATTCTTTATTAATTTTGGCAACACAGATATTCTGATGAAACTAATGAAATACTAAAACTGAACGTTAAGTAAAAGGAATTCATACCTGCCATGCTCCTGAACTCCAACAATCTCTACTTCACTGTCGGAAGAGCTGATATTAATTTCTTCATTGATCTGGGTGTTACTAGGAGAGGGTCCACTTGCAAGGAAGCCTGTATCCAAACAACCTACACATGGGACAAATGCAAACAGACACAATACTTAACAGCTTGCATGACTCAGAAATGAGTTGGAGAAGGACTTTCTCAGGCTAACCCAAAAAGATTGGAATACCATGATTGGAAAAGCTCTAATAGCTCTACTGATGGTGCTGTCACACAGATGTGAGTGAGACGTACTGTTGTGTTAGGAGCACTTCCCTGCTTTAGGTGTAGTCAGGCTTTCCAACTGCTGTTTTACATCAATGCTAAGAGCTAGATTGCACCTAAACCTCTCTGAATTACAGCAAGATGACAATCAGTAAATCAAATCCAGTGATACTATGGCAAACTGTGCCTACGGGATGGATGGAAACATCACACATGCCAGGAAAATAGAAATATGGTGTCTCAAACCAAGGGATGGCAGTCAATGGGAAAACAAGAAAACAAAGCCACTGATTCCTGGCCACACTGCTTCACATCTGTTCCATTCTTATTATTATTATGACAAATACTTGAAAGCCCTTTTTTTTTTTTTTTTTTATGAAAAGCTCCACAATGCAGCAGTGTGGTTTTTCGTGATAACTCAACAGCTATCCAGTTCATCAGTCTGTGTTTATAAAGGACTTGTTTGACAAGAAAAAAGAGGACATACTTCTATTGTCCCCCTTTAGCACTAACCTTGGGGAAGCTGGGCAGCCTAGAAGGAGCTGAGACTGCCGACTGCTTGGGAGCAGCTCACATATTGGATGACATGGGTGAAGAACCATTTGTAGAGTGTGACATTTTGAATTTAGCTGATTATATTGTGTTATATATTATGTTATATATGCTAGAGGGTGTGCCAGGAAAGCTTCCTGATGGCTGCTTGAAATACTCGGAAAGGTGGAGGAAAAATAGAGGGACAGAGTGAGCACCCTATTTCTCTGTTTTAGGAAAATGAAGGCCGTCGGTGCACAGGGTTGGGAAGGAGGCATTGGTATTGGTCTGCCTTTATATGCTAACTGCTAGGACTGATGTATGCCATTCTGCAACCTCTGCCCAGGGCTCTAGAAGACAAAGCAGCCTTGAAATGAGTCCCCAGAGACATTACCAGGAGCTCCCAGAGACTGGGTTATTGACACAGCTTTAAGTTCAGACAATAAAGTAATTAGCAGTGGAGAAACCATGATTAGCAGAGTCAATATTACAACATGTAGCTGAGTGTAAATCAGGATTAGAGCACGCAGGCAGATTTACAGCCTCTGGTCATACAAATTTCACGCCTAATAACATGCCTACACACTTAATATCCTTGCAAGAACATTAAGATGACGCACAAAGGAGATGTTTTGTTTGCCCTACAACATCAGCTTGCAAAACAACCCAAAATATTTGCCCGTGCACAAAGATGTGATAGTGTGCCCTAGTAAGATTTTTCACATAGATTAAGCTTATGTTGCTATTTTCCCACGGGAACCCATCACGTAACATCTCCTAAGCTAGACACTGGCTAAAGGTTAATTTGGGAAGGAGGTGTAAGATGTGAAAACTCCATTTTCCAAACGTGCAGTTCTAGGCATGGTATAAGGAAAAGCTGGTCTTGACAGACGTACAGTCAGCAGTGTACTGAAGTACAAGGCTCTGTGGCAAAGTGTATGCAGGAAGTAAAGAGATTCGTCCCTACAGATGCTTTCCCAGCACCAGGAATGAATTTGCCTGGGCATGTTCCCATTGGCTCAAGGATAAAGAGTTTTCCTGAAGGGATCCATTTAGCTGGCAACCTCATCCTTGCAGAAGTTTGTGCCCTTGGATATAGGAGGAAGGATGACAAATTTCTACCTGCATCACAGCTTCGTACTCATAAAGAGGAAAGTGGAAATGCTTGGTAAGAAACCTTTGTTTTTTATTTCCTTACGTTCCTTTCTTTCTGCTGAAGTACCAGGCCATCGGTGCTGTGTATCGGGCTTCAATAAGGCTGGAATAACAGCCTAGCCACAGACTGTAGTGAAGGTAACACAACAGATGTCCTCCTATTCAAAAAGAGAACCTCTCCACTAGGTAATAATGGAACGCCTCTTTCAAAATGTGCCATGCATTTGTATTTGTTTCAGCTTTATGGATGCTGAAAAGCAGCTCAGAGCTACTCAGAGGCTTGCAGTATAGCCTGCATTTAAAAAAGAGAGTGAAACACAAAACTGTGCTCCACCACGAGCAAGCCTCCGTGTCCTACACGTCTGAAAACCTTAATGGTGTACCAAAAATGACTGGCAAGGAAGGCAATATGTTGGCACTTGGGGCTATGGGGTGAAGTCAATAGAAAACATCCCCATGCTAACACAGCTCTCTCCCCCAGTCCTTGGAGCACCTCGTCTTACTGCGTAGCTCTTTTGTGACAAGTGGAGCTGAGCGATGTTATGAGGCTCGTGAACTTCTTTACAGCCTTCCGCAGTACTCCTGCTTTCGCCTTCTTGTAGGAAGTTTCAGCCCACTGATGTGAAGCCCAATTACAAGCAGCACCTTTTCACCCTTCGTCTTTATCTGAACCTGGAATGTCCAATTTTCTAGAATATGTTAAAAATGCAGGTAGCATGTGGGGAAAAAAAAATGAATGCTTGTATTTTACAGAGTCAAAAAGACAAGACAGACCCCCAGAAAAGACAATTACAATAATTAAAATGAGGTGATGATTGGTTTACTAGCTGGTGGCTAGATGGGTCATCATAATCAAGTATTCAGTAGTGAGAGTAGCTCACTGTCATAAGAGAGCAGGAAAACCACCAAAACAAACAAACAAACAAACAAACCAGATTTCTGAAGAGTAATTAGAGAGGGAGAAAAAATTATTAAGAAACTTAGTGTCAGAAACTTTGTCAGTTTTTTATCAGTTGTTTGTTGGAGTAAAGGTCAGACACTTTCAATAAGCACCTATACTGTTTTATTGCATAATCCATATAGGGTGCTTTTAAAGCTGTATAAATCACAAAAACATCGAAAGGATGGGAGGTGGACACACCAAGAGAGAAGCAGGAATGAACATCAGAGGAAGGGAGCTCAAACCAACCTCCATCAGCACCCAGCTCATCCAGCAGCCCTCTGTTTCCCCAGCTAGATTCCAGGTCTTGGTTTCCTAAGGAATTATTGTGCTCTTGCACCACTTCAGTCGCCAACAGATTGTCCACGTTTACCACTTCTGGGTCTGAATTTGTGTCTGATATATCATAATGAGCTACAACTGGAGGTCCATCTGCAAAAGGAGAGAAAAGCAGCTGCTATCAGATGTCAGTATACAGTAAAACACGCCTTTAGAAGTACAAATAAGTTAAGAATTAAAGCAATCTCCTAATGAGGCTCTTAAAGGAATGTAAATTATATCAATTATTGAACTTTGAATAATGAACAGTCTGATTACAGAGACATTTTAACCTTTGCATACACAGAAAACACAAAGATGAGGCAGTTGCATCTGTATTATCTCTTACATTAGCACATAAACATCTCCGTATCTGACAGCATTACATTTACAATCCCAAAAGGATGGAAGCTTCATTTTAAAATAAGAAATGCTGTATTAGAGGACGTTAGATTTGTCAAACTATCTAATTAAAGAATTTTACAAATAATCTCAAGCTACGGCTTACATTACTGTAGGGCTGCTTGAATAAAACTAACTTTCTAATATAAGTGATCCAAGTGCAATAATTTAACACTAACTTAACACTTCCTTACAAAGCATCTATCCATCAGGGACAGGGGAATTTTTCAAAACTGCAATGTTTTGGGCTTTGTTTTCCAAGATCGAGGCTAACAAGAAGCAGAAGTATGGTGTGCAGTGATAAATATGCTTTTCCTTAACTGCCATATGTGCTTTTGGCTGCCAAAAATAAGGGGAGGGAAGAGGGAGAGGGAACTGTTTGCATGATTAGTGGAAGCCATAAAGGTGATCTGTATAAAAGCAATGTATCTTATAACTGCCTTCGATAGATGTTAACGATAAATAACGTTTCCTTCTTGAGTTTCTTATGTCTCTAATATTTGAATAGCAAATTATAACAACTGATTAAGCATTAATAAAAATAAACTGATCTTTTATATGGTGTCTTGTCTGTGTAATTTTTTTACGATGGCATAGATGGCGATCAAGTAAATCTGAGCTCTTGAACAAATCTCACACTCTTACAGAGGCAGACAAATGTTTGCACACAGCCTAGAAGGGATGAGGAGTTAGTCTGGCTGGCCTCAATGTGTGTATAAGGGTTCTTTGTGTTGCCGGTGCCTGGGAGCTGCAAATAGCCTTGGACTTGAGTGAGGAGAACACCCCTATGGAGGTGCTCAAGGGCAGGATGTCATTGTGGGCAGCCTGATCTAAGTGACTGGCAACCAGCCCATGGCAGGAGATTGGAGCTCAACCATCTCTAAGGTCCCCTCCAACCGAAGCCACTCTATGATTCTGAAATCTATTATTGAGGGGTAACAAAAAGGTGGGTTTGGTCCATTTGATTACAGTGGTGCATTTTCTTTTTGAGGTGTGAAAATCTCCCATCGTTGGAAAGAGGCTCAGAAAAAAAGAAGTTGAATTCAAGGTAGAGATTAATGTAGGCACAAAGAGAGATTGGATGATCCTAATGCTGAAATGATGCACATCTTAATTCAGACACTTTGCCTCTGCTAATTACTATAGTTTATCAATTCAGGGTGGGTGACAGCAGTTGGGGTTCTTGTTCCTCAAATGGCAGAATGAAAACTTTGTTTGGGCTCAGTCCTCAGCCATAGAAATGAGCATGAAATGCAAAAATGTTCTGGGCCAAAGGATTGCACTTTGCACAGCTACACAGGAGTGTGAGCAGCTGCATGCCTGGGGGACTTCTTCATTACGTGATATGCACTCAGTATCACCCTAATGGGACAATAATTACGTGCTGAGGAAGACAGGACCTTCAGCACTGCAGAATGACAACAGATTTCTTTTTTAAAAAAATCACAAGGAATAAAAAGAAAAAAAAAAGTTCAGAATCATAGAATCACATAATCACAGAATGGCCAGGGCTGGAAGGGACCTCAAGGATCATGAGTCTCCAATCCCCCTGCCACATGCAGGACCACCAACCTCCACGTTTAATACCAGCCCAGGCTGCCCAAGGCCCCATCCAACCTGGCCTTGAACACCTCCAGGGATGGACGGGGCATCCACAGCCTCTCTGGGCAGCTGTTCCAGCACCTCACCACTCTCTCTGTAAAGAACTTCCCCTGACATCCAACCTCAATCTTCCCTCCCTCAACTTCAAACCATTTCCCCTTGTCCTGCTCAACCCTTTCAAAAAGTTGACTCCTCTCCTGTCTGTAGGCTCCCTTTAGGTACTGAAGGCTGTAATGAGGTCACCCCGCAGCCTTCTTTTCTCCAGGCTGAACAAGCCCAGCTCCCTCAGCCTCTCTTTGTAGGGGTGGTGCTCCAGTCCCCTGATCATCTCTGTGGCCCTCCTCTGGACCCTCTCCAACAGCTCTCTGTCTTTCTTGCACTGGGGGCTCCAGACCTGGACACAGCACTGCAGATGGGGCCTCACAAGAGCAGAGCAGAGAGGGACAATCACCTCCCTGTCCCTGCTGGCCACCCCTCTGCTGATGGAGCCCAGGATCCCATTTGCTTTCCGAGCTGCAAGAGCACACTGCTGGCTCATGTTAAGCTTTTCATTATCAAGACCCCCAGGTCCTTCTCTTCAGGGCTGCTCTCAAGGACTGCTCCTTCCAGTCTGTATGGATGCCTGGGATTCCTCTGGCCCAAGTACAAAACCTTGCACTTTGCCACATTGAAAGGGAAGACTGGTCTCGTTTAGAAGGAGCAATGTCTACTGTTGAAGACAGAAAGAATGCAACGAACTGAAAGATTCAAATCTAAGTATCTGAAGAGCTCTTCCTAGTAAGGTTTTACTGAGTAACTTCTTCTCTGAAATATAATTCAACACAATATTCTAATAAAAGCTAATTATCATTAGCAACGCACTTCATTAAAGAGTGACCGTTTTTTTCTTAAGTTGTATTGCTTCAGTTTTGCAATGAGGTGTGAAGAAATTCACACACACACACACACACACACACACAAAAAAAAAAAAAAAAAAAAAAAATCAGACCAGACCTGCCTCCAAAACGACTCCGTAAAACGACATTATATTACAAACTTAAAACAGACCCGAAAAAAAATAAAAATAAATGAGTAGTTAAATGCCAATGTATCAAAGACCAATCTGTTCACAACATGAAACGCTGATGATTATGACTGGAAAAGAAATCCTGATAATTAACTGAAAGGCAATCTTTTTGCTTTGGAAAAGGCAATTACAAAATAATGGCTTTCCCAGCTCAAGATTGAGCTGGCTGCTCAGCAAATTATTTGTGCAAAAGGATGGTTGAATTACATGCAGAAATTACGACTGGACCGAATCATGAGTGGAATGTTTCCTTTCAGTCTTATCATCAGAGTTCAGTGTGAACATGTATAATATGGTCCATAAAAATAAACAGTCGAGTGCAGAAGATACGAGGGTCAAGTACAATATTGACTATTTGACCATTCTGGAAGCGGGTTATCTAAAATTTCAAGACCTGTGTACTGCTCCTTTGAGTCTTTGTTTCTCTCACTTCTTACTGATACCTCCGAAAACAGAAGCGAGATTTGATTTAGATAGACAAGTCTGCACAAGTACAATTATATTTGGACAAAAGGCACCAATAGTCTCAAGTCAAAATTGTACCACTCCTACATGTATAATCATGCAAAAATGTATAATAAATGTATATACATGCAGAGTGATATTCTCATCACCTACCCATAGAAATAACTTGTGCGAAAGTCTTCATCAGTAGGAAATACAAGCATAAACTTGTTATCTGTAGCTCCACTCTTGTATCTTCCACACTTCCAAAGAGCACACCTTATGACTTAGCTTAAATTTAGTATACATCAAACAGACAAAAATATTTTCAATATAATTTACATACTGTAATTATATTTGTCAGCGTTACCAGCCACCGATTTAAAGTTCTGCAAACAAGCAAGCTGCCTATTCACAAAGCAACCAAGCAGAGGACCGTTTGTGCTTCTCTCAGCCTTGCCTTTCAAAAGCAGATTTGGAGTTAAAGGACCCTGCTGCCAGGGTTACCCATATCTACCACCAGCAAATGGCCACGGTAACTGCAGCAAGCCCTAGGAAATCCAACACTCATAGGAGGAAATAAGCAATAAATGCTTCGGTGTGTCACAGAGACAACGAGATGCAAATTGCAGTGAAGGCATATCCAAAAATCCTCTAAAATACCTCAAATCCCAAAAGCCTGCTTCCTTTTGCATGCCACAGGGACAGGACAGGAGGGGTTAAGTTAGGAAAGACTTCGCTGGCCAACTACACCATCATCTGATGATGTGATGCAAAGCGACGGCGTGGTGCCAAGGAATCTGGGTGACTGGCTTCAGCTGGGAAATGAGAACTGAAAAAAGGCTCTCAGGTTGAAAAGGTAAAAAGATTCACTGAAAGCACAGCCGCGTTTTTTATCTGTTTGTCTTATGGGGAGCTGCTCTTCATCATAACCGGTTGTTAAAGATAGAAAAAACAAAGGCAGGAAAACAAAACCATGATGGAATCACAGTTTAATGCAGCAGAATTAAGAGGTTTGCTCCTCGGTAATTTAAATAGAACCTTTAGCAAAAATTGCATCTTCTGAGAACCCAAAGTAGATGGAAAATGTGTGTGTCACTGGTGATAGGCTGTAATTCACTCTTAAAGCATGAAATGCTTGAAAAAGACAAGGGCTGAAAGTTAATAAGTACCAGCAGCAGAATACAGCTGTTGACATTTACTGTGAACAGGAGGAGGGAAAGACCGTAAAGATTTATTACTTTTTTTTAGAGGTCATCACAGGGACAGCGCTTCCAAGTGTCCAATTCTCCCTTAATTTATGGAGCTTATCAAAACTAAAAGCAGTGATGCCATACAAGGCGCTGTTACCTTTGTGCTGCAATAGCTGTTTATCAATGCAGGACAGTTTATCATAGGACACAAAGGGCATCAGAACCTGACATGGGGAATTCAGCCCTGTAAGCTGTTCTGGCTCTTCAGCTGTCTTAGATTTGGGCACGGAACCCTCAGCTGGATGGAGGAACTCTGGGGGTTCTCATACAGGAACGGATGATGCAGGCTGATGGTTTGAACCTCACCATCATCTGCCTCCAACCCCAGCACTGGAGCTGAGGCTTCAGCATGGCACCCAACCTGTGCACAGCTGAAGCTCAGCGAGATGACTGCCAGCCCTCGGGATGGGATTCATACTGCTTTACGTACTTCAATCCCTTTCATCTTCCACGCAAGCTGAGGAAAAAGACTGAAGTCTCCAGAGGACAATCCCAGTGGAAATCGCTCCAAAATTAATAGGCTAATTGTGGTGGCTAGAATTGCCCTCTGGAGTCACTGAGTGAAGCCCTGTTTAGGTGTGAACAAAGCTTCCCAGCGTGCAGAAGAGGTACCATAATAATCACAGTAACAATTACAGCCCTTTATTCTTAACAAAGCTTTCCATTGCTGAGCTCAGAGGGCTCTGAGGTGGCTCGTTTTGCCAATGGGGGAACTGAGGCACGCAGAGATGTGCTCAGGGCTAACGAGGAGGAGAGCACTGCACTGCTGAAAACAACGTTCCCCTCCAATCACTGAGCTAATTTTAACTGGAAAATCATTGAGTTTAAAAATAGTGCTTGGGAATGCTTTCTTGTAACATGCAAAAGCTAAAAAGGCAGCATGGAGGGACCCAGGTACGCATGCAAGCCCAAAGAGCAAGGGCTGCGTCTTAATTAAGCTGAACTGGCTCTTATATAAAAAAAAAAAAAAAAGAGAGAGAATACTGAGACATTTTAAAAGAATAAAAGATCCCCAAAATGCCATCATTTACACCTCACATGGATTTAAGAGAATTACATTTACTTGGAGATTATGCAAAACAAAGAACGGACCTTAATAACCACACAGAAATCAAAAGCTCCAATTATCACTGCAGTAAGCAAAGCAATGAGATTTTGCATGCCAGAAGCTAAGATCTAGAGGACTCCACCGTAAGTGAAATGGTTTGGCAGCAGACACATCCATAAGCTTCACCTGAACAGAATGGCTTCATCATTAAGACTATGTGCTAAATGAACTGCTTCTTTTGTTCCAGGTAGGTATTGCAAACCTGGTATTACTGAAGACAGGACCCAGCGCTACAGCCAAAGCATTTGCAGTTCAGTGGCATAAACCAGCTACCTCTGCTGCAATCCCCAGAGGAGGATGAGGGCAGGAGACCTTTGTTGTTTAGCAACATGAAACGGTTCATTACTATTTAGGTTTATTTATTTATTCCAGGTTACAGGAGTTACATTTCAGAATGTACAGGGTTAGGCGAAGAATACATGGTCACTACAATTAAAAAAAAAAAAAAAAAAAAAAAGAAAAGCAACAGTAGTGTAACAACATTCTCCCTAAAATCATAAAGTGAGAAACAACAGCAACAAAAAAATGACCCATGAATCAATTTCTTTCACAGTTTCCTTCATTTCACACAGTAAACTATAAAACAGTGAATTTAAAACAACACGATCAAGTGAGTGTCTGTTCTCAGACTGGATTGCTTATAATGCATCACACCAGAAGAGATCTCAAATGCAACTCTCACTGACCAACATTCATGTTCTTTCAAGCTTTTTGATGAGCAGATGGAAAATAGCTTGGATTCGTTTCACCAAATTGCACAGAGGGACACAAAGTTATTCTCATTGTGCGTTCAGCAAAGGCACGTGGAGATGGCTGTTGCTGAGAATATCAGCAGTGTGTGCTTCACATGGAGACAGAGCTCGTTTTCACTGGTGCTGCTTAATGACCCCCTAATTGTGGAAGCAGACCTGTCACTCAGATCTCTTCCACTGAGAAAGCCATCTCACTCTGCTCCTGCATCTCTGAGAGAACAGGAATGCACCCAGGTAAATCCCCCAGTGGCACAGGGCAGGTGAGCAGATGCACCTCTCCAGAAAACATCACTATTTGGAATCAGAATCCTCAGAGTTGGAAATTTGGGGAATGCACACTGCATCCTCCCATGCATGGCAGGGCTCAGTGCAGCACCTGATCCAGGCTCACGGCTGCCTGGCTAGCCTGAGATTTAACACAGCTCTCAAAATCACTTCTAATTTAATAAGCTTGTTTTCCATGTGCCTCTGTTGCTCTGATCCAACACCATGAGACTAATAAAATTTCTCAGAAAGACCAGTTTCTAGCTTTGTGTTTTTGCAAAGCACCGTCCATCCTCATCAATCAGCCTGAAGATTTCTCTTCTACAGTACAAGTTGTTCAAGTGCTCCCAATGCAGACCTCCAGCACTACAGGAGCATCTGCTCAGGGATCTCAACTTAAGGAGCTCCTTTAAAGCAGTCTGCATCCAAAAAACTGCTCAGCAAGTTCAGCTTTGAACGAGGTGAAATGCTACCCCCATTGAAATGGGTAGAAGTTTTCTACTGGTTTTAATGGGGCTAGGATTTAATTTCCAATGCCTTTGGTGACGTTCACAGTATGTGATACGGGAAGAAACAAAATACATCAACGAGAAACATCTGTCATAACATAAATATGCTTCAGTTTGCAAAATAAGTGCCAGACGTAACCCCAGTTCATTGGAGTCAAGATTGGTCCTCTGCTCCTGAGTTTAGCAGCTCCAGTAAAGTAACCCAACAATCCCAAAACACTACAAGACACCATGAACTTAAATACAGGTGTGTACCTCTGCCTGGATTATTTTGCTATAACACCAAAAAAACAGTCTGTCTGAAAGTCTAAGATGTTGGGTTGTTGGGTTGTTTTTTTTTTTCCCCCATTTTTTGCAATAGAAATACTGGCTTGGAATTTGTTTTATGCTGTGTGCTGCATTAAAAAAACATATATTTATTTCCTAAATAAGCCCTCCAAGCTCAACATAATTCAGTGTTAAAAATGGTAATCCAGGAGCTTGAATGGGCCACTGGAGCTCTATCTGTCTGCACCAGCTGATCTAGTCTGACTCATTTGCTCTTTCAAAGCCATGAAATTGCAAATATTTATTTAGGAAATAAAAAAAAAAGATGTATCTTTACTCCATTCTGAGGAATAAGACGTAGGAAAAGTATAAAGATTCCAAATCTGATTCTCCACCTCTGGGCAAAACTCCTACTCATTTCCCTTTGCTAAACTCAGTGGTTTAGGAGCAAAGTGTTGAACTGTGAACATAAATGTACATTCAAAACCTGTCTCCAACTGGGAGTGAGAGATTGCTCCTGATACCCTTAAATAAAGGTGAACTACTTTGATGAAACACTTGAATGGATGAGATCAAAATCAATGTTAAAATTTCAGCTAAAGAAGTTCTAACTCCCTGAAAGTTTCTAGTCAAAGCCCTTTGAAAATAAACCTAGAATGGAAACCACGATAAACCAATGTACTACAGCAAGAATACTTCCAGTTTTCCAGAAGAACAAAAAAAAAAAAAAAAAAAAGGAAAATCTGAAGTTACCTATCAGGAGCCCTGGAAGCTGCTGGCTCAAAGAGATGCCCAACCTGAAACAGAGAATCATCACAGCACTAGCACTGCTGCTTGCAGGGCACTGCGTCGCGGTGCTCCAAAGCCATCGGATGCTCCTGCTAGGTCAGACCACAGGATGCCTGAGCAGACAACGGGGAGCTCATCTCAACAACAACAACAGAGCAGGTATTCCTTCACGCACTCTAACTCATGCACTGAAGGTAGTTAGGATAGCTGAGGGCTCTGATGTATGTGGTTTCCATTTTTAAAGAAAGAAAGGAAAAAAAAAAAAAGCACTAAACAAGATACTGAACGTTGGCAGAGATTTCACTGGCTACATCCCCAAAGTTAATCTCCATTTATGAGATCAGTACATAAAAGTCAGTTTAAATCTCAGCGAAAAATAAGTTCAGCAGATCCCCTTACAAAATTTGTTTGGAAACACTTAACTGCCCTATATATACTATTTTATTTATTAAAAAAAGTTAACAGCATGCTTACAGAGACACCGAGTCAAAGCAATGCCTGCGCATGGAAAGAAAGCAGTCACTGCAAAAAGCTGCTTCTGCATGCATGGGAAGGCTTGTAAAGTTGTCATGCTTTGAAATATGATGCTCTTATCATTGTCATAAAGGTATACATAGCAAATCTATGAACAACAGGAGGACTTTTTTTTTTTTTTCACATCAGTAAATGATCTTCCCTGAAAGGATCTTGATTTTAAACAAGACAAGTGTATTAAATGGCAAATAAACATAAATTAACTCCTGTGACATTTACCTACAGGTCAGTTAAAAATGCAGACCATTTCAGATGAGAGAGTTTTCTCCTAAGGTTATATCAAAATCTTTGTATCAAAATTACGAAGGTCATCTGCAAAGAGTTTATTCCAGTCCTTAAAAATCGCCTCCTGCAGTCCTCCAGACAGGTCCTCTGAAAGTAACATGGCTCTCTAAGCTCTCTTTTAAAGAAAGCATCAGGTATTTAAAAAAAAAAAAAAAAAAAAAAAAAAAAAGGGGGAGGAAAGGGGGAAATAATAATGTTGAAGCACCCGTGACAGTGCTGAGAATAAAAAGCATTTATTGGGTTTCCTTTACAGGATTGATCCAAAAACTGCAAGTTGATGGAAAAACATCCGCTGACTTCAGGAAGGAAGAAATTAAGAGGAAGACACAGTGCTAAATTCCAACAGAAAGAAAAGGAATTGCACTCAAATAGTTAAAAATAAAAAAAATAATCAGCAGCGACTGATGTACAAGAACCAGAGCCTAAAGAGACCTATAGTGTTCTCTTTGCTTAAACTATGCCTACGCAAAGACTCTCCGCTTCCTTCATCACGATTTCTATTTTATGTGCATTAGAATCATTTATCAACTAACTGATGAGAAATGTACATTTTTTGGTAGCTATGGAGAAGTTACTTCACGTGAAGAAAGGCCTTACTGGAGAGGTGAACAACCGTCCCTGTGTGTAGCAATAGCAGTAAGAATTAAATAGAGGTTTCTAATATATATTTTAAATTAATTCTACTTTAAACATCACAGTTTCAAGCCTGCCTATTCAGGATAACTATCAGTATAAAAAAATCCACACCATAGCAAGTTATTGTATTATTTAAATAAAACTAACGTCCTGGCATTCCCAGTCACAGGTAAATAACCATCTCAGTGGCATTTCAGCGTGGTTCAGAAGCTCTGGCTCTGACCCACAGCAGCAAACCACACCTTCAGACCAGCACAGTGCTTACTGATCTGTCTGTCACACCTTTGCTTAAATTCCTGTGCAAAGAACCAACCCGTCCACCAGCGGCCGCTTATCTCAGGACTGACACCACTATTTGTATTGCAGCATGAAGGATGCAGATTGCTCGTATATACATAAGGAAGCAGCAGTGCTTTGTGTGCACGGGTCATGCATGCACACAACGTACTTTGGGCGTGATTCATCTCGCCTAACTTTAGCCCAAAGTTATCTTATCTGTTTGGGAGTTGAGATAACTCATGGAAGAGGAAGACACTGCCAGGGGATATCCTCTGTAGGAGCTTCTCTCTTTCCTGAGATCTGCAGAACAGCAAACCAGACACCTAAAGTTAGAGGAGATGATATCCACCCAAACTGACCACATACATATGTATACGTGTGCATATTTTTTGCACACGCTGTAAAAGACAGCTGCTTCCATAAATATGCCATATGCAACACAGCAGTGACATTAATAAAAACTCCGGACAGAAATGATCTACTAAACAGGAGACAAAAATGTCAGTTGTGCACACTGGTTATATATAGCTAAATCTTTAGGGTAAGCTTATTTATTACTTCCGCCTGAAAAGGAAGAAGGAAAAGTAACGCGTGCCGTATTCAAGCTGCAGAACTTGGGAGTGAGCACAGAGTTAAGGAAATGTTACAGGGCTGTAACTAGTCTGGTTCTCTAGGGTACATCCTTAAATATAAAACTTATTTCCTTACTTAAATGTTTTATCATGCAGGAAGAGCATTTGGATGAACAGTCTAAACACTCCTATTGTTAACAAATGCAGCTCTATGGCTTCTGGAGTATTTAAACAAGGATTCTAACTTATATCTTCCCAAGTCAGGTGATGAAAGCCCACAGCGTTTCCCCTCCCACCCCCTCCCTCTGCAGGTGTTTATGTCTGTGCTGGCACATGCACATAGGTATGCTGTGTTTTTGTTTTTTTTTTGTTCTTATTTTTTAATTTAAACTACATATATATTCTCTATAAATTAAAACAAAGTTGCCACGGTAATCAAACCCAGAAGGGAAAAACAAATAAATATGAAAAGCAAAACTTGTTTTTATCATAATCCAAAGTAACATCAAGATTGCAAAGATACGAGATAGATTTTTTTTTTTTTTTTTTTTTTTTTTTTAAGTTTATGATTGATTCAAATCAGGCTCTGCAATATTCCCATTCTCTGGAAAGATAGGTGGAAAATTGTTATTAAAAGTCGCTGGAAACTCTAGCGTAGCATCGACATTCTGATAGCCCACGTAAGTATTAAACGACTGCTGAGGAAGTACTTGGCTATCAGGCATCTGTATGAAAGCCCCTGACTGTGTGGTAGGGGGGACTCTTTGGCCAACTAGTTGCATTTTAGGTTCCCTGGGCTCCAGTTGCTGCTTGCTTTCTTCATCCGTGTCAAGACGGGTTAGCTTTTCTATCCACATGCGAAATTTCTCCTCTGTCTGCCTCTGCATCTCGGCAAAGCAGTTCATGGCCTCTTCCAGGACATTGCCTATGCAGTTCCTATCCCACACGGTGCCCCTGTCAAGCAATCCTGGAATTTCCCTGGTCGCTCCTCCAGATCCCCCAGCACGACTGAAGCCAGCTTTAAAGACATTGAGGCCATTTGATGAGACATCATGAAGTAAGAACATCATCTTGTTTATTAAGGCACGTTAGGAAAACAAACTTTTCTAATTGCATCCCTCGGATATTAACACAGGGGAGGAATTAGCAAACATCAAATTAACTAACATTGTTCATGTCAAAATAAATAACATTTTGCACTCGCTGAGGTTATAACAAATTCTGGCTTCAAAATTACTCTTATTCTAGAATTCTCAGACGATTCTGTCAGAAAGATCTTGTTGGTTTTATGAACCAAATTAGCCCAATTCCCTTGCAATTTCAATTTTTATTTCAGCTGAAGGCATCAGGAACATCATACAGCATCAATTTGCTTCTGTTAAGCCTTGGTCCAACAGACTGTTGTTTTAGCTGATAAATCTGAATAATTACACGTATTTTATTTAGATACTCGAACCCCTTAGTGATGGCCTGATAAATGCACACCAAACTGCAGACAGTAACAGATAAAAGGCCAGCATGGTGACTGCAGTGCCTGAAGTAGCCAAGCCAACCTTACCACTCTTGATTTAATTCTGGAAAAAAAGGCTCAACACCCATGAAGAGAACACACAACAAAAACACACATGTAAGCACACAGATACATGAATACTATGCTGACACATGAGGTGGAAGCAACTTTTGTCGGGTCTGAGAGGAAAACACAGCTACAAGAATCAGCCACAGGACAGGTCAGTGACGATGTGGGTGCCAACAACAAGCCTCACACAGCAACCATGTGTGCCCTTCATCTTGAGAATTAGCAGCTGGCCATGCACAATTTCTCAGGTGACTTCTTCGAGTCAATGCGAAAAAAAGAGAGTGGGCAAAGCTGGAAGGAAGCTGTTCTCCTTCCATCTATCAAAAGCATTACGACTTTGAGACTACCTCAAAGGAAGAACTTTAGCAGCAAGACGACAAAGCCATCCTTACTATCCTACCCTACACGCCAACTAAAAAACCTACAGACACCACTGCCCTTTCTGGTTCACTTGGGAAACCTCTAGGAAGCAACAAACCCCAGGACAGCTGGGCTTTGGATCTGTTTGCGACAACAAAGAATGCCTGCGTGCTATCCTAGCCTACGAACATTACCTATGGTCACTCCAGGGTGAGACAAACATCACATCCAATTACACAAAGCAGCTATCTAAACCAATGATATAATACGTTAACAACATCTCAGGTAAAATTAGTAGAAAACATGCCGAGAATGAGAGAACTCACTGCACAACCTTGCAAAGTCTACTAATAAAAGCATAAGGCACTAACTCTTCACTAGGATTCCACTGTCTATATGAAATTACAGTATCACCTATCAATACATTCTTTTAAAAGCTATTTAAATGAGGTATTCTGAAGTCCTTCAGTAAGCAACAGCTAAACAAAGCCCAAGATTATTCTCTTTTTATTTTCAAGCCATAGCAAAGCTACCACTTGAGGGTCAGAGACCTTCTATTTAGGACCCTACTCTGGAAGTCTCATCTGTTTACCTGCCAGATAAGCTGGAAATTCAGCATTTCGGTCCTCTGCTCAAAAATGAATTGCCGTATAGTAATTATCTTCCATCTCTATGTTGGCATTTAACTGAAAATAATCAAGTAAAATAGTACCTTTTTTCCTAAAATGTACTTCCTTTTGAACATTAAATGCCTTTTGGCTCCCTAAAACAGGAAAAAAAAAAAATACGCTGTCCACATACTCCAGTGTGATTCTATTCATTCCTCAGTCAGGGATTTATCCCAAGACAAAAGAACTAAACAGGAGTCTTTCTGCCTTTCACAGGTTTAAGAGCAGAAACGTGTAAGTAAAATAAAGCAAGTTTTAACTGCAATTTAAACAAAAAAGTACTATTGATAGTGGTACATGATATAAAATAAGCCAGGCTTCTAAAGTTAAGAATGAATTAGCACAGTCAAAGCTGACAAAACTGTTTTGTGAACTAAGGGGCCTACGTATTGAAAGATGTATTACCCTGCAATATAGTTTTTTGTTTTAAAGGCATCGTAGTACATCCACAATTGGCAGTGGGAGCAAAGCACACTGCTTCAAGTGCTCCCTTTGCTGCCCTACTTATAACTCACTTCTTTACTCATTATCTTTAGTGTTAAAAAAAAAAAAAACTGAGTCTAAAAGTGCATTTCTAATTATTATGTAAAAGAGCTAGCATTTAACAAACTGGTCCCATTGCTAACTGTAAGCTTGCAGTCCTACAGTTTTAGAAGCTATGCCAAGACAGTATCACCTGCAGAACAGTAGCTAAGAAATTCCCAGCGCTGTGTCTTTATGGGATCTGTTAAGTACTACCAAATAAACACCAACTCCAAAGTTATTTAATTTAAGGGATCAGACAACGTAACAGTTAAGAAGATATACTGCACCTCCATTCTAGTCAGCAGCAGTGGACCACGTGTAGTCAGTATGCTACCTTGCCTTTCCAAATGAGTATCTCACTGCAAATCTCTGATTTTCCCCTTTTATACCATTGTGTGGAACTCCAATAAAACTCACCCCTTGGCTCATGCTCCATTCAAAGCTCTGTATGCTAATCTTAGGAAGAAGTAAACTGGCTCACACGTACTGTGATTGTTTTTGGTTTTGTTTTTTTTTTTTCTTTTCCTTTTTAAACCATTGAGCTGGAATACATTCTTCAGCATCAGTACTCAAAACAGATTTTTGAAAGCCTGTAACAAGAGTCTCCTCCGATTTCAGTGCAGACTTCAGTCTGAGTTGCAGAAAGCACAACGGTGGCAAAGTGATTTTTTCACATTATGATCTGTTAAGCAAACCTTCCTCCTTCCAAAGAAAAGCATTTACAAAGAAATAAATATTAATCCCTAGACTCGTTCTCATCCTCATTTTATCCAGAGTTAATTTGCATGATTAAATTTGAAATTGTTTAAAGAAAAATCTTTCAACAGCAGTAAGTCCAGCAGAACCTGTTTCAGGACTCAAAGATCCATCATCTCCTTATGCCTGAAGTGAATGCTATCTGGTATTCCTTAACAAACAGTACAATTTTAGATGCCAACAGAGGGGCTCAGTCATTAAGATATAGTAGATTATTTCTCATCTGCAATAATGAAAAAACATTGCATTGAATGAAATAAAGAGCCCAAACATACAGCTGCTCAGGTCGGTCAAGAAATTCTCAGGAGCATCCATGAAATTTTGATCAAACCTGTATTTTCAGGTTGAATATATATATATTATATGGTGCCAAGTTAAGAATAACATATCACACTGAGCTTGGTTCCTACTGTATGACCAACTAGATCTCAACTCTTCTCTTCAGTCTTTGTGGAGAAGAAAAACAAGCCATAGCATTTGACAGGAGTCCAGCAGAGGGCTGTGATTCTATTGCACAACTGCTTAGTTCACAACTTGGGTGCACACGCAACGAAATGAAGCTAATAATGCTACATCTGTTCAGGGCACCATTGTGCATCTATGTGAATGTTCTTACCTTACTCACCTATCCTAATGTATTTCAGAATCAGTCATGTGAATGGTTTTAAAAAAATAAAATAAAAAATGATTGCACTATTAGGATGGAAGCGGTGACTGACGTGAAAAAATTCCTGTACTCTCAAATTTGGCACTTTAAATTTCAGACCTTACACAAGTACACCGTTTTCTGTTATAAAGGTCATATTAAATGAACTATTGCTAAAAGTTTTACAGCATCTCTGTTGGCAAAGCTATTTTCCAGACAACAGACAGGTTTGAAAGTCAGTCCTAGTAATAAGCCACATTGAGGCTGGAACAAACAGTGCTGCTGAGGCATCCAAATACAGTAAGACTACGGGAAACACAAACTCCTCTGCATCAAGAGGTACAGACTTCTTCAAAAGTAAATGACAGTGCTTTTTCCTTGCTTATGTTCTGACAGATGCACTGCAGTTTCTGGACAATGAAGTTCAAGTGTGAAGTTAAAAATGAAGTCTATTACTTTTTGACTTTGTGCAGAGGATACCCATGGCTGAATTTCCAGGAAAGCTTACCCTGCAGTATTTTCTAATTGTTAATTCCTAACTTTTCAGGCTGTTTAGAGCCTGGCGCTAAGCGCATTAAAAATGCTTTCTGTTCAGAAAAGTGACTTCAGCTAAGCTCTCTGTAAACCCAACAAGAGGGACTGCAGGAAGCACATGGACCTGACACTGCAATGGAGCACAGGGAGTCCCTGCGAGGCCCACAGCTCCACTGCATCTGTGAAGACCATGCTTTATTAACCCAAAGGAGCACGGGATGCATTTTTGGCTACCTTTGTCCTTATCTCTATAAAGCATGTTTTTCTCCTGTTTCAGCCAGTTTCCTACAGACCAAAGATGTTTCTGTCTAAAAAACCCCACAATCTGCCAGGCACGCATTGTGCCTAATTCCAGGGTTTTAATATCATAATGTAATTTATTATTACACGGGTGATAGGAGATATGAACTAACAATAAAGGTCACTGTTCTCCAGGCTGGCTTTTGCACACCCACATACTGCAATGGAGGCAAAAATCAGGTCTTAAGTTTAATAATCACTAAATTTACAAGTTCTCTACATTAGTACAGTGGGATCATTTCAATACACTCAAATGCTGGAGCCCAGTGGCACAGAAAAGTACTCAAGAGTGGTTTCCAAACTCAGCAATGCAAGTCAGAAATCTAGGCAGATCTGACAAATACCAAGTGGGAACTTTCTGGGTCAAAAGGTGCTTTATGACTCTATAAAAATTAAAAGTATATACCCTAGGGGGATTTAGTGAGGGTATTTTTCTGGGAGAGGAGGGGTTGACCCATCTGAAAGCTGAATGAAAGTTTTCTTCCATGGGCTTTATATTAAGTCTTAATTGCCCTGTAAAATGTAAACATAGTTTTAAAAAAAAAAAAAAGTAAAAAAAAAAAAGGCACAGAGCTATGAAAACCAGAAGTTTGACCAACTACTAAATTGAAAAAAATAATTTTAAAGCATCTATTAAAAGTTTACTACGCGCTACAAGAAGAATATGCCTTTCCCAGACTTTCCAATAATAAACATTAACTTCCTTTGTGCAACCTGCTTCCTAGCAATATGTGGGAGAAAGGCCAGTTCTCATGGCAGCAAAATTGTTCACTGTCATCAAGCCAGTTAGAACAGAGACCATTATGTGCAAAATCTGATGCAGATATTTTAAATAAGACATCTAGTAAACAGTTCAGACAGTGAAGACCAGCTATTGCAGTTTTCCTTTAAGTTTTCTCACCCTACGTAAACTTTAACTTATCTCAAAAAAAAATCTTCTAGCACAAAAGGCAAAAAGTCATGTAACTCAGTAAAACCTGGCAAGCCAAAAACATTATTCTTATGTAATTTTATTTTTGATTGTCAAATGATGATGGTTCTATGGTATAGTACTCTGTAAGAGCAGTATACAAAATCCTGTCCATGGCACTTGGGCTAATAAAACAAAGACTCAGCAGACAAGAAACTTCAAGAATTTATCCTTCTTTCAACTAATAAAACCATCAGAATCTCCCTATAATTTGTTGCCTCCAATCTTTTGGCATAGATGTGTCAGCAAATTAAAAACATAGATGTTATAGATTCTTATCACATAGGAAAATGATAACAGCTTTGTCTGAAATGCTGCAAATTTATAAATGGAAACAGCTTGGGCATCTGTGTAAACAAATTCATATTTATGTCCTAAAATAGGTGACCAGCTGCAATCTGCAAGAATTTGCAATAAGGCTAAGTACATTTGTCATGCACTGTAACGGAGAGCTGAAAGCACAGCATAAGTGCAACAGTAAGTGGGGCCTTATTGTAACACAGGCAAGAGGAATGCTATATTGTTCCCAACACAGCTGCCAAGCTGTGGTCTTAGTATACTAAAGCAAAGCTGGCCACTTATCTTAAGAATGAATTTATTAGATTATCACCATCTGATGGGATTTAACAGCGCTGATAGGAATTCATATAGCCTTAGAAAGGAAAAGATCTGAAAATTCCAGAATTCAAAGACAGTCCTTCCTCCAATTTACCACTTCTAAAATTTGTTGCGAAAGTGCACTAAAACCTCAGAACGGATTTTAAAATTTGCCCTATCTTGCTAATATACTGCAGTCTTCAAATTTACACAGAGCTGCAGTTCTCCTGGGCTTTCTCAAGTGCCACTCATCTAACTTAGCATGACAGCTGAGAAACGATGCCAGACGCGTTACAGTTCAGTTTAAAAAACATCCTCTACCTGGTATCTCTGCAGTGATTGTCTTGCTGCTCCCTGAAACCGCTTCATCTTCATCTGATGAACTCGCGCTCGAGTCACACGTCAGGTCACTATCACTGGTGCTGCTGTCCTGCAGCAGGTTGTACTTCTTGCGAGCAGCTGCTTCCCGTTTCTGCCTTAACAGCCGGATTCTTTCTTTGTGCTTTTGGCTTCGGTAACCTTTTACCTTGGTAACTCGACTATTCTGCTTATCGACAGACTGTCGGTTTTTCTTGGCAGCCATTGTAGAAATTTCACTTTCGGACCTGGATCGCCTGGATTTCCTCCCAGCTGCAGATCCAGAGACCCCAGAAGGGTCTTCTTCCACAGCAGCTTCAGCTTGAGAGGGCTCATACTCTGTGGAAGACGATGTATCTGAGTCAGCTAAATGCCCACTGGAAGAAGGAGAAAGCGTGCAATGATTAGAAGAGTCACTCTCATAAACTTGACCATCCACTGGCTTATCACTCTCTGGAGATGCTAGCTGAGACTCTGAGGAGTCTCTTCTCAGTTCCATCAGTAAGCAAGGCATTGAAGAGAGCACTGCGGAGTCTGATGCAGTGGGCTCGCTGTCTTTCTGAGTATGTGTCTCCAGTTCTATAGGTCCATCTTCATCAGGAGCCGTCTCCTGCTTCACAGAAGCCGTCTCCTGCTTCTCAGAAGCTGTCTTCTGCTTCTCAGAAGCCTTTGGTGGAACTTCTGAATCCAAAAGTTCTTCTGCTTTTCCTGCTGCCTCCATCTTCATTTCAGAACACCAAGGTCCGCTCGGTTTTAAAGCATGGAGCACACAGTCTGGAAGACAGGGTCAGCTAGATATGGTTTTCAGCAACACAGCAGCCTGCACAAGAACAGAATGATAAGAATAAGTGACACAAGCAACTCACTCAGTCCAAATCTTACAGTATTAGCTAATCAACTGGTTGCTTTCAGTTACAGGCAGCATGACTCAATACCACACTGGTTTTCTCTATTTGCTTTTTCCTTGTGAACTCACCCTGTTACACCAATCTATTCCTCCTTTTTTCACATTTGTGAAAGATAGGGTTGGAATCACGTTAAATGGGGCTCATCTCACTGGCACGCCAAAGCAGATCAGAAAATGACAAAAGCATTTCTAAACATTTTCTTTATAAAATTTGAACCAATGTGTTCTAAGCAACATAAGCTAACTTCTTCGTTCCTTCACCAAGAACTTTAAGCATTTTAATGGAGAATTTTAGCACTCATGAACAAAGCCAGAGTGAAAATTCCCAGACTTGGTAGCCATCTGACTGAACAGACCAGAACACAGGTCTGTTTCCATATCGATGAGAAATCTATTTTCAGTAGATCAGGACTTCAAACTCCAAAATTTTTAGTTTAGTTTTGCCATTTTTATGGCAACTGATAAATTTACAGTACCAATGTGACATAAGCAAAATCCAGACGTTTTGGCTTGAAACCAAAGTTGCTGCTGAATATTACAGAGCAAGACTACAAAGCAATACCATATTCTCAGGGACATGGGATTTACAAGACCTCAGGCAATGTCTACAGAAGCCGTGGCTATATAATAAAAGATTTCTTCTCAGCAGAGAGAAATGCTGGTAAGCCATGTGTAAAGCTTATTAGGAGCATTTAAAAAACCAGTCGGGTGCTCCTCAAAAAGCTGCCATAAAAGCCCTGGCTGTATGAGAACCTACAAGCTGGCCTAGACTGCCTCCTAAATCTGCCAGGAAAACAGCACCAAATAGCATGGGCTGCAAGCAAGAAAAAATATCCACCCACACCGCAATCCTACATTTTCTTTAAATTATATTTTAACAAATTGCATTTCTTCAGCACAAGTATGAGAGTCAAGCTACTGATCTGACTGATAACTTGCACATTATCAACCAAAAAGCACCTACAGCACCTTCAGGGAATTTTTTTTTTTTAAAAAAAGCAAGACAGTATTCATCATTTTATCTTAATTTTTCACCTTTTGATCCAAATCCTCATTTGTAATTCAGTGCAGAATAAAGTGAAGGAGAATCTTCCAGTTACCACATTCACTTGCAGATGAATTGTATGGAACAAATTGCTCATGGGTTTAGAGCAGTGAAAAACAAACGTATGGCACTTAAAAAAAAAAAAATAGCACACACATAAGGAAAAGCAATATATTAAGCTTTAACCTACTGTTTTGAAAAATACATTTAGGTGGAAAAGGGTGATAAGTACTTCAGCAGCCTGAGACGGTTACCTAAAGGGAGCCTACAAACAGAAAAGGAGTTAACTCTTCTCTTTACAAGGGTAGATAATGGCAGGACAAGGGAAAATGGTTTGAAGTTGAAAGAGGGAAGATTTAGGCTGGATGTCAGGGGGCAGTTCTTCACTATGAGAGTGGTGAGGTGCTGGAACAGCTGCCCAGAGAGGCTGTGGATGCCCCATGCCTGTTCAAGGCCAGGCTGGATGGGGCCCTGGGCACCTCGTCTAGTATTAAACATGGAGGTTGGTGGGCCTGCACACAGTGGGAGGGTTGGAGCTTGGTGATCCTTGAGGTCCCTTCCAACCCAGACCATTCTGTGATGATATGGATGGGTTTGAGAGATTCTTCTATCCCTTCTATTCTCCTTCAGTTTCCCAATCCATCCCAGCTGCCTGTAACTGCATGCTGCTTATCTGCAGCAAGACTTAGAAAGATTCTGTCAAAAGCTCTCTACTGTGCCATTTGCCCCATCTCACTTTGAAACTTCATTATTGAAAGAATATTAAAATAGAGCTTGTGTTTCCTTCAGGCTAATGAATGAAACGATGCAAGAGAATTATGAAAATATTTATGGGAAACACCAGTTATGGAAAGAAATCTTGGTTAACAACAGGCAACACAAGAAAGACAGGGATGAAACTCTACTTCTACTGAATTAAAAAAAAGCAAAACAACAGCAACAACAACAAAAAAATCACAGGAAAGTGTATAAAAAGGAAAATGTCTCCAATACTTGCACTGAGCAAAATTATCTTGAAAGCAAGTTAAAAAAAAAAATTTATGGAGATGTTAATCTAAGGTAGGTCATAAATAACACATAGGAGCCCATTTATTTTCTTGGCCACAGCACAGTATCAACAAACCCACATGATTAATTCACATGTTCCAAGACAAAGGCATCCCAATCCTGTCAGAAAAGCAGTATTTCTACACATTTCGTCTGCAAATCCATCTTATCAAATAATTTTCCTATTTTAAAGTGAAACATACTTGATGACTAAATGGCTTGCCAAGAATTATAGACAGTGGGGTGTGTAGTAAATATATGCCAGTGCAACTCCCAGCTTCTCCTGTGGTAATATGCTTTGAAAAGAAAAACACATTTCCCAAGAACTCTGAAATTTGATTTCTGCTTATGCAAGGAAAAATATGGTTGCTCAAATACATACAGAGATAGCCAAAAGAAATGCATTTTGAAGTCCAAGCTAGGAACCATAGAACTGCTTTTGCACCATCTATCGTTTTAGCACAAAGAATGGAGATTAGCACAGAGGATGGAGCTCAGCACAAAGCTAAAGGGCAGCCAAAATGAACTAGAGATTCATTTTTCACAGGCGTCTTATTTGGGAACATCATATACCCCAGAGCTCCCAAAGGAAAAACAAGAATATCAGCACTTGACTTTCCATCTCGCTAGCCTACCAGCCAGGAAAAAACCCAAACAAGTCTCATCTACATGTTCTGACCTTGATAAGAACATAATTATGAAAAGAAGCTTCTTTATTATTACTAAATAGGATCTTATTTTGACTACTCAAGCCATGCCAGATCTCTTCCAACTCATGTTGTGAAAGCATCTAATCTAGCTGTAGAAGTCCCTGTTCATTGCAGGGGAGCTGGACTAGGGATGGCCTTCAAATGTCCTTTCCAACTCAAACAATTCTATGAAGAACACCAAAAAAAAAAAAACCCAAGCTCTAACAATCCAAGTCATGGAATCACAGAAATTTTCTGTACAAAGAAGCTGATCCAAAGGTACAGAGGTGTCTGCTCCAACCTCCTTGTCTTACTCAGGACTGATCAGATCAGGTTGGCTGCAGCCTTGTTCTGCCAGATTTTAAGCATGTTCACAGACAGAACCCCCCCCAACTCCCCCTGAACAAACTAAGCTATCACAGCCTCTCCTCACACTTCACTATGCTGCAGCTCTTAGAGTTTCTGTCAGCACACTTTTCCAGCCCATTGCAGTCCCTCTCAGTAAGCAGCCTGCCCTCCAATATAGCAACCCCTCTCTGCAGTGTGCCATCATCCACAAACTCAATGAATGCACCTCATCCCGTTGTCCAGGTTGTTAGGAACAGTCTGTGTCTCACTGATGTGATCACAACAGTATACACAATAACAGCAAAGGTCTTGCTGAAGTCAAGAGCAATGCATGTCCACTGCCCACACAGTCACTGATCTCAGCCCAGAAGAGTTGCCATTCACAAATCAATGACAGCTGTTTTTTGACCACCTCTGCATCCCTCACATGCTTGTGAATATGGCCTCCAGGAGAACCTGCACTGTGATTTTCCTCACACTGAGGTGATGCTGACCAGATCTTTCTCCTAGCCCTTGGGACAATGTCTGCTTTTCTCCAGTCATTAGGAATCTCTCCTAGACAGCAGGAGGTTTCATAGGTGGTAGAGATATCAGTGACAACCATCAGCTTTCTCTGTGGCTCCAGATGCCATGGACTCAGTAAGTCCTACCAGTTTATGTGATATCTGCAGTAATTGTAGCATTAGTGTGTATATAAAAAAAAGTACTCCATATTTACCTCAAGGGAAGAGGGTCTGTTGTGACTCAGATTTTTGCTGTAGGAAAGAATGCAGACAGTGGGGGTAATAACATATCTATGCCAAGGAAAGCAACAAATCAAAAAAAAAAAAAAAACACCCTGACTTAGTTCTGATTGAGAAATACATGGATCATAAAGAGGAATACTAAGAAAGTCCTGGTCTTTCTTGCCTCTTTTTTTCTAGTAATAGCATGAAAAAAAAGGTGATTTCAAGATAGAATTAGAGAAAGATCAGTTTCTTTCTGAAAGGAGAATATAGCATTGAAAAAAACAATTAAAGCTGTGATGCTTACAGACACAGATGGATACTTAATTAGACATTGCTAAGAAATGTCATCCTCCTTTTTTTGATACAGATACAAAAAAAAAAAAAACAACACAGCAATTCTATAAGAACTTCTGTGCTATATTTTACTTTTTAACCATACAAAGTACCAGTATGCAGAACCCTTTAAATATCTACCCACAGCTTTACATGGGAGACACTTTTAAACCACAGAGCCATTTGTAAAGGCACATAATCTGCACTCTTAGAAAAATGTGCTTCTGTGAAGAAAGCCAGAAGGATTCCAAAGGTCAGCTCAGCAGACAGCCCACCCAATCTAACAGCTCAGTGCCACCAGTCCAGATCTATTTTTACCCCCTACTCACAACTGAGCAGTCCTGTTCCCTCCTTTGCACCAAAGCGGGCTTGCTGTTTCTTGGGTAAATTCACTTCACTAAGCTAGAAGAAAACCAAACGAGAAAACAAAAAATGTTCTGCCAGAGCTGGCAGTAAGACCAGAGAATGGAGGGCAAGGAACAAATTATCCCTTCAGATAAAAACAAATCTGATGGAAAGCTACCTGCTGCTTGCTCCCCTCACACCTTCAGCTCAAACTAGGCACAGGAGGTGCTACTGAAGAGTTTCTTTCACAGGACTGTTTCATCTGAGAAGAGATTTTTGAAGACAAAAAGAAAAATGGATTAAAAAGCAGAAAATGAAATGTAAACTTACAGGTAGTAGGTCCTGAATAACAATAATTCTGAGAACAACCGTTGTAAAATTCATGCTATTAATAAACACTAATACACACACAGTGCTATCAAGGAGGGTATGCATGCTTTCATCAGTCAATAACTGGACATGTACACATCCTTCACGGGATTTCTGCTTGTTCTGTTCTCAGCAAAATAAATGTTTTTTGGAACTGTCATGCTATTAGGAAATTAGTTTCACCGAAGAACACGATGAGGCCTGACATACTTAATACACATCAGAGTAGCTTCACTTTAATTGTACATCACCTTTTTAGATGCTATTTAACTGATTCACGATAAAGAATGTCCAACACACACAAAGTGCAAATCACCTCTCACCCTCACTAGCTGTGGGTAGGACAGACTCTTACCTCAGAAGAACTGAGTTCCTTACAACAGCTTTCTCTTAAAAGCCAGTTTAGTTTACTACTGACACATTTCACAGAACAGCCCAGACTAGAAAGAACCTCAAAAGATCACCAGCTCCAACCTTTTATGGGAAAGGAACCTAGTTTAACTACCACCATGCCCAGTCACACCTCAAAGACCACTTTTCCTTGCTTGTGACCACTCTTATGTCCTAGCATTTTTATATTAAAATATATCCAGCAAATCTTTGTCTGTTACTACCATTTTAGCACTGACAGAAAAAGAAAATTGGAATCCACTTCCTCACCCCACAAGTCATTCACTACAAGTTATAATTTGAAAAATGAGAAACTACCTATACTTTCACCTAAGATTATATAAAGTATGGATTGTGACTACATAAACAAGAAATCAAGCTGCAGAGGAGCTACTTGTTTAGAATACAGAGCTACGGAGGTCATCCAGACGAAATGTATCTTGCAGTTCCAATGTCACAGATACCAATGTCTTCACTTAAATCTAAATATTTTTCTATTTATATGGAACTGAAGAATACAGTGACTCATATTCACACAAACAATTATTTCCATCACCAGTGGATTATCTCATGTTTACCGAAAGCAACTGAGCATGGATGGAATAAGATGTAAAAGAGTCACGGACAAATTATGATACTTAGTCCTATATTATTTCATAAAATAGTGGATTTTTCTTCCAATTTCTATTTTCTTTTTCTTTTTTTTTTTTTGTTATAAGATAAACAGTCTGGCAAGAGCAAGAACTGAACCAAGCACTTGATGGATTCTGCGTCTAAGGGAAAGGGAGAGAGAAAGGACAGACATAGCACATGGCCTGGATACTGAGGAGTTAGCCATAACATTCAGTTCCACCTCATAAGACAAAAAGGGACAATTCTGGCAAACAGCAGATTCTCGGGGTGAGAACCACATGATTCTGAAGATGTGGTGCACGACTGACTGGCTGCTTCTCAGTATTTGCCTAAACTTTTCTGGGTATACCTATGTGTTTAAGATGCCTTCTTTTCTACTCCAATTTGCTTCCTTAATATTAAAATTAATCAAATAATTAGACTGCTATTGAAAAAAAAACTATTTTGCATCATGACAAAGGAGGAAGTCTTTTGTATTCCTTCTCCTCCTGTGGGATACTGTACCATTCTTACAAGATGTCTTTGATTTTCTTGCACATACCTTTGCACTTAACAGAAGTACAAGCAGTTCTCGATCTGATTGAAGCCAATTGACTCAGCTCTGTATGGATGTGTGCACGATGCTCTCGAGCAGATTTCTCATAACACTAAGCCACCCCCACATGGATACTGTGTAATTTATATAGTGATCCTTTGAAAATGCTGCCCTGAAGCTGACTCACCAGCATACAATTCTACCTAAGGCACATTTCTGGGAGTGGAGTTGGCTCTTTATCAGATGATTCACAAATCAGGCCTGGTAGCAATCCTAAAGAATAAGACCCTTTGCAATAGACATGCTAAGAGAATTGAGGTGTGAAACAAAAGAAGAAAGGATTAAACTAATACTCTTTCAACTGGTTTTGCATAAACAAACCAAGGTTAAAAATAGGCTGCTCCGACTGAGTGTTCAGCAGGCTGGATATATAAATTATACAAGACAGAAGAGAAACTACAAGTATATGTATTAAAGCAAAGGTTTCAGAAGCATCCTTAGCAACCCTGAAAAGCAACATTTTTTTCATCATTAACAAGAAACAAGTTTTTACATTTAAATACAGGTCTACACATTGCAATTTTAATGCACATGTTCTGCCTCTTCCAAACAAAATGTAGCTACCAGTAGAGGTAGTTTACCAGCTGACACACAGGCTTCCAGAAACATACACCAGCTGCCCTGGAATTCCACAAAATCACAGTGCTTGTGAAAATAAATTAATTAGCACATAGACAAGGGCACAGAGGTTGCATTTAATCTTCTGAAATATCATTTCCGTCTCAAAGTGTAGCTGCTTTTCTTGAGAGCACAGTGATTTAAAGTCCCCAGCACTCTACATTCCATTAGTAGCCAGAGGCATAATTTTTCCTACCCTGTTCCTAAAAAATTTGGGAGATAAATTTATGGATTATCACGATTCTTTCAATAAAACTAGTTGAAGAAATCAGTGCTGGGCTAGCTACATTTCTTGCACATGACCAACCTACTAAGGATAGCCATACAGATGCACCATCTCCTCCTAGGAATTGCAGTTTAACAAAACCTCATTTTACCTACCTACTTCTGTTACTCAAGATAAATGCATGCTGTGCTTCCTCCATTGATTCATGCCATTTTATACAAAGAGACTAAAATAGCCTGTTAAACAGATCAACCGGAAATGTTGGCCTATTGTTCTACTGTGGTCAAAATAATGCTCCCAGAAGTATCACATATTAAGTTGTTTGGGAACAATGCTAACACTTAAATTAATCCTGATCGCCAGAGTGGAGATTTGCTTTCTATTCTGAACATTTTTCTGTTATATGCAGAAAGTGACCACACACTTTGTTATCTGCTAGTAGCTTCAAACACATCAGGACAACAACAGTGCAGCTTTGATGTACTACTAGTCATTTCACTGCTGTCTCCAGGAAAGTTAAAGCAGATCTATCCTAGGCAGGCACAAACGAACACTCTGTACCCTACTGCTATTTGGAAAATTCGAAGCAGCAATGACTGGTATGGGTCACAGGTTGCAGTTTCACGAGTCCTTCAATCCCTCTGGCTGTCTGCTGCCACTGAAACGAAGCAGAACTGCCCACTGCTGGTCCTCTTCTGTAACCCTGCTCCCTAGAAGGAAGCTCTGCACATTACAGAAGACTAAGGCCTGAGAAGCACAGCTCAGGAGAGCTAAGTGAGCAGCTGAACACAACAGACAGCACTGACAGATCTAGAATGAGGGGAGCACTAGACCAGGCACTGGGCCTAGCAAATCATAACCCGTCAGTTCTTGATATCAGGAGCACAGACACTTTAAATAGAGAAGTGCTGCTTGGCAATTATTTGCAACTTTTCCTTTCCTGGCACAGGACTGCCTGCCTACCTTATGCTAGATCTGCACCTCTGCACAGTCTTGCACTACTCCTCTAGCTGATGTTGGTGATCCCTTTGTCTGTGGCATCTCATAATAAAGTCATCCAGAGAAAGTCATCAAACTAGACATTGCACGAGTTTATGACAGCCACTTGTTTATAACAAAGCTGAGTTAGCAAAGAAATATTAAGCAAGTACTTCACAATCAGCCTGTTTTACATGCTGGCATAGAAAAAAAAAACAAATCAGCCTTGGGGTATTTTAAAGCTTCAAAAACCATCATTCAGTAGCAGTTTTGCTTTAGGCAAAAACACAGTATCTTCCTGTCATATCTGGCAGCAACGTAACTATTTTATGGTCTGGCCAACTGAAGAAGAGAAATTAGCTGATAGGCCTAGTTCTACACAAAGTCTGGAAAGAATCTACAAGCCAAAACTAGCCCTCAGGTCATTTTCACACTCACAAGCTACTAATGCTTGTTTGCTAATTAAATTTAAGCTAGTTGTACAAGATCTAAATGCTGAATGTGAAATTGTAACAGAAATACTAGCGAAAAAAAAAACCTTAAATACCCTAAAGGTAATGCATGTTGCCTTCAAATTATGAAATTTCAGCATCAGTAACCATCAGCTGCTGCTGGGCTGTTCCTGGCACCAAAGCTTTGATCATTTTTTTGACCAATAAGAAGACATAAAATTTGATTTTGTTGTCTAGCAGATGTGTAATGCAGTCTCTACATGCCTAGTCTGCTCTGCTGAATGAAATGCTCGTGACACTTGTCTGTCATAACCTTACTAATCAGTAAGCAGCAGATACAGCTCCAGTGCAAACAACCTGCTGGCTTCTTACTAGAAAAAACTCACCTGTGCTGCTGGACCCAACTCAAGACCACATGCAGAATGACAGCCAACCTTTTAGTGTGCATCTTTACAAAACCCAATGCACTGCACCCTATTCGAGGTTTCCTAAGGAATTGTTCCAACAAAACAACAAAAAAGGAATCCTCACAGGACAAAGCGACCACAGATGTCTGTGGATGCAGGCAGAATTAGTGACAGACTGTGGCATGACATGTACCTGAAGGAGAAAAAAGCATGGTAAGGAAAAAGGACAGTGCAGAGAGGGTTAATTCAGAACAAGCCTTTGACAAACAGCAGATGAAGAAGTTGATGCAAAGTACCTCAGGTTCATTCTAAAAAATGATCAAAAGTTAGTCTGGATATTTCTAAAACACAACCAACTGTGTCAAGAGCCAGTTCCAAGTGCATTATAAATGATGTCTTTAACACTGCTGTCACTATCAGATACTTCTTACATTTACTCCTAGTCAGCACACCTCAAGAAATCTGGCCCCCCACTTTGAAAGAGCAACAGAAAGACTGGTAAACATACAGAAGGCTTTGCATATATTTGACTTCAAGAGTTAAATCTAAGAGAACACCGAGTTACCTATTATAGAAAGAGTTAAAAAAAAAAACAACCCTAAAAACCTAGATGGTAGTTGTTGGTACTGTGCAGATATTAATAGAAAAAATCCCCATGTACTCTTAATTAAAAGCACTACGCATCCTAAAATAATTTGTTGCATTATTGTTCCTTTAAGAACAGCTGGGAGAGCTTTCTTAAGAATAGAATAATTATCAGTAGAAGATATGTAAATGATATATACGTACAAATTTTCTAGCAAAAGGAGAGGTAGAAGGAAGAAAGACCATTAAGTCTGATGTATTATGTCCAACAAAATCTTACTGCTGGAGCTTTATGAATTCCACAAGAACAGCGAAATTCACTACAGATGTTAAAAAGTAGAAAAAGTATCATCTTGTAGCACAAAAAGGAGAAATCAAGTGCCTGTTATCAAACCAACTTCTAAATTGTGTGAGTTCTATAGCTGCATAATCCCACCAAAATTAAAAACCCTCGCATGATACTCTCTAGAGTTCTTTGACTTAATTTTGCACTGTTCAACAAGTTCTGGATTTTCTCTTGTGACAGTAGGCTGAAATAACCTGTACATAAAGCATGGCCTGGGATCCAAATGTGTAAATTACCTTTGAGATCACTTATTAATGCCAGTAACTGAAATCATGTAAAGTAAAACTTCATTTCACTGGCTTTTCAAAAATAATGCTTAGAGAAATGCTTGCCTGTTTCAGCTCCTCACAGTCCCTACACAGTGTTAATCAAAAGACATTACAAGCTCTGTGAAAACCACAGCTATTGACAGCACAAACTGCATTTATCAGCCATTCAGCTTATGGGCACAGGCCCATTCTTTCCCATAATGATAACTACATTTTCAAAAGACATCTTGTTGAACAAAATGAGGTCTCAGGCTATCAGAATTTCTTCCATCTTACCTCCTCAAAGGAATGTTTCCTAAAAAACAAAAACAATATCTTATCGTACACTGTCTTTCAATCAGAGTATGTGGAATTAATAGGCAACTCCCTGACCCTGTCATCACCACTTCTTCCCAAAAACTCTGCTTGTGCCAGCAGACTTAGATCCCTCTCCATATCAAGAGCTGGCATACCCAGAGAACAAGAAGTGGGAAAATAAATGGAGGAATCAGGAGATTACCAGTTGATTAGAAAGCAAAAGAGCACAGCACGTACTATCCTAACCATAGGCTTCACGTTAACTTCCTTCGTTTCACTTCACCGAGTTAGACAATATTATTTGGATCATGCAGTGCCAACCATTGCCATGAAAAATGTAAGGTTCTCAATGAAAAACAAATTACTGATATGGTGGAAGCCACAACATTTCACAGACAACTGATATGACAAAGTCTGGCGTTTAGTTATTCTGAGCTCTGTTACTGTGAATCACTTGGATTCTGCTCATTTGAGATGAATGAAAGTGAAATCTGCTTTCTCCAAAATAGTCTTGAAAGACTAATAACCAAGCACAAGGAAACAAGATGTTACAGAAGAAAAGCAGCAAGAACACTGTCCAACCATTGTCAGTCTCTGCCTGCTTACAAAAGCCCAAAAGCATCCTGCAGGACATTGCAGAAGTTGTACTGCAAAGTCAGAGGTAAAATCTAGGTATATGGAAGCAAAAATACAGGCTTGAGTCTTAAATACTTGGAGTTAATTGAAGTGTCCACCTGTTCTTATGATTTAAAAGCTCTCAGATTGAGCACTAACAGCTTTTAGCTGTTACTGAAGATGACTGTCACAAGACTAGAGCCTGTTCAGTATTTTTCTAATTAAATTTTATCCTGAATATTCAAGAGACAGATTAAGTGGTAAAACTGATAAAAAACTAAATACCCTCTTAAAAATGGGTACTATATTGGACCACAGTGAATCTAAAGCTGACTCACCACACGACCATGGCACGTTACTTGACCTCTCTGTGCTTTCATTAATGCATCTGCAATGGTGTAACAGCAACACCTCAGTGCTGAGCTGCATCTCATTTCAGTTCTGAATGAGTAATCAACATGTGCCTGAGCTGCAGCAACAAAGTCACATCCGTGGAGAAACTGCTATACTGCACCGACTCTACTCATGTTGATCAGATCTGTGAGGAGGGAACACAAACAAGTGTGAACAAGCAATCAACTACAAATTTAATTTTTAACTCGTAACAATAACTGAGTGCCACTCCATCAGTCATTCCAGTCTAGTTCAGAGATGGATTTATGATAAAGCAGCTGCAGAGGCTAATACTTATGCTATGTCCACATTTTTATTGACGTCTTTCAGTTTCCTTTACCACCAGAATTGCCCATTTGTAGAAGTTATTTTCTAGATCTCAAATTGGAGAGTCAAATGCAGCAATTTTTGTTGCAGCAGATTCCAGTGTCACAGCAGCTCAGCTATGTTAAGGGCACAACCATTCGTTAGCTGCTGAGCTTCAATTTGTGCACTGAAAAACAGTGAGACAGTTAGTTTCCTTACTGTCCTGCACACAAGGAAACAAGACAAGCAAACAACACAGCAGCATGTAGAGCACAGAGTTCTTTCCCAGTCCCTCTCTCCCACTGCTGTTTCACTTTTGGTTCCCTGCTGCTACTCAAGCATGTTCAGGTCAGTAAAAACTTATCAAGTTTCAGAACTTCTTTCCAAGTGTCTCTTCTGAAGTGCTTGCAACTATGCTGCTTAAATCTTTCTCTCTGATCTGGTAAATATGTTATTAAGTCTTCTGCTGTTTCTGTCAATGTTTACAGTTTTGTAAGTCATCTAGTCAAATGCACATAAACTGATCACTGATCCAGTTCTGTCTAAAAGTACCATCGACACAAACAGACGTTACAGAAAGTGAAACATAGGTTGCTTGAAACAACTTATTTGAAAAGTTCTCACTCTTAGATGCTTTTAGTGGTAACAGTCTGGCCAGAGTGTAATCAGATGTCCTTGTTTCAGTTGGGACAGTAATTTTTCCACCCTTCACAGTGTCTGACATGATGCTATGTTTTGGCTTTAGGAGAAAACCAACGCTGATAACATATGGATGTTTTAGCAGTCACTGGGCAGTGCTGCACACAGCCAAGGACATCTCAGTTTCTCAGCTTCTAATACTGTCCTGCCAGCTGTGGGGCTGGGGGGCACAAGGAGCTGGGAGGGAGCAGAACCAGGGCACACTGACCTAAACAGGCCAAAGGGGTCTTCTACACTGCATGGCAACATGTGACAAAAAAAGGAAAACAGTGGGGAGTTGGGCAGGGGGGGCTGCTGCTTCTCAGGGACTCTGGGCATCAGTCTGCAGGTGGTGAGCAATTGCTCTGAGCATCACCTATGGTGTCAACATATTTATTACTGTTATCTCTCCCTTTCTTTTCTCTCTTTGTAAATAGTTCGTAGCTCAGCCTATGAATTCTACCTTTTTTCCCCCCCGATTCTCTCCTTTGTTCCTGTGGGAAAGAGGGGAGGTGAGTACGTGGCTGTGCAGTGCTGAGCTGCTTGCCAGGTTAAACCGTAATGGCAGGCAGCTCCAAATGCTCATGCACTCAGGAGTCACTTCAGCAGGGTGTGTGGAAGCTCACACCTCACTAACAGATGTTTAAGTGAGATTGGTAATAACCTCCTGGGTCCTGCACGGCACATGCATTTTCAGTGGAACAGTGTTGATGAGATAATATACAAGAGATAGTGAAGCAAGTGAACAAAACTAGTTATAGACTCCAAGGCAAGGTGGGAAAACTTGCTCTTTAAAGGTAAATACCTATAAAGGAGATGGGCATCAGGACAAAGAAGCAATTATTTCTCTTTCTGTACTGATCAACTTATTTCCCAAATGCTCAGAGTTCAAAGCCCCTCCTGATACTCTGTATCTACACTTTGTCCATCTAGTCTTACCTTACCTCATTAATCCCACACCTCCTTCACACTGCCACCTGCCAGCATGATCTGACCATTTATCAAACACACACCAACATCCTTCCTATCTCCCTTTTATCAGTTAGAGCAGAGCTTGGTTTGCATGTGTGGTTACCACTGCATGTACGCCACTCTCAACTGCCTTGTGGTTGTCTTCAGATTCCTTCCCCTTTCCCCAGTACCCAGTTTAATGCCTCCAATCATTTCCCAACTTGTTTGTGCCCTTCAGATTTCATCAAGCAGGCAGCCTTTGTGCACTTATCAAGTGCAAACATAGAGGGCCAGGCCGTACTAAGATACGGATCATGTTCTTGAATGTGCAAGACCACAGTCCTTTCCTCTTCCTGATTTCTAAGGAATTTCTCATTGCAATTTTTTGTGATGCCTATATGCTAGCCCACCAGCAAACAGAAATAGTCAACAAGTTATAATTAAAAATGTAAGTGCTTAAAAATGAATCAGAAGTGTTATCCTCATAGTTGAGCATAAATACTATCTGCCTATGTTCGTGCACTACCTTCCCTCACCCATACAGTCACCCAGACAAAACACTACTATTACTGGTACCCCCAGAAAGCAGCATTGATTAGTAGCACATCACCATCCTCACTGGAGTTCTTTAACCAGCACCAAGCTCCTCTAGATCATTAGGCATGTGAAATACTCAGAGAACTGCTGGAGAACTACTGCTCATAGGTAAATGAGTTCACAGCGCTTCATTTCACTGCTTTTGTACAGCATGTTTACCTGTGATTTGAACTCCACATAAACTCACTGTTGTCCTTGCAGGCTGCTACAAACTCGTTCACTCCACAAAGGCAGTGTTTCCCTGAGAAGCTGCACGGCTGGAACTGCCTGACGTCAGCTCTCCTATAAGAGAAAGAGCAATTACAGATATTAACTGAGGCAGGATGAACACTTCAACCGAGCACCATCCCCTGTTTTAAGTACCTTACAATTGATCAAGTGTGAAATTATTGATAGATTTAAGCAACATAAAGCACTTCAAAACAAACATCTGAATGTAAAAGTTTGTCTGCCGTTTTTGGGCAAGAAATAATATTGTCTGCACTTTAAAATCTTTCCTAGAAAAATAGGAATACCTTAGCACATGCCTAGGAACAGAACTAACCGGTAGCATGCTTGAGAAGTACCTGAGAGGACTTACAGTCTATTTGGAGTGCGGGTTGTTCAGGAAGAAAACTGACATTTTTAAAGAGATGATTACTTAAAAAATGATTAAGGGTTTGGAGATTTACTGCTCATTCATTTCTTTAAAAGCCAGAATTACAGCCAGCAAAAACAAGAAATCAGGACTTATACCTACACACAGCACCTCTATATACAAGTTCTTTACAGAGAGAGTGGTGAGGTGCTGGAACAGCTGCCCAGAGAGGCTGTGGACGCCACATCTCTGGAGATGTTCAAGGTCAGGTTGGATGGGGCCCTGAGCAGCGTGAGCTGATATTAAACGTGGAGATAAATGTGGAGGCTGGTGGCCCTGCATGTGGCAGGGGGGTTGGAACTTCATGATCTTTGAGGTCCTTCCCAACCCTGGCCATTCTCTGATTGTTACAGCCCCTCCAAATGCAGTGAGGTAGTTTATATATAAGTATACTTTGTAAGTATGGGAGTAGTTACAATCAGGACCTCCTCTAACTCAGTTGCTGCAATTATGCCTGCACAAAGATGCTAACAGACGCCAACACAAGTAGCCCAGCTCCACAATTAATAAACCAAGATGTGTTCATAGCTTGATGCCTGAACCATGGTGGGGCTCTCATTACCACCTCCACTCTCCCAACTAAAAGAAGGACCAACCTTCCACCAAGCAGCCATTCAATACCTGATAGCATACCATTCAATTTGCCTGATTGCAATTATCAGCGCAAAGTTACAAGCCTGAAACCGAGCAGACATAGCCCAGCTATCAGCAGTCCGTGCAGTCTGCCTTTTTGCTCATTCAAACAGGAGCAGGCAGCACAGCTGAGCTTCAGATTCTCCTTGCTCGGAACCCCACCTGCAGCCCCTTAAGCCCTACGAAACGAAAGGCAAGATAAGCAACGAACCAGCTGAACTTTCTCCCACGTAAGAGCAAACACCAGCGTATCAAAGTTTCCCCCCCTCGGCCCGCAGCCGAAGCACTGCGGTTCGGTTCGGGCAAACCCCAGCCGGGCTTCGCTTCGGTTCGCCGTGCGAGGCCGCGCGGAGCTCCGGCCGTACCCGGGCGGTCCGTGACGAGAGGCCCCGCTCTTCACAGCCCTCACCTGCGGATCCCGTTTCCCTCCTCCTCCTCAGGGTGAAGGGGAACGAGACCGGGACCCGCCGCCGGCTAACGGTAACGGCTCCAAGCGGCACGGCCCCGGAAGGGCGGGAGAGCCCAAGCCGAGTCGGTTCGACTCACCTGAATGGCGAAGGCCCCTCTTGGCCTCCCCCCCGGGAGGGAGCAGCTGGAGCATGGGCGGTCGAGAGGAGCCGGGTCTCCGCCGCTCCCCCGACGCCAGAGAATATGTCAGCGGAGGCCGCGGGGCTCTTCTACGCGACGTCACTTCCGCCGCCGGAGCAGTCGAGCGACGCGTAGAGCGGCCGCGTCCGACAGCGCCTCCCCTGTGGCGGAGAGAGGCGAGCGGCGGGCTGGAGGACTGACCCTCCGTCCGTCAGTCCGTCCGTCGTGCTGCGGGAGGGAAACAGCGGTGTCTTGCTGCACTGCGCTGGCTGCTGTGGTACAGCAGTGGTTTGGAACTCCCTTCAAAACTCCGTGAATGCATGTGTGTGTGCCTCTCCGTCTCCCAAATCCCACCCGTGAACTTGGGAAAATGCCTTTAGTACCTAACGAGAATTAGTGGCACTCAAGGTCAGGCTGGATGGGCTCTGAGCATTGCTGGAGCTGCGGGTGTCCCTGTGCACTGCAGGGAGTGGGACCTGATGGACTTTAAGGGTCCCTTCCCACTCAAACCATCCAACGATCTGATGATCGAGCTATGAATTCTGCTTAACCTCATGGGCACGTCCAGCATTGGTAGTGCAGGTAGCAGAGGGAGCAAGACCCAGGCGTTGCTGCTGGCGGCTCCGACCCAGATCCGCTTCAAATTTTGAAGCCGTGCCCAACCACCAACATAAAAACGACCTTCAGAACCCAGCAGTGCTCTGGTAAGGTCCAGAACCTCCCTCTAAAGGAAAGGATGCACTTCAGAGTCAAGACTCTATGACACCCGTATGTTGTTGCACACGTGTTAGGACAGCACATCAAGGAACAGGCAATGCAGATTTGGATGGTGTACAAAAAGGCATAACAAGGCAGGCGAGGGCGGTAAGCATCTGCCTCGTGTTTGCAAGAGGAGTGATAGAGGAAAAGAGCTCGAAGAGCTGCAGCCGAAGGAATCGGCAGCCTGGAGGCATTACAAAAGGGAAGAGGGAAAAAAAAACAAAAACAACATACAGATTCTGAATGTAATAGGTACAGTATAATTAGTAAACTAAGCAGAGACACATTAGTGATCTGTAAATATTTGAATGAAGTAAATGGCATGAAGGGAGAAAACTGGAGATACAGTAATGATTTTAATGGGGTAAAATTAAGACAGGGCATGTTTAAGCTGAGAATCAGAATGGAAAGCTTTTGAACAGAGAACTGTAGGCTGGAAAATTGTCTCCCTAAGGAAAGTGGTGAAAGCTTTATTGCTTGAGACTTTAAATGCGAGATTAGGAGAAACACCGGGGGGAAGATTTTGAATTTTCAGAGAGAATGGGCTGACAGATTAGGAGAGGAAGAAGAAAACTGAGTACTAGTGCTGTCTCGAGGAATTTAAGGAGTATGGACAAGCATCTCCCTTGGCTCTGCCTTATCACTTTTAGACTGCATCTGCTAAGAGTGAAATTATTTCAGCGCTAGTTATCTCCACGAGGAAGTGATAAGAACTCATCTGCCATGGCCGAGAGCTGTGAATCTCTGTGGGACAGCTCTAGAAATGAACACCTGGGAAGCACAGAAGGTTCTTTAGGTATAAAAGGGTTTGGAGGTGCAGCTTGAGCTTCCAGGGGACAGTGGCATCACCTTTGCAGCACTTATGCTTCCCCGAAGACAATTGGAGGAAATTAGCTCAGTGCTTGTTTGAGACAGTGTCTAGAAAACAGTGAGAGTGACCCTGAACTGTGCTCCCACGTCAAAGTAAAAGCTGGCTGCAAGGCAGCTGTTGCGAATAAATGTTACCAGGTTTTTTCCTTCATTGGGTTGTGCAGGCAGAGCAAAATTTCTCTGTATTTGCTCATATCTCTACCTCAGGTCAAAAGTTTCCCTCCATCTCCAGACTGAGAGAATGGCTTTTCAAGAGCCCATTCCCCTTGGGTTCACTGGCAGCATCTGCAAGCATGCTGTATGATCATAGAATCACAGAATGGTTTAGTTTGGAAGGGATATTAAAGATCATCTAATTCCAACCCCCCTACTGTGGGCTGGTTTGGATCAGACTGCTCAAAGCCCCATCCAACCTGGCCTTGAGCAACTCCATGGATGGGGTACCCACACCACCCTCTGATGAAAGAATTTCTTTCTAACATCTGAACTAGACCTCCCCTATTCTGGTTTAAAGCCACTGGCCCTTATCCTATCACTATCTGCCTATGAAAAAAGTTGGTCCCCCTTCTGCTTATATTTCCTTAAGTAAGGAAAGGCAGCAGTGATGTCTCCCCATTGTCTTCTCCAGACTTAACAATCCATTTTTTTGCCCACAGAACCCCCGAGTCCACCTCCACAGGGCTGTTCTCAGGGAGTTCTTCTCCCAGTTTGTAAGCATTTGTGGGATTTCCCTGTCCCAAGTGCAACATCTTGCCCTCGGCCTTGTTGAACCTCATTAGGTTCCTACGGGTCCACTTCTCCAGCCTGTCCAGTCCCTCTGGATCACATCCCTTCCTTCTGTTGTTTCAGTGCACCACTCAGCTTGGTGCCATCAGTAAACCACTGAGGACACACTCAGTTCTGTCATCTGTGTCATTGATAAAAATGTTGAAGAGCACCAGAACCCTACAGGATACCACTTGTCACTGCCTCCACCCGGGCACAGAGCCATTGACCACAACAGTCTGGTTGCAACTGCCCAGCCAATTCCTTTTCCACCAAATAGTACACCCTTCAAACCCATATCTCTTCAACTTAGAGGTAAGGATGTGATGTGAGACCATGTCAAAGGCCTTCTACAAGTCCAGGTAGGCAATATCAGCCACCCTTCCTTTGTCCACTAGTGCTGTCACTCCATCACAGAAGGCCACCAGAAGAGTCAGGCAAGATCTGCCCTTGGTGAAGCTGTGCTGGCTGTCTTATGTCACTTGCTCATTCCTCAAGTGCCTTAACATAACTTCCAGGGGAATCTGCTCCATGATCTTCCCAGGTACAGAGGTGAGGGTCACAAGATTATAGTTCCCCACGTCTTCAAATGACCTAATGGCAAGTGAAGACTGAGGCAAAGAACTTGTCGAGTGCCTCAGCCTTCTCCATGCCTGTTGAAGCCAGTTATTCCTTCTCATTTATCAGAGGGAACACACTCTCTCTCCCTGGTCTGTGTCTTCTGACCACATTACTAACCATCCATCTTCCACTCCCAAGTAGCATTTGAGAAACACCCATTTTCCAAGCTCAGCTGTGTGCTGCAAGCATCTGAAATCACAACAGTAATGCTGTTAACCATCCAAGCCATCCCCTTACTGCACTCCTGCTTCCTCACAGTGTTGTGCTATCTCCCCTGTTCTACCTGTGCGTGCAGAACTGGGACCATAGGAAAAGCATCCAGGATACCAGCAAGATAGTGGCAATGCCCCACAGATCCCCACAGAGTTAAACCCATCCTCCAGCTACAGTCCCCAGCTCCCAGAGAAGGAAGAAAGAGAAACGTTCCTTGCTGCTGGATTTGCCAGCCAGTATTGTCTAATTAAGCAACTGTGCCACGCTGCTTAATTAGAATTAAGGGCGCAACTAGCATGGGGTTAGAGGAAGCATTTATTAAGTTAGCTCTTGGTTTTGGAATGGATTGTGTTATGGGTTTTTTGTTATTTTTGTTGATTAATTTTTACTGGAGATTACATGATTGAGTAAGGATAATGTAATACTGAATTACTTCAAGGCAGATGGAGGCAGTGCTGTGTCCTACCACACAGGTGCTACTCAGCTAAGAGAGAAGGAACTGCAGGTTTGACTTTAAACACACACTTATTGGTAAAGCCTCTGCTTACTCACTTGGTTGTTTTATTATTATTATTATTATTATTTTATTTTTTTTTTTTTTCAGGAGAAATATTTCTGAATTGGAGAAAGAGGGATCCTCCCAGCCTGGTACAGAATTACTGAAATGAAGTTAGTGTATACCAAAATGTAAAATGTTTTTAAAGCCACTTGAAGTTACTGACAGCAACTGCAGACTCAGAGACAAAGCTGAAGGATTTCCTGCAGTGTGCAAGGCTATGCAGACCAGAATTAATATTGTTTCAGTGCTGCCCTGTTATTTAAAAACTCAAAGAGCTCAGAAGTAAAAGATCCTTCCCAGTCCTACTTGGTACTGTATATGATTAAGAAACAAAACAAACAATCAAAAAACCCACTTGAGTATATTTACAAGCATGCTGGCATATCATGATTTTGTTTAGAAGTTCCCAAAATGGAATTGTGTATTGAGAGAATATCTGAACTGTTTTAATCCAGACAGTACAGCATACAGCCAACTTCCTCTTCAAATATATCTTGAAACTGTTTTAAGATTTTTAAATGTATTCAGCTCTCAGTTCAACCGTGGCCTCAAGTTGTGCCAAGGAGGTTCAGGTTGGATCTTAGGAGAAATTTCCTGTCTGAAAGAGCGGAGAGGTGCTGGCACAGCTGCCCAAGGAGGTCCATGGAGGTGTTCAGGAAAGCTCCAGATGTGGTACTAAGGGACGTGGCTTAGTGGGGAAATACTGGTGGTAGGTAGATAGTTGGAATGGATCTTGGAGCTCTTTTCCAAACATGGTGATTCTATCAATTCTATGATAACTCCATATTATTATTCTGCATTTACTAAAGGACTGAGGTGAATGAAGAACGTTTTGAACCCTTTCAGCCAAAGGAAGCTTGAAAAGCAACCTGAACCATTTGCAACAAGTAGAATATTTACGTAAAATGGACTAGACAAAATATATAGCCAAGAGATTTCACATACGTCTTTTGATCCAATGCATTTTGAGTAAACACCTACACATTTCAGCTCAATACCCTTAATTCTGCCTTATGGTTTGGTATTTTTTGGTATTTCTCTATCACTTTGCTTCAACTACTGTGTTTTTTTGGCATGTGAATTGTGGGAATGGAATGTTGTTTCTGCATTTGATATTAGAAAGAGCAATTGGTTTGAAGAAGAAGAACACAATGCATTTGTATTCTGTAACTTATCCTTAGAAATAGCTGATCTAAAAAGTAAAATACTATATGTTAGCGGTATGTTTTAGAAACATTATTATTGAATTATGTGAATAATTCTTGCTTGCAAAACTGCAATAGTTGTTAAATTTTCCAAACAATGCGAGTACAGTGTGTTAGGGATTAGAAAACATATTGTAGAGTTGTTCTGTTAGGATAAGAAACTCCCAGCAAAAGAAGAACAGATTTAGCAAACATCAAAGAAGTTAGGCCTCTACACAAGGCCGCACTGTCCCACTCCGTGAGAAGGCTGGGACGTGACATGCAGGCACCAAGATACTCCCCGTCTTTCTCCCGAGCTTATCTTTGTGGAAGGAAGGACAAGCAGATATCCGCAAAATAATGAGCAGGTGTGGAAGTCCCCACCTGTGGTTCTGTTGTCCCACGAAGGGCACGGCCAGGGACGGACGAAGCGGCTGTGTTGGTGAAAGGAAGAGTCTCGGGAGGGAGCTGCTGGTGTACGGTACCCTGTGCACTTGATGAAGTGCCAACAGAACACCCCTATTAATCCGAGAGATAGGATCAGATCCTCCTGAGGGATCGGGCCCAAAAATCCGAGAATCAAGGTGTGGTGACCTGTGAGCTGGGGAGTTCACGGTAGCATTCTGGAGGGATGGGTAATAGGAGTTCCTGAGAGCAGGGGAAAAAGGAATCATGCCTAGAGATAGCCCCTTGGGAGAAAGGCTTCAAAATTGGAAAACCAACCCCAAAAGTAGGGACAAAGAACAGGGAAAATATATATAAATACTGTATACAGATATAGCCTAGAGAGCCACTACAGGGAAAATCATTATTTTGACCAAAATAGGGGTCTGATGAAAATTGGACCTGTCAGACTTTGTATTTATATGTAAACAGTAAGACTCCTTTTTCTGAAACAGAATTGGCTTATGTCGCTTAATGGGTGCAAGAAGTAAAAAGTTCCTCACAAGAAGGGGTTGAAGTTCAAAAGAAAAAGGAAAGAGAAACAGAAGGATCATAAATGGGATCCCTTAGATCACTTTGCCCCCTTCAATTTCTAAAGCAATGCAAGCGGCAGTGACCTCACCAGAGAAGGGGAGTGGCTGTGCTGCTGATCTGTGCAGGGCCTGGAGAGAGGATGCACTCTCGATTACCGAGCGAGTTGGAGCAGTGTGAATAGGACCTGGAGAGTTTTCCTTTCTCTAACACTAACCTTACCAATACTTCACTTTATCCTCTTAGGGCAGTCTCCTTAGGTCAAAGGGAAACAGGGTATGCTAATGCCTGCTGTTTTTACTAGAAGAAAAGTTAGCAGTTGTTTCAAGAATAATTTCTTAATTGAGAATCCTGTAAGTGTAGCAGAACAATTAGGTCAATTTCTAGGGCCTAATTTCTACTCATGGATGGAAATGATGTTATCATCGATATGTTGTTTATTGGAGAAGGAGGTGGGCAGCTATGCAAGTGTGGGAAATGAATACAGAGGGAAGGTTGGGCTCTGGAGGGAGGCAGATAGAGGAAAGATCCTGAGGATAAATTGTACTGATTATTGTCACTGTCTTTGTGATTGTTAAATGTTTATGTCATGAAAGTGTTATGTTATGTCGTGTATGAGGCTGTTATGGAACTGAGGGCGTCTAAAGTGATACCGAGAAGACCCCCCTGGGGTGTATTTTGGCTCACTGGAGAAACATTGCTGGTGAGTCAGGGAGAATATTAAATAAGAAACTAGGAACATAAATGGAATAATGGGACTGATTTTATAATTGAGTACTTAATCATGAGAGACCAAGTGCTGGGTGTTTGTGGAAGTTGAAGAACACTAAGGTTTGATTTGTGGATTTTGAAAGGAATGGGACAAATTGTTTTGATGGTATAAGAAAGGGTAATTGTTGATGGTATACAGAAGTAGAACTGAGGGTATGCGGAAGTGTAATGAGGGTACGAATAGTGGAATAATGTACAAAGGAAAAAAGGTTAAAGAGAAAGTGAGTTTATCTGAGCTGGCATGAGAGCAATTCCCCAGCACCATTCCCCCGCAAGCAGAGCTTGGTGTGAGAGAGTGAGCTGCAGATGGAGACTGCTGCTGTAATCAGCATTACTTGCAAAGGGGGAGTTGGAGAGGGTAGGGCTCTGGAAGTGAGAATAGCCTCTGCAGAGATCTAAGAAACCCGAAATCCCAGTGTTAGCACTGGAAGCCTCTGGAGAGGAGGAGGTAAAACTGTAATATGACGTTAGTAGTTTATGTAATGATGAGTTTGGAAAGTGAAAAGTTTGGGAAGGACACAGGCGGAGGAAAGCAAAGGTGAGAAGGGTGTAACAGGGAAGTCAGGACTGAAGAGAGGTGAACGATGTGAAGGAAAAACAAACAAACAAAAACTGATTGAGAAACAGAGATAGTAAGGAAATTGGGAATAACAGCAGCTGTTACTGTCGTGGCACCAGAGTAGAGCCGTAGGACCCAGGGACCCTCTCAGAGAGAGGTGGTGGGGGGCTGGAAGGCCCAGGGAGGGCTCCTCTCCACTGGAATGAAAGTAATGTGTAAATTACTGAGCAAGAGGGAACCGTCTCTGGTTGCAAAGATGAAGGATGGGAATTTGGGAAGTTTACCCTAGCAGATCCACTGGTTATATTACAGCTAGGGGAGCAGATAAAGAAGTTTACCTTTCGGTGGATACGGGTGCCTCTTACTGCCCGTAGATGATTTTGTAACTGTAGAAGGAGCTAATGCCCAATAAGAAAAGGCTTACTTTTGGGGATTAATTAAATATAGACTGAGAAAACAAGTAGCAATACACAAATTCTTGTACATGCCAGGTTACTCTGGCAAGAAATTAAATAAAACTGGAGCTAAGGATCAAACAGTATTAACTGATTGAGAATTCTAAGTCTGCCTTTAACACAAACAGGGAAAAACAAGTTTACAGCCCCAGAAGGTTGCCTCTGATGCCTCTCAAAGACTATATATATTTTTTTTTCCTCTTTCCACAATGGCAAAAGAGTGTTCAGTCTCTTTCCTGATCCAAATACTCCACTTTTGTCATCTTTCAGTCTGATTTTTGGTCAGCAATAACTACTTGTAGACATCCCTGCACTACTATCCATACTCTAGATTTCACATCAGTTAACTCAGAGCAATTTCCCCTTCACCTCTTCAGCTCATGTGTCTGTGTAAAAGCTTGCTTCTTCACTTGGTCTTGCCATCCTGATTTTTTTGCCCAGAAAGAATTGAAGATATTACTCATGAAACTGAGGCAACTAATCCTTTTCTACTTTTTAATTTAAAAACCTAAAGCTCAACACCAATTCCCTCTGGCATTTGGGGAGAAGAGACAGAAGGTCACACGAGCATCAGCTCTTTGAACATTCTTCAATTCTTCTGCATCGAGGTGAAAGAAATGAAGTGAGGAGAGCCACAAGCTGATGAGGCTGTGGCACTTTATTGACACAGCTGTCTTCTGAGCATGCATCCTAACTACAATCATCAGATGCCAAACTCACGATCCTATTGCTTCCAGGAAGGACATGAAGCAATAGGAAAAATCTCTTTTCCTTCAGATCAGTGAAATCAATTTCTGCCTTGAAGTAAGCAGCAGCTCCTAGGGACAGGCACACCATGCTAAACCATTACCATAATCTTTTGCAACTAATTGCCAACAGATGCCATGGAGAGCACCACAGCTGTCAGTCTGGACACTGCCTGGTACAAATAGCCCAAAGTACATGCCCTTAGGTGTTGACACAATTTCTAGAGAAGTACTTTTAAAAAGTCAGATGCTTATAGCTCTGTGTGGTGGTGGCACATAAAGAGGAGGGCTATGGGGGTCCTTCAGGAAGGTGGCATTTGAGGTAGAACTGGAAAGCACAGTCCAGCTTCAAACTGGCCACATCTCACAGAGGTTCTGCAGTAATACCCATGTATCTTCAAGCCCTGAAAAATTTTATGATAAAGTTCATCTTGAAAGCAAAATTAAAAAAGAAGAAGTCACACAACTATCCACGAAGTTCTAAAATATAATTGTTAATGCAATCATGTTAGGAAAAAAAATATATAGATTGTTGACTACTAGCTCTTAATGTGCTCAACATGGGCAAACCTTATTAGTTAGTGTAGTTAATTTCTTTTCCTTCTGAGAAAAACAGAAACCCCAGATTCTCAGGCAGTTGATGCTGTGACAGTTCATCCCAGCTCTTATCTGTGTGAGCAGTGGAATTTGATGTGTGAAACCAGTACTGTAACCTCTATGAAGTAAATAATTAACATTTACATTCCTCCTGAAAGAAAAGCCCAAAATAAGAAGCTATCTGGACACATCTAGAACTCGTCTTCACAAACTTGATCAACATTCTATGTGTGGAAAAAAAAAATGATTCCTCAGTGCTGGCTCTTGCTCTTCTTTTTATTTCAATGGTGTAGTCACAATGCTTGTAGCACCAAAGCAAGGACAGCAGGGAAGAAAAAATACAATCCAGAGCCTGGACGTGCAGAAAGAGGAAAGGCAGATTCCCTGATCATATTCTAGGTGGTAAGGGCCTATCAAATCCTGATAAGAACACTTCCTGGTGAAGAGCAGAGAATTGCTTGGGTTGGAGGGATCCTAAAGCTTAGGCTCCAAGAGCCCATCCATGGCCTCAGGCACCTCGAGAGATGGGGCACCCACAGCTCTGGGTAGCAGTGCTGGGTAAAGAATTTCCCCCTCACATCTGACCTAAATCTGCCCTCCTTAGTTTAAAGCCATTTCTCTTTGTCCTGTTACTATCATTCTGGTATCAGCTGGATGAAGTATTTGTACCACATGTGGGGGGGAAAAAAAAAAAAAAAAAAAAAAAGAAGTTTGGGAAGAAATAATTTTATTGGAAAAATAGCTGACATTTACAAATGCACTGCAACATGAACCACTAAAGAAAAGAGCTTGCTTGCTGAAAGGTCACAAGCATGCCATTCCAACCATGATAAGCGTAAGGCAGAAAGCTGCAGAATATACTAAGTACAAAATTTTTCATTAGTGCAAATAAATCAACAAGAAGGAAATCTTCTATTCAGGATACTTCAGGTGAACTAGAGTCTTCTGGTTTCCAGCATATCTTGAGTCAGCATTTCAACAGTCTTTGAGAGGTCTACCTCCAAGGCACTCTAGCAGGAGAGAAAACCAACAGGACTCAGTAAATGCAAAGCAGTTTTCATACATTCTTCTTGCACAAGCACATCTACAATGATCAAACCTTAAGATGTTATTAGCACTCATTATCCCAAGCATTGGACTGGTAGTTCTCACTACTCCAAGCAGCAGTGGTCTCAATATTCACCTATGGAGAAATCTCCAAATGAAGCACTAAATATGCTCAGTGGCCTTTATATAGCATGCCCTAATGGGACATCAGATATCTTCAAGCTGAACTACAGAATGCACACTCCCAACAAAAGCCTGGCATGCTGGTAAGGTGAGCTTGCACTATAAAACAATTATCTCACCAATCTGAGCCATCTGAACCATCTGAAAATGTACAGAGTATTTAAAAATGCAATTAGAAATCACATTTGAATGGCTTGGCATTGAATACTTTGTGCTGTGTCTATGAGCAATTAAGTACTAACACAAAGAAACAAAGACAGCTTTTATGCTCCAATATGGACCAGCTCACTATGGAAAGCTTCATACAGACCTTCTAAACATTGCCAGATTAAATGTTTCCCAACAATGCCTGCAGGTTGCACACGCGTGTATGAAATGAATATTATGTTCTGTAGGGAAAAGTCCCTGTTGCAATCTACAAGGCAGCTGTTCAGTAATACATGGGCCTTACTACACTTTGAGAATTCAGGAGCAGTAGAAGTTTTGGAACTAAAAAGCTGCAGTGGAGTGAATAAGCATTCTGACAGACAAAGCAGACAAAAATCCAGAGAGACATATACCTAACCCCCATTATGAACAACTGCCTCAACACCATTAGGTATCATGACTCCAACTGTTCCTCCTACCGACATGCACTGCTTCTGCCTTACCAGAACAAAATTTCCCTCTAGAGATCATTAAGACTACAATCTGAGGCTGATAAATCCACAAGCAATTAATGCATATAGATTGTCTTAGTATGACAGCACCCATTTAAATATCTGTGAAAGATAAAATCTCTTACCAGTTGTCGTTTTGTTTCTTCAACCTTCACTCGTGCAAGGGAAAGACTCTAATGAGAAAAAAATAGCATGAAAATCAATATTTCAACTTGAATTACAGAGTTCCTGAATCATTGCAAGTCTCTAATTATATGCCACAGGGGAATTCAAGGATAATGAAAGCAGTTTTGTGTATGCTTTTCACATACAAAAGGTACTGACATTAAAAACCTATTATCAGCTTCATTTGAACAATCAGATATTTTTCACAAGTCTGGTATGGCCTAATATCTAAAAAATACCCGCTTTTCCACATTAGCCAATCAACAAACTGGTTTTTAAACACATCCAAGAATGGATTTTTCAGAGCACAATGCACCTTTAGCACAAACCATCCTTCATTCTGTCTGCACCAGAAGCAGGGCATTAGGGCTCTGCCTGTCTCTTCTGACAGGGAGTTGGGGGAAGGAAGAAACTGGGAAACCTAATGCAATTTGAACGTCCTGTTGTGCTTGAGATGAGGCAGCTGCTTCTTTGACTAAGATGAATTTAACAGAGAAGCAATCATACCCTCTACCTTCATCCATTTCCTTACAGGAAGATATGTTGAGGGGCAAGACCACAATGGAAGGGTTGAAGAGGTGAAGAGAGAAGGATCGTGCAGCAGACAAGTACCTTAGTTCACAACACAAATGATGCAATTCATCACAATTTCTGTGCAACTTTCGAGAAGGTCCTCTGTTTCTCTGTACCCCTGTGCTCCATTTTTCTAAATGGAACAAGCCTTTTTTTAACTCTCAGAGGTTAGCCATATCACATGGTCATCAGATAACGAGGTAACGGGCACTATTAGGTAAGTCACAATCGTGACTATTTTGCTTACTGTTCTATTTACTAAATCTAAAACCCACATTCAACTATTTGCTCTACTTTTTACCAAATCTTGCTGGAATGTCAATCCTTAATACTCATCTGTAAATATATGGGCAATTTTCCAAAGATCAGAAATATTTGAGTTTAGCTGTCCGAAGCATTTCAGATAGCACAGAACAGATATCACACAAAACCAAGGCCTTTCCCCACTCTCCCAGACTAAAGCTCTGTTTGCCCATGATTTCTTTGTGCCGCTATGAACTTGTTTACAGAATTACTCTCAACTGAAAGTCTTCTGTAACACTGGTTCTTCTTATTTGAAATAGGTAAAATCTTTTTTACAAAAGGTGCTTTGCAGAGCAGCCTGATTGTAACTCCTGGCATGGTGACCAGAAGCACAAAAAGCCAGAAATTAAAGCAATGAACAGAAGGACAAGGTCTCTCAAAACAGCAATTCAGAAAAAAAATGTGCAGACTTTTTTGGTCGTTTTTTTTTTTTTGTTTTGTTTTCCAAAAGGGCTGAATACCCAGGACTCTCAGATAGAAACCAAAGATGATAATGGAGCAGAGCAGACAGTGCTCCTACAAGATGCACTACATGTTTAGGGGCAAAGTCTACATTTGTATTTAGGTATTTCTTCCTAAATTTATGCCCCAATGTGTCAGTATACCTACAAAATCCTGTTAAACTTAATAGTTATATTTTCTAATTTTCAGATAATTTACCTTGATACTGAGTTCAATTAGCCAATCTGTTAAGATCATATTCCTACACATTTTGTTAGAACAAAGTTTATCTGTCAAGCATACAATTATTTTTGGCTTTGCTTAATCAATAAATAGCCTTGTGTTGAAGTAAAGCTTTTAGTTAACACTGTTAACAGATATTTAGAGAGCTTTCTAGCTACTAAAATATAGCAAGAGCTTCCTTTATATTGTGAACTCTGTTAAAATTAATTTGATTGCAAATATAGAAGAGCCATGGAAAAAATAATTACAGGAGGTAGATCAATGTAGCACTTAAGATCCTTCTTCAGATACTCCATTTCTTCCTGCATTACAAACAGTTTCTGTGAATAGAGCAAAATAGATTATATTCTATAGTCTTCCTTGTATTGATTTACACCACTTCTACATTTACTATTATCTGCAGCATTTTGGAATGCACAGATCTTGGTAAGAGCTCTTGTGATCCTTCTTAAAAATAAAAAACTGAAGATCAACCATTTGCTCAGCGATGAGTCAGTTAAACCTAGTACAAGTTTTACACAGAGGTATTTTCCTTTGCTTTCTGAAAGCACACAGCACTGTTTCTAATAGCAGAACCACCTGATCTCACCTCCCTGAAATAAGAGATTTCAAAGGAGGCTCCACCAGGCAGACAACTTTCAGAGTTAACATCACTGCAGGTCCCATAAAGAACAGAGCCAAGGATGAAGATGCATTCTCATGCTTATGGCTTATTTGTGAAGACAGTTTTGCACATGCAGCAGAAAAAAGAAATCCCCAACCACTTTGGTCATTCTGTTAATAAGAGGAGGTAGTTGCTCCTGGAGGCTGAAAGTTTATCACGTTACAAAGCACTTAGCTTTTTTCAAATATTCAACCTGTAGTAAAAATAATAATAAAACACTCAGAAGAGGAAGTCATTCATGCTGCCTATTTGAACTGAACTCTTGGCAAAGCTCGTAGAAATGCCAGTAAGTACAAATATCCCTTTTACTCAAGTTTTAGAAGATGACAGAGGTCAGATAAAGACAGAAAGGTCCCTATGCCACTTCGTATATAGAATTCCAACTCGAATTATTTTTGGTTAGTACTATTCTCAAATGTTGAGCCAACAGTGCCACCCAGTGCTGCATCCTGAGAATGACAGTATTAAAAAAAATAATAATAAAAAAAATCAGGGAACCTACTTTCATTGTTCAGCTTAATAGGCAGAAAAAGCTAGAAAAAAGAAATAGGGAGGATTCGAGTTCCCACTAGAGTAATAGCAAATAATGTTAAAGTGTGCTGAGTGCAGAACACAAATGTGTTACAGGTGTAAAATACTTCAGCACAAAGCTGGAGAACAGCTTGCAACTCCAGAAGCAATTTTTATTTTAACAGATTTTCTTGTTGGGTTTATGATTTAGCCCAAAAAGCTGTGTCTAAAGTCACAAGAAAAAGACACACAGTGATTTGGGATCTAGGATTCACTCAACCTCCTCCTCCTCTCATTGAGAAGCATCTGAGGGAAGGTTTACTTTGCACAAACTAGAAGCAGTCACTCAGATCACTTTATCTAGAAACTGCAATACATAGGCAGCTATGTAATGAAATATATTCCACAGAATGTCCACTCTGTTTAGAAAATGGATCATTGTAGAAACCTCCATCCTGTACCTACCTCATACATGCCCAGTAATGACTCATGAATCAATGACTGGTTTATCCCGTTGGCAGCAAGCTGCTTCTAGAAACAGAAAAGAGCTTATACATAACTGATCACAAAATCTAACAGAGAGGAAAGAGATTTTGCCATTTTGAGTGAAACAGGCAGGCAAGAACACAATTCAGTAAGAGTACAAATCAGTACATTGGAGTACATCCAGTACAGTTGGAGAACATTCGGGTGAGGTATTGGAACGGGTTTCCTGGGGAGGTGGTGGAGTCACTGTCTCTGGAGGTGCTCAAGAGAAGAATAAATGTTGCTCTGAGTGACATGGTCTAGAGAGATCACTGGCATTGCTTGATGGCTAGACTAGATGATCTTAGTGGTCTTCCTAACCTTAATAATTTTATGATAAACAAAGCGTTCATGTAGCCATCATCAAACAGGAAAGGTACAACTTCAGTCTTCAACATTTAATCATTTATTAATCTCAAAAAAATCTCTCAGAATTTTGACACAATTTATCTCAGTGAAGCCTATGCTCTACTGATAACTCTTCACTATACCCTTACACCATGGTACATCACAATAAGCATCAAGTAGTCTGAGCTATTAATGTTTTCAGTTATAGTAGAAGGAAAAGTATCCTTGCATTTACCATAGGATGTTCTGGAAAAGGAACATAAAAATAGCAGGAACAACTGAAGTGTGGTAACTCATCCTATTAGACCAGAAGTCTTAAGTCCAAGAGTTTAAGAGACTTCAAGGATGCCCTTAACTACAATTTTGGACCCAACCAACTATGGCTGCTGCAGCCTGTCACAGCATTATGTTAGATAATTCTTTCTACTTACCACAACAGTCTTAATCCTAATTCTTAAATCTTCACATTTGTCTTTCAGGAACTTCAGGTTCAGAAATCGGCTCTTAGTTTTGGATCCTTCAGTCTGAAGACGTGACTTTACTTTGTCAAGATTCCTTAAATAGAAAATAAACAAACCCTTACGTTCAAAGAGATACCAGTATACATACACCATTTGGCCACCTATGTTCAAGCTGAACTTCTTAATACAACCAACACCAAAAGGAGACAATGAAGAAAACATTTGCATTTTGCTGTGAGATTCCCCAGGGGAAATATCCATGGAACTATCCATCCACCTCCAGACTCACAAAGGCTCACACTCAATGTTCTCTAGAGGCTTCTTCTAACCCCTACACTTTCGTGATTTGCCTTCAACCTCAGTGGAAGGCAGTGGGTGGAAGATGCCAGCCCACACCAGAAAACTCCTTGCAAACTATTTTTAGTTTAAAACAGATATAATTGTATCCCAAACCTCCTTCTGACCCTTGAAAATGTCCACAGAATACAGCTCGTGACTTAAAGTTCCCAATATTAAGTAGAAATGTGTCAAAAAACTAACAATTAAATTACTCTTGTTAGTTATCACAAGAAATGCACGACATCACAAAGATCCACAGTATTGCTCACATATTTCCCCTTTTTCATCCATTACTCACTTCTCTAACCGCTCTTCCAGCAACAGTTTAACAGCCAGTTTTTTCTTAAAGATGAGCAATTCCTGTTCCATTTCTTTGTTTTCTGATTCTGCTGCATGCAGTTCCAAACTCCTATCACTGATGGTACAGAAGAAGCTGGCGAAAAGAGTGGGAAGGAAGAACTCAGAATTATTACTGTTGTTGTTTCCTCTCCCCCTACCCTTACCACAAAGCACTTGTTTTTCCTGTTATCATATATCTGGTAAATAGCAAGTGTTTAAGAAGAAAAAAATATAATACATCTCTGAAGGTATTTGCTTTCTTTAAGTAACAAAATTTTATCTGGGAAAAAGTCCAGCAACCTAAGCACTGGGAAATGCTAAACAAGACCTGTCATTCTAGTGAATGAAACAACCAGGCCAGAAATAATTACATGCTCCACTCAGAGCTTGCCAGATTGCCTTTGAGAAAAACCCTATTTAGCCCTCAAAAATCTATGTCCCTAGTATACAATCAGAAAGTATACAATCAGAAGTATCTCAGTCACTTACTCTTCCCAGTGGTTCATAACTGCTTGCTCCTCTAGCTCAGAAAAGAACAGTAAGAGCAAAGCTCTTAAACATGATTAAACAAAAAACATTGGATTTTAAGGCAGATTTTGCCTTCTCCTAACTGACAATGCTCAGTGCACTCCTCCTGTTACAGTTTAAAGTCAGACAGAGAAGCCTGAAAGAACAGACTAACAGCTGCCACTTTTCTGTGTCAGAGCCAAGGAAATCTCCTTACATGAACTGAGGCCAGATAACAAATGAAAGAGATGAGCTGAAACTGAGTCACCAGCTACATTTTCACAGTCCTTGCTTGCCTGAACAGTATGAAAGCTGCTCTAGCTTGTGCTACCTGGCATGACAGTCCTAGTAACAAAATTCTACAGCAATTGACCACAAAATTATAGGTCGAAAAGAGATTTAACTGAGGCTCCTGTTGGGCGTTAGATGCTTTCCTTGAGGAGAAGGACATTAGAGCTATTAGTGCTTTGTGCTCAGTTTCTGTGCCTTCTAAAACTGCCCAAGTGGTGCAAAAACTGGACAAGTAGGATTCCTGGTGTGAAAACTCACTTTGAAATGGTTGAATTGAAAAAAACTGAAGGAAGCAGCACAGATCACCAACTGCTGCAAGTGGGAAGAATTACCTGGTAAAAGAAGTGTCCTTTGTTTCAAGTATCATTGCACTGTCTACCAGAGTTTTAAGGTGGGCACCGCCTTCTTTGGACAGTTGGGATGGTGAAAGATCAAGGCTTTCTACGAGAAGGCTCTGCAAATATTCAGCTAAAAAACAAACAACCAAAATAGATTTATTTTTAATACTGCTGTTCTTTCAGGTTCTAGATGGGTCTATCTAAAGCTACAACCCAATTTTAGCCTAGAAATTTTGTTTATCTCTCCCCTGTTAGATAAAGAGCCATCGTGCTTGTCATATCAAAACTTTATTAGTAAAGACATTCCCTTGTACCAGGGCAGCCTCACTGCAGTCTAATTTGCAGAAAAGCTTGCATCCACACCTGTCTGTCAGTGCTCACATTTTCTAACAGCCTAAATCAACTGTCTAGTTTCCATCGTTATCAATCTGATGGCAAGTCACTAGAAGACCTGAAGAAAAACAATCAAGCAGGGTTTTACAATGTCAGTCTATTCAAAGAAAAGTTTCTGAACAAAGCCAATGAAGGGACCATCCTTTAGGATGTGTTAAAAACATTACGTTTTCCTGTGTGTTTTCTGGACCAAGTGAGTGGTACATGATTAGACACACACTCCAGGTAGCATAAGCAAAACTTAATCACTTCACTGCTGTTTCAAATTCCTGAAGTGCTTTCCTGAACAGGGGACTATCATCAGCTCAGACTCTTAAATCAGCTGTAGGGCTGCTCCTCTGTGTATCCAGCCAATATTTGAATACTGTGCTATTCAGCCCAGTAGGCCAAGAGGTCTTAAAAATTAATCTGCTTGTCCTTATTTACAGCCTGCTCAAGCCAGCATAAAAACTTGCTCTTGACCAATCTTACGTTAGATTGCATTTTGCTGAAAGAATGGATTGCCTTGCAGTAAAAACTGTAGCACAACAAATGCTTAGCTTTCTGCTATTTCTTTTTGAATACAGTTGAGCTTCACGTTTTAACAGTCTACAAGATCACTAGGAAAAATCCACTGAAGAAACTAACAAGTGGAGCCTTTAGCTCACCATCTGCATCATATTCTGCTGCCACTTGCTTCATGTCTTCTATCAGAAACGAAACATTTCTCTCTCTTTCTTCACTGTATTCCAAAAACATATGCAAGAGATCAACGATCTCCACGTTCACTTCAAGTTGTGACACCAGCTGATTTTCAAACGTTTTCTTTAGCCATGAAGCAATCTGCCGGGCGAAATAAAAGAAGAAGAGCCCAGTGAAAAGACAGAAAGTAACAGCTGGACGTGAGAAAAGCGATGTGCTGCAAGCTCTGCATTCCTGAGAAACGACCCCTGCGACATCACTCAAAGCACAAGTGTAAACAGACGGCATCCCAAATCTCTGCTGCAGCCACTCTCTGAAATTTATAACACCGTTTCCCGCCTCCATCCCCCACCGTTACCCGCTCCGCTTTCTCCTGCAAAAACGCTGCCATTTCCCGCGTTGAGCCTCCCGCCGCCGTCCCGGCATTCCCCGCGCAGGAATTCTCAGAGGGCGCACCGCACGGCCTGCTGGGAGCTGCAGTGCCGCACGGCCTGCTGGGAGCTGTAGTGCCGGGAGGGGGGGGCTGGGCGATTCGTTAGGCGCAGCAAGCGCTTGTATAGCTGATTTTAAAGCTCTCCGTGTTTCCAGAGAATTCGCTTTTCCCCTTACGGACCCTAAACTTTTAAGGAAATTAAGGCTTTTAAGTAGTATAGTGATTTGAGGTGCTTTCTTTTTTGATGGAATTGTTTGTTTCCATTCACATCACGTCAAATTCTTCACCCAGAAGGGATGAAAATTATTTTTAAGCTAAAGGGCAAAATATGTGTGTTACTGCTTACATAAAAAAAAGTTGGGGTCTTTCTTGGAAAATACATCATCAAAGCATGTGAGCTGCTGCGGTGTCACACATTTTCATCTGGCTCAAGGTTGAAGCCCTGCTTTAAGTTCCAGATGTCCCGCTCATCTAGGATAAGCAATCTTCCCAAAACTAGATGCTTCTCAAAGATCCAAGATGGCTATAAATAAGAAACAAGACAGACATCCTTGACATCAGGCACAAGTCCAAAACAGTAACAACCCAGAAGAAATTAAGTGTCCTTGCGCCCAGGTGTGGATAAAATGAGTGGGACACTTCTCCAAATGGCCACTGAAGACCACCAAAGCTCCCATGCAAGCACAGAAGATTCAGTTATGTTACATAACCTTGTACTTACATAATGCTGTGAATGTGGAGTAGGTAGGACTTACACATTAAGTAGGGTGCAGGGAAAACTTTCTGGACTATAAATATAAGCTAGTATGAAGAGTTGGCATGCTTAATTTGTGGGAATATTCCACCTTATGTCCTGTGCGGAATAAAACAATGTCACCTCTCAAAACCCATCTTTTTTATTGTGTTTCAGGAGATTGATAATTAACAACAATATAATTAAGGAGACTGGCAAGGAGCTGCACACTCTCAGCCCCTTCCTAGACTGTAGGAAGAATTAAAGCACTTTTTGGCCTCATTTTCACAGAATCACGAGATTGTAGGTGTTGGAAGGAGCTTCTGGAGATCACCTTGTTCAACAGCTGCTGAAGCAGATTCCCTACAGTGGGTTACACAGGAAAGTGTCCAGGCAAGTTGTATCTCCAGACAAGGAGACTCCATCACCTCTCTGGGCAGCCTGTGCCAGTGCTCTGTCACCTTCAGAGTAAAGTAGTTTCTCCTTGTGTTCCTATGGAACTTCCTACAGAATTACAGAAATCTGCTGAGTTGGAATGAATCCATAAGAATCACTGAGTCCAGTTCCTGGCTCCACACAGGGCTGAACAAACCAAAGAACCTCAGCTGCTCTTCACATGCTTTGCCTTCCAGATCCCTCACCATCTCATGGTCCTCCTTTAGACACTCTTTAAGTTTTATGTTGTTTTTGTATTGTGGTGCTGAGAACTGCACACAGTACTTATTGTGAGGCTACAACAGTGCAGTGCAGACTGGGACAATCACTTCCCTTGACCTGTCAGTAGTGCTGTGCTCCATGCATCTCAGGACATGGTTGGCCTTTCTGGCTGCCTGGGTACACAGTTGACTCATGTTTAACTTGCCATCGGCCAAGACCCTCAGATCTCTTTTAGCAGGGCTGCTCTCCTGCACCTCATCTCTAGTCTATATGTACAGCCTAGTGCCTCCCTAGATGCTGAATTCAACACTTGCTCTTGTTAAACTTCACGTTTTTGGCAATTGCTCAGCTCTTTAATTTGTGTCTCTCTGTAAATCCTCTCCACCCTTGACAGAGCCAACAGCTCCTCTCAGTTGAGTATTGTCAGTGATTTTGCTCAAAACACTGCCTAGTGCTACATCTAAGTCATTCATGAAAACATAAAAACTGACTCTAAAATGGAGTCCTGGGGAGCTCCGCTAGAGACTGGCTGCCACCCTGATCACAGAATCACAGAAACACAGAGGTTGGAAGGAACCTCTAGAGATCATTGAATCCAACCCCATTCTAAAGCAGGTTCCCTACAGTAGTCACATAGGTGGGCATCTTGACAGATTTTGAATATCTCCAGAGGAGAAACCCTTTGTTTTCCATATTATAGGGATACTATATCAAAGGGTTACTGTAACTCTTTGGGTCCTATGCCTCAGCCAATTGCTCACATATCACATTATATTTCTGTATGAAAAGATAGTGTGAGGAGCAGTATCAAAAGCTTTACTGAAATGCAAAGAGATAATGTCAACTGGGTCCTCTTGGTCAACAGTATGGGTAATCTTATTACAAAAAGAAATAGAGTTTGTTAAACATGACCTTCCCTTTATGAACCCATTGTGGCTGTGATCAATGACCACATTATCCTTCAGGTGTTTCCCAGTAACTCCCAGCACAATTTTCTCCATAATTTTACCAGACACCAAAGTGAGACTGACAGGTCTGTCATTGGCAGATTCTTTTTTCTTGCACATCTTCACAGTCAGAACAAGTTCGCCAACTTCCAGCCAACTGTGACCTCTCCAGAATCCTGAGAACCATGAAAAGATAATTGAGAGGAGGCTCGCTATGACATTGGACAGCTTTCTGAGCACCCTCGGCAGAATCCCATTGGTCCCATGGACTTACATGCAGCCAGATGGAGCAGCAAACTGCACACAAGCTTAGTGTTTGGCTGAGCATTGATCATTACCACAGCCACGGTTTATGTTCCAGTTTATACCCACTGCCCCATATCCTGTCCCTGGGCATCACCAAAAAGAGCCTGGCCCCATCCACTGACTCCCACTCACGAAGATATGGATAAGCACTGGTAAGATCTCCTCTCCTTCTCCAGGCTGAAGCATCCCAGCTCACCCATCTCATCCTTTTCTCAAACAGGAGATCACAGAATCACAGAATCACAGAATGGCCAGGGTTGGAAGGGACCTCAAGGATCATGAAGCTCCAACCCCCCTGCCACATGCAGGGCCACCAACCTCCACATTTAATACCAGACCAGGCTGCCCAGGGCCCCATCCAACCTGGCTTTGAACACCTCCAGGGATGGACGGGGCACCCACAACCTCTCTGGACAGCAGAGATGCTCTATGTCCACAGTGATCCTTCTGTTCTGGATTCCCTCTAGCAGTTCCTCGGAACTACGGAGCTCAGAACCGGGCACAGCATTTTAAACCTTGCCTCCGAAGGGCAGAACGCAGGGGGAGGATCTCCTCTCTCGACCTGCCGCCCTCAACCCGGCTACCACAGCCCTCCGTGTCCCCAACAATCCTAGCTATGACGAGGCAGGGCCTCAACCTGCCACAACCCCCAGTCTCCGCGCTCTCCCCCGCCCACTCCCAAGGAAGGAAGTTCTCCGAATGCCGCACTTCGTACGAGCCATCGCATCCATTGGGCCGGGCCGCAGGGCGGAGCGCTGAAACAGCGGTTCCGCTCCCCCACCGCCCAACGGGGCGGAGCGAAGCGCCGCCATTTTGGAGAGAGAGAGAGAGGGAGAGAGAGAGCGAGCGCACCGTGGGCCGGCAGTTGCTTCCCGCCCGCCTCTCTCTGCTCTCCGCCGCTATCGCCATGCTGTCCGCCCGCGTGGCCGCCGTCCTCGCCCGCTCCCTGCCTCGGCAGGCCGGCTTGGTGAGCGCGCCTCCTTCGCTCCGCGGGCGGGAAGAGGGCGGCGGGCTGCCGCCATCTTGGGACCGCGGTGACATTGAGGGACCGCGGCCTTCTGCGGCCGGTGCTCCGGCTGAGAGACTGCTGGGGGTTTCTGAAGGGATGGGAGGGGGGTGGTTCGGCGCTGTGCCCGCTGGTGTCCTCAGCTGGAAGGCGGGTGGGGAACGGGACGCCGTGTGAAGGTGAGCCCATGTGTTCGTGCTCCTGACCTTGTCACAGTATCCTCTCAGACGAGTGGGAGCTGGGTTTGATGCCGTAACTGCAGCTTTTTGATATTGCAGCAAAACGACTCAAAATGGAGGCAGGGTAGATATCTAAGCCTCACTGAAAAATTAATATGATCTCCCTTCTGTATGATCAAGGAAACCTTACTGAAACAATTGTTTATTTTAGGTTTCCAGAAACACCCTTGGTGCAGCATTTGTTGCTACTAGAAACATCCATGCCTCCAAAATGGGTTTTCAGAAAACAGGTAAGTCTGAAAAAGGGTTTGTATTGTAAGAGTATTGTTTAAAAGCATGATCAATCAGCTACTTCAGGGTGTGAGGTGTCGGTGTGTGTCAGCTAATAAAATCTACCAGGATGTCAATGTATTGTGTAGGAAAGCAAAATACCACTTACAGGGGTCACATCCAGGAGATGTCACTTTAATAATTGTTCAAGTTATGCCCAAATTGAAAGAATGATCACATATCAACTCAAATGCCCCACAGAAGTCCACCTCAGTCTTTAAGCTCTGCAGAACTATCTGGGGGGAGGAAAAAAAAAAAAAAAAAAAAAAAACCCACCTCAAATTAGTTTCCTCTCTGCTTGGTAGAGGAATATTAGGGAATAGATGGCTTTCTCAGGTTTGCTTGAATTTGACCTTGTGTCCTTGGGTATAACTGTTGTGGCTGCCAGCATCTCAATGAAGCTGCAGTGCTGCAAAGCAGTGTTTGGTTGTGGCCCATCTGCAATTTTTGACACTGCTTAGACTGACTAAGGATACTATGAAGAAATAATTTTCAGTGTGTTCCTTGGGGCATCCCAGCTGAGGAGACAAGATGTTGTTCCAGGCATGCTACCAAATTGGAGAAGATAGAGAATGCTCATTAATAATACGTTAAATAATTTATATTGAACAACTTACTTAAATGTATTAAGTACCTTTAAAATACATTTGGTTATGGGGTTACCAGTGAGTTGGCAGTGTTCTGTTGTATCTAGTTCCCTGCCTGTGAAACTAGCATGTCTTCTTTCTTAGCTAAGTTTGGCCTGTTCAGTCTGATGTCTCTCTAGGGAGAGGAATTGACTGTAGGGCATTCTGAAGGAAATTGATGACTAAACTAAATGTCTATCACTGTTTTGATTGAAACTGGTTCAGTAATGAGTTGAAGCTGCTTTTATTATCTGTGTGCACAGAAGCTGTGTACACGCTTCATGCATCACATGTAAGGAAAAGCATTGCTTTCCATGTTTTATGACAGATTTAAGAAAGGGTATGTTAACTTGTGAATTTGAGACAAGCTTACTGTGTTCATACTGTGTATTAATTCACTGAATCTGGTTTGAAATATCTCCTAGGCACTGCTGAGGTATCTTCTATTCTTGAGGAACGTATTTTGGGAGCTGACACCTCTGCTGAACTTGAGGAGACTGGCCGTGTGCTCTCGATTGGTGATGGTATTGCCCGTGTGTATGGCCTAAGAAATGTCCAAGCAGAGGAAATGGTTGAGTTTTCTTCCGGGCTGAAGGTTAGCTTTCAATAAAGCAATTTATTTACTGTAGAAGTAGAAAGATGGGTTTTGTAAGAAGAATCTGATACTGTTTTTGGAATGACCCACATGGAGCTTTTACGGACTTAATTGTAACTTGAATATTTGATATGTCGAAATAACGCTACCAAAAGCAAATGCTCATTTTGGATTTGTGATGGTTTGCTTTTTGGTGTTGTTAACTGATTTTGGCCAGCACTTGAGCTTTATTTGCTTTCCTATGGGAAGTATTATTCCGGTGTCAAATTAGCTCTTTTGTTTTCATTGGTTTCAGACAGATTTTTCTGATTACTGTTGAGAAACAGACTCTGTGATCCAGTATACTCTGCCATATGCTGACGACTTCTAAGGGTCTTCATCTTAAGGGTAGACTGAAGTTAGAAAGTTAACTGTTCCCTGGGAGTTCTGCAGTATTTCTTCCAGTGTGTTTTTTTTTTTTTTTAATGCTATAAATTGGCTTATGTGGACAATCCAGTTCTTTTCTCTTGTTGAATTCCTAGGCAAGATAAATTTATTTGAACCCTGATAATCCTTTCAGTTTTTCTTAGCAGGAGTGATGAGTGCTGGAAGTGCAACTAAAAATATCATAAATTCAAGGTTTATGCAGATACTGTTGCCTGTATGGAAGGCTATGCATGCATCAGATGCAAGCAGAACATTGGTGATTGTTCTAAATTAGGTTGAGATCACCAGTGATCCATGTTAACCACATCAGTAATAAACTGCCAGGAGTTCAGCATGGATGTAGATATCGTTATTCTCATGATACCATGATTGTTATCCTAGGGAATGTCCTTGAACTTGGAGCCCGACAACGTTGGCGTTGTCGTGTTTGGTAATGACAGACTGATCAAGGAAGGGGATGTTGTGAAGAGGACTGGTGCCATTGTGGATGTTCCAGTTGGGGAAGAGCTGCTGGGCCGTGTTGTAGATGCCTTGGGCAATCCAATTGATGGGAAGGTAAGTGTAACTAAATCTAATAACGCTAAATCTTAAGCTTGCTTCCTTGTGATAGAGACTGCAGTGTGTTTTTTTTTTTTTCCCCTCTCTTTTAAGGGTCCTATTACATCTAAGACACGTAGAAGAGTTGGCTTGAAGGCCCCTGGCATCATTCCCAGAATCTCTGTGCGGGAGCCTATGCAGACTGGTATTAAGGCTGTGGACAGCTTGGTGCCCATTGGTCGTGGCCAGCGTGAGCTGATCATTGGTGACAGGCAGACAGGGTGAGTTAAGTGCTCAAACTAAGTGTTTCCATAAACAGAGACTTGTGTTCACCTTTATACAACAGAGCATTCTGTATGTAACTGAGTGGAGATTGGGAGAAAGATGGGCAACTTAGTTTAACCTAACCCTGCATTATACAGGAAAACTTCAATTGCCATTGACACAATAATCAACCAAAAACGATTTAATGATGGAACAGATGAGAAAAAGAAGCTGTACTGTATCTATGTTGCCATCGGCCAGAAGAGATCTACCGTTGCTCAGCTGGTGAAGAGGCTCACTGATGCAGGTAGCAGCTTTTTTCTGATACTTGAGCTGGGCTAAAAGTAGCATCTTATTATATAACACTGAATACTACTATGAACTCTTCCAATTGAAAACATAGACAGAATTCTTTTCTTACCACTTGCTTTTGTGGACAGGGAGTCTTTACAGTTGTTGGGGCATGGAGTAGGTGACCTTCTTTTCATCACAATGCATTAGAAGCCATCAAACTGTTGAATTGCTTCTGAAAAAGTTACCCTCTTTTTTTTTTTTTTTTTTTTCTTTCCATCAGAGTTTAGGAATTTGACAGTTAGCAGGCCTCATTTACAAGCTGTGTCCCACAAGCGTTGATGAACTTAAGTCAGTGTGAATGGCAGTTTAGTGAGGAGTCTTTACTGCCCTGACACACAGATTGCTTGATAACTTCCTTTCAGGAACAGTAACGTCTGATGAAAGTGGCTGCATATGTAACGTGTATACACATGGCTGCAAATGTAGCTCTGAAGAAAGTAAGCAGCTCACCTCTGGCCTGCTGGTCAAGCAGAATCATGGTTGGTAGGGGAAAAAAAAATATTTCAGCAACAATTTGTACTATAAAACATGGTAGTACTTCCTTTCAAAAGCTAAAAAATCAGACACACTGGGCTCGGAATGGCTTCTAGAGCTTAAGCGTGTCTTAATTGAAGTTTAAACCACACTTCAGACAAGAAAGATGTCTGCAAGTGGTAGACAATAGCTACTATAAATTCACTCCAAACTTCTTGAGTTAGGCTGATATGTTGTTACAGTGTTCTTTCATGCAACAGTGTGGTGATGTTCTCTGGCTTTGCTTCAGCAATCTAGTATTTTGCATATTGTATTTGTTGGTTATTGGCATGATAATGTAATGCACTTATGGTGCTCTCTGTCACATTCTTTACAGATGCCATGAAGTACACAATTGTGGTGTCTGCAACAGCATCTGATGCTGCACCCCTTCAGTATCTGGCTCCCTACTCAGGCTGCTCCATGGGGGAATACTTCAGAGACAATGGGAAACATGCATTGATCATCTACGATGACTTGTCCAAACAGGTTAGGAATCACAGTTTACAGACCTCATAGTCCAGCATTGGTGCTTAGAGCAGTGTGAACTCCCCAGGCTTGGAAGTTCAAAATTTTAAGTGAACTGCTGAAATCTGAGAGATTCCTTTGTATTCCTGTTGCAGGCTGTTGCCTACCGTCAGATGTCTCTGCTGCTGCGTCGTCCGCCTGGCCGTGAAGCTTACCCAGGTGATGTGTTCTACCTGCACTCTCGCCTGCTGGAGAGAGCAGCTAAAATGAATGATTCCTTTGGAGGAGGCTCTCTGACTGCTTTGCCCGTCATTGAAACTCAGGCTGGTGATGTGTCTGCTTACATTCCAACCAATGTCATCTCCATCACTGATGGACAGGTAGGACTTAGTCTTTATGTACCTGTACTTCTGAGTAGTTCACTCTAAGGGATGCTTGTAGACTTCTGAACAAGCTAGTAAGACAATTTTCTCCTGCAGATCTTCTTGGAAACTGAGCTGTTCTACAAAGGTATCCGTCCAGCCATCAACGTTGGTCTGTCTGTGTCCCGTGTGGGTTCTGCTGCTCAGACCAGGGCAATGAAACAGGTAGACATGAAACTGCTGCTGCTTATCGCATCAGAGATGAGTAACCTGGAGGATGTGCAACCCATTTCATTCTTTCATAAAGAGTTACAAATACAAAGGGAACTAAGCTTAGGGTTCCTTGACATTATGAAATGAGAACAAACTTACAGGATCTCCTTGATATTTCCATTGCTTGCAGACAGGAAGCAAGAGGTGGAGAGTGAGGAGAAGACTATCTGCAGGGAGATGTCTGGCTGATAAGTTTCATTGTGCTGAAATGGGTGCTGAGCTAGCTAGATACAGAAAATACTCTTAATCCCACTTTTTAGTCCTGGTACAAGTTAGAAAGGCCACATCTGGAATACTGAGTTCAGCTCTCGGCTCCCCAGTTTTAAAAAAAAAAAAAAAAAAAAAAAAAAAAAGAGATCTCCTAGAAGGAGTCCAGGAGAGGGTGACAGAGATGGTTAAGGACCTGAAACATTTCCTGTGTGAAAAGGCTGAAGGATGTGTTCAGCTGTTCAACCTGGAGAAGAGAAAGCTGAGAGCGGTTCTTACCAATGTTTGCAAATATCTAACCTGTGGGAGTCAAGTCAGCGGGTGTGGACTCTTTAGTGGTGAGCAGCAACAGAAAAAGGGGCAGTGGACAGAAACTGGAACTTAGGAAGTGCCATGCTAGCACAAGGAAGAACTTCTGCACTGTCAGAGTGACAGAGCACTGTCACAGGCTGCCCAGAGTGCTGGTGGAGTCTGCTTCTCTGGAGGTATTCAGGACCCAGCTGGTAGCCTCCCTGTGTGACCTGCTGCAGGGAACCTCCTTTAGGAGGGGGGTTGGACTCAATAATCTCTAGAGGTTCCTTCCAATTCCTACAGTTCTGTGTGTGAAAGGCACAAAATCAGTTATGAATCTTCCAGGGAGGCATAAAATGTTAAAAGGCCAAAAAGTATGGGATTTTTAGATAGTTGTCTGTTCAGCTTACTTGTGACAGATGTCTTCTGAAGATTATCTGCTGACTACTAGGTTCAGTGGGTGGAACTCATTGTGACCTGTGTCTTGTAGGTGGCTGGTACCATGAAGCTGGAGCTGGCTCAGTACCGTGAAGTGGCTGCCTTTGCTCAGTTTGGGTCTGATTTGGATGCTGCCACACAACAGCTGCTGAATCGTGGTGTGCGTCTGACAGAGCTCCTGAAACAAGGACAGTATGGTCAGTGTCCAGGATGTGACCTGTCTGCATTTCCCATCCACAGTTGGTCTCTGTGGTGGCAGTAAGATGTTCTTTGGGCATCGTCAGTGAAAGCTTGAGCTGTGTTGCATGCATGCAGTTGATTTCAGAGAAAGCTTCTGTGTAACACTGATGTATTGTGGTAGAAAAATTGCTGATGGTGTGAATGTTTTTTTTTTTTTTTTTTTCATGTAGTTCCCATGGCTATTGAGGAACAGGTTGCAGTCATCTATGCTGGTGTAAGAGGTCACTTGGACAAGCTGGAGCCCAGCAAAATCACTAAATTTGAGAGTGCTTTCCTGGCTCATGTACTGAGCCAGCACCAGGCCCTCCTCTCCACCATCAGGTATGATTTTTTTTATCTTTCTTCATCGCAAGAGTACTGATGGGAGAGCAGGAGCATAGGTAGCAATCACTGAACCATTAAGTTAATGTATCCTAGAGCATCAGGCCATCTGTGCTGCCTCTGATAGGAGGTTAAATCAGCTTGTTTTTTGTCCTTGTGCTGTTATCCAGAGCTGAGCATTTTACAGTTAAGTTTAGAAACCCTGCTGGTGCTTAAAGCAAACCTACTTCTGTGCCTGTCCTGTAAGCTGATACTGAGATGGCTTTGTGCAGTCAGTTCTCATGTTTTTGATAGCCTTAGTGCTGTAGATTAAGTGCTGCCTAGTGCCTTGTTACTGAGCTGACTGTAGGGATTTCAGTATTAACATTGTCCTGCTTTGTGAGCCAGTTCTAGCTTGCTTTATCCTAAGTTGGATCAAGTGCATTCTCTCTGGGGCATAGCTATGCAGAGGATAGCTGTAGTACCTACCTCAGCGAGGCTCTGCTTTGAGGGTATTTGTTGACAAAATTTAGTCCTTAAACAGAGCAAGCTCTTTTAGAGAAGGGATGGTAATAGATTTATTTATTTTTTCTCCTAAGCAATTGACAATGCATTTATTCCCATGTCAGAAGTTAATTAAACTCTTTTTTGACAGGACTGAAGGGAAGATCTCTGACCAGACGGAAGCTAAGCTGAAGGAAATAGTCACAAATTTCCTATCTACTTTTGAGGCATAAACTCATTATCTGTTCAAACAGACCAGGCTGTTTTTGTTGTTACGTGCTTTGCCTCCATCAAAGACCTAAACGTATGTGCGACTTGAATGTACAGATCTCACTGAGAATAAAAGTTTCCATGTAAAAAAGCTTAGTTATGCTGGTCTCAATTACTGCTTTTCTAGCTGGCTACTTTAACAGTGCACTAGAGGAAAGTTAAATTTCTTTGGATGCACTCTTGCTCGAGGAACCCTGAAAAACCAGGAGACATCTAATTGTTGAGAGGATGAAGCTAGGATGAAACCGTATATAAAAACTACCAGTAGGATGATGTGGCTGACTGCAGTTTCCGTTATGACAACTGTGGTTTGCTTGTGCAGCTTTTCTCCTCTTCACCAGGTAACTTTCAGAAGGCATACAGCTGCAAAGCTGTTCACACTCTCTCGGCATGTGTGGTGGCTGCCTGCACCTCGCAGTGTTGTCCACTAGCAGTCTAACACTATGCTAGAGTACAGGATGTTTTAGAACTGCAAAGTCATGTTCCGGGTGGCTGGCTTTCAGATGGGTTCTTTCAAAATTATTTTCCTTGTCTCTAAGGACTTAACTGCACATTCAGAGATTTAAATGTGGTCTTCTGTTTCACTCCAGTTCTGTCAAAATAAGCTTTTCAGTTGTGATATGGGGGAGGTTATATTGCCGAATATCTATTCCATTCCTGACTTCCTGGAGACGTGAGGTGTGAGATCCCAGCGTTGCAGTGTGTAGCTGGGATGGGGAGAAGCTTCCTTCCGACTGTGGCAGTGAGTGGAAGGATCTATTGGGAAGTGCCAAGCAGATCAATGGGGTTTTGTTGCCGCAGGGTGGTGCTGCGAAGCAAAGAAATTGAGTTGGTTGTGATGGAGATTCCTAACAAGGACTGCGGGCTTTGGGCCCTCTTCTGGTGGAAGTATTCATTCCTCTGCTTTCAGCGACGCATCGCCGTCAGCACTGCGGAAACGCTGATCCCACGTGCAGGCGGTGCCCAGCAGTGCCGTAGCTGTGATGTGCGGCTGCGGCCGCGCTGGTGGTGACAGCTGTCTGCTGCCCTGAGTGCTTTGACCACTGCTACTCTGTCCTGCAGTCTTTCTGTCTCAGCCTCAGGTGGGTGTACCTGCCAGTCTCCAAGTGCGCTCTTCCAGTGCTATCAAATCAGATGTACACTGTGTACGTGAAAGGAAAGAGGAAAACTTGTTCTAGGACGCAGATTTTAGTGTGCTTGGAAGAAACCAGATTGCACCACAGCTGATACGTTGTCAGATTGCTAAAACTTTCAGAGCCTTGACCTGAAGCGTGGACTTTACATATCTGAAACGTGTGACATTGCTACTGGGGCAGAAACTGGAGACATGGGCACTGAAAGAAAGAGCTTTGCTATAAATCTCAGCTTCATTGCATGCGCACAACAGGGCCCTTGGGTCACAAGTCAGCAGATTTCAGTGAGTGGAAAATGCTTTTTTTTTTTTTTTTCCCTCTTTCCTTTTTTTAACCTCAGAGGGCTATCTCGGTTGTCCCTTTGTCAGAGCAGAGGCAGCACGTTACTGCTGTGGGTTCTGAATCAGGCTTTCCTGTGCCTGCGGACGCAGCGGGGTGGGAGGGCGCGGGGTGGGGCAGTGCTGGGAGCAGCGGCAGTGTTGGCAGCAGGAGCAGCATGAGGGAGGCTTGGTTCCGGGACCACTTCTGGGTGAGTTGGGGTCTGGGGGAACAGGATAGCGACCCAGGGAATGCAGCAAGACACCTGGTGTCCTGGGGGGCTCATCCTGTCCTCACACTGGCTCAAGTCCCTGGAGGAAGCTGAGCTATTGATCTGGCAGCAGACCCAAAGCCCGCTGCGTGGTTGAGGGGTTGTGGGCATTCTCTGGCCGGTGCTGCTTATCCACTTGCACCTGAAAGCCACTCAATGCTGTGGCTTTGCAACCTGCCCTGTGCAGCTGAATTAATAAGCCGTGAGCTGATTCTGCAGGGCTGGAGGAAGTTGGTGCTGGACCAAAGGTTTGATATTAATAACTGACTGCTTGTGAACTATTTGAGAACACTGCTGTCAAAAAGTGTCCGTTGGTGAGTTGCTTCTTGTCTTGGAGCTGATCTTTTGGCTTGCTGCTGATGAGCTGCAGAGGAAAAGTCGCAGCTCGGGGGAAGCTGCAATTTATTCTTTTGAGTCTGAACTATGCTTTTGGGCATTTTATGCAGAAGTGCCAAACAAGTGCTTATCTGCTGCAGAGTATTGTGGCTGTTTGGTCCCCCTTGGTGTCTCAGCTTTCAATGGGATACGAGAAATTAGGAAACTGGTGCCAAAGTCTGAGCTCTTGGGACTCTGCCTATCAGAACGGCAGATGAGGGCGATGCCCAGGGATCAGCTCCTATGTGCTGAAGTTAGGGTAGGTATCGGGGTGCTGAGGAAGCATGCATGGTGATTTTAGCCAACACCATGAGCAAAGTAGCTAATGCAGAGCCATCAGTATGCATATCAAACTGCCTGGGGAATTAAAGCCAGCTTTGCGTATGGCAGCTGTTTCTCAGCCACTCGTTGCCAAGAAATTTCCAGAGTGCCCTTTTTGTTTTGCACATGTGCAGCAAGGGAGGGCAGCCAGGGTGGTTGTGGTGGAAATGCTGTCCCACTGCCTGTCTGATGCCAATGGATGCTGTGTGTCAGGGGAAATCGTCGCCGTGCCAAGTTGAAATGCTTTATGCTCAAAAAAATGAGGTATCAGCCAAACAGCCTACAAGGCACCACAGCAATATCTATGTTGCCCGCAAGGAAGAAGGAAGGGGTGAGAAATGGACAGAAAAGCCCAAATTTGGCCAGGTGCAGGGCTGCTGATAAAGGTTCCGTTTGCTGTAATGCAGAGAGAGAATGCAAACTTCCTCCTGCGATTTTTCTCTGATGCTTGAGGCAAAAAGGGAAGAGGAACGAGAATGCTGCTTTGCCAAAGTGAAGGATTACACAGGGCTCAGGACAGCTGGGTGGGAAAGGGTGGGTTTTGGGGGGGGGAGGGGGTTGTGGCTGCCCCAGGATGCAGTGCAGGATAGAGGTGCTGCAGAAGGAGAGGATTCAGTACTCCAGCTGATGGAACACCATGTCGTGTATATGAACAAATGCTATGCATGGTCAGCTACATGATTGAGGCTATAATTTTGTTTCTGGGGTCACACACACACACACACACACACACACACACACACACGCACAAAGATGGTAGTAGCCCCATTTGCTCTTGAACATTTTCTTCTGTTCCCTTGTTTTTCTGCTCACCCTGTTAGGTCTAAACATAAGGTGCTAAATTCCCTCCAAGGGCTTGGCACCCCAGGAGCTGCTGGAGCTGCATGCTGCCCCAAATGCTCCTGCTAGCACCATGCCTCGTCCTGCCCATGCTTGCTGCAGCCTCCTACAAAAGTAAAAACATGCCAGAAATGCTCTTTGTTTCCTCTTGCCCTGTCTGCAGTGATCTCTGAGAGTTGAGCAAGCACAGCATTGTTTTCATCTATTGGGTTTTTTTTTTTTTTGTGGCCTACTGTTCTTCTTTCACTGTACAAACTCTCTTCTTTCATTCTGATGCTTTCCATGTGAGAAGCACCCAGTTCTCCCCGGCCCTCTTATAGCAGCTTCTTTGGGGCAGCTCAGCAGCAAGTGTTGGGTATGACGAGAGCATTTGGTTCTCATAAAACGACATGGGGAAAAAGGGAAATTTGGCCAAACTTTGCCTTTAGGTATGTATCCGTGCGGGCTGCTAGGCCATAGGGGAAAAATGCACTTTGGGGTGATGCAGACTGCTTTCCCTTCCTCCAGCTCAGCAAGTGTGGCCCCATTCGGTTGTGTGCTCAATGCTGTTCCCACGCAGGTGTTACTGCATGTTGCAATGCGACGTTGCTGCCCGTGGGACCAAACTCATTTCTTTTGCGTGTTGCATGAGAGAGCCTCTCTCCGGGTTAAGGCTCGATTACTTTTGCTCACTGCAGAAATCCTCCCAGAGGTTCTTCTTGGTCTCAGCAACCTCTGCAGGACCATGAGCAACTTTGAGATGACTGATAGTGAGCAGGGCACGGCCGTGTATCGCTATATTTTCTTCTAAAAGCAAAAATAGACATCCAGCTTCTGCAGTGCTTCTCAGAGCAGATGTGGTTGAGTATTTCAAGCAGCGGTCCATGAGCAGCTCTTTTTCTCACACCTGTGTTCGCATATGGTCTGGGTCTGGAGTCTGGGGATTGATGTGAAGAAGCTGAAAATACGTGAGCAATATTAACAGCGGTCTGGAACACCACACGTTTTAGAAGAAAAGTGGCACTTTTCTACCCGTGCAGCAATTTGAACCTCACATTTCTCACTGTGTGAAGCCTTGTGTTATTTCTCCTTGCTAGCATTGCTCCCAGCCCTGTGAACTCCTCCTTGAGAGCCTCGGGTATAATACAAACCTAAAAAGGCAGGAATGGGAATTTCCACTCCTCAGAAGCCCTGTGGATCTGGGAAGCATCAGCTGCTGCTTTGTCACCTTGAAATCATCTGTTCACAGTTTCCATGGGCTGTCCTCTAAATAGCACATCTGCTGTTAATGCTGTGGGAGAAGGGCTTTGGAGTCCTTCTACTTTGCAGACCCAGCACTGGATGTGGACTCTGGTTTGTAGACTCTGGTTTTAGAGTACACTCTAGGCAGAAACCTACCCACTGCACCCATGGGGTGCATTCCTCCCAATGCATTTACTCCAGGCATAGAAACACAGAATAGAATGCTCCAGGCTGGGTTGGAAAGGATTTTAAAGCCCACCCAGTTCCAACCTCTGCCATGGGCTGGCTGCCCCACCAGCTCAGGCTGCCCAGGACCCATCCATGGCTTTGGATGGGTCCTCCAGAGATGGGGCACTTGCAGCTCTGGGTAGTGGTGCCAATGCCTCATCACCCTCTGAGCAATTAATTTCCTTTCAATATCCAATCTATATCTGCCCTCTTTTAGTTTAAAACTGTTCCCCTTTGTCCTATTGCTGCCTGTTCGTGTAAAAAAATCAGTCTCCTTTTTAAAAGTTCACTTTCAAGTACTGGATGGCTGCAATGAGGTCTCCCCAGAGCATTCTTTTCTCCAAGCTGAATGAGCCCAGCTCCCTCAACCGTTCTTCGAAAGAGAAGTGCTCCAGCCCTCTGATCATTTTAGTGGCCCTTTTATGGACCCACTCCAACAGCTCCACATTTTACTTGCTTTGGGTGCCCCAGGCCTGGATGCAGTACTCCAGATGGGGCTGTACTAGGGCAGAGCAGAGGGGGCAACCCCCTCCTTGCCCTCTGTCACCCCTCTGTTGATGCAGCCCAGGACGTTATTGGCCTTCCAGGCTGTAAACTCATGTCCTGCTTTTTGTCCACCAGAACCCTCAAGTCCTTCTCCACAGGGCTGCTCTTGGTGAGTTCTTCTCCAAGCCTGTAGGTACATCTGGGATTGCCCCAACCCAACACCCTGCATTTGACATTGTTGAATCTCATGAGGTTCATGTGGGTCCACTTGTCCAGCCTGTCCTGGAGACATCTCTTCCTTCTGCTGTTTTTGACAGCACCACTCAGTTTGGTGTCATTGCTAAACTGTTGAGAGTACACTCCGTGCCATCATCAGTGTCACTGATAAAGATGATGAAGAGCACCAGACCCAGACAGACCCCTGGGGGACATCACTCTTCACCACCTGGACATAGATCTACTGACTACAACTTTTTGGTGTTGTCATCCAACCATCCAACCAACTCTCCACCGAATAGTCCAGCCTTCAAACCTATATCTCTCCTATTTAGAAATGAGAATGTAGGAAACTAAGCATGTGGCAAAACCCTGGTAAGTGCAAGAAGCTCAAGCCATTCAGGGTAACTTATTTCTAACAGCAGCTGCTCAATGATTTGCTTGTTCACCAGCATTTTTGGCATGGCAAGCCTGGTGCCATGCTGCTGGGAAGATGCTGTTTATGGTACAACACAGCTGGTGCAGCAATTTGTGCCCGATTTTTATTCTCTTAGATGACAGCAACACAACAACCATTTCTTTTTTTCCCCTTCTTATGGGAAACCTCTTCTCTCATACAGCCTTGTGCCTTATTACTGCTAAAAACTGGAAGGATTCAGCAGGCTGTGAGGGTGAGGACTCAAGGTTGTTCGGTGAATGCTTGGTGCTACGCTGGTTTTCCAAAGATCTTTTTGTTTTAGTTTATCATGGCTTCAAACCTTGTCCTCGCCGCATTCCCTTTCCTCTTTCACTGCTCTCCCAAGGGCAGCCATGGTGGTTCTGTGTTCTTTCCATGCTGATGTCTGCCCAAAGGCTGCTGCATATGACCCTGCCCAGCCCAGCTTCATCACAGCCCCATCAAAGCCCCTTCTGTGTCTATTTTATTTCCTTTGAAATGGGGTAGGAGGCCAAGTTAGGATGTTCCTGAGTTTTGCAACTGTCGTGAAAAGCCGTTTCAGTGCAAGCATGCTTCCTTCTTTTGCAGATCCGATTAGCAAAGAGGTGACCTAAATTGAGAACTGGTTGTGTGTTTTCAGAAATAAGCTCATTATGGGAGGAGGTTTGTGCTCAGTAGAGAAACAGAAAGTGTTTGGAGATCTCAGAAGGTCCTCTGTTTCCCCTCTCTCATGTATGGAGCAAGACTGGCCTGGGATTCATGGGGATTTCCTGCTGCCCCTCTCCACCCCAGCTCTGCTTTGTCTCTTGCTTTTTGCCACTGATTTTAAGTCCCTGACTGCTTAAGGAAGTCCATAGTGATGAAATCCTTCGTTTACCACAAAGATCAGCCCTGTTCCTCCTCAGTTCTTGCTCTGGGTACAAATTCCCGAAAAATCCATCTCTCTGCTGTCAGTATTTTCACAACCAGCTATCTGCTTGCTGTCATATAGGCTTGGAACACTTCCTGCATCTCTCCATCCTGCCATTATTCCTCTTTAAGCTTCATAATAACTATTTGTGGCTTTTGCTTCCTTTCTCACAGCTTCGTATCTGCTCTTGCCATTGCTTCCTTTCTGCAGCCTGCTTCCCTGTTCCTTCATGTGATCTTTCACACAGCTTTTACAGAAGGTAGCACCTTTTGCACAGCCACAAATACACGTATATATCTGTTTTACTGACCATCACAGTAAAATACGTGTGATTTGACAGAAAGCACTGATCCCTCAGAAGCCCATGGGAAACCTATAGAGGCACTGGGGCTGGGACTTCTGGGTTTGGTGACGGTGGGTGGCAGACTGAGGACCTCTCACGGCCCTATGCGACATGTTAAAAGCCATAAGGCAGTGTCTGGAAAGGACTCGGTGCTTAGGGAAGTGGTCTCTCAGTGGTGTTTTGAACTGATGTGAGCAAGTGTCACTTGCTTTTCACAAGGCCACAGAGAAAGTTATTGCAGCAGTGCTGCTGAGATGCATCCACACACTGTGAGTAGTGGGGGAAGCCTGTAGCTCACTGATGATGTGTATTTTATTTCCTGAAATTGGAGCTAGTAGTTAGGCTCCTAGGAGGGGATGTCCCCTGGGGCCATGTGGCCATGAAACCTGTTTTTAATTGTATCTACATGCTAAACCTGGGTGTTTCATGTATGTCCATTTTTCCTGAAAATCATCTGGGTTCTGGCATTTTTATAAGAATCCGAATATGGTAGAGTATATCTCAAATCCTTCTCTAGACAATGAGGCGAGACATCACAAGGAAGGAGGGAAAGTGCTGCAGTTTTTGGGGGGCCACGGTGCATTGCAGGGCCAACGATGCTGAGGAAGTATCAATAGAATGTAGTAGGACTGAGCTGTGCTTTGTTCCAAATTTAAGGCCAGGTGGGATGGGACCTTGGGCAGCTTGATCTAGTGGGTGGCAGTACTCCCCATGGCAGGGGGGTTGGAATTGGCTTTAAGGTGCCTTCCAACCCAAGCCATTCCATGCTTCTATCGAACTGCGATCACCATTCTCATCACAGAATCATAGAATGCTTGGTTTGGCAGGGACCTTAAGGATCATCCAGTTCCAACTCTGCCACAGACAGGGCTGCCAGCTGCTAAATCAGGCACTGTATCAGACTGCACAGGGCCCCATCCAACCTGCCCTTGAACACCTCCAGGGACATCCACAACCTCTCTGGGCAGCTGTTCCAGCACCTCACCACCTCCTCAGTAAAGAACTTCCCCCTGATATCCAACCTAAATCTCCCCTCCTTTAGTTTAAAACCATTCTTCCTTGTCCTACCACTCTCTACCTGTGTAAAATTTGATTTCCCTCACGTTTATAAGCTCCCTCATCCTGTACCCTCACCCACCCCAAAAAGAACAAGACAATATTTCACGTAATTTACAGGCATGCTTGCTCCCAGCAGAGCCATTCATCGTATCAGTGCTGGTGGAGGTACCAGTGGTCATAGACTGCACTAACAGGCATGTGAATCCCATTCTTGTGTTTTCAGAGCACAGATCTGACAAGCACAGTTGGCTATGACAGCATCATTCAACATTTGAACGATGGCAGGAAGAACTGCAAAGAGTTTGAAGACTTTCTGAAAGAAAGGTACAGAGCTGTCTCTGACAGTGGGTTTAGTTGGATCTGGAAAATGAGGCAGTGACACTACTTCTATTTCTTGTATTCTCATTTCGGTTTCCACCATGTTTAACTGTGTACTATCTTAAAGCATCTTTGATTTTTGACTCATAAGGAACTTGCTTTTTTAACATCGTCCTTTCCCTGCACAGCTGGTCCTGTGGAATCAAGTCTATACCTGGGTCTTCTCAATTGGGAGTGATGGCATTGGTCACAAAGCCCAGGAGCAAACTGTTAAGGGCATTATCCAAATGCCTCTGGAACACTGACAGGTATAGGGCGTTTCTCTAGGCAGTCTATTCCTGTGTTTGCCCACTCTCAGAGAATCGTGGAATAAAATTTGCACAATCACCTTCTCAGCATTTTGCTCATCAGTATCTGTCAGTCCATCCATTTGAAGCATTCAAACAGCTTTCTAAAATGTCTGTATCTCTAACACAAGTGTCTATATTGTTGATTTCTGTAGATGGAAATTCATTAGACACTGTGAATTGCAGGTTCTCCTGCTCTGTCTCCCCACCACGTTTGTCCCAGGCTATTTTGTTCCAAGTCTTGTATTCACGTTTGCTTTCTCCAAGCTGTCAATATCGAAATTACATTAATTCAGGATTTTTCTACAACATTCTTGATACTTAGCCCACCTATCTCATTTGGTTGGCCTTGAAGTGATCAGGCAGTTGAACTTGATCTTTGTAGGTCTCTCAGTTTCCTTCTATTCTACTTCACTCCACTCCATTCTGTTCCATCCAGTTCTATCCTACCCCAACCCATCCTCCAGGAGATCTTCTAATGCAAGTCAGCAGCAGTACTTGTTTCTCTCCACTGACCACGGACAGCAAAGTCATCTTGCCCAGATGGAGATATCTATATTTGACCGAGCAAGTCTAGCCTTGACTGTACAGAACTCAAAGCAAATTCTTAAACGACAGCACATGGGTTTTCTTGGTGTATGGGGCTGCTGAATCACAGCCTGAACCTCTGATTAATCACCTGAGGTGAGCAATGAGTCAGTCACGGGAGCACAGGTGAAGGCAATTCTCCTGTGCTGCAGGAAGGGGTGGAGCCTGGCTCTCCTAGACCCACTTAAGAGCTGACTGCCAGCGGGGAAGGATCCCTTCTGGAGATCTGCTCCCCTGGAGTCTATCATGTGAGCCCAGGATAGGGTGAGTGTCCTTTTTTCCTACTCTAGTATGATAATTACATCAGCCAAGCTCCTGGATATACTATATCATCTGTATATTCACTTACACTGATTGTACACTTGGTTTTCCCTCTCTTTTCCAAGAGATGAGGGCAATGCAACTTCCCAGAGATGTTTATACGGTACCACCACAAGGTCTGGCCTCTTCAGATGTTGCCTTTAAGGACCAGAGGCAGGCAGGAGAGCATACCTATTGGCTTTAAAAAGTGCTGTACTTTTCAGTTTTGAACAGCTGAAACATCCCAGCTGAGCTTCAGGCAAGTGTAGGGAAGCTGAGTGTCTATGAGATGCCTGTTTCATTCTGTCACATTTGTCTGAAGTCAGGCAATCAATACTTCAAATGGATGGACTGGCAGATACTGATGAGCAAAATGCTGAGAAGGTGATTGTGCAAATCTTGTTCCAGTTGAAAAACAGAGATAAAAAAAATAGTTTGATGGCTTACCTGGCTGCGTTCATCCAGCAGCTGCATGGTCTGCTTAGTTCTCCATCCCTTGGGGAGGTGGTGGTTGTACTTATGTCAGCAATAGGAAGACAGGGAGGGCAGCTGGCAGGACTTTGAGTGCAGACAAACCAAACTGCAAGTTCCAAGGATGATTTGTGGTGGTCTGGGAGGTAAGTGTCCATGCTGTCACTCTGATGTGACAGCCTGGGATATTCTGCACATTCGCTGTTCCATTATTTGTGGTGAGGGATGTCCTTATGAAACTCCTTCTGCTCTTGTAAGCAAGTTTTGGTTTCTGAAATGAGGTTTTCTTCTCATTTCTCTCTTCCCTCAACAGGGCAGTTATAGAAGAAAAGTATGGCAAAGAGCTCATTAACCTATCGAAGAAGAAGCCCTGTGGGCAGACGGAGCTGAAGTAAGTTCAGAGTCCAGAGGCTTTTGCTTCTACAGGTGTCTGTAATTGGAACAGTGAACGAGGAAGAGAGAGAAAGAAGGGGGCAGGGAGGAAGAAAATAGTGTTGTGATGTCACTGGGACATTACCAGATACTCAGAAATCAGTCTTGTGAATGAATACTTTTCCAGCAACCAAGTTGGAATTCACCAACTTCCCATTAGCTGTTGGCCAACCAAAGTGTCATTGGCACTCAGGAGAGAAATAGGCTGGTGACTGTCCAAGGATCATGAGGCCTTGGGTTTGCTCCTCACCCTTTTTGTGGCCAGAAGGAAGTCCATGTACTTCCTCAAGTCGAACCACGTGAACATTCAAACCTAGTGCTTTGTCACCCTGCATGGATATTGTGGCTGCTGTGGTTGGCTCAATGAGTGTCCCTTGGCATCTTCTGCTTGATATTTTGGTTTGATCTTCCTTGACCACTTGTTCACAGTTTTATATTGGGCTACCACTTTTTTTTTTCTTCCTGAAATCTTCATGACTTTGTCTTAACAGGTAGAAAAGTTCCTCATATTTTCAAGCACTCACCTCATGCAGTGTGTAGAAAATATTCATATGTTCTGAGTGATACATTTTGGAGTTTGCTAATAACATTTGCTTTGAAACTCAATATTTAGTAGCATCCAATGTTCAGGACAAAAATGTAAGGTCAAATCAAGTGAACTGTGTTGTACTCACTGATAAGTGAAAACCTGGAAGTGTAAGGAGAGTAAATAAACCTGTTTTGAGCTCTGTGCTCTTGAGTGCAGGACTTGCTCTCTCTGCTGTCACCATTGAATCCTGCGCTTGCATCTGGAAGTGATCTCTTCTAATGCTCTGCCTGTGTTTTTTCAGTACCCTGAAGAGATCCCTGGATGCTTTCAAGCAACGTAAGTAATTCTTCTTTTTCATGTGTTGGGACACTTGGCAGTGCTGAAGCCTTTGGGTTATTGCTTAGGAAGAAGCAGAGAAAACTCCAAAACTGTATGATATGGGATCAGGTGTAGGCCGTCCTTTTGGTCCATCTCAGCCCAGAGCATGGAGTTGGGAACAGAGTGTTCCAAGGCATGTCAGAGTGGAACCACGGTGATTCCCTTTTGGGATAACTTGGGCTTTTGAAGCTAGCAGCAGCTTATAAGTTGTGCGGCACCAGGAGCCATCCATGGAGAGTTCAGCTGAGTGTTTTTTTTGGACTGGTTCGCCTTGCCCTATTAACGCAAATGTTCAGTAATCAAAGGATCAGAATGCTTATGCTTTGCCCATCTTAGTGTCCACTCCTCACCGTGCATTGCAGCCTGCTGGGGAGGATGCAGCCAGCACCTGTACTCTGAGGGCTCTGCTATCCTGTGCCAAAATCTGGCAGCTGCAAATCCACCACCATCTGTCCTGGCCACATTTGTCAGCTGCCGTGTTCCTGAACTGATGTCATAAATCAGTCCTCCAGCAACTGAGGCATTAATAGTTGTGAGTCTGGAACAGCTTTAGGCGTTGAACTGTGAGCTACAGCCTGTCTTACCAGCAAATAAGCTGCTTTGCTTGCTAGGTGGATGTTTCGTGGTATGGCTGCTCTCCTACTGGATCTGCTCAGTGTGGCACTGAGCATGAGCCACAGGTTTACTTAGAAATAGCTCTTCTGTGCTCCAAGGTGCTTCTCTGCTAGCCCTCCTTCAGACTGATGCTATAGGGTGTGATGTGCTGAAACATGCCTGAATTAGTCCGGATGAGGAGGGAAAGCAACTGTGCTCATTTTAATCACTTTTCTTAGTATGAGTTTTCCTAAATGAAATGCAAGCTGCAGCATGACTGTGAAACACTCCCTGCATAGGCAGACCCTGCTTGGAAGCTGCTTTGAAAGTGCTGCTGCAGCTGCAAGGGGATGGATTGGGCTGTGGGTCATTGGGGCAGTTTGATCTCACCAAGAAATCTGGCCTGAAAAACACAATATTTTTAGGGATATATACATGCACACACAAATAAGTCTTTTATTTACTTATTTATTTATTTTTTTTCCTTCACAGAGATAGATAATGTGGGACAAGGTCACATCCAGCTGGCACAAACTCTACGGGAGGAAGCAAAGAAAATGGAGGAATTCAGGGAAAAGCAAAAGCTTCATCGAAAAAAGGTCAGGCACTGCACTGGCACCTTCACTACAGGCCATTGTCTCACCTGGTGTCCCACAGACCCTTTTGTGTCCTTGTGCCCATGAGGGTGAAAAAGTTCTGAGCTCCTTCCTACATGTTGTAACTACGCTGTAACTGTGCAGCAACCTCTGACTTCCTCATTCTCACCAATGTCCTTCAGGGTTCTGTGAGGGACAGAGATAGAAAGCATTCCTCCATTAATGCCAGCCTCAATTAGGAATTTTTTTAAGATGTATAGATAGTGTTGTATGATCTACACAGTGTCTGGTAAAATCTGCAAGCTCTTTAACTCCTTATGGATTGAGATTCCCTTGACTGGGAAATGGGGAAAAGCTGTCAGAACCAGAGGCTGATCAGGACTTAGCAGAGGTGAGTGAGCTTGCCAGTTCTATCTGGAGGTGGTACGGTACTACATGTTGTTAGTATCCATTTGTACAGCTTTTCCACATACACAATGGAAGCTTAGATAGGAGTACAGAAAGATAAATGTTCTGGATGGGTTTTGTGAAGTTTGAAGAGTTGTTATCCTTGCCCATGGCAGCTGGATTGAAGCTAGATGATCTTTAAGACCCCTTCCAAGCCAAGCCCTACTATGATTCTAAGATACTGGAGTACCTAATTCCAGGTAGAGAAAGGTCCTTACAGCCATTGTTCTGTGATCCCATCATATGGTCCATGACTCTTCCTTTCCTAAGCCATGCTGACTCTGGCTCTGTTGTCTTCACAGATAGAGCTCATAATGGAGGCGATTCACAAGAACAGGAATTTGCAGTACAAGAAGACCATGGAGGTAATGCAAGCATGCTGCTATCTCTTGCCATACGGGCTAATGCTGCTAAAATACACATGCATGCAGCCATATTTGCATCTCATTTGCTTGTTGACTCCATTTGGTGTCTCTCCTAGGCCAAGCGGCTCTATGAGCAGCGCTGCAGGGATAAGGATGAAGCAGAGCAGGCTGTGCACCGCAATGCAAACCTGGTCACACAGAAGCAGCAGGAGAAGGTAAGGAGAGTGGGTGGCTGTGCAATATGGGAAAGGAGTGTCTCCTCTTGCGGATATCCTACCCCCAAGTCCTTCTCTCAGTTCTGGGGTTAGGGTGGCATGAGTGGGCTGCTGACCTTCCCTGGTGGGACTACTCTGCTGTGAGTGATCCACCAGGGCTCTCCTATACCTTTCCTCTCTCTCCCATCTCTGGCAGCTCTTCCTGAAGCTGGCTCAGACAAAATCAGCTCTGGAAGATTCAGGTGAGTATGGAGACATAGCATACTGGTTTGGAGGGGGGAGGGGAGGGGCATCTTGTGGGATGGGAGGAAGGAGGAGGAAGCTTAGCCATAGATCTCAGATCCAGAGATCCAGGAGGCACCATATGTCTTGAAGAAGCCCATGTGGCCCCACCACACTCCCTATATTCTCTCCAGACATGACGTCAGTCTTGCTGTGGGGCTTTGCATCCCAGTGAATTGCTCACCGTAGAGAACCCACTATTACTGGGTTCTCTCCAGGCTCCTCCAGCCACTTTTGTCTGGACAAGGTACCATCCAGCAAAAAATATATATCTTTAATTAATATTAACCAGCTGAGAAAGGTCCTTACAGCCATCGTTCTGTGATCCCATCATATGGTCCATGACTCTTCTTTTCCTAAGCCTAATTTGGTTTCCCTCATAGACAGGAGTTACCAGCAGAGCATTACTTCACTTGAGAAGATCCGGGAAGAATGGCAGAAAGAGCACATCAAGGCTTGTGAGGTAAGTGTCACAAAATTGTTTCACAGCGCACTGTGGTCCCATGGATGTCCATCCCCTTGCTGCAGAACTTAGGGGTAAAGTGCCTCTGTGTTCCCTTTATGCACATTGGAATGTATTGCAGCTAACCCTGCACGTTTCTCCTGCTTGGCTTCTGGATTCAAGATCCCACCTCTTCAAGGTTTCCACTACGTTATTTTATTTTTCTTCCACCACCTTTTAAAACCAACAGAGTGGAGTCACTTCGTGGTGATGTTTTTGCCTGTTGCCTGCTTGCGTGTTTGGTGCTGCCATCATCTGGCTCAAACAGTTGAAGTCTCAACACCTCTTGACTTGAGGCTACGACCACATGAACACCTAGCAACATCTGTCTTGGATGCTGACACCCTAAATGCATGGAGCATCCATGCCTCTGTTTCCATACATCCTTGGCTTTTTAAAATTTCTTTACATATGTAGGAGGAAAGTGAGAGGACAGCTGGGACTACAGGACCAGAGTGGTCTCTTCCACATCAGCACAGCAGAGCACTAAGGCCTTCCTGAGCTTAGCACCCAGCTTGGAAATGCCTGGTTGCACAGAGAAACGGTTTATCCTCTGGGCAAGCTAGAATACTTGTGGATTCATAGAATCATTTGAGTTGGAAGGGACGTTTAAAGGCTATCTAGTCCAACCTGTCTGCAGTGAACATCTAAAGCTAGATGTGCACCTGCCCTGCAGAGGATCAACCCCACCTGTTCCTTGCTGACACTGTCATCTTTTTCATGTTATTTGGGGTAGAAGAAGAGCTTAGATGTTTCTGGATGGTGGACTGTGGGGTCATAGTAGGTGCCCTTGCTCAACCCCTTTTCTTTACTGCTAGTCAGAGAAAGCTTTCTAGAACAAAATGTGATTAAGAGGTGAACTTGAATCACCTCAGGACATGTGAACAGTAAGTCTCCTCAATTGCATTCATGGCTGTACTGGCATGGGAGCCACCAACTTGTCCTTGTCATTGCAGTTCTTTGAGACTCAAGAGTGTGAGCGCATCAGTTACTTCCGCAATGCCCTCTGGCTTCACGTCAACCAGCTCTCCCAGAGCTGTGTCCAGAATGATGAGGTGAGTCATTTTTTCTGCTTTGGATCAGAGTACTCTCCTTTTGAATCTCAGCTGCACACCTGGGTTCTCTTTTCCCATCTTTTTGTCAGGCTGTAGTAATAGGAATGATCTCCTGAGTGCAAGCTTTTCTCATATTAGCAATTGGAAAAACAGGGAGTAAGCAGAACATGAATGAAAATGTGTCCTCAGCTCTCTGCCATCAACATCATACAAAAGCACTCACTTCTCCCTGGTTAAAGAAAATTGTGGTTGAAAACAATGAGACAAATGAAAGGCAGAGGGAGGTGACCTTGCCAAACATTACGCAGGATCTCACCCCATGTGAGACAACTGACTGAATAAGGACCTTTTGGTTTCTGACCTGACGTATAAGAATGCTTTTCATTTTCTTTCTGCAGAAATATGAGGAAATCCGCAAAAGCTTAGAAATGTGCAGCATTGAGAAGGATATTGATTTTTTTGTAAATTTACGCAAAACTGGAAGTTCAGCGCCAGGTAAGAGCTCAGTTCAACCTCCTGAAGTAGCACTGACTTGCTTCTATTCCTCATCTCTCTGTTGTCTTCATCAGCATCAGTATGGATGCAAAAACCACTGATTTTGTAACATCCTCCTCTCGTTCTCTGGCATGCAGCACCAGCTCCTGGAGATAATCTCCTCTTTTTGGAACACTGAAGTTCCAATCAAACATCTTCCCACAGAGAAGGGGGGGGAGAGGGGGGAAGGACAGCTGAATGTTTTTGTTGGCAGGTAACGAATTAAAGCTCTGTACTTAGCTGTTGTTACCTTTTCATAGCTCCTATTGTTTATGAAAACTACTACAATACTCAGAGGAATGTGACTCCTGTGAGAAGTCCAGCTTCTGTACCTATATCAAGGTAAGGCACATAAAATGAGCAATTGGAATTGCTCTTGCAAATTATGCTCTCAAAAAAAAAAAAAAGGTGCTTTTTTTATTTTTCTGTCTGTTGAAAGCTTTGGCAGTATTGCAGGAAAATATTCCCCTTTGCTATGCAGTCCATCACTCTCTACGATAGGAAATATTCCATTAGGCTGCCTGTTACATCATTCTCAGACTCCTCCCCCACCCCCCCAGCTCATCCAAGAGCTTTTGACTCCCACTTGTCTTTTGAGATCATCTCTCCCTTCTAATGTTCTCATGGCTGGGAATCTTATCCTTCCTGAAAGTGCTTCTGGTGAGTATGTGCTCAGATTTTCTCATGCCAAGCCTATTCCAAAATCCTGTCTATTGAAGTTATTGGTGGCTGAAAAAGCCTGGAGAGTATTGAGGTCAGGGTGGAGGAAGGTTCTGCCATGGGGAAGATGAGGATTCAGGGCTAAAGTCTCTTGCCAAGGATGAGTATTCCCTCTGGCTGTCACACTGGGAGAGAAGTCATGCACAATTATGCCTTCCTGATGTCTCATCCTGGGTGGAGGCATGTGAAAAGGCATGCCCTGGGGCTCACCTGTGGATGGTTTGTCAACGAAGTGCTGCTTGTTCTCCTCTCCTGCACCAGACTGCTGTTGGTGAGCTAGCCGTAACCTGCTTTGGTACCAGTTATTCAGAAAGCCTAGGAGTGCCAAAGCTCTGCCCTCTTATGGGCTCTGGGAGGATGATTTGGGACCTGCAGAACCAGAGCAGTTGGGCTGGTGCCCTTGGATATGAGGGGATCCCATAGTCACTCAGATCCTCAGCTCTGTTTGTTTGTTTGTTTTTGTGCAGGAGGGGGCCTCTACCCACCCCGACCAGTGGGCCAGGTGAGTTCCTTGGGCTTCTGACCCCACAGAGTATCTCTCTGATCTTGCTCTTCCCCATAGGATTACAAACTTGATCTTTCTAAAGGGCTTGCTTGCGGTCTAGCTCCTGTTATGAGTCCAGTCTCCATGGAGAGATGGTGGGAAGTTGGCCACTGACTTTGGATACAAAGTTTAATCTAGAAGATCTGATCAAAGCCCTCTGCATGGGAATTTCTGAAGACTTAGAATGCCCAAACTTGGAGTCTCAGCAGGCTCTTCTCTGTTTAAATGGTTGTATCACTTCCAGGCCACTTCAGGAATGGGATTCTGCAGCGAGACTCAGAATAAGCAGGTTCTGCTTTGGCATTTTGGCAAATCAACTGATCTCTCTGAGCACCATTTGTTCCTGCCTCCCATCCCTTTAACACAGTTGGCCAGTGCATGTTGGTTTTGCCCTGCATAAAATTCCTTAATACATTTTTGTGCTTTCTGTTTAAGGTGATCCTGATTATGCCACAATTGATGGCTACAGCTTGATACACCATTAATAGCCACTGTAAGTACTAAAGGAAGGGATTAATAATAGACACAGCTACAAAATAAGAATGGTGGAAAAAGAAAAGCCACCATTCAGAAGGATGATACTTGGGACTGATTAGTGGGAAGGGATGATCATGTCAGCCCTCTTGTTCTTGTCTGAGCTGAATCTGTGATTGAGACTCTGATCCTGTTCTGTAGGTTCTTCAGGCAGAAGATACTGTTGGTCTGGTCAGCATGGCAGAATTGGTGTTTTCAGTTATTCCCAGCAACACAGAGCTGCAGCGCTTCTCCATTTCGAAAAAATATTTGAGGACTCTGATAATTATTTGTACATGCAGAAAGTACCTACTAAAAATCTTTTCCTTTGATCAGAAGACTCTTGGACAGATATCCTGTCTTCACACCTGGGGGAAGAAAAGGCAAAAAAATAAAAGATAATGGACTGGGACATTGTCTGAAGAAGGTTTTAATTTCAAGTTCTTGCAATATGCCACCACCTGGGAGAGCCTGAAGCCCTTTTTTTTCCTCCAGAAAAGTAACGTGCTGAGTGGAGCTGTGCAAGGCTTTGGGCATGCTGGCTTGTGTTCAGAGCTAAGGCTGCATTTTGACCTGTCTCTAAAATCTTTCATTAGTAGCGATTAAGTTTGTAATTTGGATTTAATTTCAGTTATATTACTCAAGCGGCTTTTGCAGAGGTGTCCCATGACTTACACTGCGGGTAGGCTGTGCTGTTTTTCAGGCTCATGACTTGTGCTGGTAGGCTGTGCCTAAATCTGTAACACCGGGAGCTGCTGGCTGTATGATCTTCAGGTTGAATCCACATGACTTCTGTGAGTGCCTAAACTCATTAGGTCCCAGAGGTTTACTTTATTTCCTCATGTGGAAAGTATCATAATGAGCTTTAAATTCTGCCCTGCTACACTGTCATGAAATGTACAAGAAAAGGAATGGTTTGTCCTGTGGCTTTTTTTTCTTTTTTTCCATAAAAGATCAAGTATACAAAAATGCCTGTTGTAGTTTTAGTTCTTTAAATACATATATATTTAAAATAACAATTCTGAGTTGTTAGTGGATGTGTGGTTTTTTTTTTTTTTTTCCTACAATGTTCTGTTTACTTTCTGTCAGGGCTGAGGCTGCGTTCCTGAGATCAGGCGAGCTGTTGAAAGGCAGCTTTCCCTGGCTTCCTGTTTTTCAGCTGAATTTTTCCTTTTGAGGGTTGGAGAGGATCTGTAATTCATCAGACACGTTTGCACAGATTCTGGACATGACTGTACCACTTGTAAGCAGCAAAGCTTCCTTCATAGCTCCTACGGGTTGCTGCTGCAGCAGGGTTAGCGTGGCAACTATCTATCTACTCCATAACGCATTGCATAAATTCTTTTTGAGGATTTTTCAGCTGACAAAGTATAATAGAGGCTGTTAAGCTGAATATTGTTGTCCAAGAAATTTGGACAGAGCTCTCAGACTCAGGGTTTGGCTATGAGTGGTGCTGTGTGAGGGCTCAGTGATGCATTCCTCCCATCTTGGGACGTTCTATGATTCTATGACAATTAATACTGGGGATCCTTTTTAGGGTGGCCAAGCATCCCGCCAGACCCGCATAGAAAAGCGCCCTGTTGAGCAGACCGCGCGCCTGCCCTCTATCCTTTTTGTCCCTCTGCGCCTACCGTACCCATCCTCGCAGCCGATTGGCCAAGCGCGCCGCCGAGAGGCGGGGCCAAGCAGCTCCTCTTCCGGTTGTACCCACAGCCGGCTGGGTAGTGGTGGGGACATGGCTGAGGCCGTGCGGGGTCCTCGGAGGGGCCGCCCAAAGGGCAAGGCGAAGGTAGGGTCGGTGACGGGGCTGGGGTGCCTTTCTTGGAGGGTTTCTGAGCGTTGGAGTTTCTCTGAGTCGTGGGGAAGTTGAGAGCGAAAAGCGTGATGTAACGCAGAAGGGCGTAAACAAGGTTTTTGCCTCACGCCTTGCCGGGTAGCGGGGGCTGGCGGAGTGCCTGTAGGCCAGCAGAGCTTTGGTGCGGGTTGGCTTTGGAACGCCCGGAGCTGGAGGCAGGAGGCAGCGTGTTCGGCGTCTCTTCAGTGTTTGGTGCTGCAGCTGTGGCTGTGCTTTCGTTCTAACCTGTGCTCCCTGCCCTTGCTTGCTGCAGCTTTGGTTTCTCCTGGAGCTGCCCTCAAGGGTTGAGTCGAAATGGAAATGAATTTCTCCAATCAGCTGTCTTCTGTGTCACAGAGTGTAAATTGAAGCTGTGCTTGGTCAAAACTTTCTGAGACAAATCACAGGTACAGCTGTGATTCCCGAACTCCAGGCAGCTAAGAATTCAAGGAAACGTTTTTCCTTGAATGATATTTCCCCATGCCAGCATGGTCAGCATGTCATAGTTTCTGTTTTGATTCAGCTCCACAATTTGTGTCAGGCAGTCAAGTTGAAAGATTGCTGTCTGGAGGAATCATTCTCCTAGGAAGGGAGTGAATCACAGGTGGTGGACAGCTTGTTAAAAACGTGTGCGGTGATGGCAGTGGCCACTGCCCTTTGCTATTCCTTCCAGGTGTAATTAAGTGCTAAACAATTCCTGGGTGATGTATAGTGAAGTGTTGCATGTGAGAATCCACAGTGCTTCAGCATTGCACGTGACCTATTGCTGATGTCTGTGTTGCTGTTGTTACAGTCAGCATCCTTTTGAGGACTCATCTGGAATGCTGTGCCCTGGTCTGGGATCCCCAGCCCAAGAGGAATGCAGTGATGTTGAAGTGGGGGCATAAGAGATCCATAAGATGCTCAGAGGGCTGGAGCATCTCTGCTATGAAGACAGGCTGTGAGAGCTGGAGGTTTTCACTCTGGAGAAGGGAAGGCTCTAGAGGGACTTCCAGTACTTACAAGAAGCTTATAAACAGGAAGAGACTCACTTTTTACAAGTCTGGTAGTGACAGAACGAATGAAATGATTTTAAATTAAAAGAGGGGAGATTTAGGTTGGATGTTAGTAGGAAATTCTTTACTCAGAGGGTGGTGAGGCCCTGGCACTGCTGCTTAGAGAAGTGTGGCTGCCCAATCCCTAGAGGTGCTCCAGGCCAGGCTGGGTTGGGAACTAGGTTTAAGGTTCCTTTCACTCCAAGCCATTCTGTGATTCTCACAGAATCATAGAACATATGGGGTTGTTTGAAGATGAAGCCTGAGCTGCAAATCACATCAAGGATGGTTTCATTCCTGTTCCTTAGCAATGGTCATAATCTTTTGAAAACTAGATAGCCTTTGAATTTCCTTCCAATTAAAGCCATTCTGTGATATGAGAAGCCAGAATGTGTGCAAGCTGGGAAAAAGGCTGGTTCAGCTGAGCTGCTGTTAGGGAGAGGAATGAAGCCTATGGTGGCCCCAAAGTTGAGCTTGCCCTGCACAGGTAAACAACAATCTGATAAAAAGTCAGTGAGGTGCTAAAAGCAGAGGACTTGTGGCTGACCATGCATCTGTGAGCATCCCAATGAGTAGCACTGAATTATTGCAGAAGTGATTCCTGGAAAATAGTAGGTCTCCTTATGGCATGAGGTGTCATTCACTGAAAATAGTGCACTAAAATGCTAGACAAGGAAGACAGCTAGGCACAGGGCATGTTTGTTGAGCAGGTGCCATTTTTGACTTAAAGTATAAACCTTCAGAAGCAGACTAAAACCTCAGAATGCATGATTTGCTTTTTTGTTGGTGCAGGACCTGATTTATCTCATCCTTTCTCAGATGAAAAACTTGTTAACATGATGACATTTTTTGCTTTGGAATGCAAGAACTGAAAGGCACTTCATAAATTTTACAAGTTTTTTTTTTTTTTTTTTTGGTCTAACAATAGCATTAGAGTGTCAGAAGTATTTTGTGATCAGGAGTGTTTGCAAGTTTAAACGTAATGGAAAGTGCAGTCTGAAAGCAAAGCTACTCTATTTACCATTTTGTGAAGAAGCTGTGAGCATGTGGTTAAAATCAAAGTAGGCTTGAGATTGCACTTTGAAAGGGCCTTGCCTTCTCATAAGGCAAAGTCTTGTCAGCTGCTTAGAGAAAGTTTGTGTGAAGTTGTCACTAAGTTTGCAAAGCTGTCATCTCTTCTTCAATCTTGGGGGGGTATTGAGAGTTTTCCCTGTTTTTAGCTGTGCTCTCTGTGGTGTTATCTGGGTCGCCTACAAGCAGAGTGGGCTTACCCAACTCTTCACAGTTTTACTTCTAAGTGGCTAAGTCCACACAAACCACTTGTAAGTGTACATTTAGCAAAAATCTTTTTTGAGTTACCTTGCTACATTATTTCCCATGCTGTGCTTTGAGAAGGAAACCACTGATACATCAGGCTGGATTCATGGGAATCTAAATCAGATAACTGGTTACAGTTTTAATGTCACTTCTGAGTCGTGACTTGTCTCTGATCTGTGATGCCTGTTTTCAATAGGTATTATTTCAGGGGTTGTATTTGGTGTAATTAGAAGATGCATTCTAGATCTTTCTTTGTTCTGAAATTGCCTTTTGAAAATAATTTTCTGGCCACTAAGTAATTCTATAAAACCTGAGGTGAATTTCTTTTTGTTATGTGGATTATTTATAAATTGGTGGAACACCTTGTTCTGAGATGTCTGTGGCTTTTCACGTAGAAATATTGAAATGTCTTTCAAGAGCTGACCAAAAAAACAGATGCTGATGCACAGTATTTGAAGGTCAATTAAAGACCAAGGATCTGTGTGGTGTTATTATTTTGAAAATTAACCTGTTAAGATGCTTTTAGAGTTGTGGTGTTGACTAATGGTGTATTGGTGGGGTTTGGGACGTGAGGAAGGAGGATTTGCTTGTTAATAATGCTATTAACTTATTTCTAGGAGAAGAAGAAAAGAAGTAATGAGGACTCCCAAATACAAGAGCCTGATGATGTTTTCCTCCCTCCTGTGTCAGAAATGTCTTCTCAGGCCCCTGAAGTGCAAGTGGAGCAACCAGGAGAATTCACAGAAATTAAGCTCAGTGATGAAGCAGAGCATGGAAAAGCTGCGACTGATTTGTGTGACATCTCCCTCAGTAATTTAACTTTAGCAAGCCAAGGATCTCTGACAGCAGCTGCAGAGCCTTCAGCAGGTGGAGAAGAGAGTAAAGCTGGTCCTTCACATGAGGAGTGTGGAGGGAATGTTGAGAAAAGTGAAAAAAGCAAGCTGGACAAACCTCCCAGCTTTGTGGAGGTGGTTGCTAGTGGATCAGAAAACTCTGATGTGTTGGGTGATTCCTTTCATTCCAGTGCAGCTGCTTCTCAGGCAGTAGTGGGCATTGCAAGGGGCAAAGAAACTGGGAATGTACAAGATGCTAAAAGTCCTCTTGTCAGTTTCTCAGAGAAGCCTCCTTTGAGTCCCTTGCAGCCCTGTGAGAAATCCAAAACACGTGTTCATCGTTTGGGGTTGAAATCACTTTATCCAGACTTGTCCACTGAGTTGTCCTATGAGAGACCAACCATAATGGCAGTCAAACCATTGTTGCACAATGAAAGGCTTTATCCAGAGCTGCCAACTGAACCTGAACTCATGCCTTTTACCAGAGAACAGCTGAAAATTTTTGAACCCTGTTCATGGCTTGAGAATGTTGACTCCTATACAGAGGAATTTGAAAGTGTTGCTCATCAGGACAGGCACGAATTTTATGAACTGCTCCTGAACTACATGCGCTGCCGGAAGCAGCTTTTGCTGGCGGAGGTGGAGCTGCAGGCTATGATGACAGACTGCCAAAATATTAAGGGGAGGTTATGGACTTTTAAAGAAGAACAGAAGACTGTGCAGGTGCTGTTATGAAGCTACTTTTGAGGGATAACAATTTGGATGTGATTCTGAACGCTTCTTTTGGTCACTATTCTGAAATTGATGTTTGACTTTGCTTTTTTCTTCCACCAAACCCAGCTTTGAATTTCAGAGTATCACCCTGTTGCAATTTAAGACAGTTTGTTGTTTGATATAAAATCAAGTGTAAGGTGTAGGATCTATTTTATTGATCTCTTTCGGATCCAGGCTTGTGTTTGAGCCTTGTCCGTCAAATTCTGCCTGTAATGTTGGATTAAGTTTGTGCCACAATACTTGCAGAAAATGGAAGATGTATGTAGTAAGATGGGGCTGTCTGTAGAATGTCAGAATGACCATAGTGGTGATGTCCCATCTGTCTTGCTGCCTGTGGTGATAGTTTTCATTGCCATCATTCCTGGCTGTGTCCCACTGTCAGAGGTGCAGATGTTGAGGAGTTGGAGTCATACGGTCTTGCATGTGACCCTGTTACTGGGAGCACAGGGTGTACGAGGTACTTCCACCTTCAGGAACAGCTGCTCCACGTGTGTGTCTGTGGTTACAGTCACTGCTGTGGTGCTCACGTAGTCCTGTAGCATTGCTGCTTACAATCCAGAGGGGATCTGAGGAACTTCAGAGGAACGTTCCCCCCCAGACTCATTCAGTGTAGTTCATTTTTGGAGCTTTATGGTTGTTGTGGGAGTCAGTGAAATAGTTCTGGTGCTCCTGTGCTGTTTCTAGCCAGTACATCATCCAAATGGCTACAAGGTGTTAAATACCTATGTATGTGGTGGTTCTCACTATTCCTGTGAGTACACATCTAAAGCTAGTGCCTCTCTTGTGCAGCTCTTCAGAGTTTAATGCTGAGTGATGTCTGCTGGGCAAACTGGAATCTTCTTTTTACTTGGGATGTAATGGACCTGTATCTCTGAACCTCACTGGACTCTCAGCTTTGTGCTGTTAAGTTCCTACACGGAGGGTGCTTTTGGCTTCACTCTTAATCCTTTTTGTGCATTTTATGGTTGGCTAAGCTTGCTGCCTGCTTTATTCCCTCCTGCTTCACTGTTTATTGCATATCCAGAATAGTTGTTTTCTGAATTCTAATCTAAAATTCTTATTCTTACAGTTTAAAAAATACAAGACTAAACTTCCAAAGTGCATGATCTGAAAGTGTGTTTTCTGGTTGCATAAAAGATTAATAGGGATATTATGTGTCATGGCTTTCTTTAGCTGAGGAATTGGAGATAGGAAGAATAGAAGACTGTTCTTATCTTCTAATTCTAGTTTGGGAAGATGAATGCAGTTCATTTCAGAAACCTTAAACTAATTATGGGGAAATTGCTATAAATACAGGGTTCTGGGAGTTTTTAAAAAAGATTTTACTTGTTCCAGTTTAAAATATCAGATTTAAATACTTATGGGAATCTATAAACTGCTGATCATGATCATGTACAGTCACCAAGAGTAGAAGGATCCAAGTTTGTTCACATCTGTCAGTGATACAGGCAGGTCACTTCATGTCTGTTTCTAAATTTGAGTTGTTGAGGGTTCATAAGAATAATTTTTTATGAAGTCCAGGATATGTGTCTTCATTGCATTCAGTGTAGTTCTGAAAAAAATGTAGAATGTTCCCAAATGTTTGTGTGCCTATAAACTTTGAAATCTGCTGAGGGGAGAGTTATGTCTGGGTCACTTTCTGTAAGCACATTTGACTGAGTGACAGAATCACTTATGTGAAATAACTGCTTTCTTTTCAGGGTGTCTGTGCAGATCAGTGCAAAGTGACAGGTCACCATCGCTACCAGACAGTGGAGATGAATGGAAGCGTGTTGGGAGAACTGAAAAAGCTGTTTGAAGCCAAAGCAGAGCACGTGCATCAGACACTGGCACTGCACTCCTACACGTCAGTGCTGTCTCGGTTACAGGTGGAGTCCTATGTGTACAGGTTGCTCAACAGTTCCTCCCTGCTGAGATCAGTGGCTCTTCAGGAGCAAGAACTAGGTGTGTTCTTAGTCCACTGCCATGCTATTGGGGCTGCCCAGCACCTTGTTCACATGAAGTTTTAGAGTCTTGTTGATGGGATTTGTGTACTGGCGTGTAGCTCCACTGATATAAAAACCTGTTGATTTTTATGGAGGGATCAGTGAAACGCTTTTCTCATGTAAGAACTCTAGTTCTATTACCTTATTGTCCTGGAGAGTGGAAGTTGAGGGCAGGATTCCCTTCTGTCTAGGCTATATACTGCCGTGGATTACTCTAGAGGAACAGCAGGTGGGATGTGACACATGGAGCTCAATCTGTTGTTACCAAAGGTGCCATATAATAATGCAATCCCTTTTCCAAACTGATGATGCACAATTTTAGAAATAACTTCCTGCTTTACTGCTTTTGGAAGGCTGTTTGAAATCTTGCAGCTCTAATACTTGAAAATCATTTTAGTTTTCATCCTATACATATTACTTATTTGGGTTTCTGCCTATATCATACTTGGGCTAAAGTAGGAATCTCTCTGATACTTATCCTTCTTTGACATCTTTGCTTTGTCCTCCACCTCCTGGTTGGTTTATATGCGTAGTAAATGGAGATGCTTATAAAATTTATGTTGAGGGAAGGCTTTTTATGAGAGTAAATGGAGTATTCTTGTAATTAGCCTTCAATGCTAGATTATAAGATTAAAGTTTGCTAAGTAACTGTTCTTTGTCAGTTTTAACAAGCAGGTGTGTTAAAATATTTTGGTGTCTACAGATACAGAGAGAAGGTTTTCTATAAAGCCTCAGAACAACTATGTGCTCTACTATTCTGAAAGCTGTTGGTGAATGCTCCTTACTACTTTTTTTTTTTTTTTCTTTTTTTTTTGATTTACAGTTTCAAAACAGTCTGAAAATCTTTCTTCAGACTTGAGCCACTTGAAAGAGTGTATCAGCGTTCTCTTCAGTTTCACTCGCAGAGTTATTGAAGATCCTCAGTTTAAGAGTGACCTTCTCATGTGGCTGCAGAGACTGGTGAGGGTGTAAGCAGGGATGGAGCTGTTAGATCCAACGCATGGGATGAATTACAGAATTAGTTCTGAAAATGCTATTGTTTTTCCTGCTGACCCATAAGCAACTAATTTTTTGGCCTTGTGCTCTTTTGTGAGCAGAATGTCTTACTGGATTAGAATGAGTTCCCTGGTTTGATGAAGTCAATGAAGGTCAACTGTAGTAACGAGGTCTGGGATATGAGCAGACAACACTGTGCACATTGGATTTAAATTTATTTTTTATAATGCACATGGAGTATTAATGCTTTTACTTATTTTGTAATTTGGATCAGCATTTTTGAGAAACTTCTGTTCTTGCTTATTTTTAAATGAGAAAGTTTTTAATATAGTTATGATTAATTTTCTGCACTGTAAGGAATGATTATCTTATGGCTTATAAGTCAGGCAAACAGGTCTTTAAATACTGTTCTACTGTAAGATGCTCTGGAAACTGAGACTTCTTCGAAAATGTGAGAGGAGAAAGGAAAATGCAGTATTATCCTACTTAGCAAGACTATAAAATGAATTAAACTTGAAATTATTTACAACAGTCCAATATTTTTTTCCTTTAGGTTTCAGTATTGCAACGAATTGGCTGTCCTGGTGACCATCTCTTCCTTTTCAACCACATCTTGCGTTGTCCAGCTGGGATTGGTGAATGGGCTGTTCCATTTGTTCAGGTGTGAATGTTTAGTTCTTTGGTTTTGGAAGGCTGGAATGGATGAGGTGAGATTGGAAGCACCTCTCTGTGTGAGTTACAGGGGTTGAGAAAGAACAGTTTTTACAGCATGTCCATTGAAACTGAAAAGTTTATTAGCTGGGTGATTTTGAAGGCAAGGAAGAGGTTTCACTTCGTATGGTTTAAAGAGGGCACACATGTTCACAGGCATTGGAAAGGGAAAGACATTGGAAATCTAGCCATAAGAAAAGATCCCCATTGTGCTAACAGGGAAAAGGCAAACAATGAAGTAAAAGGGTCATTGGAAGTAGCACTGTAACTTCCCCTTTGCTCAACTCCTAGCTTCCCCTTTGGTGCCAAGATGTATATGGGAGGGGCAGAGAGTTGTTGTTTTGTGGTCCTCTTGGTGTTTTTTGTCCTTATTTAAATTCCTTTCAGTAAGTACTTCACAGTAGTACCCAATACTGTGCCATAGCAGCACTACCTCCTGAATGTTGCAACTGTCTTTTATGGATAGTTTTCGGTCTGAACAAGAAGCTAGTAGAAAATGTGAAATGAATAGGAATTTTGCACTTACAACTGATTTTCCCATTGTTTTACTTGGACTGTAGCTTAGATTTACTTAGGTCTTTTATTTTTATGTTTAATTGCAGATCAAAGTCTTGGATAACCCATCCGGTGTCTTTCATTTCATGCAATCTCTTGCCTTGCTTATGTCTCCTGTTAAGTAAGTATGAAAATAAAATTTTATAAAATTCTGCTGACTTAGGAGTAGAAAACAACCGTGATAGAAAATCTTTTTTTCCACACCCCTGAAAGTGCTCAAATAGATTCACAGCTAAAGATTTTTACTCATTCACCTTGAAATACAGCCATGGCAGTACATTCTCCTTCTGCACGAGATGTGGTTAAGGCTTGCTTTTAACCGTGAAATAACTGTGACTGCTGATTTAGTGGTTATTATTTTCAACTGTGAGTTCTGAAATGGAGTTCTTGCCTTGCATGATGACCTGTTCAGAATACTGTTTCTGCAACGGATGGCCTTGAATAAAGTGGTTACTAAATTGGTGTAAATGTTGGTTGTGTTTCTTAATTTTTTTTCATGCTTTTTTAAATCTGGATGGAATATATGGTGCTTGGAGGGGCTAGCTACTGAAACCAGTCATTAGTGAAATCTCCTATTATGTGCTTTAGATAAAATGTATTACTTACCTTGACTCTCTGACTCAGATCTTAATGTCAAAGGAGCAATCTGCTGGTATTTAGGGTTTTGTGAACTTGATAGTCTGATCCGGAGTTAATAGGGACTTCTGGCTTGTTGTAGAATATAGTTTTAAAATGTTTTGTTTTCCATTTCCAGTTTAGAGCTTTTCTCAGGAAACAAGTGAGTCTTTAGGGCATGTGTGTTGCTGGTGGGTTATTAGCATGTCCTTCAACAAAAACTGATGCAAAACGTCTAGAGTGGGTCTCTTAACTGTTCATACAAGAACATGGAGACTCCACATGGCTTTAATGTTAGAGGTCTGACATTTGTCTGGTACAGCACCTGTGTATCAGGAGCCAGTTGAAATTTTAAACCCAATTTAGAATAGGCTACTAGTGTTGTGAAATTTGCAATTGTGAAACTGGTATGTTTCTATTATCAGTGTAGGTATTCAGAGGGTAATATGGTGCCAGAATTTTGTTGCTGTGTGTTCAGAGTTCTGCCTACGACATTCCTACTTAAAAGGGAGTTAGGTGTTACCATTTTAACTTCTTATATAGCCTTTCTTTATGTTTGTTTAACTTGCTGGTATATATTTGAAGAGCTAAGGATTTATGTGACAAAGAGTCTTAAAACTAGTGTTCCAGACTCACAGAAGTATAACATGGAACTGGAGCTGGCTTGATATGAAGCAATTCTTTCCTGGAAGTTCTTTGGTTGTGGATGCTCAATGTACTAATGTTGGCATGGTGTTAGCTAATGCAGCCTTAAAAGTAGTATAGTGAAGCTGACCTGCACAAGTCTTGTAGGACATCAGATTATTTAACATACTTGTTAATTTCTTGTTGTTTAATTTGATTTGATTTGTCTTCTCGGATGTGGGTTAACCCCAGAAGGCAGCTAAGCCTCACACAGCTACATATTTCCCCTGTTGTTGGAAGGGAAAAAAGTGCAAAATCTTGTGGGTTCAGATAAAGACAAATCAATAGGTGAAGCAGAAATTGTGCAGTGCATGCAAACAAAACTAAATAAGGAATTCATTTCATACTTCCCTGCTGGCAGGTAGGTGTAGAGCCATTTCCAGAAAAGCAGGACTTGTTGTATGTAGTGTTTATTGGGAAGACAAATGCCATCATTCAGAGCATCCTCCCCCCTTTCTCCTTCTTTCCTCCAGCATTTACAGCTGGGTCATGGCACTGTAAGGTGTGGGATATCCTGTTGGTTCATCTTGGTCACCAGTTCTGGCTGCCTCCCCTCACAGCATCTGGAGCACTCCAAATTGGCAGGGTAGCATGGGAAGCAGAAAAAGCACTGTGTGAGCATTGCTCTGCAACTATAACATCAGTGTTTTACCAAGACTGTTATCGTTGTTCAAAGCACAGCACCATAGAGGCTGCTGTGAAGAAAATCAACTCTGTCCCAGTCGAAACCAATACAGTCTTGTAAGGAAAAGATAATGAAATTCAGAGTTTTTAATTTTCTGATTTCCCTAAACTTGATTTTTATTTTAAATTAGAAATCGGGTGGAGTTCATGTGCCATATGAAACCAAATGAAAGGAAAAGCTCCTCTTCCTCTGGGAAAGAATCTGGAAACTGGACACTGGTAGATGAAGGAGGAGAAGAGGTACAGCAGATGACTTTTTTTTTTCCCTTTTGTGCTTTTATGCAGCTTTACTGTATTGATCTTGTGAAATGGTGTAAGAAAGACTGACTGTTGTTTAGTGGCATCATATGAAATTCAGATATTTTTTATTCTCCTTCTACCTCTGTAATGTAAAAATAGATAATCATGGTAGAAAATAGAGTTTCTAGGAATGAATAATAACGATGGAAATAAATTTAAGGGGCTGTTGCATGGAAATAGTCCATTTGAATTCTGCTTCTCTTCATAAACCACATTTCTGAAAAAAGCATTTCTAGTTCTGTTTCCTACTTGATGAATACACAAACACAGCCAGGAATTTTGGAGCTTATATATGTAGGAGGAAGAGTTTAGTTATACTTTGTTTTGCTCCCTCAAGTAAACTGGAATTAGTGCAGATTGTGAAGCCCTTTAGTGTGCTTTTTGATGGAAAGCAAGTTAAACTGACTGAGTTTATCTACAGGATGAGGATCCTGAAACAAGCTGGATTCTGCTTTTGGAAGATGACCTGATAGTTCTGTTGTCCCAGTTTCCATTTCATGAACTGTTTCAGCACTTCCTTGGATTTAAGTCTGCAGGTAAAACAGCTGTTTTTCTTATGGTAATTGTGTTAATGATTATAAAGGCCAGGAATACTGCTGCGTTATGGGAGTCTCTGATTTGAGGTTGTAATGAACACATGCAAGACTAAACAGATAAGGTAGAAATGTATGATATTTATATGGGATAACTTAAAATGTTACAGCAACACTAGCAAGCAAAACACTAGAGTCCCTTAATGTTATCTTCTAACTGTTTATCCTCATAGATGTGCTTTCAGAAATAATTTTTCCTTCTTGCCTGCGAGCTGTATTGTACTGTGACTGTTCTTCAATTATTTCTTCATTCATGTTAAATCTGTGGACTGTTACATAAAGCAACTGGTTGTTAGAGATTTTAAAAGCTGCAGACTATTTGTACTTTCATACTTAGCAGGTATTTGTTGTCTGTTTCATAAAGGAAACATAAACCTTAATCTTAATAAACAGTGGAAATGATTTTTATTGCTTTGAGTGTTTCTGAAGGAAAGAATCCAGAACTTATGCATGTTTTTTGAGACTTAACTTCTTCTATCTTGCTCTCAGGTACTTATTTTCCTGAAAAAACAACTCCTCAAGAGATGATGAAGGTTTTTGCTTTTGCAAACTCCTTGGTGGAGCTTCTGTCTGTGGGATTAGAGACATTTAACAGAGCACGATACCGACAGTTTGTGAAGCGAATTGGTCAGCTGATCAAGTAAGGGAGTATCTCCTCTGTGGTATAGTTGAATCTTTTTCATACATTTAAAATTTAGATTTCCTTAATGAATAAGCTAGCCAGGAGCTGGTTTTGGTTTATTTTTGTTTTGACACTTAGTTGGTTTAGGATTAGCTGGTCTGTTATCTGAAGTCCCTGCGTCCTTTACTTGAAAACTACCTGTGAAGTAAAGAGCTGCAAAGTCTAAATGCTGTAGCTGCAGAAGAGAGCCAGGTGGACTGTGAAACACCAGCAAAGTTTCTTTAATCTTTCTTTCCTACAGATTGTGCTACTGCTTACTTGCAGTTATAATCTAGAATTGTTCTAGGTTTAAGTTGGTGTTTTTTTTTTTTTTAAATTGCACCTTGAAAATATTCTTATTGCTACACTAAGCAAGTGGAATTGGAAACTAAAAGCTGCTCTTTATTTTTAAATGCTTAGCACTCACTTGCCTTCTATGAGTGTGCTTTTAAGGAGATGCATTTAAGTTGCTTAGTGTAATTAATCTTTTATGGTTTTGTTGCGTGCTCTGTCATTTCTTAATGTAGGATTTGTAGACCTTGAAAGATCATATGCAAATTAATGCATATACCAGAATATTATGCATTGTTTGCTTGCAAAACACTCTCTCTAAAATGGGATTGAAAGAACATGTTACTCATATGTCAGTCTCTGGAAAACAGAGGACAGTGTGTTAAATATATCTCTTGTAACTAGACCAGAGACTGGCTACATGTTTGTGTTTTGTATGGTGATGATGTGCTTAATGATATCTCTACAACTTTGTTCTGCTGTGTAGGATGACACTTTGTCATGTGAGTGACCACTGGGCCCAGTACGTTAGTGGCAATAAACTATATGGATCGATAGGGCATCTGTACTCCATGGACAAATTACAGTTGGAGTTTGATGAGCTGTTTTTCAGAGCTGTTCTGCATGTTCTGAAGGCAAAAAGGTAAGCTGTCCAGTATGGCTGATACTGGCTTCATTTTGCAGGTGTGAGATATTTGAAGCTGGGAATTGCAGTAACTTTAGATACTTCATGGTTTAAACAAGACTGTAATATGCAGGATTTTTCAGCACATTGGTAGCATTAAGATGGAAAGAATTACACCTTGAATTCTAGTATCTGGCAGAAGCTCTGGGGGACTTATTCAGTTCAGAAATAGGTTATCTTAAAATTAGAGGTACAAAACACATCTTCACATTCCTAATTCTGTCCTAAATGTATGGCAGGGGTGTGGGCATATATGGCTTTTTTGTGTTGAGGTTTATCAGGATGAAACTCTTTCTGTTTGTCTCTTCATACCTAACAGGCTGGGAGTCTGGCTCTTCATGTCTGAGATGCCTTATGGAACATTATCCAGTAACATGCTCTGGAAGCTCTTCTTTGTCATGCACTGTGCAGAGAGTGAAAACCTGGAAAAGCTCTGCTCTACTTTACAGCCTGCTGACTGCAAACAGAGACTTGAAGGTAGAATTTCTTCACTCAGAGCCAATTCTAACAGATTCAGCTGCAGTTGCATGAGCAACAGGTTTAATTCTTCGCAGGTTCCACTGTTAAATATACCCTCTGCAGCATGACTGGTCCAGTGGCCTGAGAATTGTCTTGGGTAGTTTAACAGGTATTGGTTTTCTCTCTCTCCTAGCTGCATCTGAAAGGTGCAGGAGTGCCATGCAGCAAGTACATCTTCTGTGTTCTCATGTCAAGTTCCATCTTGACCTTCAACAGCATTTGGAGAGTGATTTAGATCCTGAAATACAGCATTTTGTATAAGTTGGGTTTTTAAGAGCTGTTTTTGGTTTGTTAGAATTGGAATCATAGGGATTGGAAGAGACCTCTGGAGACTGAGTCCAGCCCCCTTGCTGAGAGCAGGTTTCCTACAGTAGGTTGAGCAGGAAAGACTTAAGTCTTCAGCTGTTGCTAGCAGTATAAGTATTCCTTCATCTTTTTCTAAACTTGGTAGTTCTGGTTTCAGCAGTTTGTGTTGTTGGATATTTGCTTTTCTTTCACAGGCATAGATACTGTGTACAGGTGCTTTTTTTGTTCTATAAAGTTCTCTCTTTTCCCTTAACTTTGATCTTCTCAGCCATCATGCAGGCTTCAGCTATAGCAGCGTTGTGTAGAAACCAGTTTAAATGCTGCCTTTCCTTTGCTTCTTTCTTCATGAGAAAACATTTCAGGATTGATTAACAGGGAGACAGATAACCAAAGCAGTGACTGCCTACTCCACAACCTCTTTCCTTTGTCAAGAAAGAGCAAGTCTCACTGCCTGTCAGTTTTACTTTTCAGCTAGCTGGTAGTCCAGATACCTTTCACCATATCAGCAAAATCTTGGAGAAAATTGTGGTCTTGAGAAGTTACTAAATGTCTTAACTCTGTTTGCAACGTAGCTATCATTTAGAGCAATTAAAACAAAGTGAAGAGGGATGTCAAGACTGTAGCTGTGTATATTTTATGAAGTACTGATCGATTTTGACTGGCCAGTGCTGATCAGTAACAGTTATTCAGTTTAAGTGACAACAGTTTGTTTTTTTTTCTTTTTGCATCTTAAGCAAAGAGAATGTAATACGATGTGGTGGGTTGCAGCTGCAACAAAAAAAAGCACTGCTTTTTTTAAATTTCTTTTTGTTCAAGCTTCGTATTGCTTCTTGCTAACTTTTGTTTTAAAGTCCCTGCTGTGCTGATGCAGGATGTTTTTATCCTCTTCTTTCTCCTCAGTTGGTTGTGTCAGCACACTGGTATTTTTCATGAATGTCTAGGCAGAGAATACCAGCAGTTTTAGTGAAATCCATCTGATCTTCTCAAATAGCTTATTTTTTCTGACACCAGTATGATACCGACTTATTTCCCTAATTCGTACCATAATGCACCATGGCTTAGACATTCTTTTGGGAGCGTCCCCATTCATTGATACTGGTGGGGATGTCATTGCTCTACTGTGAGGTGATGAGGTGGAGGCTCTTATTTCCTTGTTCCTTGTCTGCTTTCACTGGTTCATTTTTTGCTTTCATGTTCTTTCCCTTTCCCATGTGGCTTATTCTGCTGTGCCTTTTTATACAGTAATGACCAAGTCTTTTCTAGTTCTTAGATAAGGAGATGAGTGGGTGGGACATCAGCTGTGTGTCTATTGTATCTTTCAAGGCTGCAATTTGTATTACTGTATGGAAAAACTCTTCATCAAATTGCACAGTTCTTCAGCACATTGTTCATGTGTTGTGTTGGCTGTAGCAGTTTGATCTCAGGCTGAAGGACAATTGCAAGATTCTTGAAAGGACTTGATACAGAACCTAACTTAAGTGGATCTGCTTAATCACAAGCATGCAAAATGCCTGCCTGTGCCAGCTAAGTGCTAGCATAGGACAGAGTGCTTTTTCAGCATGTCCAGCTGCTGTGGTAAGATCACTGTAAACTGTTTATGGTGGTGTGTTTTGCTTCAGAGGAAAAAGGCCACTATGCAAACTGTATGACAGCTGAAGTGCAGCTTTGATTTTGAGAGAAATAAAATAAAATATACACACATGCACATATATAGTTAAAATCCTGTTCAGATTTCTTTGTATTGTTCTCTTTCTGTTTTCTTCCACTCAGAGGAACAAGCGTGTTTTTTTTTTTTCCTGTTTGCCTGCATCTCACTCTTGAATTTAAAGAACTTCAATTCTTTGCTTTCAGATGTACTTTCCAAACAAGTACATTCAGTAATTTTGTCATATTGAATTTGAGAAGCAGAAATTGATCTTTCTTAGTAACTCATCAGCATATCTGAGGCCCAGTGCTAGATGTTTTTGTTTGTAATCAGCATAGAATGATCTCTCTAGTTTAATTGCTACTTGAGATCCTGGTATGTAGAATTAGCAGAGTCTCTTGACTTGATCTAAATCTCTCTGCTCAGCTTGGGTGGGCTTAGTTTTAGTCTTTTCTTGGATGTGACACTGGTTGAAAACAGAATGTTTCCATGTAATTTAGACTTCATCTGATGGAACTTATTGCTGCAATGTATCATGGAAACTAAAACCATGAGAACATTTTTAAGAAACAAAGACTCAAGCAGTTCTTCCTGTGGGTGAGCTTTTCTTGAAGCAATTTTAGCTTTCACTTTGGATGACTGATATATTTTCTGAATCACCTGGGTTCACTACATATTACTGTGTTCCTTGCACTTTTTTTTAAAGTCAACTGGGACTGGTCATTTTTGAAGAGAGGATCATGACTTGCAGGCTTCCATTAATGATAATTCCTTTGTAACTGATTCTTTCTCTGGGATCAAACTGTAAAAGCATTGATTATGTATGTCCTAAAACACTGTGACTTTTCTAGATCCACAGCACCTTGTAAGTTTTGAAAAGTATCTCCAGTCAATGAACTGCTCAGAAGAAATTTGTCTGCTCACCACATTTGCTCAGATGGCACAAACCAAACGGGCTGATGTTGATGAGGATTTCATTAAAATCATTGTTTTGGAGATATATGAGGTAAGAAATATTACTGGTCCATTTGGCAGAGGATGGAGCTGCTCATGTTCATTGTAACTTGGGAACTATGTCTGTTTAAACATGAAACATTCATGGTTTCTGTATCTTTGCAGTTAAAAAACAACTGATATAATGCTGCCTCTGAGGTTTATAATTTAGTGCTGAATTAAAATATTCTAAATTGTTTTTTCTTTTCTTTTTGGAGCAGATTTTCAAAGACTAAGCCAGAATGAAACACATTTGTGTTTTTTTTTTTTTTAACTTGTAGCTCTAAAATTCCTAGTGTAGCATGTTGTTTTTTTTTTATTTTTGTTGTTTTTATGTGCTTAGTTTTGGTCCATTTCTGTGCTGCTGGCCTCATAATTTCATCAGCTGTTTAAACAATTGTTTTTAATGTCGGCGTTTTTCAACCTTGTTGTCCAGAATCAGGAAGAACAACTTGGTTCTGTGTTTTCACAAAGATGGTATATTGTGGTGTCAGTGAAGGTCAGCCATAGCGAGTAACCTTTTTTCCCCTCATCTTCTCAGGTGTCGTATGTTAGTCTTTCAACAAGGGAGACATTTTCAAAAGTTGGTCGAGAGCTCTTGGGAGCAATTGCCAGTGTTCATACACAGATTATTTCTGTGCTGTTGGATCGAGTTAAAGAGACAATTGAGAGAGTTGGAATGGTAAGTGATAACCTCTGTCATTTAAAGCTGGTGCCCAGATAGAGGTCATACAGCTCAGTATGAATGGGTCATGTTAAAGACCTGTCCAGGGTTTTAATTTTTGTTGTATTACTGTTTAAAGCATAAGAACATAGTACAGGTTATTATTCCATGCTCAATACTGAATTGCCTTTTATTTTCTGTCCTCAAAGGTTTCTTTGTATCTGTTTAAAGAATTGCCTTTGTACCTGTGGAAACCTTCTTCATCTGAAATAGCACTGATTCGAGACTGGTTACTGAATTATAGTCTAACTACTGTGGAGAATAAACTGGCCTGCATTATCTTGGAAGGATTAAACTGGGGATTGGGTGAGCAGGTATGTCTTAAAGCCAGGGTGCTTGAACCTGGGTAGGTTTCCGGAGGAGAAAGTATTACTCAGCCTGGAACTACAACTGAATTTGGAGACAGTTAGTTATATACTGTTGATACTATAGCTGTACATTTGAAGGCATGGGATGGGAAATTCACAGTGATTTTCTAGCCTTCTGCCTGAGGATTTGCTTGTGTTGGATTCCTGTAGACTGTAACTGAAATTGAAAGAGACTGAGGCAAGATTTTTTTTTTGTCTCCAATAAGGGAAATAGCTGACTAAACTGCTGACAGGATACTTCTTGTAAGTCACTTGATAAAGTTATCTGTGACAGCAGAAAATAGAGGGATCCCCTAAGTGGTGTTTATGAGGGTGGTGTGACTGTAGTTTGCAGAATTGTATCCAGATATGTTTTCACAATGTAAGAAAACTCATGATTGAAATAGAGGTTTCAAAGCCTTGACATTTTTTTAAATGATGGGGAAACATTACATAGAAGGTTTGCTCTAGAAGCTTAATCTGTCTAGGATTCAATCCAAGCTGAGTGTACTTTTTTTAAAGAGAAACAGGAATAGAGTTGGGAAAAATCCTGTAGTTTATGTCCAGTCATTCATTTTAGCATTGTAACAATTCTTCCCTTTGCTGTGTTGATAACATGAGTACTTGGAGACAAAAGTTGCTTTACTTTTTCTCCCTATTTTTGACTACAGTTGAAAACAAGTGAATGGGTGGGAAAATTTAACTGGGAAGTCATTGCAATAGCAGTTGTGTCAGATAAGGGAGTGAAGATACTTCAATGAAGTTGCAGAAGCCTTTTAAATGAGGCAGAATTCTGATGTGATTCTGGATTCTGTTTTTAGAAGGATGCTCTTCATCTGGATCCAGCCATCCATTCTGAAGTTGCATTGATGGTCGTTGAAGCATACCTGAAATATCTCTCCCAGAAACCATACGCAGGATTGCTTTCTGAAAGCATAAAGCAGGTATTCCTTCTTCAAATCTACAGGGATAAATATACTGCTAGCGACAGATAAGAAAAACTACACACAAAGACTATTTTGTTTCTTATCCTCCTTTTAAGAGCTACATTATCATGATATTATCATAGCAATATCCCAAATCTGAATATTTTTGCAATCACAATGCTGTCTGAAAATACTGCTATTTTTCTGTGGGACATCTATATGAGAAGATAAGTGTTTTTAATATGTTCCCTTGTAGATTTGCATTGTTGTCTAGCCTGTAGTGACATCGTTACAGTCTGTTCTTCCTAAACGTCATCTGCTCATGCAGAGTTGGGCAGCCTTTGCTTATTGAAAGAGTATTGAATGCAACTGGTAAACATAAGAGGCATCCTTCCAGTGTCTCCAGTTCTTAATTCTACTTTATTTGAAGACTGGAGTGTTAATCTCTTTTAGGAGCTTTTTAATAGTGATCAGTGCTGTGTTCCCTGAACGCCCTACAAACAGTTTTATATTGATTTTTACAGCACACTGATGACTGAGAATGGTATGGCTCCAAGTTACAGAAGGGGAGTGGAAGGTTAGAAAGACCAAAGTTAAAAATACCTTTTTTAGATATTCAATCCAAGATGCTTGCATATGTTTATTCAAAGCTCCTAGCATTGTGTTGTTGCTTTGTCTCAGTATTTCCTATACAGTGTTTTCTCCTTTCCTGCACTCCTGTGCTTTTTTTTTCCCCCCCAAGTCTCTTTTTCCCACACTTTGGCACTTCATTATTTTCTCTGCACTTTTCTGTCTTCTTTCTCTGCTGTACTTAATTGTATTTTGTTGTCTTGTGACATCTAGATGAGTTCTCTGCCCAAACCTGCTACAACCTAGGTTGCTACTTGTATTGTTGGGTCTGTACTAACTGGAGCTTGAGGAACATTTCTGCTTAGGTTTTTCTGTACCCCCACTAAAAATGGAAGAAATGTCTGCACTGGCTCATGAATCTGAAATTTACACTGATCTGTCAGAGCTTGTACACTATTTTTCCTAAAGATCAGATGAAATTTGAAATCTTTTGATCTAAGCAGACTGTTCATGATAGGAGGCACTTTTGTGTTGCACAAAGACTTTGCCTGTCCACATTAAAAACTTCTCTTTAAGAGGAAACTATAAATTTTTAGACTTTGCTGACAGGTGGTAATTTTTATGTTTATTTGTTTATTTTAAAAAATGCCAAACACCTTCAAAGATGTGTGATGCTTGGTGTTTGTTTTCGTTTTTCCTTTTTTGAGTAAAAATATTTAATCCCAGGCTGATATTTAGTAGGGGAAACTTCAGCACAACAATGTGGTTTGATAGCTTTTAACAAAAGAGATGGGTGAAGGGAGAGAGGAGATGGAAATCAAGGTCACAGAAACACAGATTTGAAGTTAAATTAATTGGTGATGGTACAGGGTGAGTCTGAAAAATAATTACAGTTGTACTGGTCCATTGTCATGGTATTTTGATGGGATAAGCTCATCCAAGCTGACTGGAGTCCTCCCAGACTGCTGCCATATGTGATGTAGTATGGATGTGCTTCCTCTCATTGCTGCTACTTCTGCTTTGTTTCAGGTCTCTTACCTAGCTAGCATTGTTCGTTATGGAGAAACACCAGAGAGTTCCTTCAACCAATGGGCATGGGGCTTGATTTTGAGGTTAAAGCTTCACAGAAATGACCGTGGCATACAGTGTGGCTGGCCTGCAGTTCCTGTATCTGACAGCGTGCTTGACATGACAGAATCAATCACACTTCACCCCCTTCTGAAGGCTGTTAAAGCAGGCATCCCTATCGGCTGTTACCTTGCGCTGGCTATGACCACACTAGGTCACAGGTAAGTGTGTTCTCTGGTTTTGCTATAAATGGATGACCCAGTAAAAGAGTACCCTGCTCACTCAGATGGTGAGCTAAGAGCTATTAACATCATATGTAAGTTGGAAGATGATAACAGACTTCTGATGTGAGGGACTGAGCAGTCTTTAAGGACAAACAGTTTTGAACAGTACAACTACCTTTATTTTCCAAAAACTTTTCCAAAAATTGCCTTTTCCAAAACATTATGATCGTATTATCTTTTAACCACACTTAGCTACAGGTCAACTCCTACAACTTTCTAGCTGAGCTGCCATAAGAGTATTCAGAAAATACTAAGGAGGAAACCACTCAAGCTGATAATAATCAATGAGTAAGGGAGAACTTTATAACCTTGATACTGAACTTCCGAGTTGTTTCCAGTACTTTCAGCTGGTTTGTAGGTAAAGCTCTTGGAAATAATTAGGTGTAGTATTTGAATAAGATGCAGAGGCAGGGATAGATTAGATTTGATTAATCAGTCTCTCCCAGGTTTTGAAAATATCTCTTGCTCCTAGTAGAAGTTCTAAATAACTTGTTTCTTTCATATAATATTGCTGTGCTTTTTCAAGACAAGTTGTCTTGTATTTTTTCCTCTAACCACTGTTTGGTGCTATGGCTATGCCATAGATTCATACATGCTTATAGTGCTAGGTTGACTTGGGACCACTCTGAAGGTATTCTGGTTTGAAGATGGATGTTTTTACATGACTGAACACAGAATGAAGAATAAGGAACCTCTTTACTTTTGATATTTTTTTCCAAACACCCTTTATGACCTTGTTAAGAACCATTTCAAATAATCTCCTATCTAAATAAAAGTGCTGGTATTTCTCAGACAAAAGTACAAGGCCCGTAATGTTAGACAGAGGAAATAAAGAGCTTTAATGTATGCTAGTAGCTTAATACTTAATTTAATAGAATCATAGAATATCCTGAATTGGAAAGTTCCCACAGGGATCAGTGAGTCCAGCCTGTGTCCCCACACAGGACCATCCAAAATCCAAGCCTGTTATCCAGATGCTTCTCAAGTTCTGGCAGCTCAAGGCCATGACCACTGCCTGGAATAGTCTGTCTGAGCCATGTCCACCACTCTCTGGTGAGGAACTCTTTCTTATCACCCAGCCTAACCTTGCCCTGATGCAGCCTCATGCTGTCCCTCTTGTCCTGTTGATGTCACTGGAGGGCAGAGCTTAATACTGTCCCTTTGCTCCCCTGCAGGCTGCCCTGAGTCTTCCCCTCAGCCTCCTCAGGGCTGAACAAACAAGGGACCTCAGCTGGTCTTCATACGTCTTGTCTTTATACCCTTCACCATCTGCATAGCTCTGGTTTGGATATTCTCCAGTACTTTTCTGTCCTTCTGACATTGTGATTCCCAAACCAAAGCATCCAGTGCTGCAGCAGCACATAGCATAATAGGATAATCCCTCCCCTCTCCTGGCTGGCAGCCCTGGGCCTGATGCACCTCATGATTGGTTCTTTGGACTGCAATGCACACTGCTGCTCTGATTCAAGTTGTCACCAACCAGGACCCCCACATTCCTTCCTTTAGGGCTGCTCTCCAGCTTCTCATCTGTAAGTCTGTACAAATAGCCAGGATTGCCCCATCCGAGGTGCAGAATCTGGCACTTGCACTTTTTAAACTTGGCATATTTGGTGATCATTCAGCCCTCTAATTCATCAAGATCTTTCTGCAAGGCCTCTCTACCCTCCCAAAATTTAGTTTCATCTGCAAACTTAGTATGCATTTGAGTCCTGTACCCAAGGACTTATTAAAACAGTAAAGATAACTGGCTCCAAAATGGAGCCATGAGGAACCCCACATTTTTGTGGCTACAGGTTAGACATAAGATTAATGTTTACCATCTTGTTTGAGCATGCAGTACTTTTTTCCCCCTATCAAAACCTGATGCAGAGCAGTGTGCCAAGAAGCTCAATAGTCTGTTTTCTGGACAACAGTGGCAGAGTTCATCAGATCTAACTGTAACTGCAACACAAACTGTAAAGTAATGCTTGAGCTACATCCATAGGGAGTGGAGAAAAAAGTCCAGAGGATCATCTATCTGAAGGCAATGTCAAGGCAGATGATATGAAGCTCCTTCTGTAGATATTGCCATTGTCTCAAGAGAGAGATTGGTTGACAAGGTTAGGCAGGAGCCATGAGCTTTAAATTATTGTTTCAAACTTGGTGAAGGTTCCCATCCTCATTGATATATGGGTGTGTGTGTATGTATGTGTGTGTATATATACACTTAAGTGCCCCAGAAGATAGGAAATACTTAAGAAATCTTTCAGCTATTCAATAACTTCTTCAGCTGAAGAAAAAAGTTCTGAATTTAAGCTCTTTGGGATGTCAAAGTTTGTGTAAAGATACGGATGTCTTTATGTCTCATTTCACAAAAAAGACCAACATTCCACGTCTGTTTTTTTTTTTTTCAGTAGTCTACATGCTTTTCCTTTTTTTGTTGTTGTTCTGTTTTTACAGCATTGAGAAGTTCTGTGCTGAAGGGATCCCTCTTTTGGGTGTACTTGTCCAGTCTAGACACTTGAGAACAGTAGTCCATGTACTGGATAAAGTTTTACCCATATTTTACTCTTGCCAATATTATCTCCTGAAGAGTGAACAGTAAGTGTGATATATTCCTAACATGTTTATTGCTTAAGACCAGTGAAAGTTAATCTTAAGTGTATTATTCATTCTGGGTTTTGTGTTTAGTGAGAATGTGACGTGACAGGGAAGAATAACTGGTTTGTTTGCCAAAATACTTTTTGGCTTGTGGTTGAGAAGGCGGTTGTGGAAATGTCTCCTTTGAACATCATGTGCAAATACCACTAAATGTTGCTTTGCCATGGAAGGGGGCTGCGAAGAGCTGTATTGACAAGAGCTCTTGGCTGGAGGTGATTGGGAAAGATAAGCAGTTGATACTAACTGTGTCGTTGCTGGTAAGTTGAGCAACAAATGGGAGTGTTCCCAAGTGCTGGGCCTCAGTTTCTTTGTCCTGGTATATTAGTAATGTGGTCTCTCATGTGCTTTTGGTTTGTACCACGTGGTAGCTTCTCAGACAAATCCCGGGCTGGATTTGTGTGCTGAAGTGGATCAAGAACTATTCCCAAAAGGCAGCCTTGCTGTGACCCACCTCCTTAGGAGGGCAGGAGAATTAACTGCAGATGCAAAGCTTGTTCTGCTGCATGGTTTTAGTACCAGACAGTGGTCTGAAATGTATTTAACTGAATAGATTGAATGAGTCTCTTTCAAAGGGTTAGAGCTCTTCTGTAGAAGTTTCTGTGACTGGAATATCTGCTGCAGCCCATCTGTTGCTTCCAGGAAGCACTGCCTTTTCTAAAAAGCTAAGTGGAAACTACAAGCTACTGCTTGCTGTCTGCACAGCTGTACACTTGCAGTTTCTAGTTTGGCCACATTTCAAGATTTATGCTGTGTCATGTACTGTTCAGTTCTCAGATTCTGGAAGCATCCCACAATTTCAGATACTTTCAGCTCTGGTAAAGCAGCCTGGAGTCTAAAACAGTCTGCTTTGAACTGCTTGTACTATGCAAATGATGTGGTTAAAATGGATCTATTAACTTTGCAGCATGGTTGTAAAGCAAAACCCTAGTATGTGGGTGTCATTAGTGCTGTTGAATTTTTGTGCTCAAGTTTTAAGTTCTCTAGAAACAGTTCTTCTGTTTGTTATGCTGTATGATTTATTTTAGGATTAATTAATGGAACTTAATTTGTTAATATTCCTAGGTTTTTATCTCATGTCCAACTGTTCCTTCAGCTGGACAGTGGAGTCCCTCAAGGCATGACCCAGCAGGTCACACATAAGGTAACGCAGCACTTGACAGGAGTGAGTTACGGAGAAAATGTTAAACTGCTCAATAGCATGATACAGGTAAGAAGATTAAAAAAGAAAAACAACAAAACAGTTGCGGGAGAAATGCTTAAAAACATATATGTGTGCATATACGTGTGTACATTTACATTTTATATAAATACTTACATGTTTAACTAAGTTAATGCTTATAGTTACGAAGGTACTGAATGTGTCAGTTCTGCATCCACAGAATGTTCGTTATCGGGCATGACGTGTTGGCTTTGGTTTCCTGAAATATTTTGGTTCAAGCTTGCCTAAATTTGGCAGTTCACTGAACACGTCAACAATATGTGCCTGAAAAACTACTTGGATAGTAGGAAGATGGATTTCCTACTATCAGAACTTCTTGTGAAAAGAGAAAGTGATACAAATCACTACTGTCTCACTTGAGATAGTTAAAGAGTGAGGCAGATACATAAATGTTTGAAAGCTTTGCTTTTAACCATCAATTTATAACCATAGCATGACAAAACGTTTCTGTGTTCAGAAACAGCAGTCAAGAACCAAAGCCCACTATCATCTGAAAGTAAGGACTAAGAGATACTTGTCAACTCTGGGAGATCCTTTTGCAGGAACAGCAGGCAGCACTTCAGACCCAGGTGCTATTTATGTCTCCAGGTTGTAGGGGATCCTGCTTATTGTGGGCTTTGTTTTTGCTAATCCCATCAGATGCATAGATCTCTGAGATGTAGAATCTCTTCTGGAGGTTGGAGATGACAAAGCTCTATTTTTTGCATAGGTATAGAGAGCATTGCTGTGTGTTAAGGACATGCCCATAGCCTCATGCAAGCTGAACAGTTGTTCAGCAAATCCTTATGCTTCAGTTCAAGCTGAAGGAGGGCTCTTGAATAATTCTACCCTTGAATTTGTCAGACTCACATTTTCCGAAGTGGCCAGCCAAACGGAGTGGGGCCAACTGCAGTACTGGAGTTCTGGGTTCAGGTCCTCATCAGCCAGCAGCTGTGGCACAGGGACCAGGCAACGCTCTACTTACTGGATCACTTATGTAAAGCTGCTTTTCAGTACAGCCAGGAAGACTGCATACAAAAGCTGCTTTACCAGCAGCACAAGGTATATGGGTGTGGTGTGTTCCTGTGGCTGTTGGATAAATCTCATTTTCATACGAATCTGTTTTCCTCAAAGGCAACAAGAACAGTTGCAATAATGAGTGACAATGTGGTTATGCTGTTTGATTTGGCTCTGAATAGGTCAAGATGAGTGGAATAACTGATAATTGATTGATAATAAAAACCTATCTGAAACTCAGATTTCATTCAGAGTTCTACCGTAGTATTTTAGTTTGTATTCTTTTGCATTTTGTATGTTAAGCAGTATCTTTAGGGCAAAGTAGAGCATCCTCTCTTGAAAAAAACAGTGTCACTGTAAAACAATCTTTTCACTGATGAGAAGTAAGGTACAAGCGTGGGATTCAGTAGTAACTGGCTGAGCTGTGGTTGGAAAGTAATTGTTTGAGTCAGAAAGGAACCTCAGGAAAAGCAGCATGATATCTCTGTAGCTTGTAAATCATCTATTAGGCCTCTTAGGGGAAAAAAATGTTTTGTGTTTCCTTGCAGAATGCTTTAGGTTATCATTGTGACAAAGGTCTGCTGTCTTCTCTTGTTAGCTGGATTGTGGCAGGCAATGTGACTCCCTCCTTTGTTGAGGGCAATGCCAACTCATCTCAGGTAAGTGTATGATGGTGTTACATAAACAGCCCTGGGAAAAGCAACACACAGGTGTTTGTTTTTTCCTGCTTTCATGGGTTTTTGTAGACTTCCTCTTGCTCTTTCTTTCTTCCTAGCTCTCCTTCTACAAGTATTCTTGTGATAAAATCCTAATTTAGCTGAACAAAGCATTGCAGATTTCTTATACCAGTGAGAGCAGGGGCATTCTTCCACAGAGGGGTTTTGTTGGATCTGTGTCCAAGAATGCATAAGCAGAATTAATTTGTTAAGACTAATACAAATCTTTAGTTGCTTTTGATATATATTTAGCGGGAGAAAGTGTGTAAAGGCTGACTCTTCTGCTAGATTCATCCTTTTCTGATTAATGTTTTCCCTTCTGCTGAAACATAAAGAAAAACAAAGCAAAGCATAGCAGTACCCCAGCTGGAGATGGAGTGCTCAAAATCAGGCGCTGTCCAAAAAGGATATGTGCCTGTAAATAAGGAGGAAAGAGTTTTTCAGTTTCCTTTTCTTGATGTGATACTACTGCAGATTTTTAATGAGAATCTGGAAAAGAAAGAAAACAGCAAGCAATTTTGTTATCAGTATTTCCATTGTTATTGTGTTGTACAGGTCTGGTTTTCGTGGATGGTGTTAAATATTGAGTCCATATTTGAAGAGGATTCACAGCTTCGCAGAGTTGTGGAGAGGGAGTTAATTATTAATGATTTGTCTCCTGATCAAGCTTTGAAGGTGAGCGAGCTGTTCATTCTCTATTTATAGGGGAACTGCTGTAGTAAAATACTCTTCTCCATTGTGCAGTTTTTATCTCTTTCACTTCTTTTTTTTTTTTTTTTCAGGACAAAAGCATAACTAATACCTTACCTGCTTGGCTTTCCAGGGGAGAAATGTATTTAATGGAAGCTTTGCTTTGTGTTTTGAGTTGAATATTTAAAGACTACCATATAAATCTGTTTTTAATATGTAATTGTTTACAGAAAACTTAATTCAGTAACTAGTGAGTTTACTTGATATCCTGGGTCATCTGAAAGCCTTTCAGGCTGTGGGGCATCGATTCTATATCACTGAGATGGGTGCTCTTATTTTACAGGTGGGAAAATGTCTGTCAGAAAGCTGCTTTAAATCTGAATTTTACAAAAAGTGAATGCCATGTTTCTCCCTGCTGCTGCTTTGTTCTCTAACACCACCAGTCTTATTAAAGCCTAAAACAAGAACGTCTGCCTCTATGAGGGAGACGTGTAATTAGCACCAAAGGCCCTTACATTGGCTTTTCATTACAGTAGTACTCCCACTCATGCTTTTATAATTTTCTCACAAGCATCAGTGGCAGCAGCATTGTTCTCTAAGAGCTGCTACCTGATGTATAGATGTATCATAAATTTACATATGAATGTATTCAGACTTCTCCTTGTAATTGCTGACTTTTCATGCTGTGCTGATCTGCTGTCACAGCCTGCTGCAGGGAACTGCACCAGGGCACTTGTCTGATAACGTTTTCTTTGCAGAAAGCCCAGACCCAGCTGAAGCTGCCTGTTGTACCTTCACTTCAGAGGCTCATGATTTATCGCTGGGCCCATCAAGCCCTTGCTACTCCTGCTGATCACCCTCTCATGCCACTAATCTGGCAGAAATTCTTCCTGCTTTACCTTCACAGACCGGGACCACAGTATGGGTGAGTCTGATCATAAAGGCTGTGGCAAAATAGCGAGCACTAAGATGCTTGCAGTGTAGTAAATGCCTCACTCATCTGAGAGCAGTGGTTACCAGTAACTACTCCAGAGTCAGTTTAGCTGCAGATGTCCTGATTTGGCACTTGACTTTTCTTTATTTATTTTCAGACTACCTGTAGATGGCTGTATTGGAAGACGATTTTTCCAGAGTGCAGCCCACGTTAACTTATTAAATGAAATGAAGCAGCGCTTAACAGAGGTGGCAGACTTCCACCACGCTGCCAGCAAAGCACTGAAAATGGAGAGTCCTGTAAAGAGCAGCGACAGATCACTGGAGAAGGCGAGCTGCTTGCCAGGTTACCTGACTTCACCAGAATTGCATAAGGAGCTTGTCAGGTAAAGAAGGCTTGCTCTGTTCAGTTTCATTCAAGACAGATGCTTGAGCTGCTAGCTGCTGTGCTACTGGAGCAGTGTTAGCAGTGGGAGATATGAAGGGTTGCAGCTCTTGGCTGACCTAGAGTCACTAGAGACCTAAGCACTTGTTACGTACCTAGTTGTGGTCATATCTCTGTTGACACAAGGTGTTTTGTTGAAGGGAGTTGATCTTACTAATTAAAGCACAACATTATTGATAGAGTTGTCACTCTCCTTAAGGGAGAGCTTTGTTGTTTAATTAATGCTATTCCCATTTTGTTAAAATACTTCTTATTTAGGCATATTTGCTACTTTTATGTACATTACTGACTATCAATGTAAGAGCTGCATTGTGTGTATTATACGTTTGACACAGGCTGGGAATTTGATACATCAGGGAATTCACTGGGAATTTCAGCATGTGATTCAGTTAGCACAATTTACCAACCTACTGTGCCAGAGCTGAGCTGCAATTGTGTTACGTGCTAGCCTGAAAGTGGTACATCTGCCTACTCAAAACCTTAGTGAAAGCATCTCCTCACTTTTGAGTAGTTAAGGAGATATTCAGTTACTGCTGAATACAACTACAACTCAGCTGATGAACACTTGTCTCTGTAAGGAATCTCTGTAAGGAATGGCAAATTGGCTGTTTCTAGGAGCCATGTATCTCAATGAAACCATAAGTAAGTACAGAAGTGCATGTTTCTGTTGCAGAGGCTTGTGATTTGAGAAGTGTACCTTAAGAAATATTTGCAGTGTTACAGTGTCTGGATTTTCCTAGAATTTACAGTTGGAAAAGATAACTGGGAAGGAGTCCCTTGATGAGGGGGGTTGGGCATACAGCATCTGAGCTGCTGATAAGTGTCTCCCCCCAGCAATCAATATGTACTGTACAAACAAATAAGGGAGCTTATAAATCCTTCTCAGTCATAGGTGAAAAATAATCTAGAGATGTTCACTGACTATAACTTGATTAATATTTTGTCAGCCTTTTGTTTCAAAGGATTTCCCCACTCCATCATAAATCTTGGCTGTTCTACAGGCAAATTAATCTTATGCTCAGAAAGTTTAATGGCCATCTAGACAAAAGAGAAAATATGGGCTGAATTAATCAGGCCTGACTTTTGAACTTACATTTTCTCATCAGTGACATTGATGCAGAAAACAGGAATTTGTTTGTGATATTTAATACTGGTACAAAGATGTGGTGATGGTCTAGTTCTCCCCTGTATTCAATCAGGAAAACTTAGGTGGTATGATTTGAAATATAGGTAGCACTCATCATAGTGAAGGATGAGATATGTATATTTTTTGAAGTACGGAGTTAGGAGAGAAAGAGAGGATAATGTTGGTGTGAATCTGAATCTGAAAAGAAAATAATAGGACAACGCAGGTATGAGCTTTCAGAGCAGGCTTCTTAGGTACATAGATATCTTCCTTGGTCTTTTGCATGGGCTTATTGATGTAATTCTCTAACTTATGACCCAGGGTTAGAATTTTTTCTTATGTACTGTTTAGTGTAAATGTCTTCCTGTTCTAAATTTGTACAGTTGCTCTTGGTTATTGCACTTCTTGAGTGGTGAGTGTGGAACAGGCTTCCAGGGCTGCTGGAGCTGAAGGAGCATTTGGACACTGCTCTGAAATGTTAGGCATTTGGGCTGTCCTGTGTGGAGTCCAGTGCTGGACCCGTGATGTTTGTGGGTCCCTTCCAACTCAGGATGCTCCATGGTTCTAGTTTCTTTGCACTGCTGCTCTTTGAGCTCAGAGTTAGAAAACTAATGAGAAAGCCTCTGAGAAGTCTAAATTTTGATCCGTATCAACTCTTATCACAGTTTGTTGCCTTAACTTTAAGCCTCCAGAATGAGACTACTGTGTAATATATGCTGTATATATTGATTTATTTTTTCATTTTTTGTTTTTCTTCTCAGGCTTTGCAATGTTTTTATTTTGTGGTTAGAAGAAGAGAGCTTTCAGAAAGGAGACACATACATTCCTTCTTTACCAAAGCAGTATGATGCACACAGACTTGCTAAAATCATGCAGAATCAACAGGTGATGTACTAATGACATTGGCAAGATGGGATCCAAAATTTGCTTCATTTGCTAACGTGGGTCCTCTAAAGAAGTGAGAGACTTAGTGTCACTGATCTTCAGTACTCCTCTATCATGTATGATAGCTTTAGGAAAAGGGTCAGAATGGTAAAAATCCCGTGCTCTCTTAAGCTGCCTTTCTTTATACTTAAGACAGCCTCATGTATAGATTTTTAGCCTGTCTTAGTGAGAATACAGTCCTTATTTTTTTTTTTTACTGTTCTACAGTTCTTTCTATGTTGTAACTTTAGAGAAATATCTGATCTGGATCTTTAAATTGGAAGTACAAATCTGCTTATATTTGTAATCCGTAAAATACCAGGTTCAGATTTAAGCTAGTGAGCAGAAATACATGCTATTAAACCTGAGTAATTATTAACCTGAGGAATTACTAGAATTTAAATGCCTGTGAGAGGAAGATTTTGGACAAGCATTTCTTTGTGCATGCCTTATTCTCATTCCTCTCGTGTTTGTCAGATTTCTTCTCTATTTTTCAGTGTTTTGTATGCATACATACAAAATTGTTAAATTTTTTTCTTCACTTCAGATACTTTTTTAATATAATTTTACTATAACTCAAAATTGCAGTCCAGTTTCATCTGTTTCAGCATCCTAGCTAATGCAATAGGTACATAACTTAGAATAATTACCAGAATTATGGTGATTTAAATTAACTATTCTGTCCCTCTAGGATCTGTGGATGGAGTATGTCAATATTGAACTGATACACCACGAGTTTCAGGAAGCTATAAACCTTTGGACACAGACTCAACTTGAATCACACACACCAGCTGCTATTCCTGCAGGGCAAACAGATTTCACCAACCCTTTGTCAGGTAAGAGATGAGAATGTTGTTGGTGAAACTGGGATAGGAAGGGTTACTATTATGCGTTAACTCACCCAAAAAAGCATCTTCCAGACAGGCTGGATCTTCAGAAAGTGTAGGTAAAAGGCAGCTGCAAGCAAAGACAAAAACCACTATGACTAATCCCGGAAAGTTTGTTTCTGGTATTTTTGTTAGCTGCATGTTTCCTTGCTGTTTGCTTGGAATATTAATGCAGCAAAAGCCTTGTTTTAGACCAAAAAGGGATAATGATCACTGTGCGTGTATTAAGGATGTGGTGAGATAGGATTTTTGGGGTGCTGATTAAAAAGGGGAGGGAGAGAGTAGGAGTCTGGAATGTCTTTATAGGTGAGTTGGCATTATTTGGGTGAACTGGGTGGGAATCAGCAGAAGAAGAGAACTGAACTGGAAAGAGAGTGTGCTGTGGGAAGGAATTGGAGCTGACAAAACTAGAGACAGGGGTGAATTGTAGGTAAAGGAAAGTAAATTTGGCTTGGAAAGAATAATGAGCCTCTGCCAGAGGAGGAGAATAAATGGAGGTGGTAAGAGGAAAACTGAACAAGTGTAAGTAGGAGTGGCTAGAGGTAAACAAGGAAAGCTGTGGCTCCTTGAATCCTCACAATGTTTGGGGCAGGTAATGGAAATCAGTTTTCTGAAATAAAAATGGTTAACAGGTAGAGGAAGATTAAAGGGGTGGAGTACTGAGAGTGGTGCTGAAAGTGTTTCATGTTATAAAAAAAAAAAAAAGACAAGAACACAACCAAACAAAAAATAAAAGATACAAAAAAACCTCAGAATGAGATAATAATTTTGCAATTTATTCTAAAGTTTTCTTATTGACCAAGTGATTTCTGATTTCTCTTCTAGCCAAAGAGAGGATAATGAATAATTTGAAGAAGTTTGATTTGCCCAAGCCTCCTCTTTCACTCCAGCCTATGAAAGCCCCTGTGCCAGTTATTTCCTCTGCCAGTCTGATAAATCAGAAAGAAGCAATTCATCTCACGCACACCGACCTTAAAGTCTTGCAGGGACATGCCAAGTAAGACTTTGGTGTTTTCCTTCTGCCTCCCAACTGTCCAACAGTATCTTCAGGTCTCTTTTACAGCAGTCTAACTGGTGGAGTTAGCACAAGCCTGATGGTATTTGGCTTCTACCTGTTTGCCCAGGTTATTTTTTTTTGCTGCTGCATCATTCTTTGTTCTACTCCTTTAACTGACTGCTCAGGTTTTATCTAATGACTGAGATTACATCAACTGGCATCTGACAGCCACATATTCTTTTCTCATTCATTATACTTCTTAATTAAATCTTCCCTTTGGCCTAGGCTTACTGAAAATTAGTTAACCATTTTGCACTAGTTTAGTGGTGATAATCTGAGGCATAGGGATGCTAGAGAAAGAGACTTCATTTCTGAGAGCTCCTAGGTCTGTGGATGAAAGAGAGGAAACTTTATTAATATTCCTACTAAGAGAATTCAGGTGAAGTATTTTTCAAGTTTCAGACACAGCTGATGGCTCATAGCCATTCCCACACAATGTCATCATTTAATAATATTATTTAGAATAAATTAAAAAAATCCTCATTAAGCCTAAGGAAGAATGTACCTCAATGATACCAGCAGCAATGTCATGTGGGTTCTTTTCTGTTGACTGAATCATTCCACAGTCCAGTTTTTTTTTTCTTTTTTGCCTGGCAGAAAATTTCTTCTCCTGCAGTGGATGATCTATTTAATTTTCCATCTGGTCATTGAGAATAATTAAAATAAATTTTCTATTCAGGCTTAAGTAGTTTTGCTCTTCTTTTGAAGCATTTTTTGTTAGAACTTTGAAGTTCTATCACTACAGAATTATTAACACAGTTTCCTAAGTTTTTGTTTTCTATTATATAAATATATATATTTCTGTTAGGAGTTTTTGTATAGCCCATTAAATTGAAGCCTCAGCTCTTCCTTTTAAATTCCTAGCATTGCTATTCTTGCTAAAGATTTCAGTAACCTCATTAATAAATACTTTTCAGAACTGCAGCTCTTTGGGAATCCCAACATGTTGCTCTGAACAGTGAAATACTGGACACCCTACCTAAGCTGTATGTCAATCGGGAGGAGCAGATCACCCTCCACCTGGAGTGCCGGGGAGCTTCAAGTAAAGGCTGCCAGGGAGCAGCTCTTGTCACAATCCAGGTTAGAGATAGGGCATCCTTTCTGTTTTGGGACTGGTGGACGTGGGTGATGGAAGTGAAATGGTTGAACGGTTACAAGAATGGACTTATTTGGTGAGGTGCTGCCATAAGCCTGTTAAAATAAGTAAATATTAAGAAAAGTCAAACAACTGAAGCTTGAAATACCTCATATGTAATTCTCTGAAGGAGATGTGGATCAACAGAAGAACAAATTACTCTGTAAAGTTTTGGATTAGTCACAGTGTCTGTGCTAAATTGCTTCCCGATGTGTGAATGTAGGAATGTACTCACAGATAAGAATGAAGGTATCAAAATGTTCACAGATTAATTCCTATATTGCTTGCTAAGCGAATGTATTGATGTTGCCTAAGTTTCCTTTCCTGTGGATTAAGTCTTTTGTCAAAGACATGGATTATATTAATGTGTCATCATGAAATGAGAATGTGACTAAGGTGTAGAATGCAGTAAATCTTATCAAAACTCCCAGGGGAAAAACTTCTATAGTCAGAGTTCTCTTACAAGGCTCTGCTTCATTTTTAGTTGCAAACATAAAAGAATTTTTGGAAAAGATACTATTCTGAAGTGTATGTCTCTTTCTGTCACTTAGTTTGAGGGGAAGCATAAAAACGAAGCAGTGAGCCAGCAGCTTCATGCTCTGCGTAAAGAAGTGAGACAGCTGCAAGCAGAAGCCACAAAGCCACCTTCTCTGGGTGTTGTGGAAGCAGCAGTGCACGTGGAAAACTTTATAACGTAAGTTGTTCAGGCAGAGTTTTACGTAGCAATGCTTTTTATAATGTATATCAGTGTAGATCAGCAGCAGAGCTGGAACCCTGAGACCTGCATGTTTACGATAGACCTCTAAAGGAATAAGCCTATGTGTTATCAGAGGAGATAACTGCTCATCATTCAAGCATAACATGGCACAATATGTTTCCTACTTCAACTTATTATTCTCTGCATTAGAATATCCTTTTTAACCATGCAAGAGCAGGAGGAGTGATGGCAGTGATGCTATGTTAAGCTTTAAAATATGGCAAAGTTTATTATTCTGAGAGTGAAAGGCACTGGTTATGGTTGCCCAGAGGAGCGAAGTTTCCCTCCTGAAGATCTTCAGAAGCCACCTGTTCATTGGCTTGGATTCTCTGCTCAGCATGACCCTGTTGGGGCAGTGGGACCAGGGGGACACAGAAGTCCCTGCACAACCCAACCATTCAGTGATCCTGTGAAACCACGCTTGATTATCATGTAAACATTTATCTTAGTGCGATGTGTTGACACAAGAAACCTTTCTTTAGTAACATAGATTACTTTCCATATGCAAATTGAATCTGCTCTTTTTTTTTTTTTTTTTTAACAGGACCTTAATAAATATCTACAAAGTGCAGCCTATGCCTGCAATTAAGAAAGTTGGAATTAGTTTGTTTTTTATCGTAGTGGAGTACGTGTGTGATGAAACTCAACGCAATCCTCCTACAAGGCAGTTCTTCACTTCCTGCATCGAGATCCTAGGCCAGGTGAGTATATTCTCTAGTATTGTATGCTTAATATTTACCCTGTTGCCTGCTGATATCGAGTATCTAAAACCTTCAGAAGCCTGAACATTAAATTCTAAGCTTCTATCCCATTCCTCACTCAGCAAGTTGTGTAATGTACATAGTATATTGGACAGTTTAGGCCTGCATGCGTGCAAAACAAAAACCTCTGAGATACTTGCTCAGCACTGAAAGATGCTCCCTATTAATTACATGCTACATTAATTAAATGCTGAAGCAAGCTGGATTTTCATAGGGATGCTTAAAGTTTGATACAGTACATAAAGGAGTGATTTGGCATGTGTTTCTCTGTTATGGATCATTTTCTAGCTGACACAGATCTGTGTTTAGTTGGTTTGACTTCTAAAGCCTTGCAGAGTTCTTTGTGCACTGAGTTGGCAAAAAGTTTGCTGCTTCTTGGTGGTCATGTTTGCGATGAGATTGCATTACTTAGATGCTCAGTGAAAAAGCATTCTCCTCTGCTGTGTGTCCAGATATTTATTTTGATCTCTTAGATACAGTGTTTTTCCTGTGTCCAACTGTACATTAGGAGTTGGGTTACTGAACAGCTTTCTATAGCCATAGTTCTATGTAAATCTTTACTAATGTCAAATAGGGCTGCTGAAATCTGGATTCACTTTCTATAATTAATTTATCAGAAAAATTAGATTTCTGAATATCTTTATGCAGTGTTTGTGGTCACAAGTGCTATTCTTCAATGTGCTAGGGAAGCAATGTTTATTTTACAATTACCTTTGGTGGAACAGCAGTATTTACTTGAAGTTGCTCTCAAACAGTCAGCCTTTACTTTTTAGAATATATGTTTTTTAAATAGTAAGTTATTATTATCTAAACAAAAAGTTGTAAGGCGCGCTTTTGTTTTTTTTTTTTTTTCCCCAGTAGATTCATAACGGACCATTTTTCTCATTATTCCTTAGGTGTTCATCAGTGGGACCAAGTCAGAGTGCAAACGCCTCCTCCAGACAATCCTGCACAACCGAAGGCTCTGTACGCTTCTTTCTCCGTACTTCACTCCTGTTGCTTCTCCTGATGAGTTTGTGGCTTTATATGAAAAAGTTGTGACCTTCCTGAGTGAGGACAACAGTGATGTTGTCTTCATGCTGTTGACAAAGGTAAAATACCTGTATGAATATTGAATCTGTTTTTTATGGGTTGCTGATGTGAGTCTTCTTAAAGCTATGGAAGAGAAGTAGAAACCTGGTGCTTCAAAATATCTTTGACGGCTTTTATGTGTTGCTCATACTAAATGCTGTTTGTTATATTTAAGCTAAAGAGAGGCTGGAAGCAAATCCAGATAGGAATGTTGAACTAGCCTTTCCTAGCCCAGATAATATCAGCGTGTGCTTCCTATGGCTTCCTCTTTGGTACACTCTTATTGTTGAGGTAAATCAAAGCAGGCACTGCATGGTATCTTCTGTTTGATATCTCTGAGGAGGTGTTCATCCAAATTGCCAGTGAATCCCATCTGTCTTTAAAACAAAACAAAACCGAAAAAAAAAACCCCAAAAAAACCAACCAAAAAAGCAGACAAACAGAAATCTTTCTTCTCATTAGATTCTACAGAGAAGGAGCTCTACAGCTGTGACTGTCAGCTGGGTCTGGTTTGGGCACGACTGAGCTTTCCTTGTTGGCATAAAGCACCACTGTCTCTGCTGAGCCAGTTGAAAACAGATTGCCTGGAGGCTACAAAAGCTTTGAATTTCTGTATTAAAACTTAGGGACTTCAAGGTCTAGCCCAGCATAATGCATTTAAGTGTTTGTTTGATAGCATTACTGAAGCGTGGAAGCTCAAGTGCATTTCTATAAATTGGAGAATTCCCTGATAAAAGTCTCTATAAATTCAGGGACATCTCTAATATGCTGAATCACAACCTTTATAGAGAGTTACCTTAGTTTTAGGAAGGGGGTTAGTAAAATGAAAATTTCTTAGGTTTTCCATAAGAACATAAAACCTGGGGAGGCTTTTCACCCTGATGGTTTCTCCCTTTTCCTGAAGGTGCTGTGGCCATGAAAGCTTCTACTTACAAATGCTTCCTGTCCTTTGTTCTAGTTTGACCTTATGCAGTGGTTAAATGTCACTAAGCCGCCTCTATCTGAACGTACCAGGCTTCTGGAATCTATTCACTTGGCTCTTAATGCATGTGGCCTTGAACCTGAAGAAGATATTTTGATGCCGTTTAATATCTTCTGCAATCATTGGACCAACCTTCTCCAATATCAGTTCCCTGATCACTATAGTGATTTTCTAAGACTGTTTGTGCAAAGTGAGTATCTGAATTGATAGTGTGCTAAGCTTTTTGTACCCTTCTGGGTTATTTACAAAGAGAGAAGAGGAGAATAACAAGAGTAGTGTGATATGCCCAGCCAATCCTCAGGGCTGGCCCTCCTGGCCAACTCCCCACTGTTTTCCTTTTTTTGTCACATGTCACATGCAGTGTAGAAGACCCCTTTGTCCAGTTTAGGTCAGTGTGTCCTGGTTCTGCCTCCTCCCAGCTTCTTGTGCCCTCCAGCCCCACAGCTGGCAGGAACTGAGATGGTCTTGGCTGCATGCAGCACTGCCCAGTGACAGCTAAAACATCCATGTGCTTTGGTTTTCTCCTAACGCCAAAACATAGCACTGTACAGGACACTATGAAGGGGGAAAAAAGCATGTGTCCCATCTGAAACCAGAATGCTTTCTGTTTTCTCCCAGGCTCTTCAGAGCAGCTTCTAAGCCCCGACTGTTGGAAGGCAGCACTTAAAGCTTTGGGATGTGGTTCACCAATGACTGAACAGGGGAGCTTCAAGAAAAGTGATTGCACTGAAAGTCCTGTATTGCAAGATGCTGGAGAAATCCTCCTGTCTGCAGAACAGGTGAGTAGCTCTCTGGTTGATTTACTGTGTTCTGCAGCTGAACAAGTGTCCCAACAGTGACAATACTACTGTGCAGTCTGTCTTCAGCTGATTAGTGTTTTTCCTTTTTACAGGTTAGAGAGACAATAGAATGGCTTTCTACCTCTTTCTGCAAGCTTCGTCTGGCTTCAGTGGACTTCAGGACCTTTGGTCTCTTTTCGAAATGGAGTCCTTATGTGCCTGAAGTAAACACATTTTTGGAGTATCTTATTAAACGGCTTATTGAAACTGAAGTCGTCAGTTTAGCCCAAGAGCCAGTTGGCAGCAACAGAGTTTTAGCAGGTAATGTGTCTTAAGAGCACATCACAGAATCACAGAAAGGCCAGGGTTGGAAGAGACCTCAAGGGTCATGAATCTCCAACCCCCCTGCCACATGCAGGACCACCAACCTCCACATTTAATACCAGCCCAGGCTGCCCAGGGCCCCATCCAACCTGGCCCTGAACACCTCCAGGGATGGATGGGTTATCCACAGCCTCTCTGGGCAGCTGTTCCAGAACCTCACCACTCTCTCTGTAAAGAACTTAAATGCTACTTACTCTCTGTAGAGAACTTCACATGACTTGAAGCTGAGTGCTTGTTCTTGATTTCTTCTGTTAAAGGCCATTTAATTTTCTCTTTATTTGTGTAACGATGACAGCCTTGAAATACAAACAAGCTCTGCAGAGAGCCAATTGGGACTTCCTTTGTTCTTATATTCCTGCTTGCTGGAGGATCCTTCTTTAAATTTCCTGATCCAGAGTTTGCTTTCAGATTATTTTATGAACTGATCCCTCTTTAAAGAAGAATACGATCTTTTGCTCTGAGCACAGGTTTGGAAACAGGGGAGAACTCGGTGTCATCACGGTATCATGGTATATGGTTTTTAATTTGGAGAAAATTGTCTCTGCATCTTCTATTTGAGTATGTGGATAAACATTTTGTGAGTTATTACGCCTGCAATCTGAAAGATATTCTAAAGTAAATAATAATAATAATAAGATCTAAACAGTACAAAATGCTTATGATTGTTGTTAAAACAGTCGTAGTATTGATTAAAGTTACAGGCCTTGGGCATCCAATTTTTGATTATAGAGAACTGATACAATGTTGTAATAAGGAGAGAACATTTTCTCCAGGTTTGGAGAAGTAATTTGTTCATGACTGCTGATTTGAGACATAATCTTCTTCACTTTGTTTTTTCTAGCATTGCAGTCCTTGTATTCAGTTATTGCTGGACTCTTTAAGCCATGGATACTCGTCTTAGACAAGGAAGATGCAAGGTATGAATTTGCATTAGCAAAAATTTATTTAATTTTTAATAGGAAGAGCATTAGTTCTGTAAGAGTGGCTTTTATTATTGTGATTTTTTAAATTGTGTTATGACTTCCTGCTTAAATAGCTGTTGTATGTGTCATATTGTTAATGGTTATGCAAGTATTTAATGAATTGCATAAGGAAATTGTACAGTACTTACACTACAGTGCTTTAGGTACAAGAAATAGGAACAGAGATGAGAAAAATAGGGATAGAATGCAGCTAGTTCTGAAAACACATTCGAATTTCATTTTTTAATTCGTTTGTTTAATAACAAAAAAAAAAACAAAAAAAGAAAAGCCTAACAAATGCAACCCCATGTGCCAGTGCTGTATTAAGGAACCCTAGGTGAGATCAGTACTATGATGATCTGCTAACTTGTTATACCTTTGTTTTCACACGGAATTATTTTTAGTGGTAGGCACCTAAAGTTGACTTTATTCTAGAGCCAAAGGCTTTTTGAGCTTTGAGCATGTCTCCTGTATTTCACCTGAACGTCGACTGTTGGTGGTATGCACTATCATCTGGAAGTTCCTACAGTTTGCTTTTTAATTACTGTAGGAAATATCAAACAAGTAATTTCCACTTATTTGATGGTGTCACGTACCTTCAGTGCAGCATTAATGTATGCAAGGAAGGAAAGAACAGTCCTGAAGTATTGAGTTTTGAATGAAAGAGCTGCTGATACCTGTACTATACTAAATGTCTATGCTGTACAATATGTTTACACACCTGTATGATTTCTAGTAACTAACTCAGCACTGATGTTTTTGTTGCTTTATTTCTGCTTTCAGTAACCAGCCCTGCTACCCTTGGTTGGAGAGTGACACTCCTGCAGCATCCAGCATGGTGTGTTTGTTTGCAGATTGCATCAAGCTTTTGCACGAGAGCTTTAAAGGTATGTGAAGGTCCATGTTGTTTTAAGGTAGGGGCATGTCTCATCAATTGAGACATGGATGTGAGGGGATTTTGTTTGTCAGGAGCTTTTGGCCATGATGATCACTGCTGCCAGTAGCATGTTTCTATTTTTCGTCCTTAAAAGGCAGCTTTTTGATTTGGGGAGGGCAAAGGATATGATTAACTTTGTCATCCAGTAGATATGTATTTATATGAAGGAAAGTGAAACAAAATGAGCTATAATGATAAGAACATGACTCCATTCCAGGTCTGAATTTTCCATACAACATAAAAAGCAGAAGTGTGTCGTGATAACAAGTGATGTGTCTCAGGAGCTGGCCTTGGGGATAATTTAATCTCCAGATCTGATCATTTTGAACTGGTATTTGTATTTGTGCATTGTTTCTAATGCAAAACAAGGCATAGGAATGAAATAAATGAGCTTCACAAATACCTTTTAATTGCTTTTAATGATGAGCTGGATTCAAACCTAGCTTGTAGAAATAAATATGTAAAAATAACATAACATTTTGTAGGACTTCAGATTCGTGAGATTACAAAGAAATGAAATAATGCAACTAACACAGAGAACACCAGCATCATAAAAACAGGGAACTTTCATTGCTGTCCAGCATTTGCTCAAAAGAACATAACATAAAGTCACAAGCTGCCTAACTTTAAGGAAAAAAAAACAGTGAGGGAAAAAAAAAAGGAAAACAAAAGTGCAACTCTTAAAGCTTAATTTTTTTTTTTAATGCATATGCTTTGGTGAATCTTGCATTTATGGTTTTTTATCCTCAAAATCCTCAAAATTCATCCTCTGTATTCATGCTTCCCTCAGTTTTTATCCTGCTGCTAATTCAATTATTTCCTTTGGATTTAGATAAGCTGCTGCCAAGCCATCATGGTGCTCTCTGGTTGCACCTGATGCATTACTGTGGATGTTGCACAGCCCCCAAAATGCCAGAGTTTATTCTCTATACTTTCCATGCTGAATTCAGGAGGCTTCCTTGGAAGGAAATGCATCCAGACCAGATGCTTATGGAAGAGTTCTTTAAAGTGAGTAGGTAGCATCAGTTGAAATAAGGCCATAATTACTGTTGCCTTTGGAAATAACTGCAGAGCTGGAGAATGTCCTGTAAGAAGGAAGCTTTTAAACTTTGTTTATTTATGAGTTACTCCAAAAGTAAATCATAGCTACTCGTTCTATGTTTCACAGATGCTTATGAAGGAGTGCTATCAAATCTTATATGAAGTTGTGGGGAGCTATACAGGTGGCATTCTTTGTAATCTACCACTGCTTTAATTGATATATTTAATACATATTTAGTTAGAGTTTATGAATTTTACTATTGCCGTGTTCTTATGAATGCACTTTTATCCTACATGGTTTTGTATGCCTTTTTTTTTGTTTTCCTTTCTCATTTACAGGTTGAAAGAGGCAGCCCCAAGAGTTGTTTCTTATTCTTGGGCTATGTTTTATGTGAAATAAACTGGGTCAGCGTCCTTTCTGATGCCTGGAATCCAAACCCTCATCCTCAGACTCACAACATGATTGTCTGTTTGCTGTATATGATGGTCCTCTTGGCAAAGGAGGAACAGCTTATAGGCAAAGAGGTACGTTTTGAAAAGGTTTGTTCCTGTCTGTCCTTTGGTGACAAGGAAGCAGGCTGTGACTTCTTCCTCACTTGCAGAATTATAAACTCTGTAGTGTTTCATAAAATGCCATAAGCAGTATGCTTGTTATAGCACTAGCAAAATCCTTCTGTGAGACGTTCTGTGTGAGCTGTGTGAAAAAGGAAGTAACTGCTGTTTGTTTTGAGAAGCTTCTGTAGGAGCTGTGATCCAGTAGTGGTGTAAGGAATAAACAAATAAACACAGACTGTTTTCTCTGGTTACAGAATGACTGTTTGAGTTTTGGAATGAACAAATACTTATGGTGGTGTCTTTTAAAAATCAGCAGCAACAATGAAAAACCCTAAACTAAATCAAACCAAAACAAAAAACCCTGTTGTTAAGTAAAACTGCTGTGCAGTTGTCTCTTGCCGTAGTTAAGCTTGGAATGCTGCATTGTTCTTCTTGTCTCTTAAGTTAATCCTTAATTCAAATGTCTTTTATCTTTCTCTTTTTCCTATTTTGGTGTATGCACATGGGAAGCAGAGGTAGCAGTAGCAAGGATATGTGCATATGCACACATGTAATACACTGCATATATGGGCAATATTATTTTTATATAATATATATAAAAGTGAAGCTTTTTATGAAAGTGAGTGAAAATGGGTGTCTGAAACATAGTAGACTGGTGCTAGCAGTCTGCTGGAGTAAGGGCAGGAAGGGCTTTGACTGTGTGGCATTCATGCTTGTAACACCTGCAGTAACACCTCACATTGCAATTTTCAGTGCAATGTCTCATGCTGACCTTACCAGTTTTTGTAAAAAACAAACAGATAGCTGTTTGTTTAACTGAGGGCCTAAAGCTGATTCCACTGATACAGACTTTCAGCTTTAATCACTCAAGACTGTAAGCCAAAAAAATGTGATATGATGGCATTGCAACTATCATGAAGATCAGATGCATCTTTAAGAACCTTGTCACTGCCTGCTTCTGGTGAAGTATTGAGCAGAGATCACTTTCTCTTTGGAATCTCGGTTTTCTTTTTCTTTTACTCTGAAAGGGTATTTCACCAGTGCTTTAATCATTTATGATTTCATTCCAGTATTTGAGTTATCAGAATAAGAAGAAAGAACTGGTATTGAGATGAACTTTCCAAACCCTGCTTTTGCTAAGCACCGTGTGTAGATAAGTCATGCATGATACAGTTTGATTCAGTGCAGGCTTTCTGGGAGACTCTTCCAGAAGGGTTGGTAAATCTTCAGGGGGTCCCATTTCATACTTGCTGGTCTTTTCCCACTTGTGTGGTATTTTCCTGTTGCCATTTGGAGGCATTGCATGCTGTTATGTGAAGATATCACCAGCAGTTGATAAAGAAACTTATGTCTTTTAAATCTTTAGGAATCGCCACTCATAAATCTTCTTGGACAGACCAGCTCCCTTCCTTGGCAGCTTGTGGGCATTTCGTCTTATCAAAGCATCATCAGCTATTGTAACAGTCACTACCCTCCCTCTGTTATCCTTGCTAAGGATGCTGCATCTGAACTGATAGTGAAGCTCCTGAAAATCTCAGCAGGCTTTGGCACATCTTCAGATAGTCATGTCCACCTTGTAAGTGGTATAGGTTTTGTGTTGTCTCTAAGCTGTTCTTCTCATTTGCAGTGCTCTCCTTTTATGTATTATATACAGAGTGTGGAATGAATTTCAGATGTGATTGTTGGTTTTGTTTTTTTTTTTTTCCTAATTATTTTAATTTTTAATTAACAGGATGCAACACTGAAGTGCCAAGCGTACATCCGCCAGGTGGTTCAATTCCTCAGCACCTTGGAACAAAGTGGAAAGATTACTCTTGCAGCTTTAGAGCAAGAAATGTCCAAATTGCTAGATGATGTAGTCATCTTTAATCCTCCAGGTTTGTATTGAAGCAGTGCAAATTACTTTAAAACTGTCAAGATCCTTCATTCTACCGCATTGGTCTCTCAGGGTGATGTACGTGTGAGATAGATGAGCACAAAACAGAAGTAGGATCATTTTCTCAATGAACTGTCAAGAGTGGCAGCACTAACAGAAGAAGTAAGAGTTTTAAGTAAAACTGACTAATATACAGGAGCTTGAGGGTTGCATTGTCTTTGCTGTCTCGTTTCTGAATTTCTTTATTTGATGCTGCCATCTGTTTTTAAAAATTATAGATGGCACTTAGAAATGCACTCCCTGAGTCCTGAGGGATGGGGTTTTAAGAACAGATTCTAAAACCCTGCATGATCAGGATGACTTGCAGTGTAGAGTTGGTGTTGCAGTTACATAGGTATATGCTGATGGCTTGATGTGTCTGTATCCATAGTATTTATATTGATCTCAGTTTTTAGTGCTAGTGCCACTTTGATCTTTCTTGGTCAAAATGAGATCACATCAGCTCAGTCTCACTGTGTTACACCAAAATACTTGTCAGGAATCATATCTTTTGCTGTCTATGACCTACACTGTAGGTCCACTGTAATAGTGGAAACTATTAGAAGATTTGTGACACTGGTAGCCATTTCTCAGTGTTCCTGTTATAAACAGGGAAGCTCTCCAGGTCAGCCCCATTGTCAGAGAACTGTTGTGACATGGCTGTAAAACTGTGACTATAGGAAAGTCAGGTAACCTGCTGACATTATTGTTTTCAGTCTGTGATAAGAGACATTTACCTTACTGAAGAGTTTTGCAGTGATAGGTGTCTTGAGGTCTTTTTTTCCTTCAAATTTTTCATATTAGGTTAATGCAGACAGAATGACTTTATTTCAAGTGAATCTCTGGAGGCCTGCAGTGCCTCCTCAAAACAGGGCTAGCCAATCAGATCCAGCCCTCCAGGCCTTTGTCCTTCCAGCTTCTGACTATCTGCAGATCTGGAGATCTCAGTCTTTTAGGGCAGTGCTTTTTCAGTGATAAATCCCTGTTTGTGCATAGGTCGAGACGAAACTTTTCCTTGCTAAAACACCTGACTCTGATTGAGAATGCTTTTATAACAGTGGTGGCTTTTTCATAAAATACAGCTTATTCTACTGTTAGACTTTTTAAGCAACGAGAGCAGGAAAGCTTTGTAGTTGGAAGGTAGTGTTACAAGCGGCCCATGATAACATGTTCAGGCAATGATGAGAGGTGGTTTCAGAAAAATTTTCTGAAGTTGAATGCAGTGATTAACAGGAAATCTAGAATCTTGGAAAATGCACTGAGGGCCTGCAATATTACAGGACTCATCATATTTTGAACAGAATAATCTAAAATCACAGTTATTTCATTCTGATCTGTGCTGTAAAGTGTGTTTTAATACGCAGATTTCTCTTGGAGATGATAAACATGCTTCACCATTCACTTTATTTTCACTGTAGGCATGATAAAAGGCTAAATGAACGATTTGCTCTGATGTACTCTTGTATCTAGACTTATCAACTGTTTCAGTTTTAATAAATTAGGAACTGCCTTATCAAGGGAAGAGACTGCAAGGAATTACAGAATCACAGAATCATAGAATAACCAGGGTTGGAAGGGACCTCAAGGATCATCAAGCTCCAACCCTTCTGCCATATACAGGGCCACCAACCTCCACATTCAATACTAGACTAGGCTGCCCAGGGCCCCATCCAACCTGGCCTTGAACACCTGCAGGGATGGGGCATCCACAACCTTTCTGGGCAGCTGTTCCAGCACCTCACCACTCTCTTGGTAATAAGTGTCTTTTTGTGGCTTCGTAGATACAAACAAGGAAATGAGGAGTTTAATGATCAAAAGTCTTTTCCCAGTATCTACGTAGAGTATTCAGTGATGATGCTAAGTTCAGGTCGTTTAGTTCCTAGTGTTTGTTTACTGCAATAATTCTTGAATTTGACTTCCAGATATGGATCTGCAGACACGTCACCTGGCCCTCAGCAGTCTCTTTACGGAAACGCTGATGATGTTGAACAATTCCAGCGTTACAACAGCTGAGTCACTACGGGGGAGCTTACGAAAGTGGATTGACAGTAAAGTGCACGGATTGCTAGCAATGCCCCTTCTGACAGCAGCATGTCAGAGCCTGGCCTCCGTGCGACACATGGCAGAGACAACCGAAGCCTGTATCACCTCTTACTTCAATAAAGGCAGGAGCGTCTACTGTTCTGCTGCTTAAGTCAAAAATGTCGATTGGTCTTTGGGTGCTCATTAAACATGAGTCACTTAGAATCCTAGTAGCTTAATGCTGCTTCCTCCTGGAACTGCATTTTCAACTGGTTTTCATCATTACGGCTCTGTTCTTTCTATTTATGACATTTTTAATATTCTGTAATTTAAAGGAACGCAGTGAGGTGGCTTCAGTTTTCAGATTTTACCAACTGCTGCTTACTTATATGTTTCTGTCTTCTTAGTAGATCTTCCTCACCATCAGGAGTTGGGCTGGGGCCCTGTACTTGCCTCCCTCCAAGTTCCTGAGCTAACCATGGGAGAATTCCTGCAGGAATGTTTGTCTTTAGGAAGCTACTTGACTCTCTACGTGTACCTGCTGCAGTGCCTGAATACTGACCAAACTCTTACCAATGAAATGAAAATCCTGATCACCATCAGCAAGTGGCTGGAGCAAGTGTATCCAAGGTATGGAGCTCAGGGCTTCTGTCTGTACTCTTTCAAATATGGCTGTGATTGTATAGTCAATAAAATCAATCAGGCTGCTACCTGAAATGGCCAGTCCTTCCATACCTGCTGTTAGTCTGCTCATCCCCTGGTGCCAACACTAGTACTATCTGGTTCTTCTGGTGGAACAGAAGAAGGAATTTTACACAAACATTTCTTGTTTCGTTTTGCTTGGCTTCCATTTGGAGAGGCTTGATTTTGCTGGCAGCCTGCATTTGTGCTTAATTCAGATTATTTCAAGCAAATTCTTAATCACTGTGAGTTCCACTTTCCTGGATGTCCACTAGGTGGGATGAATTATATGTTAAATATTCAGTTGAACACTCAAAGCTAGATGTTCAAAGCTGCTTGGTGTGGACCAAATATGAACCCTGTGAAATTACTATTGCTGTAAAACAACTTAACAGATAATTGGGTTCAGGTGAGAAAGAATAGACAGCTCGTAGTAGCTTTGAGTTTAAAGCAGTGGTACTTTGTATTTAAAGCATGCAACAACTGTCTTTACTATTGTTGCTGAAATTAACATAATTTAGCAAACATAATAATATTTTTTTTTAATATTAATGTTGATAATATTTATGTTGCCATGAAAGAGCGTTGTAGGAAAATGCACATTCCTCTGTTTCTTGAAATTAAAAGAATACTTTGGCTCTTGTAGGCACCACGTAGTTGCACTACTTTTATTGCCAAAGTGGAAAGAAGATAGCAAAGCCACTTTACATTGGAAATTAAAACTTGTTCTTAACATCAAAGCTGAGGGTATCTGGGATGGGAAGTGACTGGGTGGAGTCATTTGATGATATTCTGATGCAGAAAACTCGTGCCTGTACTATATGTGGAAAATCTGAGCTTGTTAATTTAAACTGCAGTTTCAGTCTGTGTGGGGAAGGATTAAAAATACCACAGGGGAAACTTGACTTTGTGCTTTGCTCATCTAAAGCCTTCAGTATTTCCTTTCTGAGAAGAATCTTAAATTGTTGTGTAAGCAACAGCTATTATTTCCTGAGGTAAGGAAAGAAGGACTAGAAGCTTCCCTACAAATTTTTAGACAGATTTAAATCCATTTCTGGCTGCAATATCATTATTCTGAGATTCAAAGCCTAAAAAGAAGCCTTGTTCATTGTTCTCTTACAAGCAATGAAAAACCTGCTAGCTGATATTGGCATCGAGTTTGTAGCAATAGCAGTTGTATCAGTGTAACTGGGATAATATAGCTATACTTGCTTAATGTATTAAGATTACCAGGCCTTAGTTTACCATCTGAATTCTCCATGGTCCTAATGGGGAGAGACACAAACTTCTTAACCAGTGTTCTTGCCCTTTTTAAAACCTATGTTTTGTTTTATTTTTGAAATCTTGCTTACAGCTCAGCAAAGGAAGAGGCGAAGCTGTTCCTTTGGTGGCATAAAGCTATGCAATTATCCTTAATTCAGATGGAGCAAGATGATGCCATTGTGATGGAATCTGTCGTTCGGACGCTGCTGTCCATCCAGGGCAGGCAGAGTCAGCTGGCTGAGGAGAGACTCACTTCTGGAATACTTGGAGCTATTGGGTTGGGCAGGAGGTCTCCTTTGTCACCCAGGTAGGAATTGAAGCTGCAGTGAATTAAATAATGCGTTATGATTTGTTATATATTAAAACAAACAAAAAACCCCATGAAAAGAAGCTGCAGCTTAGATCCAGATAGCACAGGGCAATCTCAAAAGATGTTCTGAATCCCAGTTGCCCCCCATATCTCTGAAGTTTAGACAGGAAAACTGTAATGAGTGTTGAATATGGCTAAGAAATGCGTATGAACTTCTTGTTCAAGTCTGTAATGCAAATATAAAGAAAGTGCAGCTGTGATTCTGGCTTAATGTTCGTTTCTAGTGAAGTTATGGTTGAATCACAGGAATTTTGTATGACCACATGCACGTTGCCTTTTCTGCCTCGGCTTTGAGCTGCTGCAAAATATTAAGAGAAAATCAAACATCTCCTTAGTTATTACTCAGTTTGTTTTCTAAAAAGCATACTGAGTTTGATTGTTATATATTAAAAAAAAGGCCAGTAAGAAATACATGAACACCAATTCAGCGCAGTACTTCAATAAATGTAAAGTTTTAAGAACTTCTGAAATATATCCCTGGGCTGAAATCTTAACCCTGTTCAACTCATCTTTTAGTTTGGATGATGAGGATGTCTCAAAGTCCACAAAATGAGAGAGTAAGTCAGATGTGACCTCAAGGCTGCAGCTCAGCTTGGGTCAGATGTTACCTTTCGTATGTATGGTAGGTTGTATGTATGATGCACTTGTAATGTATATGTTACAATGATGTTTTTTCCTTAATGCATTGCAAATGATCTTCTGAAGCTGTTAGATATGTTCCTCATGCGAGAGATCTCTCATGGGATAGAACTTGTAGTTTATCTGCTGCTGAGAATTTCACAACTGACACCACTTTCTCTCTCTGCCCTCTTTCCTTCTGCAAGGTTTCGGCTAGTGGCCCGCAGTTTGTCTGCCTTCCTCCTCGTGCAGATTCCTGCAGAGGGTCAGGTCCGCCTGAAAGCAGGCTCAGAACCAAAGCTGGCACAGAAGGCCCAGCAGGTAGTGTGTGCCAGTCTTTGGCTTCTTGAATTGTACTCTTCCTATGCTATAGAGATGAGTCAAGTTGGAAATTGTAGTGTTATTAATGGGAGCAAAATGATACCTTGATAAAAGTCAGCTGTTCCTTTCAGGCTATTCTTAATGAAATCTTTAAGTCTGTTACGTTTTGTGTTTTGGTGTGGTTTCTCTGAAAAACGTGTCTTGAGTTTGTGAAGTAAACATTGGAGCAATCATTGCAAGCCTTGGTAGAGCACTTGTTGTGCTTGTGTTGGGATGGCAACAACTTGAAAGAGGAGGTGGATTGAAGTAATACATGTGACTATGTTTAATGAATGTTTTGTTCAAAATATAGCAGGCTCTTTAGTAGATAATGATCTTCCAGTGGAATCTTTCTTATGATGTCTAATGAACTGGTTTGTTGCAGGCCAAAGAGCAGACAGCTAACGTAATTTTTTCCTTGTGTCTATAGGCACTGAGTGCTCTTGAATCAATGGCATCAAACAAACAATATATGGATTTTCAAGAGCAGATCTCCCAGGCTTCTCTGTTCATCAAGCATCCAGAACATTGTCTTCGAGATGGCAATAATCTTTTGGCTTTCCTTGTAAACACTCTGTACCCAGAAGTGCATTATTTGGACTGCATACGGTAGCAGCACTGAGCTCACAAAATGATCATGCAGTGTTGATAATTCTGGTTTACATTTAAAGTTGTTCTTGCACAAGTAATTTTTACTTTAAGAGTTCCATTTGAAGTAAGTCAGAAGCGTGAGTGGGAGCTGCACACTGGCAAATTTTATCCTCTTTGAGGTATCTTTTTTTTTTTTTTTTTTTCCCTTAAAGCTCTTAGGATATTTGGGCCTGTGGAATTGTTCAGTTTTTATCAACTGGAAACAGTTGAATATGTTCCTGTGCAAGGTGCACATCTAAGGGGATACATGTACAAATCATTAGGCAGCAAAGCCCATTCTTGTTTCTTGTAGCTTCTTACTTTTTTTTGTGTGCCTTTTTCCTGTGTGTCATGGTTTGAGCCAGTGCAAAGTGAATGAGGGGCTGTGTATTAAACAGTTTTTGACTCTCTTAGTAGGATACCTCTAAAGCTTATGTGAGCGTATGTGTGTGCAGGGAGATTTGTCCCTGCATTCCAACAGGTGGTATTTTAAATTTTGACTCTTTTGATATTCTGCAGAACTCTGTAGTTTAAAGGCATGCCTACAATCTTCTCCCATGTCTGTAAATACAAACTGAAAATTGAACTAAAGAACTTTGCTTTTTCCTATTTCCTAAATATTACTGAGTCTGCCTTCGTACTGGTTGGTTAAACAAAAGTGATTTATGGCCACATTGTTCCTATGTCAGGCGATGTCTACAGACTGATTTTTCTGCTTCCTCAGTGTCCAGGAGGGAAGTAGTTATGTTCTTGCTGGATAATAATCCTTAATTCTGAAAATCTGGTTGTTCAGGAATAGAGGTTTAGTAAGTGGACACCACTGAAGTTCATTCTTCTTAGCTGGGCATGACATGGCAGAACTTTAGATGACACTGTGAAAAGCTGTTTAGCTTGTATTAAATCACTTTGTTAAAATTGTACTATGAGCCTGTAAATCTATTGTTTCAGCTGAATGATCACTGGTTTTGTTGCTTTGTCTGATGTTGCACCTTCTGTTCATTGGAAGCAGAAAGTGAATTTCCCTGCTTGCTTGTGTAACGTTGGCCTTTCCATGGCTGATCTACTTGAGGTTGCCCTACATTCTCAATCTGTGCACCTGTACGAAGGAAGGAACAGTGAAAGCTTCTCTTTCTGCATTAATTGTGCCTTTGTGTTTAGAACATGTAACCGTGTTTAAGCATATGTTAAGGTCACATGGGGATAATAGATGTTCAATAATGGATTATTTTGCAGTGTTGCTCTTAACTGTGATTTTGGTGCTGGAGAGCAAACCACCTTTTTCTTCTCAACAAATTTGGCTAACTGTGCCAGCTGTGTCATCAGATCACCCACATCTGTGTGTGGTTTTAGCTCACAGATCGAGCAAAGAACTGTATGTATATATATGTACATCTCTCTGTATGCTAACCAGGTAAGGGTGAAGCATGATTTCTGACAGACTCCTTTGGGAAAGTGATGCCTGGAAGAATATGTTCTTCTGCTTTTTCAACCCCTGCAGAGAGTTAAAAGCACTGGTTTATTAGATTCAATGTTATTGATCAATTGCATAAAAAAAATGTGAAGAATTGAGAGATATATGTATTTGACATGCACTTTTGAAAGAAGGTATTGTTTCAGCTGTTGAGTTTTTACAAGTGTGTTTATAACATGCTATGTCTGCAAAAAAAAAAAAAAAAAGTGCAAAATAAAAGAGAAAAATGGGTAATTTGTGACAAATGCTGTGGTATTTTCAACTTACTGGAAGAGACAGTACCTGGTAATACATGCTTGTTCTCAGAGATTAAAGTATGATGGGGGAATGCCATGCAGGTGCTTAGTTGATGGAGGCTTGGAGATTCTTGTCTTTGATGTCATGAGTTTAACACGCCTGTGACACAGCTGTCTGGTTTAGTGGCCAGACCCCATGAGAAAGCTTATCTATATAATGACAGAAATAATGCTTCTCCATTTTAGCAAGAGTTCACAGAGCCCTGTGATGGCTGTAGGTTCATACACAGGTTCTGTTCTTTCAACACTCACTGCTGACCCAGATCATGCGATCCAGCTTTTGTTCCAAATGAGGATAAAGCAGGTGGTGCAGAGGGAAGTAGACAAAAGCCGTATCTTCAGTGCCTGCTCGTGAGTTTCCTCATATAAATACATGAGTTTTCCTCATATAAGTGACCGCAGCTGTTGTGATATACATTTGCTGGCAGTAGGCAATGTGTGAGATGCAGGTAACATACAACAGGGCACACTTCCTGCATAGCAGGTTGTTATGGAGCATGACGTTGGTTGCTCCTATTTGCAAGTAGGACCACAGGCTTGGTGGCAGTTGAAGCAGAAGGCTTGTGCTCCTGGCTTGGGATGCTCCTTACCAGAAGTGGAGTTGTTAGAAGAGCTTTGGAGCTGCTGCACTGGGGTGGTCACAGGAAGCATTGAATCTAATGGTAAAAACCTAAGCTCATGTCACTCCTTTTTCTCTCCTTCTTTTTTTTCTTTTGTTTTTTCCTCCTATATTTCAGTCTACTGCTCTTTGCAGCCCTCTCCTGGAACTTTGTCTACCAGACCAAACATGACTTGTGCTGTTCTGTCCCATAAGCTCAGTCTGTTGTCTTTTTGGAGTACATTCACACTGGATATGTCTGGAAACGGTCAATTTCTTTGAATAAATAGTGTGAAGTCACTAAGAGGTGGTCAGGATCTTTTCACGTAACACGGAGATGGAAACTGTTTAGAAGTAATTTTTTCTTTTTTAATGAAATGAAAGTTGTTTTCTTTGTTTGTCTTCCCTGCCTGTGGGAAAGAGGTTAATGGACAGGACAACATGGGTGCCTTGATTTCCAGTTCCCTTCAAAATGTCTCTTTCTGTAACTTCTTTAATATAAGACAGATACAGTGTGGAACTCTATCCCAAAATACCCATATTGAGAAGCCATTTTTCACCAGGAAAAACTGCAACACAAGATGGAACCAACTGCAACTCATGAATGTGTCTGTTAGAGAACTTTGTGACGCAGGTTAGAAACATGCAGGTTGATTAGAACTGGCATCTCACATAGATTTTCTGCTTTTCCAGCTCCACCACTCTTCATTTTCTTTCTCTCTTTTTTTTTTTCTTCAATCTGTCTTTGCTTTAAAGTCTTGTGTTAATTTTAAGCCTCAACAGAGATAGAAAACATGCGCCTACAAGGCTCGCTTGACCCGTTCATCAGTCAACAACAGTCTTATGTTCAGTGGCAAAAGGCACCCTAAGATGATCCAGCTTTGTATAGAGCAGACAAGGGTTCAGACCATGCAAGTGGGTGCGGGTGGGACAGCCCAGATCTTCAGCTGCATCTTACTGCAGGCTGTTCTGTTGGCAGGCTGTGGCTGCCGTCGCATCTGCGGTCAAAGTTCTCGTAGGTGGAGTCCTGTGGCTGTGGCCTGGTGGTGGAAAAAGGGAAGTTTTCAAAGGGAAGCTAAACAAATTTGTGTTTACAAATACAGTCGGCTGTGCAGTATTGTGTAAATACTAAATCAGCAACACTGTGCTTCTGCTAATAATTATTACAAATTTAACTCTAGGATTAAATTCCCTATTGCCTATTGCCTAATTCTGCACACATCTTGCTGAGATGAATGCATTTCTAGGGTAAGGTGACGGAAACATATCTAGGGCTGGAAGGGAGCAAATCCATGGATATAGTGGCCTCATATACAGTTTCTGTCTGCTTAACCTAAGGGTTGTCTTACATTTTTACCCATCTGTCACCAGTTTGGCCCCCACAGATGTCAGGAGTCTCCTTGCTTTGGGTATTGGGAGATGCTGGTGGTGCTGTGGAAAGATGGTTCAGATTCGAGCTAGGCAAGGGTTTGGATCCTGCCATATCACAGCTGGCTCTGACATGGACTATTTGGTATCTCCATACCTTCTTCCATGCTTGGCAGAACACATCAGCTCTGGGCAGCCTGGTCTGGTGATCGGCAGCCCTGCACATAGCAGGGGGGTTGAAACGATGATCACTGTGGTTCTTTTCAACCTAGGCCATTCTATGATTCTATGATACGCTCTCCTTCTGCCCCATCAGAAACTGGAATTCTTATGCTAGTTTAATGTGATATCCTAACGCTTCTGGTCATCTCCTGCTTCTGCTGCATCCATGTCTCTCCGAGTTCCTTGTCCTTGAGGTCTGTTCTCAGTTGCCCCCCCAAGCTTTGGTTCTTTACACCAGCTTGCATGATTATCAGCCCAACCCTGTCCTCATCCCAGGAGCCTGCTATGAGGCCAGAAGTTGTAGCCAAGACAGAGGACAAATTGTACTCCTCTCCTTGTCATCTCTACCCTCTTGTTGAATAGCATGAGTAGAAGGTGGGGTACTCTTACCGGGCCAGGATGGATGGAGCAGTGGAAGGACCTGTTAAATGAGAGCAGATATACAAGTTAGCAAGATGATCTGGGGAGCCAGGACTGAGTGAGAGCCATAGGCAACATGCACTAGAGGATAACTGGTGAATGGTTCACTGTTGCCAGGATAGGAATCAACTTTGTGGCCTGAGTCGTGGAGTCCTATGCACAGCAGGGATGCTGGCCTGAACAGGTGTAAAATGGGATTACATTGCTGACTGGGAAGCATGCAGGTGGAGTTACTCTGGGGAGCAAGGAGGATGCTGACTCCAGGAGATCTAGCTGCTGTGTGGGGTGCAGTGGAAGTAAATCCTGCCCATGGGCTGGGGAAGTAGTAGTAATTAGTCTGTTTAATAAAAATCTGATTGTGTAGGCAGCAGGTTCCCTACTAATTGCACACCTGTTGATTTATTAACCTTTTTCGCGGGGCACAGGGAAACTCCTGCTTGCTCTGTTTAAAGATCCCATCCTGAATGATACTTGGCACCTGCAGACTGTGACCAGCCAGCCAGGAGGTCCCTCTTATTTGTTCGTAATGTTCTATTATGCATGTCATTTTCAAGGGTGGAAATGAAGATAATATCAAAGCGACTTCCCCCTCCCTTGTCTGATTTTATCTGCTGCATTACATTGGGGGTTACCAGTTGTTGCAAATAGAGAAACGTACCTCTGGGGAACAGGGTCAAGCCCAGTATCACCAGCAAAACAAGGACCTTAATTCCCAGTGGCACAAAAATTAGGATCAGGAAAAAGGAGCTGTCGGATGCCTTGAATTTATAGAAGTAGACTGTCCCCTCCGCTCTCCCGTGGCTGTTGACAGCCGTGCAGGTGTATTTGCCATCGTGTGTGAGGTACTGGAGCTCCTTGGTGACGCGGTGGTTCGTGTTAGTGACCGAGGTGAGGTTGCTGGAGTGGGGACTGGTCCATGTCAGGGCAGGTGCTGGTTCACCCTCGGCGGTGCAGCGGGCTTTGAAGGTGTGATCCCCATTGGAACTGACCGTGATATTAATGATCCTGGGGGAAGCTGTGGAAATGGCAGGAAAAGATGGGAGATACATCAGGTTTCAGTGATGGGTTTGATGCACAGTGTAACAAGATAACATCGCCATCAAACTTCCTCTTCCTTACTTTTTCCTTGGACCCTGCCTCCAGAACACACAAGAAAGAATCTGCTCATGTGAGCCCTTTCCTTGATGTTTCAGGCTTGTCAGAGACCTCTCTGAATGGTGGTAACATCCATCTAGGGGATGCACAAAATTTAGAGGTGCTGTTGAACTTGCAGACTTTGGACTTGTTCTCTAAGCAGGGCAGACATGAAAAATCTTGTCTTACCTAGTGGTTTTCTTCTGAGTCTGTGAACTATTTCATACACTTAGTTCTCAGTGGCATTGTTAAGACTGAGAGAAACAAAATGAGCATCCTCACATGGAAAAAGCAGGTGCTCAGAGTTGATTTCTTTCATTTGTCGGGCAAGACAGCATGGGTCATTGTAATGCAAGAAGACCGATCTGTATCATAGTCAGAGAATGGTTAGAGTTGGAAGGCACCCTTAAAAACCATCAGGTCCCACTCCCTGCACAGGGACACCCACAGCTCCAGCAGTGCTCAGAGCCCATCCAGCCTGACCTTGGGGTCACCAGGGGTGGGGTGCCACCATCTCTTTGGGCAGCCTATGCCAGGCCCTCACTATGAGAACACGCTGTGTTGTGTATCTGTGTGTTTTGATGTATAAGCTGACCCCTAAAGCATTATTTAATTCCTGTCCTGTGTACTGCGGTGATCTGCTCCCAAAGCAGAGAGAGCAGTGGGGAAACTGGGCCTATGCAGCACCTGCGCTCTGCTTCTCTCATCATCAGCACAACTTGTGGTCGCCCTCCCAGGCCAGGCTCTCTGTGGGATATTTCAGATCTGCTCCACAGAGGCAGAGCCCTGACTGCTCAGCACTTCTCTGCAGTACACGAACTCCTCCTCAGGCCTCGCCTGGCTGCCTGCAGCGCACAGCGTCTGTGAGGCAGTTTCACTTCACAGACAAAACCATCCAACATGCAGTGTCTGTGCGCTGTTGGTTAAGGTATGAACCCGCTCCTGAGGCCACATTGGTGTCCTTGCTCTTGCTAAATCAGTGAGGACACCCTCTGAGAGGGGGCGAGCACTCTCCTTCATTATGAGCACAGCACGGGGGAAACCCTGAGATGGAGTGCACAGGCAGAGTGCTGGCAACGCACCTCTAATTGCTTATCTCTGTCCCTTCTCCAGGCTGAACAAGCCCAGCTCCCTCATCCTGTGTTTGCAGGAGAGGTGCTCCAGCTCTCTGAGCATCTTCATGGCCTTCTCTGGACCCGCAGACCTGGACACAGTGCTCCAGATGGGCCTCATCGGGGCAGAACAGGGGGGGACATTGTCCTTCCCTGTCTTCCCTGCCCAATGAAGCTGTGGAAGATGTGGAGCACAAGTCTTGTAAGGAATGGCTGAGAGAACTGAGATAGTTCAGTCTAGAGAAGAGGAGGCCCAGGGGAGACCTGATTACTCTCTGTAGCTCCCTGAAAAGAGGTTATGGAAATGTGGGAGTTGGCCTCTTCAATCATATAACAGCAGTAGGACAAGAGGTAATTTCCCCAGTTTGTGCCAGGTGGGATATTGGGAAAAACTTCTTCAAAGAATGGACAGGCATTGGAATGGGCTGCCCATTGGATGGAGTCCCTGCACCTTGAAATGTTCTAGGAATGTTTATACATGTGGTACTTAGGGACATGGTTTAGTGGGGCAGTTTTAGTGGTAGGTAGATGGTTGGGTGAGGCGATCTTGGAGGTCTTTTCCAGCCTTCATGGTTCTGTGATTCTATGATTCAGGATTCAAATGTCATTTCCATGCAGATGTCCACCCTTAAGAAGGGCTTCTTACCTTATGCTGTCACAAGGATGCTGTGCAATGCCTGTTCACTGATTTCTCATCCCAAGGCTGCATGGATCTCTCCAGAGGGACAGAATCATATGCACTGAGCTAAGTGTGACCGGGCTGAGATGCTGGTGCCATCAAGGCCTCCTTGTGCTAACATCTCCTAACGCCTGCTCAGCAGATGCATTCTCCAGCTTAAATCCTGATGAAGATGCCATCTGTAGCCTCACTCCAGGAGCTGCAGACCTCAGCTTCCCTCTCTGCAGCCTGCACTGATCCCATGCTGCAGGGACAATAGGCAAGACTTGCCAGGCTCTCACCTGGACAGCCACAACCCAGCTATTTCTTTATCTCCTGCAGTGTTTAGCTCCTGTTCCCTTCTTTGCAGTGTGCACATCACTTCAGACTGGAAGCCTGCAGTGAGTATTCGCTGCCCATATGTTACATGTCCTCCTCAGGGCTGACTAGACCTGTAAAAGCCAAAGTTTTGGAAGAGCAAATATCTCAGATAACCTTCTGTTACCATCTCATCACATCTCACAGCTCTCCAGTTTCCCTCTGGGGTGGCTTTACCTCCCTGGGCACTTGATGCTGTCTTACCAATCAAATGCAGCTTTATCCCATTCCTGCTTTCATACTTGTCGTGGATGTCCCCAGAGAACTCCACACGGCAGAAGTACCTCTCACTGTCACTCCAGGTCAGATTGTCGATCCTGATGGAAAGGTCTTTGTGCCGGGGGTTGCCGAAGAGTTTGTATTTGTTTTTATAGCTGACAGCGGTCTTGCAGAGCTCACTGGCACTCTGGCTGGTGCACTTAAACACTACAGTGCCATTGTATGGCTCCTTGATCCTCCAAATGGCAGTGAGGGTACGGTCAAAGGTTTTGTAAGGGTGTGTGAAGGTGCAAGGCAGAATAACCATCTTTCCAAGTTCACCAGTGACGTCAGACGGGACGTGAATGGACCAGCTATTGCACTGCACGCCTAGAAGCAACAACACATAATCAGGACTGATTTGCATAGGGTATTTAAGAGGGGAATTGATCATCCTTCCTGTACCTTCTCTCTCATTCATCAGAAAATGGATGCTCTTTGTTCCACCAAGGATGGTTCCCTGTTGCAGGCTGGTAGCAACCTGCAACAGTGCTGAGGAGGCTGCCTCGCTCATGTTGAAAGCAATTTAATTTTTAAGCAAGCCTTGCCATGTCAGCAATAGCTGACTTGTAGATGTCCACTGTGAAGTTGTATAACATGAGTGTTTGCAACTGGAAGATGTTTGTGTGCTTGCAGACACACACTTCCTAATATATGTGTGTGTACATACATATATATATATAACATACTCAGAGATCTGGTGGCTTCAAGCACAAATCCAGTCAAATGCAAGTGCTCTGTGTTTGAGTGCATGCACACAGGAGGATGCATAGCAAGCAGTTCCACGTTAACAGAGCAGGTTGACAACATGTGTACTCCAGCTGCCTGCATCTTCCCAGACAGGCCTTGTCCTGGCCTCACAGGAGGGGAAGTTCTGGGTTTTCCAGCCAGGATGTCACGAACGGTTGGAATTTGACCACTGTAAATCCTTGTCGTGGTAAATGGCCACAGTAAATCCAAGCCATTGCCACCAGACCCAGTTTCGTCAGTTCCATCTGGTGATGAAAACAATCTTCACCTGAATGAATGTACTCCAGCCTTGAAATATATCAGGAAAACTGAGTATCTCATCCATTTCCCTTCTCCAGTACTCAATAACATCAACAAATAGCACTTGTAGGCAGCTCTTGCTATATAGATACCTATATCTATCAACTGTTTTTCTGTTTGCAACAGCTGCAGCACCAGAGTGTGGTTTCAGGAATGTCTGTGGCTACATTCCTGTCTTATATAACTTACTTGGTGGCTTTGTTAAATCAGGAGGTTTATCTTCCACAACTGAGAATAATTGGAGAAAAATGTAAATAATTTGCCTAGTGTAAACAGATTTTGATATTTAAACAGCTGACTTTGCTGTGATCTATGGGCATTCATCTGTCAGGTTGATCAAGTAAAGGCTAAGCTAAGATTGGTGCTTGTGTTTATGTCTGCTGTCCATAATATTTGACAAATATCCCAGTGGCTGTGCAGGCAATATTAACATTCTTGTGTGTTGCACAGTGGATAAAGGCTGATGTAGGACTCGTTCTCCTCCATTAAGTTATTTAGCCGGAATTTGTGCCAAGCCAATATTTTAATTACTGAGGTCTCAAGTTGTGGTGCCTTTTGTCACTCACTGTAATGATGTGATTACCTTTTGCAGCCTGGATTATCTACAGTATAAGGCTATATGGCCGTAGGAACTCCAGGAAGCTCATGGGCTCTAAGCACAGTGCCCCACTGGTAAAAACAAAGAACTCTAATTATATCTACTAGTTGTCAGTGGAAAAGATTTGAGTTCATGATAACCAGATCAAGAGCTGGAGCCCACCACAGCCATTAAACTTTATCAAACAGTTTGAAGGTATATTTAACCAAATCCTTTTGCCTTTAATAGAACATAAGTATATACTTGAAGTTAACCAAAGTGCACAGTGGAGTTGGAGCAAATTGCATGAATTGCATATCAACTCTGAGGAACGTGAAACAGTATGAAACAGGGCTTCTGAATGATGAGAAAGATGAACTTCCTGCACGAGTTATAAAAGCAGAGGAAAAAGGAAAAAAAAAAGCCCTGATCAGACGGAACTGTAGCAAGCTCAGAACTCACCCTTCTTGAAGATGGAAAGGACGAACAGAAGAAACAAACTGTACTCTCTCATGCTGGTTGAGGTTCTCCACTGGGGTGTATCGGCAAACCAGAACTGTCTCTGCTACATCTGCACTGCTGATCTTGTCATCACAAAAGGCTTTTCCAGAGATGGAAGAAGCTGTGGTTTTCCTCTCCTTGGAGGGAATGAGTTGTCCAGCTGAACTGGTTCTGGTTATATTAATAGTTTTGTGGTCAGTCATGTGAAAAATACAACAGAGGGAATCAGCGTGTTGCCATTTTCCAGCTGAAGGAAAGGGTCTTAAAGATGGGGCTGCAAGCACCCACTCCATGAGGGTTATGGGATAGAAGGGATGTTTGGGGCTTTCAGGTGCTCACTGGTCTGCCCCAGAAGACAGCAATCTGCCTCAGAAGATAGCAAGCATGACCCACCTGCACTTTGTTTGAGGCAGTGGAACCTGCAAGCCAGTGGTGCTTTACCACTTGCACATGCTGTTTGTCATCATCCTTAGGTGTAAATCCCCCTGAGCAGGCACAGGGGCTGGGCTGTGTGGCCTGGCTATTGAGGTACCCTCTGTCCATGTTTCTGTGACTTCGATGAGTCTCTCATTGCCACTATTCTGTGTTGGAGATGACCTAAGGTCCCTATCTGGAGTGCTGCATCCAGGCCTAGAGGCCCCAGCACAAGGTGGATGTTGGAGGGGTCTGGAGGAGGCCACGAAGATGTTCAAGGGGCTGGAGAACCTCTGCGAGGAAGGCTGAGGGAACTGGGGCACGAACAGGGCCCTGGGCACTGTCATCTACTGGGAGGCACCCAGCCCATGGCAGCATAGGGCTGGGTGGTCTTTAAGGTCTCTTCCAACCCAATCATTCTAAACCAGGATGCTGCTGCTGAAACAGAATTTGTGGAACAGGATTAGAAGGATATCCTTCATAGGGCAGACCAAAAGTCCACTGTGCCTGATAGTGTCAGCCTGAGAGGGAGCAGGAGCAGGGAGTTATAGAAAAGCTATCAAAACAAGTAAGAATGCTATACCAGCACTTCTATGATTCTGAAGTCCCAGCCATTCTCCCTTCCCATACAGTGATCCTGCGATGCTAAATTTAACCCGGGAGCACATACTCCCCATCAGGTCTTAACCTGAGATTTGCTGCCTTCCGTTCCCGCATAGGAAGGGCTGATGTCTGACTGCCTCTTATCTCGGTAGCTGGGCCACTGTAGGGCCCTTCTTCCCTCATCTACCCAGCGCAGCACCGGCTGGGCAGCTCCTGCCGCAGGCAGCAGTGGGTTCACGGCCGCTGGAGGGCTCCCGGAGCTCAGGGAAGAGGATGCTGCTGGGCTCCCAGGGACTGCGCTTCCTCCCCTTCGGTACTAAACACCCGAACTCTTACACCGCTTTACACCCTCCCCGTGTTCCCATCTTAAACCTTTGTGCAAATATTTCCAGAGCTGGGACGCGGAAATGTGGCAATGTGTTAAAATTAACACAGAATCGTAGAACGGTTAAGGTTGGAGGAGACTTTAAAGGGAATTGAGCTCTGATCCCTGCCATGGGCTGGTTGCCCCTCACTCAACCAGAACGTCCAGCCTGGACGTGGATGCCAACAGAGATGGGGCAAATTCACTTTTCCAGGCCCTTACCCTCTGGGTAAACATTTCTTCCTAACGTCTGACCCAAATCTCCCCTCTTCAGGTTTAAAGCTGGTCCTCCTCCTGCTTGTAAACTCCCTTAGTTGCTCTCCAAATGCCTGCAAAGGAGAAGGGCTTTCTATTTTCCTAGAGTTGTTGGAGGAGGCTCTGAGTACCTCACTGTAATTGGCTGCAGCGTGGACCTTTCGCTGCCCTGCAGGGAAACCTGAGGGCATGAGACAGAAACAGTAAATGAGGAACCTGCACCCCGACATCAAAAGTTCCTTGCCTTTTCTGCCTTCTGCATTTTTCTTCGTGTGCTATTTGATTTTATCTTTTTGTGAGGTGAGCTTTTTGGTGCTGTCTCACAAGTCCTTGGCACAGAGGATCTCAGTGGATTGATGTAAAAGAGTAAGGGGGAAGTCCGTGCTCAAAACGTACTTTTCAGTGTAAGGAGTAGTTGCAGCTGACTCCTTTCCCTCCTCGATGTTATACTCTAGCATCTCTGGTAAATCAATGCATTCCTCGGCACCCTGCATGCTGTTAGAGTTGCATCTTGCCTAGGTTAAGTGGCTTGCTGAACCTTTGTTTTTAAAAAGAGACAGCAGGAATACCTTCATCTTCTCTCTCACTCTTTTCAGCAGACAAATTTCATTGAGTTCTGCCATACACATAGTCTTTGCTTATTAAAAACTCTGGCAATGCAATGTGTGCAAGCAAGAAACCATCTCTGCTATCCAACCTCTTATTTCCACTAAGCCAATGCTTGTGCTTGTAGCTGTTTATAAATATCTGAAGAGAGATGGGAGACAAATGGTGGAAGCTAGCCTCTTCTTGATGGTGTGTAGCAACAGGACAAGGAGCAATGGCCTAAAACTTGAACATAGGAATTTTCATAATAACACACAGAAAACTTATTTATGATAAGGGTTTTGGAGCACTGGCACAGGCAGCCCAGAGAGGTTGTGGAATCTCCTTCTATGGAGATATTCAAGACCAGTCTGGATGCTGACCTGTGCAATCTATTGTAGGGCACCTGCTTTAGCAGAGTGTTGGACTCAATGATCTCTTGAAGTCTCTTCCAACCCTTTTGATTCTGTGATTCTGTGCAGATTTGGTGAACAGGTAAGCAGGGGAAGGCTCTTTGTTACAAAACCTATTCTGCAAACAGTAGGTTTTCCTCTCAGGCTGTGATTTAGACTTTCTGGTAGGCACTGGATCAGAGCAAAGTAAAATGGACATCATTTTCTTGTTCTTTACTCCTGTAAAATGCTTGTTGGACCAGATTCATGGAGAGCCAGAGAGTTTGACTCAATTTTCTCCTTGTGTAGTATCAGTGGGATTGTTTACCAAGTTTCAGGAAAATTCACTGTGAGTGATTCTACTTACAAATCCATCTTTCAGAGCAGTATTTTGCCATGGCATACACAAAGCCATCTTGATTTTCAAGGATGGTTGAGGTTGGGTATGAGGAAATGATCCTAGTCTTCTTCTGTTGATGCTGTATGATTCATCTGTTATCTGCGGATTTTTCTTCCAGTTTTGTGCTTAAGTAACATCTAAGAAAGTTGCTTCTGGTCTAGCATCAAAACCAGTGTGCCTTCCATATTCATAGAATCATTGAATCATTAGGTTGGAAAAGGCCTCCAAGGTCCCCAAACCCAACCCCAACCCATCCCTACTATGCCCACTGTCCATGTCCCCAAGTGCCATATCTCCAGAGTTCTTGAACCTCCCCAGGGATGGAGACTCTACCACATCTCTGGGCAGCCTCTGCCAGTGCCCTGCCACACTTTTTGAGAAGTTCTTCCTAATATACAATATACATTTGGTCCCAGAGACTGTGGATAGTCCTCACACCACTCAAGGACCAAATTGGAGCCATTTCTTCCCCCCCTCCGTCCCTTTGAATCTTAATTCCAGTTCCAATGTTTTCTACTTTGACTACTCCAGCAGCATCTACGAGTCCTGCCCCTAATCCTTCAAGTGTGTCAGTCTGCACACATTCTTATGATTTGTCAGATCTGGCACCCTTCCCTGAAGGGATTGGGCCTATGAAGTAGCTAGGAGGTGAGACTGGGAACCCAGAGGAATTTTCCTTCCTTCTAGTTTCTACTGTCAGGGACACGTAAAAGGTAGGTCATGCTGAGCTTCTCAGAGCTGCTATGGGCTCTGCCATGCATCCCTTTGGTCCTCAAACTAACAGCAAAGTACCTAGAGTGCAAGGAAAGTGCAAGGGGAGGGAGGTATGAAGGGCATCAAGCCAGGAGCTGTTCCTGTAGGCGACACTGATCCTGAATCTTGGCACCAAGTGAACAAGTAGAACACGGTCATCACTACGTCAAGCTTCCACTGATCCAATTTGAAAGTCTTGCAGGTTCACTCACTTGCCTGTGGTATTTGCTTAGCCTATTTCAAATGCTCCTGACCTGAGAAATTCTCCTGCTTGCCATATCGTCACTGCTATGTTTTGGGCTGTTCCACTGCCAAAGCTGTGGCAGTGAATTGATGAGCAGTTATGGGCTGCTGGTGAGCCCCTGTCACCTCTGCTAAATGTCAGCTACAGAAAGTCAGGTGTGTACTAGGATACTTCTCACCTAACAGGTAATTGCTGTAGGAAAAACAGCTTCTATCTGAATATGGACAGAACGTCACGGATGGAAGAAGAAATAGCATCTCACCGTTAGTGTGTCTGTTGATTTCTACAAGTTCACATATTGAGATGGAGAACATCTCATTTCTCAGACCAATGTGTTTCTTTCCCCTTTCAAAGCTCCATGCTCTGAGCGGCAAGAACTGGGCTTGGAATGCACGTATTCAGGCAGGAACATGGTTTATTCAACCTCGCCCATACCAATAGGACAAAAATTATATAAAAGAATGAGCCTGAGGCTATGAGAGCACAGACACTCACCTTCTCTGAGCAGCACTAGAGCTCAGAATAATACAAGCTTTTATTACAGACTTGCAGATGTTAAAGTGGGATTGCCTCATCTCAGCATAGGCCATCACCGTATTACCTGCATTGTTTTCACCAATTTCTTCCTGAACTTTATTCCAAAACCTGAACCTGACATAGCATCAAGTTACCATGAATGGTAGGGAGGAGTGAGGGAGGGCAAGTGCCCACGAGCCCTCCAAGGGAAAACCTGGAAAGAAAGGTGAGGTGTGGACGTCAGTTCAAGCTGTTGAGGTAATAAATGAGGCATTCTGATGAGCTGCACCCAAAAGCAATGTTCTTTGACAGCCTTGACCTGGTTGTCCCAGGGTTGCCTTCTGGACTGGACAGGCAGAAGAAGTGGGCCCATGTGAACCTAATGAGGTTCAATAAGGCCAAGTCCAAGGAGTTGCACTTGCGCCGGGGCAATCCCAGGTGTTTATGGGGAAGATCTCCTTGAGAGCAGCCCTGTGGAGAAGGACCTGGGGGTCTTGGTGGATGAGAAACTGGACATGAGCCAGCAGTGTGTGCTTGCAGCCCGGAAGGCCAACTGTGTTCTGGGCTGCATTAAAAAAGGGGTGGCCAGCAGGGAGAGGGAGGTGATTGTCCCCCTCTACTCAGCTCTTCTGCAGCACCGTGTCCAGCCTGGGGCCCCCAGCACAGGAAGGACGTGGAGCTCTTGGAGAGGGTCCAGAGGAGGGCACTGAGATGATCAGAGGGCTGGAGCAGCTCTCCTGTGAGGAAAGGTTGAGGGAATTGGGCTTGTTCAGCTTGGAGAAGGGAAGGCTCTGGGGAGACCTCATTGTGGCCTTCCAGTACTTGAAGGGAACGTATAAACAGGAGGGGGAATGGCTGTTTATGAGGGTAGATAGTGATAGGACAAGGGGGAATGGTGTTAAACTGAGACAGGGGAGGTTTAGTTTAGATATTCGGAGGAAGTTTTTCACACAGAGAGTGGTGACACACTGGAACAGGTTGCCCAAGGAGGTTGTGGATGCTCCATCCCTGGAGGCATTCAAGGCTCTGGGCAGCCTGGTCTGCTGGTTGGTGACCCTGCACATAGCAGGGGCTTGGAACTGGATGAGCATTTTGGTCCTTTTCAATTCAGGCTATTCTATGATTCTATAATTCACTGCAGTTAAATCTGAAGGCGAGTGACAGGCAAGAGGCACATGACCAACCAAGACCAGCTCCTTCCTAGCTGATACTGGAATAAAGTGAGATGAAGGTAGCACCTTCACTTGTCCTTATGGTACAACCTGTTCCAGAAGAAAAAATCATTTTTACTATATATATCAGATGTTTCCTAGATGGCAAGATGAAGATGGGGTTGCGTTGCTGCTTTATTTGGAGTTATTGTTCTACAGTGCAGTTTGCTGAGAGGTTCTGATATTTTAACTGGTGTAGACAACATAGTTAAATAGAACATTGTAGTAAAATGTTACTGCCTGTGTGTTTATTCTTTGCCTTCACCTCAGGAAACATTTCTGGTAGCAAATAGAACATATAGCAGCAACAAATGGCAGTTTTCAGCATTTCTCCAGCATGCTTCCTGCCTTCAGACAATGACTCTTACTAATATCTATATTGGTAGGTGTCCAAGGCTGGTGGTTTCTCTTTCTGTGCTGTTCATAGTGGGATCTGCCAGGTGGGAAGGTCCCAGCAATGGAGTGCCAATAAGAGGCATGTGAGCTGTAGCGTGTATAAGAATTTGCTCTTGCTTCTTTTGATCTTGATACCAGAGAAGTGTTCCCAAAGGCCAGTGCTAACACTTTCAGGACAATGTAACCTTTAGTTAATTGCTCAATTGCCATAACCTTGCATGGTGCTTTAGACACCAAATGAGATAAGGTCCCTGCCCAGGGGAGCTTGCACTCATTTAGCATGATGCATTACAGCTCTGACTCCTGGAATGAAGATCAGAAGCTGATAACAGGGAGAAGTGCTTTGAAGAATTCATTGTTCTCATCAGTTCTCACCACAGTGGGGTTGGAGCAAACAATGGATCAATTTGCATTGCTTCATACACCCTACAAGCCAACGACATACAAGTGGCTGTTGACTCACCAGTAGGACCTTGCTGGAAGTTTGGTGTTCCTGTCAAGGCAAGATTAGAAAGCAAGGTTGCACCAGAAGAGGCAACACAGAACACAGTGGAGAGGTTGAGACACCACAGTTGGAAACAGAGATGAAAAAGAGAGGCATCTTGGGGCTGGTCCCAAGTCATCAGGTGGACCTTTTGATTAAGGCAATTCTCTCTTCTCCAATCCTGAACCCTCTTTCTGTTGCTTGATTTTAGGCCATGGTCCTTCCTTGCCTTAAAGTGATTGACTTAAAGCACAATAGGATGGAGTAAGGGCATAAGGGAATGAAATTTTGTCATGCTATAAATAAATAGAATGCTGGTATTTGGAAGCTGGAAACTGGGTATAGCTGGTGGGGAGGAGAAACTGCTGGTTAGGAGTAGTTCTGATGAATGGAAAGAGGAGTTATGGCATGTGAGGTAGGCGGGTTTAGCACAGATTTCATATGACATCCACAGAGACCTTTCTAAGTCAACTGGAGAGGCTCCACAGTCCCCAAAGACTGAAGGTAAACTCCTTAGATTTCCACAATCTACTGGAGCAGGTATGAGCTTACCAGTGTATGTTTGAAGATTACTGTGTCTCTTCCTAGCATGTCTTTAAGTGAAAAATACGTGGCCCTGTGATTCCTCATATTGTACTTTCCAACATTAAGAAGGGAAAGGAAGTTGTTCATTTTGTTAGGGATCTGGGTGATTAACACTGTCCACAGATGTGCTCTGAAGGAATAAACTGTATGTGGCCGTCATGCAGAGGTGCTTTGATCTAGCCCATGTTGGTGTAACAGTCACCTTCTTCAGGCAAAAAGCATTACCTACTCTGTAACAGATAACTGTACTGTGGAAAGGTTAGCCCGTGGCTTAGTATGGAGGGGAAGAACAGTCGCATGCCTTCTCTGAGGTGCCATTATTCATTTCCCTGTCGGGCTTCATTATGTTGAATAACGAGGTCTTTAGCCCTATTTCTGTTTGAGCGTGTAAGTGATTCTCAGTTACCATTTGAATGCTTTTGGATGTTTTCCCAGAAGAATTTACATCCTGGAAGGCTTTGTGACATGCGTGAAAGCACCTGTCTTCTCCAGCATTGGTGTAGTTACTTCCCACATCACCAGGAGACATTTGGCAAAGTGTTTTAGAAGAGCACGTGTCTGGAGGCAGAGCATTTTGGGTGGATTTTGTCCATTGCTTGCTTCATGTAAAAGCATGGGTTACAAATAGCCATCATTCTTTGAAAGGACAATGGGACAAATGAGCTTGCAGAACTTGCCAGTGTGATTATCCATTACAGGCAAATGGCTCCCTCTGACCTCCTTAGCTTTATTACGCAAATCTCCAACACACGAGTTAGCGGCCTCCTCTGGGAGCAGGAAGTTGTAAGGACAATGTGCCTCCTGCATGACATTCTTGCTGACATTCCTCTTCTGATACTGTAGACTTCAAACCCCCTTGGCGTGCTATGTGCTTCTAGCTTGAAGGACAGATTGGATTTGCATGATTGGTCGATGTGAGTCCTGTGAATTCCTGCTTGTTTGCAGAACTGCCACCCTGGGAGGCAGCAGTGCTTACAGCTGCAATTTTCAGCTGTGCTGGATGGGAGGTGATAGGTGGCATGACTTGCTGTGAAGGATCAGTTCACGTGATCCTAGCAGAGTTTGGGCTGGAGCTATGAAGACTGCAAAACTTCTCTAGCAGCTGCTGCTCTTGATCCCTTCTTGGACATGACAAAAGTTTGCTGAAGATGAGGCCATTTCAGCTTCCAGGAGGCATCAACCAAGGAAAAGGCTTTTCTTTTTGAATTTTCATATATTAAAATAAATTTAAAAGCTTACTGTAATCAGTGGAGATGGTCTGAATGTCTCAGGCTAACTCATTTCTCAAGCACACTGATGAGCTTATTTCCATGTGTCCCTGTCCCACCTTGCATCTCACTCCATATGCAAACATCTCAGGGTTAAGAAGAGTTTCCCTTTTTTGCTCCGTTCCTGTTATTCTGCTCTTAACCCTCTACACAAATTCCAGCTTCTGTTGTTTGGTATGTTGATGAGCATTTGATCTTCTGAAGCTAATTAAGTTCTTCTTTCTTTGCATTGTATCAGCTTTCATATTTGGCTTAATTAAAAAAAATATGTATATGTATATATGGCAAACTCATCCAAAAACTGTATCATTCTTGTTTGGCTAAATGCAATCCCTAAACTTTAATGTAGAATTCCCACACTGAATTGGATGGACCAGGCTGCTGCAGTGCTGCATGGATGCTCTCTTTCATAAATCCAATTTTGTCTTTTCCAATGAAACTAATGTACTCAAACAGTATCTTCCATGTCACGTGAATGAAGAGTCATCAAACAATATGTAACCTGTCTGCATGAGTATCTCTGTAATAGTTCTCTTGCCGTCCTGGCCCTCTGGTACCTGGAAGGAGCGAGTGTCTGGTCATACATCTTTCACCATTCAGAAATGAAAAGTTGTTCCTTTGGGTGTTTTGGGAGAGAAATGAATGGTATGTATATCTACCAAGCTGCAGAATGCAGCAAGGGTTGAGTGAGTGCCAGAATGAGTCCTGCTCGTGGACAGACAGGTGGACACTGCTAAGCAGGAGCACTGTACCCTGGGCTGCATCCAAAATAGCTTGAACAGCAGGCCCAACCATGGTGTGGTACAAGATGCACTCTTGCAGAAGCAGTTTCTTTCTTGTTTTGATGAGGAGCAATAATGAAGAGTTGAAGAATGAAGGGGTAAAAGATTTAGAAATGTAGAGAAGAGATCATCCAGAAGCTGATTGGAAAAAAATATGATGTGTTCAGAGGGAAGAAAAGCCAAAAGAAGTAAAACAGGGAAGGAAAACGAAAAAGGCTGTCTCTGTTTGGAAGACCAAGGTTAAAGCAGCTGTCCTCTGCAATAGGGGGAAGCAAGAGAAGAAAGTGAAACTGAATGTAAAAATGTGTGAAAACAGCAGAAGTTATGAGGAGATGGAGCTCATAGAAATGATGAATCAAAGGGAAGATGGTGTAGAACTGGGAGTGTTCAATGAAAATTGCATAGCAACTCCAGGTATAGAAAACTTCCATATTTTCTTGCCCTGCAGATGACAGAAGCTCCCAAGAAAATCTTGAAAATGTGATTACTCAAAACTCAAATGTTCAGGCTTACACTTAACAGGTATTATTTTTAATGCATACGTACTGCTCATACCAAGTAGCTTTACTACTGTATTTATACATCACTTTTTCCTTGTTTGTAAATAACCTTATTCCTCTTTGAATCCAGCTACCAGTGGCTTGCCAATACAAACCCATCCATCATACCTTTGTGTGGGCAGTAAGTTTTAGTGTCTAAAGCAGTGTTTTAGAGGTGGAGAAAATAGTAAGAAAAATATGCTTCTCTTTCCAAACTTTTGCAAAACTAACATCTGGTTGCAAGAAGATTCATGTCAGGAGAGCCAGATGTCACACAGGTTAGCTATATTTATCATCACTAAGAAAAGCTCATCAACATGTTTTATCCTTACTAAAAGATATTCTGCATTGGAACTTTTTAGGGACGTGGATAGCAGGCATTGTGGTGTTGGGTTGACTGTTGGACTTGGTAATCTTAGTGGTGTTTCCCAAGCTTAATGACTCTATGATTCTAGGACAGGTAATAAGATGATCGCATTTTCATAGAGTAGCAATGAAGAGGTCTTAGATGCCCCTTGAAAGTCCCGTTTGTGTTTTAATGTCTGTCTGCAAAGAAATCAGCACTGTATTTGTTCCCCTATGTACAATCGAACCCCAACATATTTTATGAGTATGCAATTCAATTTTTTTAAAAAGAGTAATAGAGAAGGATGCCTTTTTGCACTGCATTTTATCTAATTCTAATCTTGAATTTAGACTTTATCTGCAATTGGGCAATTCAGAGCCATGAGTTACCTCCTGAGAACTCAGACCATCCATGGATGTGCACATAAAACCCAGATCTGTCCCAGGAATTTGGTTGCCACTACTGGGCAATGGGTTGTCCTCACCCTCTTTTCTAGTCAACAGAGTTGTAAGCTGTCCCAAATTAGCTAGCTATTTCAGCACTGAAACCGTTATTGCCCTGCCTTGAGTCTCTGTCTTGCCATGAATTGTATGAAGTGTCTGTGGCTACCAGACTCCAAATTCTGGCCTTTCACTGACTGTCCCTGAACTCAAGTGGGATGTACCTTGTCCTTAGTGGGACAGCATTTAGAGAGAATAGAACATCAGGAGATGAGCATCACCTGAGCAAAGAGAAATCTAGAAGTGAGAACAGGCAAGGCAAGTTGAAAAGGAGGTTGGTATGTCTTCCACTGAGAACAGAATGTCCAGTAACTGTGTGGTCAGATATGTTGGATTTTTTTTGCAAGATATTCAAGTCATGCTCCCACCTTGATTTTTTTTTCAGGAATAAGTCCTACACCTTTGTGTGTGGATGTATGTAGATACAGTAATAGGCTGTTAAATTTGTAGCTCACAGGTGTTCTGGACCATCCTCTTAGCTTTCTGAAACCTAGGGATATGTTTGCCCTTCTCTGCTCCTTTTTCTGAATGTGTAATCATCTTGCTCTACACATTTGGCTGCAGTGTGTAGCACATTCAATAGACATCACAATGTCTGCAATACCAATGCAGAACATCACTAACAGGGTAGAAAGTCCCATGCTGTGCAGGGGAGTGAATTCCAGGATGGGTTGCAGTGACAGTGCAGGAGGGGAACAGGGAGGTTGTTTTTATTCTCATCAGTCTGCAATTTCCCTTTCTATTTCCTAGGAGCTGTATCCATTTTTGTTATATCTCTAAATATCCTGCTCTGTTTGTGTTTTATAAGCAGCTAATATGGAAATGGGAGTTAGTGTGAGACTATTAGAATGGCCACTTTAACAGGGAAGAAAGAACAAAGATTAAGAGGAGAGATTCCCATTTTTCTTCATTTAATTTATTTTAGAATGAAAAGCAACCCATTGTTAGGAGACCATCAAAAGCTTTCCTATAGATCTGAAGTCTGTGCTATTGTGCTGTCTCATGTGTTGCTGTGTCTATGCATACTTAGTGCAGTGTGAAGCAATGAACGCTGCCTTCACCAATCACAAGTGCTTAGTGCAGCAATATGGTCTGGAGTGGCTGTTTCTTCATAGAGTATCATGTGCTCTCCCACCAAAACTATATCCTATACAGTGTTTTATAGCTCCTTTGTGTGTGGCTGAAGCACTGGGACAATTTGCAACAGCTGCTGGAAAATTCCACTTGAAAAAATTCCTTCCTTTCCACTCCAGAGCACGATGCCAGGGGCACACTTTTCCTGGTATTATTTTTTTAATTATACTAACGAACAAATCTGGTCCTTAACCTCCCACTGATCTCAGACTTATCCGATTAAACTGATGAGCAATCCAAGAATGGTTAATCTAAAGTGTGAGCGTGGAGTGCTGTACTTTGACAGTGTTCCCACCCAGGTTTCCCATCTATTTCCAATCTATATATTACGGTGGTAAGCACGAGAAAGGAAAGCAGAGGTATTTATAGAATGCGTTCATATTTAAAGTCCTAGGTTTGCAATCACATGCACATGTGGTTTTATTTTACTCAAAAAATATAATCTCATTAACCTCACCGGGCCTGAAAGGGGGAAATATTTCTCCTATGCTACAAGTGCAACTGAGCTGTTTTCCTACATAGTGCTTTTGTTTGATTGCAGGGCTGATTTCGTTGCTCACTTGTATGCCTTGGAATGTGTGGTGAGAAATTCTGATGAGTGATACCAATCTCTCTGTGCTTTGAGCCAACCTTCAAGCTGCCCTGCTCCTTGCTGCACTTTGAAATGCCACTATTGTGTGCAGGATTTCATCCAGCCTCAGACTGGATCTCCTTGCCCCAATAGCTGAGGCTCTTGCTGTAGAAAATAAAGCAACATGAGCACCTCTGTCACATGTTTGCTCTTTCAGCTTTCTCTACTGAGTGAAAAGCATGCAGTGTTCTCACTGGCATCCTGCTTTGGTGATGCCTATGGGTGATGTTCACAAGCAGCAGCCGAAAGAGTTGCTCATATCCCTTTGTATTTCTGCTCCTCTTTCTACCCCCAGCTCAGTACTTCTGGAAAAGGGCAGGGATTCAAATGAAAACTGCAAATTTGTTTTACTTTGTGTTGGAATGCTACAGGAAGTTGGTCAGGAGGCTGAACCCCAGATAGACAATTTAACCTTCAGAGCTCATTTGCAAGAGAAACAAATATCTGGACACACTGGCTGGTCTGGAACTTGCTAGGAGCTGAGAGAGATCCATGCTACCAGCTGAGACGTGTTTGAGGATATTTAGGGTGTGCTGATGTGAAAGATTGGGGCTGTGCCAAGGTAATTGCTTTTTTGCCTGATTCTTTTTCATTTATCAGTGTTTTTCAACATCTGTATCATTAACACAAAAAATGAGATCCAGTGCACCCTCAGCAAGTCTGCTGATGACATCAAGATGAGTGGTGCAGGTGGCATAACAGAAAGAATGGATGGCATCCAGAGGGACTTGGAAAGTCTGGAGAAGTGGGTCCTGATGAGGCTCAACAAGGCCAAGAGAAAGGTGTTGCATTTGTTTGGGGCAATCCCATATATGTGTACAGACTGGGAGAAGAGCTCACTGAGAGCAGCCCAGTAGAGAAAGGCCTGGGGGTCCTTGTGGACAAAAAGCTCGACATGAGCCATCAGTGGGCACTTACAGCCCAAAAGGCCAACAGCATCCTGGGCTGCATCAGCTGATGGGTAGGGGAAGGCCCTGGTACTGCTGCTTGGAGCTGTGGGTGCCCATCCCTGGAGGTCCAAGGCTGTGGATGGGGACCTGGGCAGCGTGAGCCGGTGGATGGCAGCCAGCCCATGGCAGGGAGTTGAGACAGGATGGGCTTTAAGATCCCTTCCAAATCAAGCTATTCTCTGATTTTATTATTTTATTACTTCTTCTTAAGCAATTTTCCTTTGTAAGCATGTAGATCCATCTGCTGCTCCTAGAATAAGCAGAGTGAAGGTCTTGAAGACATCAGAGTCCTTTCATTTTGAGAGTTATCCCCCTCTAATTCAAAACCCCCACTAACGTGAACTGGTAACAAAAAGGGTCCTTCCCAGTTGAAGGCATTATTTCCATAACAAGACAAGGAGAAAGCAGCAGAGAGATGTTCATTTGTGTCTTACAATTCATAGCAGACATTGCGATAGTTACACTCTGAGAGGGGGGAAATATCTAAGGATGCCCTTCTTCCTTGTGGCTGGCATTGTTCTTAGCAGGTGAGTTCTTCCTAGTTGTGGCCGAACTCCGTATGAATTATATCCTCCACGCTAAATGTCAAGATTCAAAAGATTAGGTAATTATCAGTACAATCACTCTTTATACTGCTTATACTTCCTGTACAGCATGGCAGAAACCGAAACTAAGCAAAACCCACAGCAATCCCAAAGGTTTCAGGTTGCCCAGAGGAGCTGTTGGGTGCACCATCCCTGGAGGTTCCCAAGGTCAGGTTGGAGGGGGCCCTGGGCAGTTTGATCAGGTGCAGGGCCACCAGCCCACTGTACGGAGTGGGGCAGGAGGGCTGCAATATCCCTTCCAACCTAAACCGTTCTGTGATACCGTGGTTCTATGATTTGATAAAGGGAACTGCATTGTTGCACGACACCAGATTTAGACACTTAAAATGCTGGTTTTGGTCCTGACTCTGCAATCCATTCTTGGGTTTGATCTTAAGATCACCTGGACTGAATTATTCCTCCTCCCACTTTGGCGTATTCAAGGCTGTAACCTCTTCACTACTACATTTGGGAGCTCCACTGACAAGAAGCTGCTGCCCAGCATCCTATGACTGCTCGTCTGAAATTTTAATTCACCATTTCCCTCCCCAGACCTTTGATAGCAAACCATGTGCAAGACTGCTGAGTAGGATTGAGTGCCTGTAGCCAGACCAGTAGGCAGCTGAACCCCAGCAGAGAATTCTGGGGGGCAGGAGACATAGTAATGCCAAAAGGTAGAGACTGGGATGACTGTTTGATGTGGGACTGCAAGGACTGAGGAGATTTATGACCAATAGACACAGAAGTGATGAGAGTGGTGTAGGAAATGACAGTGAGGCTGTTAATTTGAGTGAGACTTTGGGGTGAAGTCTGTTTCCCAAGGAGGTGTCTTATTTTGAACTGGCTTATTTTTATAAATGTTTAATGCAATATGATTTCTTTGCTGGCACTGGGAGGGAAGTAATTGAGGAAAAGCACCAAAATTCCAGCCTAGCATACATGCTTCTTAGGATTCAGATATCTCCTTTATTGTGCATGTCAAAAACAAGAATGCAAATAGTGAACTTGAAAAATTTGTGAACTTTGAATAGCATCTATTTGATGTAGAGAAAAAAAAACAAAAACAACAGCAAACAGAACTGTTCCGATAATGACATAAATTAGATTTTTTTGGCAAGGACTGCTGTAAATGATAATGGCAGAAGCATGATATGCATATTCCGACTGTTACACATGACATATTACCAAATAACTTACTTTGCACGGGGTAATGGGGAGACTGAATTCTCTGGGTAGGGCAGAATGAAGAATTAATGCTGACTGATGTGCAAAGTCTTTCTAATGGCTGAGACGTGGCCTTCATCTTTCGTTGTTTTTCTGTTCTGTGCATATGGTTTCTTTACAGTACTGCTGAAATGGCTCTGTTGCTCAGCAACAGCAAGCTGAAATAGCACCAGTCAGAGAAAATCTGCTGATTTACACTGGTCATAAAGCGTGTCTTCTTACCAGAGTGCAGATTTTGACAGAAGAGTGAAAGCCAGCCCTTGCCTTTGACCTCTTGTATTCATGGTACCAGCTGGGGAGATGTCAGTCTAGACAAGGAAAGCTAGACTTTACCCTGAGTGTTCGACAGATGGAGTGCTGCATCCTCTGGGCAGAGCAGGACCTACTCTGACACCACTCTGGAGAGTCAGTGGCTTCTTTAGGATTGAGTTCTGACCTTCTGGGCTCAAGGAGGTTTTCAGCCCTGGCTGTAGGTCTGCAGGCACAACACTGTGCCTTTGGGCTGGTCTTAGACAGGAGCAGGCTTGGCTCTTGTGCATACTGAATGTTACTATTGCAGCCAAATGCCATAAGTGTAATGAACAGAAGTTAGAAGTTTCCTAAATATCTACACCCCTGCCCTGATTACATAATTTTACTTCTCTACTTTTCTTAGCTATTTATGTAATTTAAGAGAGAGCCTCACTTTGGAAACACAGAATCATAGGGTCTGGAAGGGACCTCTGGAGATCACTGAGTCCAACTCCTGTCACTAATGCAGGTTTCCTGGAATAGATTTCACAGGGAAGTATCCAGGTGGGGTTTTGAGTATCTCCAGGGAAGGAGATAGAAGCTCTATGGAAGACATTAGAGACAATAAATACAGATAAACTTATACCAAACTCAAATAATTGAGTGTTTGTTTTTAAAAAAATAATTCCATGTGGTATTATGTGGTTATTTACCAGTTAAAATACAGTAAATAACACATTTTACAAGCGGTCTCTGGAATGTCAAACATACAGAAAAACTGTCAAATACACGAAAATGCAAAGGTTCATCAGAAAATGCTGCCAAAAATTAATCCCAAATACTTTTCTCTTGGATCTTTTTGGTGCTCAAAAAAAGGCGTTTTTTTTTCCAACCTCAAAAGTCAGCAGTAATGTGAATTGTAAGCTACTTTTTTTTTAATCTCTGCCTCAAGAGGAACAGGAGTGACATTATGATCAGTGGTTGACAACCCTGCCTTTGGCAGGGGAGTTGGATCCAGGTGAACTTTAAGGTCCCTTCCAACCCAAACCATTCTGTGATTCTATGATTGAAGTGTGTAGGCTAATGCCAACTGAATGACCTAAGCATGGTGGAAAATATTTGTGGTGAAAATGTCAGAATCTGGCCTGTATTCTCTAATTGGTATCTTTGCTGCCAATTATTGCCACAGGTCTATGTTCGAAACTAGCTGTGCATCTCTTGGAGGTCTGATTAATCAATCTCATTATGAATGATCCGGTGTGCTGGTAGAAGTTACCATGTTGGGTAACACCTACTGCCTTTTATAAAGGCCTTCCATCAAGATAAGGTAAAACTGAATGCTCTTATTCCCCCAACTGCCTCGCATGACATCATTACTTGCAGTTGATTACATCAATTCAGAGGCTGAGAAAATCAGGTCAAGTTAGTTCTGCTTGTGGTTGGGCTGAACAGAGCCATTTCATTTTTCATAGAGAAGGGGTAACAGTGGCTTTGCTGTTGTCCCCTCCTTTGTTAACCCATGACCAAATTTGAGAATTAAGTGAAATACTGATATAAACATAAAATCATTACACTTATCGTTATAGAAAAATGTTCTTTTTACTGGCATCTACATTCTTGGCCTTCAATTTTCTGTGCAACAGGGTAGGACTGAAACATTTTTTTTCATGAACTGCTGTAATCTAGTACAAACTAGAACATCTCAAATCTGAGGCTTATAGGCAATCTCTACTTTCCCATTATTTTCACTTTCACCACAAGACTTGCAAGTATTAGCAACGCTGCTTGCAATTCTTCTGTGCCCATCATGTGTGTGATGATTATTAATTCACACCTTTCTCCACTGGCTTGAAGATTCTCCAGGAAGATTTCTTCATCACCTAATTCCTACTTAACAAATGGTACTCTTTTTTCCAGTTCTCTGCCTCTATGAAGCTTTCTAAGGTGAATCCTATTGCTGTAAGCTGGTGTTAGCCTTTAAATAGTACTCCTAATAAAGAACTGAGATATGCTCTGCTCTTTATTACTTTACATGATTGCAGTGACTCAGATTTCACAAATAGAATTTTCTTTGCCACCTCTAAGTCATTTCCCCACTGTTTAAAACTCAAATGTCTTTTCAGGCATACGTGCTTTTGAGTTGTGACAGGTTGGTCTTGGGAAAGATCCTTCCAGCACAGCACTTTTCTATCTAATTAGGATAGAACAAAAAACTGTGATGGAAAAAGTCTCTCTGTTCAAAGATGATGGGGTTTTCGGGGTTTTTGGTCTTTTTACTTTACAGCACATAAATATTTATTTGTTTGTTTGTTTGTTTGTTTGTTTCTTTTTAGGTGGGAACCTTTTGCTCCTGCCTTACAATCTGTGAAGGATCTCTCCTATTAGGTCTTTATACATCACAGCAAGACATGTGATGTTTCTTCATCCTCAGATAATATGCTCGATTGGCTTCTGGATAGGTGACTTTGGAGAGTGGAAGCTTATAGATGGCTGAGTGGTTTGTGGTCATTAACAGAAAGGTCAGCGCGGATAAGCAGAAAGACCAGGTTCCTGGTGGCACCCCGAACTGTACAGAAAAACACAAAACACATTTTACTGTCTGTTTGTCTTTCATTTGGCCTCTCTGTCAGGAATAAGTTGGAATAAGTTTTTTCAAGGAAATCTTGGCTTTGCTTTGTTTGGAAGATTTCTGTGGCGATGTAGACTTTCTGAATGAGATTTTGATGTTGTTCACTGGCCTTTAGCATCTATTAGCTTTGGTGAGAAGGATGATTTCTCTGTGCACCTGCAGAGACTATGGATGGACCTAAGATAGGACCTAAGACTTTGGCTTCATCAGGGGAAAGTCATGCTTGACCAATCCGTGGCCTTCTATGATGGAATTTGGCATTGGTGGACAAGGGAAAGGCGACCGATGTCATTTACCTGGACTTGAGCAAGGCCTTTGACATGGTCCCCCACCACATCCTTATCTCCAAATTGGAGGGATGTGGATTTGATGGGTGGCCCACTCGATGGATAAGAAACTGGTTGAAAGGCCGCAGACAGAGGGTGGTCATCAATGGCTCTGTGTCCAGGTGGAGGCCGGTAACAAGCGGCGTCCCTCAGGGGTCTGTCTTGGGACCGGTGCTCTTTGACGTCTTTATCAATGACATCGATGGCAGAATTGAGTGCACCCTCAGCAAGTTTGCTGATGGCACCAAGCTGAGGGGTGCGGTTGATACGGTGGAAGGAAGGGATGCCATTCAGAGGGACCTCAACAGACTTGAGAGGTGGGCCCGGGTGAACCTGATGAGGTTCAACACAGCAAAGTGCAAGGTTTTGCACTTGGGCCAGAGGAATCCCAGGCATCCATACAGACTGGAAGGAGCGGTCCTTCAGAGCAGCCCTGAAGAGAAGGACCTGGGGGTCTTGATAGATGAAAAGCTTAATATGAGCCAGCTGTGTGCTCCTGCAGCTCGGAAAGCAAATGGGATCCTGGGCTCCATCAGCAGAGGGGTGGCCAGCAGGGACAGGGAGGTGATTGTCCCTCTCTGCTCTGCTCTTGTGAGGCCCCATCTGCAGTGCTGTGTCCAGGTCTGGAGCCCCCAGTGCAAGAAAGACAGAGAGCTGTTGGAGAGGGTCCAGAGGAGAGCCACAAAGATGATCAGGGGACTGGAGCACCTCCCCTACAAAGACAGGCTGAGGGAGCTGGGCTTGTTCAGCCTGGAGAAAAGAAGGCTGCGGGGTGACTTCATTGCAGCCTTTCAGTACCTAAAGGGAGCCTACACACAGGAGGGGAGTCAACTCTTTGAAAGGGTAGATAACAGCAGGACAAGGGGAAATGATTTTAAGTTGAAGGAGGGAAGATTTAGGTTGGATGTCAGGAGGAAGTTCTGTACAGAGAGAGAGTGGTAAGGTGCTGGAACAGCTGCCCAGAGAGGCTGTGGATGCTCCAAACCTGGAGGTGTTCAAGACCAGGTTGGATGGGGCCCTGGGCAGCCTGGGCTGGTATTAAATGTGATGGTTGGTGGCTCTGCCTATGGCAAGGGGATTGGAGCTTCATGATCCTTGAGGTCCCTTCCAACCTGGGCCATTCTGTGATTCTGTGATTCTATGAAGATAGGAATGGACACAGAAATGTTCATTTACCTTAACCCTGTGCTGTTGTACTGACTGACTTTTTGTACTTGGCCAAAGGAACTAGACTGAATTTAAAGTTTTTTTACACATGTGGACAAATCTTTTCTCAACTACTTCAGGCAGAAAGTATGGCCTGTGGAAGATCACACAAGCTTCTAGGAAGAAAAATCGTAAATTTAAGTGGGAACACCATCCCCTGGGCAGCCCGTGATTCCTCATTCAGATCTGTTCTGCCTTCAGTTAAATTGCTTTTTGAATCTTCATGTTTCACCTCAGAAGTCAGGAAAATATAGTATGTGTTCAAACCTGTTTTTGGAAACGAGACCTTAGCTAATAAACTACTTACCACAGACAACATATTCGTCACCGTCGCTCCCAGATAGGCACTGAAGAGTGCTGTGAAAAAGAAAGATAATTTCAGATGAGTTTGGTTGCTCATAGCATGGAGGAGACCAGCAGGAAGAAACATCTCCCACGCTGCCTTGGGTAGCTCAACCATTGCTTATGAAAATGCCTGGGAAGACCTCTCTTAAAAATCTTTCCTTTGCAGGATGCCCTCCAACCTCCTGTGGAAAGGGCAAAACAAAGAAGATGTGGAGTGATAAAAAGTGTGAATATGGAAATAGAATCTTCTGAAACATGCACTGACATGGAAATAGGTTGATGGATGGAGTTAAATGGGAAAATAACCCTTCCATTTCTCCTGCCTCCAGGGCTAGAAGGTGGGTCAATGAGATACAAAGCTAAATCTTTTTTATATGCACACTGAATGAGCAATAGTTTAACTCCCAGCTCACTGTGATATTGAAATTTCATACTGAATTGCCTTATAAATAATTCTTCAATCATTTTGTGTTGCTTAGCTCATGCCTCTGGTATCCATTTCAGTAGATTGGGAAAATTATGCTGCCTAATTCCAGATGCAGACTGATCTTGAGCTCCAGTTTTCTTAGTGTACACAATTAGTCTCGAAATGAAGCATCTGATTTCAAAGATGTTAGTTAATCTACTGATTGCTTCTTTTGTTTTGAACACAGCTTTTAGCTGCAAGTCAACACACTGTTTTTATCTTGTCAGGGTGCGTTTGAGCAACAGCTCTAACATCCACCTCCACCGTGTGTCTGTCTAGCCCATGTCTGCTCAAAAGTGGCTATCTGGCTTCAGCCCACCTCCTGTACCAGTGCATCTTGTCTTGTTTCAAAAGGAAGTTATGTTAGTAATGAAAATCCATAGGAAACATACCACAGGTAATTGCCAGCAAATGTGTCTGCCAGGTGAATGCGTAGAACATGCCTCCAATGGCAATGCATGAGAGGGAGCTGTTGTAGCTCCATAAACCAGAGTAGATGGTGCTAAAAGGTGTTGCTAAGCTCAGTGCTGAAAAAAAAAGAAAAAAAAAAAGAAAAAAAAGTCAAAAATATATCATTCCTTAGCCAAAAAACTGAGAAGTAGCCCAAACTCTGTTTTTGGGGGGCTCAAGCCTGCATGTCTATGCTGAATTCCTGTTTGTTGCCATGTTGTGACAGTCCAAGACTAAAGACTCTTCAGACTAATGTAATCGCTGTGGATTTTCCCTGGTGCTGCTGAGCTGAATTTGGCCTTAGAGTTGCAGCAGAAGATATATTAGTCAGCGAGCGTACATTTAAACTCTGAATGAGTCCCTAAGGCCTGCACAGTCAGACTTGTGGCAATGACTTTTATTAAGCTGCTCCTAAAAACATCAGGATATATCCAGAAATGAAGTATTTCAGGATAGAAAGCCATTTCAGCCAAAAGAGCATTACTTTCTTCTGAAGATTTCTACCGTCGTAAAATGGGGTAAGAGAATGTGGAAGTCAATCAAAAGAATTCTTAAAACAGAAGAGCTCGTTTTTTTTTCAAGCAATCTTTCTCCAGTGGAAAACACATTTGCAACTATAAACGTTCCAGCCACTCTGCTTCCTCTTTTATTCTCTGTGCTTCTGTATATACCTGTGGATCAAATAAAGTCCTTACCTGCCAACATCCCCACTGCTGATCCGATTGCTGCATGCAGACAGATGAGTGGAGATGAGATAAATAAAGCAAGCAGGAAAATTCCCCCAGTCCAGGGATTATCACAGCCATAAACCTGGCCCACCCCAATTGGAATGGATTGCAGCAGCTGTGTGAATGAAAAAGAAAAAGAAAGACATTTTTTTTAATCCCCTTTGTTGCTTTGTTTTCCAAAAACAAACAAACAAACAACAACAAAAAAACAACAACCAACATCAAAACCAAGCCCAATCTAGTTTTAGATGGTCGCTTTCAAACTAGTTTGGCTGAGTGGTAGAAATTCTATTTGTTTCAGGAGGTCTTGTGAAAATAATGGCTTGGATGGGAAGAAAAGGATGGACCATTCCCAAAGGAGTGGATGTGCCCCTGCTTTGGACAGGAGTGAAGAACCCAGATTGGTTGCAGATATAGAGATGGTTTAGAGAAAATTTCCTTCAAAGTGCTCTGTTCCATCAACGTGGAATGGTTCATTTATAGTACCCATAAAATTATGTGTCATGGTAAAGGTTCTTTTGGAAATGCAACCTGTGTGGTTTGCTATTTAGTGCCAATTAACTTCCTTAATCACTCCCTGGGAACCCTTTAAAATAGTCCACTGAGCCTTAGGGGAAAGTGCTTACTCTTCTGTCTGCTGTTTACTGTGCTATGCAGCAGAATAAAATGCTTCTTTGGAAAGGTCCCACTTGATTATTAACTAAAAAAAGTTTGTAACAATTTTAGTAACATATGCTTTATCATTTCTTCTCAGAAAGACTGCTTTCTGATGCATTTTTAAAAGTACTCTGAGTGGAAAACTAAAAATGTCTTATGAGTTAATTGAGCCTTAGTATAACCCTTGCTATGAAGTGGTCATCAGTATATGCATAGTAATGGATCAATAAGTTGCAGACAGTCTCTGAAGATTATAGTCTAAATATTTAGATTCAACTGTAAACAAATGATACTACATCCCCAAAAATTCTCTTCTCGTTTTCAGGATATTAGAAATATCAGTTCCTGGAGTAAGCCCTTACGTATTGGATAAGAGCTATTTTGTAAGTGCAGTTTTGCGTTGCCAGGCCATATTACAGTGATGCAAAGGGGGATAATATGGTTCCATAATGCTTTTAATGGAGAAAGCTGTTTAGGGCATTCTACCATTGACATGTCAGCGTCTGTCCAGGTGATGTTTGGTGTTGTTGTTGCAGGCTGAATGACGGTTGTAGGGAAGAAGAGGTTATGGGGTCCTGATGCAGCCAGATAGAGGGTCAAGGCCAAGTTGAAAGGCAAGGTGAAAACAGGCAGATCCCACTTAGAGAAGACTGAACCTAAAGCGCTGGTGAAAACAGGGCTGAAAGAAGAACAAAATGGTCTCACTAGGAGATCAGCAAATTCTCTGCCCTCCACAGGTCACTTAGCAATGTACAGATTCCTGCTGTGCTCTGCAATATGATACGTGGTGAATTTGGTGAACCTGAGGGAACTAGGGTCCTCTGGTCCTCCACTGGTGTGTGGAGTTATTCCCCAGCTCAGTAGCTGTGTTTAATTTTTTATTTAATTTTTATTGTCTTAAATACCTGATATGGATTCTGTAGAGGGTACTAATGCCAAATCTAACTGACCTGGAAAGAAGGCTGTGTGCCTTTGTTCAACCTTATGGATTGGGTCCATCAGGAGGCAGATATCAGAGGCATACTTGTTAAGGTGAGTATAACACTACATAAACTTCTGGCAGATGGATGATATGTGGGATCTAGGAATCCAATGTGGGATGTCTGGGAACCAAAGACCAGCTTTCAATATTTTCAATATCCAAACACCTGGCAGACTATGGTGCCACAAACACCTGGCAGACTATGGTGCCATATATATCAGTAAAGTATTATTAGCTGTTTGTTTTCATAAGCATCAAATATCATGTCTTGAGACCACTGAGCAGCCTTTGTGCCTGGTGAGGTAAATTTTCATGGCACTTTTATACGGTGTGTAAAATATAAATAGATGAAATACTTATGGTTGATGATGGCAGGGAATCATAGAATCATAGAATCATAGAATCATAGAATCATAGAATCATAGAATGGCCTGGGTTGAAAGGGACCACAACGATCATCCAGTTTCACCTGAGACAAGAATGAACTGATGCATCACAGCAAGTGGCTAACATTTAGGGCACTGAATTACGTAGGACCTGCCATCAATTTTCCTTTTACTTGTTTGATTTATTTATGATTATGGGAGTACTGTATTTGTTTGAAAGTATAAATCATAATCCAAGATTTAGAAGCACGTACATGCCAGTCATGTTTCTTTTTCCTTGTAGACTGCATAGCACATAAAAACACAATGGCTCAACCATTCCTTCAGTTAGGAAACTCTGGGGTTGGAGTAAGAAGCAGAGATGTCACACTTACCATGTCACTGACACCAGTGCTACCGGCAGTAGAAGCCACCAATGGTAGTCTCCCTTAGCAGAGAAGACTGCTATGAGCAATCCCACCAAGACCCCATTATAGCCATACAAGCCTACTGCTATGGCTGATCTGAAGAGAAAAAAACAAACAAACAAACAACAAACAACTGTCCTGAAATCTTTTCCCTGCAGGTGCTTCACCTGCATTATCCCTTCCTATCCCATATAACCAAGAATCTGTGATGCTGACCTGCCAAGGCTTGTGTACTGACCTTCAGTTTCACACTGAGCACACACTTGAGTCCTTTAAGCACCCCCTACTCTTTCCATAGTTCTATTCAGTGTCCTCACAGCTGTAGCTGGTGTCGTTGAGATCAGTCTAGCCCTAGCAGTTTTAACTAAGGATAAGTGCTCTTTTCATCCACGATTCTTACTTAACACATATGTGAAAGTCTAATGCAGTTTAACACATATGTGATAGTCTTACCTGTCCTGACCCAGAATAAGTGCTGTTAAGGTTGAGACAACTGTTCCTAAGCAGCCTGTGAGTGTCCACCATGGGTTCTGCACCAGGAAACCAGCGACTACGATCAAACCACTGAGGGGATTATTGACAAACATCACCTGGGATATCCCACGCAGCACCCAGTCAACAAACTGGATCATGATGGGCTTATCTGGAAGAGATCAAATTAAGCGCACAGATGAGGCTGATTTGGGATAGGTTATTTATTTTTAAACTCATAAACAGTTTTGGCAGAGTGACTTTGACAGCATGACCGAAGCAATGAATCAACAAGACTCTAAAAGCTGACTGAGAATTAGTATGGTCTGTACTGAAGTCTTGCATCTGTAAAGCTGAGACGAACAGTGTGGTTGCCAGAGTCCTGTGCTGAAGAGTTCCCCGGACCAGCTTCATATACACTAGCTAATTTATGATGTCTGTGCCTCAGATGGCAAACTGTATGTGTAGCCAATTGCTGATTTATTATGGAGACCAAAGACACTCACCTATGTGTAATTTGGCTTCACAGACAGAAATGGATCAGCTGGTAGGGGAGGGAATGTTCTGAAGAACGGCAGGGCACAGAATAACCATCCTAGGCTGTGTTCTGTGGGACTACATTCATTTTGTCCATGGCATGCCAGGAGGTAAATGTCACCTCAGCCATCCTCAAGATTTAAGCAGCATGTGGCTCTCTGCACAAAGCTGCATTTTTCCCACAGAACAGAAATAATTCAGGACAGATATCATTTCTGTTCTGCTCCAACTTGAATCCTGTTACTGAGAAGTTAGTTATTACTCTTTTAATATAATTCTTCTTTGGAATGCCTCAATTAGTTATGGTGAAATAATAGCTTTACCTTTCAGCCAGGCACCAAATTCCTTCATGTCTCCTGTGATGTACCCAACAGCTCTGCAGACTCTCTTTCCACCTTTACTTATCTGACTTTGCTTTCTTGGCTTTCTTTCTCCCTTGGTTTCTATCTTGACATCAACACTGTTTTCCATGGTGAGGATTTGAGCCTTTGGTAGAATTCAAGGAAAAACAAACAACATGCAATTCATTGCAATGACTCTTACTGGTGTCTGCTTATTGTTTTCTCTACATGTTATTGCTCAAATAGAATCATAGAATGGCTTGGGCTGGAAGGAACCTCAAGGATCATGAAGCTCCAACCCCCCTGCCAGAGGCAGGGCCACCAACCTCCACATTTAATACCAGACCAGGCTGCCCAGGGCCCCATCCAACCTGGCCTTGAACACCTCCAGGGATGCGGCATCCACAGCCTCTCTGGTCAGCTGTTCCAGCACCTCACCACTCTCCTGGTAAAGAATTTTTTTTTTTCTGGAGCTGAAAGAGGAAAATCCTTGGTCTGACTACCTGATTCCCAGGTTTCCTTGAGCACATTCTCTCTTCATGCTCTCTTGGGGCTTTCCAGGCATTCATACCGCCATGTATTTGAACGCCCAAAGGAACCACTGGCCATTATGTCAGTGTTATTTCACCTGATCTTAACACTCTGATCAACTGTATCACATTTTTTTTTCAGAAATCAAGCAATTCTAATTGAAAGGGTGACTTCAAGCAGAGCAGGGTGGCATTAACAGACACTGGCTTCACACAAGTTGAAGTTCACCTCAAAACCCAACTTGTTAAGAGTTTCTATCACACTTAAGAAACTGCTTCAATTATTCAATTTCCCCTGTTACTCAATCAGTTTGAGTCTATGCATCAGCCATCACTAACAGGTATCTAACATTAGGTTTATGGGTTTCTATGTAGTCTTCTATTGTGGTCAGGTCAGATGTTCTCATCAGTATGGGCTTAGTTTGAAGGATCTTACATAAACAAGCAGTTTTCTGCTCCACTGAAATTAAATTGTAGCTGTTGTGTCTTCTGAACCGAGCACTGGTTTACAACGTTAAAGGCCATATTGAGAGTGCTTGCTCTTCATTTTGCCTTATCTTGGTGCTGCCCTCTCTCTGCCTCCTACCCAGTCAATGTTAGGTGTCCTGCACTGCCACTGTTCTTCAGCATAACATGAGACAGGTGACCATAATCTGTATTAAGAAAACATCTGGGAGTAACAAAATGCCTCTTATTAAATGTTGTATACACTATATCAAGTCCTAAATAATAAAGGGAGGACTTTATGCCAAAGAGGGGTGTTTAGGCCTGCAGGCATTGCTTGGAGCATGCTCAGGAGGGGGCAGATATGGGGTGCCATGTGGGAGACATGCCCTTTGGAATGGGAGATGTTGCAATATGCTTTGACACTTCACGCAGCTCTAGACAACTTCATTCAGGCACATGGCTCAGAAGCTTGCATCTAACTGTAAAAACTGCTTTTAAAAAAAATCTCATAACTAATTTGTTACTTGTTTTAAGGGCCAGTTCTCAACATGAACTCAGCAAGTTAAAAGCATCCAAACCTTGCCCTGGAGTGTGCTCAGTTATTTGAGGAGGAGTAGAACTAATTGTTGGTTGTCGTCTAGACAAAGAAGACAAAGATCATGGAATCATAGAATCACAGAATCATAGAATGGCCTGGGTTGAAAAGGACCAATCCCCTGCTTTGTGCAGTTGCCAACCACCAGTCTGTCCAAAGCCACATCCAGCCTGGCCTTGAATGCCTCCAGGGATGGGGCATCCACAGCCTCCTTGGGCAACCTGTTCCAGTGCCTCACCACCCTCCGTGTGATGAGATGAGATACACTGTTGAATAAATACAGAAACAGAGCTGTGTTGGTTCTCCTCGGTGAGTGCAAGAAGTAAAGAACTTTGGCTGTGAGTTAGTAGTTTAAGTAAGATGATACATGCACTTAAGTATTGCAGTTAGTGCTCAACTCACTTGCATCTTCAATAAAAGCCTTCTTGGCAGCTGGAGAAGAGAATCTGTATTTCAGAAATAGGGGTGAAAAACAAGTTAAAGCAGCCTCCTTTCTGGGCATTATGCTTGCAGATGGGTGGTGGATGTAGATCCTGGCCAGTTCCTTATTACTGCAGTATTACACATAACAGTGAACATTTTATTTCTTTGGGAAGTTCCCAACTAATTTAAGGATAAGACCAACATGAAACTAGCCGAAGGCAGGACCAGGATGTAGAAGAATGTGGAATCTGCCTTTGGGTAGGACACAAGGGCAAGGAGCTTAGCTTGAGGAGGGAAAAATGAAAAAGATGAGAGCACTGCTAGGGACAATGTCTCAGTGCTGGAGGGCTTTTTCCTGGCTCAGTTATAATTCATTACCTTGATTCATTAACCTTCGCTTTTACCATATTTTATTCTGAAATAATGGAATAAGTGAATTGGATGCACTTTCACTTAAATCAAAATTTCCAGCCAAGATAAATGCTCTTCATTTGGTGAAAGTGCATTTACATTTTCAATTTAAAGAGTCTTTCTCTCTAGGTAACTTAGGCTGTCTCTGACACTAATTCGTAAAACCACATGCTATTATACTTTCAAAGAGATGCTCTGTGTCCATGTTTCCCTGCACCCTGAGTGAAGATATTTTTGCTGCGCAGAAATATGGAGATGCTCTCACATGTGGGATGTAATGTGCACAAGAAGTGCTGGAGCCACTCTCAAGTCCACTTGAACAGTGGAATTCTGTAGTGAGTGCCTGAATGGAGCTTCATTCCTTTCTCATTGTTACCCTGCAATATGTAATAACTGCATACGCCAAACCCATGTGAGATGCCAAGCCTTTTATTGTAGATTGGATATTAGAAGATTTACAGTAAGGGTGGAGAAGCAGTGGCACAGATTGTCCGTAGGTGTGGTGGATGCCCCTGATCCTGGAGACGTTCAAGGTCAGGCTGAGCACCTGATGGAGCTGTGGGCTCTCTGTAGCAGGGAGTTAGACTAGATGGCCTTTAAGGATCCCTTCCAACTCAAATTATACGTTTGGTAGTGATTGTGTCTCCAAGCCTAATCTTGGAGAAATACCCAATACCCAATACCCAAGTTGCACCAGGGTAAGTCTAGGTTGGATATCAGGAAAAACTTCTTTACAGAAAGGGTTGTTAAGCACTGGAATGGGCTCCCCAGGGAGGTGGTTCAGTCACCATGCCTGGATGTGTTTAAAAACTGTTAAATGTGGTGTTCAGGGACATAATTTAGCAGAGGGTTGTTTGAGTTAGGGTAGTATGGTTGAATTGTGGTTGGACTTGATGATCTTTAAGGTCTTTTCTAACCTGAGCAATTCTATAAATTCATTTGCTCCGGATTTTAATGGGCAGAAATTAAGTCAGCTCAATAAACTGGCATGGCAAAAACGCCAGATGAGCCACTTCCATTATTCTGGTCTGAATTTCATCTCTGATGAAGGCTGTGTCAAAGCCTTGCATATCTGTTCTTCCAGAATATTTTAAATCAGAATGCTTTGGATGTGATCATAGGCATCACCTGGTCAAATTAATGTTATTTTTTCCCTGCCTGTCAAGTACGTGTCTCCTAGGGGTGAGCTACTGGAGAGACATCACATAGACATCAGTCCAACTTTTCTATTACACAATACACGCTGCAGTGGAAGGATGTAATTATGAAACACCGGAGCACTTGCAGAGCAGCCCGGTGGTTAAGCCAGACACACACTTTGGGTCTTTGTGACACAATAGAGGTCCAGACCCTGAACCACACCCCAGATGCTGCATGGTGCTTGCCTCCTGTGTAATGGTTCAGCTGCCACTGAGTGTGGTGACAGGTATTTCTGTCCCGTGGAAACTCCTTTCTACCCAGAAACCCACAGTATGGAGGACGTAGCTACTCAGTCATCTTGAGAAAGTATGAAGTACCAGTGAGCCGCTTGGAAAATGGCAGCAGCAGAGGTAGAAGAGAACCTGTGGGTCTCTTCTAACAGCTTGTGAAATTATGTGAAGCGGTGGCTGCGCTGCTTGCTCATCCGAAAGCTCTGTGAGCACATTACCCTGCCATACGGAGTAGGTAATGGCAACTCTTTAAGAAAGGATAGAGGACAAATGGCATCTCATCCCAGAGTAATGGAGATGTTCAGGGAATTTTAGGACAGAGATGTCTGAATTTTAATTTAAGGTGAAAAGTGTCCCCGCTGATGGGGATTGCAAGAAGGCTGCTCTACAGCAGGCCTTCTGAACTGCCATTCAAGTGGAGTTAATGTGTCACTTTCAGTCAAAGCACTCTTTTTCCTAGTGCACAAAGAAGGAAAATGGCAATAATTCTGAAAGGGCTATTCTATAGGTACAGAGTACTTGATTTGCCAAGGGGGGAGGATTTTTTGTTGTTGTTGTTATTCCTTTTTTTTAATTTCTTCAATCCATTTGTCTGTGGTGTGTAAAACACAGTGTTGGTGTGCAACAGCAAGTACTGATTTGTGGTCTGCTGTCAGCACAGAGTAACAATCAAAAGCTTTTTTTCCCCATAGTGTATTGTGCCAGGAGAGAGCTGTCTTTGGGGCACCGCTGCTTTCCTGCAATGATTACAGATTTTTGCTGCCTCCCCTTGCCTGGAGGTGCTGCCGGGTACAGATCTCACTGATGTCCTCACTGAGGATGTATATGTAAGCAAGAGTGAGAGTTCTGCAGCTATAAGTATCCAAATACTTTTGCATCAGCTGTTAAAGAAGCTGCTAAGAGCAGAAAAGTAAGATGTTTCTCTTGCACGAAAGTGAAATCATCACAGAGGCAGGAAGCCAACATATTGGGTTTCTTTGTCATCTTTTTGGAGTTAATAGATGTCCTGCAGCAAAACCCTGATGTTACACAACCTCATGTCTCCCTAAATCAATTTCTCTTCCACTTATGTACATTTCGACCACGCCATGCTGTACCTATGGCATCTCAGCAATGCCTCATTAAAGCTGCAGCATAGCAGACTCCATGCTGCTTGCACTCCTACAACATCTGGCCTGCAAGAAGGTATTTATTCACTTGCTGAAATTAAGGCAAGCCCTGGCATACAGTCATTATGTACATACATAGTAATAGCAGTGCTGTGCTTGCAGCTGGGAAAAGGGCTTTTATACAGCTAATTGTTCAGTACTCATAGGTGATAGTTATTCCCATCTTGGTGTCTGTGTTGCTAGGTGTTGGGTTTTATCTCTGAAAACGCAGCAAAGTTACCTAGGATTTCCTATTCTTTCTCAAATTTTCCCTTTCCCTGATAGAATTTCTCTACAAAATCAAGGGGATTGAAAGTACTGCTGGAATTTGTTTGTCCAAGGAATTGCTGCCACACAATTACAGCCATTGTATCTTGCATTCTCCACATTTTTGCTGTGAAGTGTGCGGGCAGCCAGCTCAGTGTGTGCAGCAAGTTTTTAGAGGAATTCCTGCATCCAAGCACAATAGGAGGAAAGGGCCAGATCCTCAGCAACCCAGATTCTTACATAAAGTCTGTAACATTAACAGGGTTTTAGTAAAGCTGGTAAGTGTTGTGATATATATATGTGAACACACGCATGCATGAGCATACACCCCAAAACAGAGAGATTATAATGCACTTGGCCCTGACTGAAAAAAAAAATTAGCTCAGGTTTTTCTACAGAACATAGATTGCAAAACATTAGTTCAAAAGGAAGCTCATCCCTCAGATTCAAATACTCATTAAGCCCATTCCCAATTCAATTTTCAGAGATCTGTCTCTGGGACAGAGAAATCCAGAGATGCTATCACATTGACCACGTACTATTACTATCTGGGCATTTTTCATTTTGTAGGAGAGAAAGGCAGTGAAAGGAGGTGTTAAAAGAGTCCTAGCTTTTTTTTTTTTTTTGCTTTTTTTTTTCTCTTCCTCAATGTTCAGCCAACTGTGCTAAGAAGTCCTAATAAATCCTCAGCCTGCTAGAAAATTGTCAATAATTGAAATTCCTGTGACATTCCCTAATCTCTGTGTCTCTCTTGAGTCTCAGCTGCTCTCACTGAGGACTTTTAAAAGCTCTTTGTTTCATGTTTTGGGGAGGAAGACCTGGATAAGTTGGTCACTAAGCCATTAACAGGGAGCATCTTTTTGGCTGTGCATTAAAAGGAAGGAACAACATGCTCTTACCTTTTGGATGACCTCGGGGACAGCTGTCTCTTTGCTGGCTATTAAGGAAAGCAGGGCTAAGAGTGGAGAAAAGAAAATGCCCCACCAGTTTATATAGGCTAGCATGGCTCCTGTTCTGATATTACTAATTAGTTGTTCTCTCCTCCCACTTTGTGAGCTCCAAACAAATGTCAAGAAGGTTCCTTCTTGAATTCCCCACCTTTCCTCTTGCTCTGTCCTTGGTCTCTTGCCAAAAGCCTCTCCAAATGTCCTCTTCCCTGCTGCTTTTTTTGTTGTTTTTGAACTAAGTCTCCTTTAACTCTGTCCTTTCTCCTCCAAAATTAAGAGGGACTCCAAACTTCCAAGCAGACTCTAAGTATACCTATACTGGACCTCTCCAATGTTAATCTCTGTTCCCAGGACGTCTCAGCATCCTTCCATCTTTCCCTCCTTCCTAAAATGTTGGTTCTACGGTGGTGAGGAAACTCGATTGCAGACGTGTTGATGTTCCTGCTGTGAAGGTTTTAGAGCTACCACAATAACATGCAGCCTGTTGGATTCAGCTGTTTCTGGGCAGTTTTTGGAGCCACTATTCTGTTAACATACTGGAATGGAAGACTTGGTTCCGCTGTTCTGCTGTTTAATTTTTTTTTTTTTTTTTTACCAGTTATTTGAGGAACCTTTTTTTTTTTTTTCCCCTTCTGCATTTTTAACATTGCCTCCCTAGCCTGCTGGAGGAATCCGGACTATCAGAAGTGTGGCATATTTGAGAGTTTTATAAGACTGTGAAATATCTGTGAAAGGCAGAGATGAAGCTGGAGAGGGGAGTTTTGAAAGAGTGAATAATAAGAGAAACAGCAGCAAAAAATCTTGTGAACTTAAGGAACCTGTCAGGCTAATTTAAACTGCAGCTACATTTACTTTAGGACTCTAAAAGAGTGATGGCTTAGAGAAGCAACCTTGCAACTTCATCTGACTGCCAGAGTAATGAGTTGTTGAATAAGAACCCTTCTAGCTTTATGACTTTGCTCCCAGCTCAGTGGAAATAGAGCGTATGTTCCACGAATGAAGTGATGTTGTTTGCATTGTGTAATTCCCAGGATGCATCTCTTTTGATGGAGATGTTTTTAACAGGAGACTGGATTCTCTTTTTCCCCTAGTGAGCAGGGTTTCTGACGATGGCTGTTGGTTTAATGCTGCTGCATGAGCAAGTGTTTCTCTGATCTGACAGGCACCAGTCAGATGCTGCCAGTCACTGACTTCATATCCAGCAGAAAAAGTAGCACGAGGAAAGGAGGGGTTGCAGAGGAAGATGCTCTGCTCCACTTCAGTACATTTATTCGTTTCTCCTTGGGCTGCCTTTGCTTTCTGTCTTGTAAGATGCAACTCCAAAGAAGAGAAATGCAATGGATAACTCGCATGGGACATCCCCATATGAGGTATGGTGGGCTTGAATTTTAGACTTCACGTTTTTCATGTCCTCCAAGAGACAAGATTCAGGCTGCTGTGTCCAATTCTGGAGCTTCAAAGAAGTTGATGTGGGATGCAGGTGTGGGATGGATATCTTGGAGTAAAGCTTTTTTTAATCAGTGAGTTGGTTAATAAATAACAAGATCACATTTTTGCTGATATCTGTGTAGGAATGAAGTCCCTGGCACAGCCTGCTTGGTTAACTGCAGGCAGAAGAGCCATGAGATTCATGACTTGTGATAGGGTCATTGGACTGTAGACACAACCAGCTATGGGGAAGGCTTAACTGCTGCAGCGTCTGCGTTAGGAAATCTATGTTTCCATCCATTATCTTCTGAAAAGGACTGGGCTCATTACTAGCAGGCTGAGTGCAGGAGTCACTTGCAGGAAGGCCTGCCTGCAACTCTGTGCCCAGGCACTGCCTAAGGGTGGGACTGGTGCAGAAGAATGGGAATGTTGGAAAACGTTGTACCTGTGCCAAGTTAGGTGCCAACCTGCCAACCTAAATACTTGATGAAGTATGTCTGCTCCGATCTTTTGGGATTTGGGCTTCAAGGGAAGACTGGAAGAGGCCATTCCTTGAAAAGGCTCTGAGAAGTCCTCCTGGACTGAGATCAGTGGTTGACATTGTCAGAAGAGGGTTTGGTGGCTGGATCCCAATCAGGCTTAGTACTTGAGCTGTTTGGAGAAGTGCCTGAATGATCAGGCGGGAGCTGAACTAGCTGGGTACAGTGTTTGAACTTGTCAGCTCTGCCAGGAAACACTCTTATGGCCCTAACCCAGCTTCACACGCTCTGTTTCCATGCCTCTCTCAAGGCTCTGTTCCCTTCAAGAAGGAAAACCACTTAGCAGATTGCCATTATGCTGATCTGATGCTGATTTTGGCTGTGTTCCTCGGCTCAAGTTGCACTGCATGGATCAGTTCTGCACAGGGAGATGCAGCAGCTCTTGGACTCAACAGGTATTCTAAAGTGACATAAATCCACATACGCAGCTCTGCAGATTGCTAAAACTCAGATCATGTCCTGACTCTGCTAGGCTGGGCTGTTTGTGAAGTGTAGATGGTATTTGCATGCTTGTTATCTCTCACTGGTGCGCAGGTCAGTCATGGGACACCATTAAAAAGAGTCTGACTCTGCCTTTTTTATTCTCTCATCAGATATTTGCACACAGTGATAAATATTCCCCCAAACATTCTCTTCTCCGGGAGAAACAGTCTCAGCTCTCTCAGTCCCATCTACTTTCCAGCTGGGTGCCCTGTGGACCCATTTCTCCAGCCTGCTGAGTTTCATCTGGATGGCAGCATGACCCTCTCTCTGGTGTATCTGCCATTCCTTTGAATTTTATATCTTCCATAGATTTGCTGAAGTTGCAAACTATCCTGAATCCCAGATCATTAAGATAATAAACAATTTTTCATGCAAAGGGTGGTTGCCCAAGGTGGTTGTGCATGCCCCATCCTTGAAGGCATTCAAGGCCAGGCTGGATGTGGCTCTGGGCAGCCTGGTCTGGTGGCTGGCAACCCTGCACATAGCAGGGGGGTTGAAATTAGATGAGCATTGTGGTTCTTTTCAACCCAAGTCTATGATTCTATGAATTTTTGCCTCTGGGTAACAACACTACTGACTGGCCTCTATCTGATTTTGTTCTTCTGAGTACAATACTTTGGGTTCAAGCATGCAGGCAGTTTTCAGCCCACCTCACTGCTCACTCATCTAACCAGCACTTCATTAACTTTTCTATGGAGATGTTACAGGAGACAGCCCCCAGAACAGTGCTCCAGTGACTTAGGTCCGTAGGATAACACAGGTTATAAGTCATCTCTGCAGCTCACCTGGTCTAGCCTCCTGCTGTAGTACTTACTGAACTAATCACTCAGATTGCTCCAGTCTCTTTTTTTTTTTTCTATAGATAGGTAATGCTCAGCTCGGATGCTGGCTGGGGAGGCAGACATCATAGCCAGTAAAGGCTGAGATATCCTGGAGGCCAGGTATCTGGAGAAACAACACCAGCAAGCCTGTTCCCATTAGTGTTTGTGGCCACATTACTTTTATCATCTCGTTTTTATGAGTAAAAACAGAGTGGAAATTTTTGTTTCAGCAGAGAGCGTGCAAGGAGTCTGTCATAATCTTGCACTTGTTTGCTGAGCAAAATAGTTTTGGGTTGACATAGAATGGACCAAAAGCCATGCTAATGTAGGCAGTTTCTGACCCTTCAATTTGGCCTGTAAAAATTCTCTAGAGAAAGCTGTTATTTGACATTCCTCAGCATGATGGCTGCTCAGTACTTTCTCTAGCAAATTGCTATCAGGAATACAGGCAATGAGAGCCATCCAGCACTGTTGTTCATCTCCCTCTTGTGGTATGGCTCTGATATAGCTGCATATGTAGCTATAAAAATCAGCAGATATTCTATCAAGTTCCAGAAGCCCTGTGAATACCAGTTCCCTATGGTGGCTTAGCCACAACTCCCCAGGCTCTGGGGACTCTGGACACTATTGATGATGGATGCTCCAAATATCAAGTAGTTCTCATGGCACACATATTCTGTATACTTGCTCTGGAGGCCCTCTTAGAGGTTCATACTTTTCTCGCAGGCCGATGTGCTGAGTGTTGGGTTAGCAAGAAATCTGTGACTTATATTTGCAGATTTTTCGAAGTGTGTATTTAAAATATTGCTAACAGGAGTGAAGAATGGCTTTGAGAGTGCCAGCAGCCCAAGGCCCCACCTGACAATAATTGTGCTTTTGGTTCACTGTCTAGGTAGCAATGATGAGCTGCCACCTGACACAATTCTATTTACTAGCACAGAGGTGGCCGTGGCATTGAGCACGGGAGATGTCTTTGAAGGATACCCCAAAAATTGAGTGATGTATCTCAGGAAGCCTGGTGAAATACAAGTCAAAGAAGAGCTAAATTTATTTATCTGGTTGGGTCCCATCCTTTGGATTTGTTTTACATTTTCCTAGCAGTGCCACCCCTTTTCTTATGAGCAGTGGGCACTTCTGGGCACAGGCCTGGAAGCCTGTGTGCTTGTCTGGAAGACACTGATCTCTGGTATAGCTGTTTTTACCTTCAGAGACCTTCATATCCTCTCCTCTTTCTGTGCATCTGTCCTGGAGGAGGAAAAATCAGTTCTGCTGCCACTTGGTGTGATCCTGTTTGTTCTTTGCTCTAGGATCCAGGAGCTGGTGGTGAGCAAAGCTCTCTGTCTCATGCCATGGGTCTGAATCTTGAGGCTTCTTGGTTCCAGTGTCACTTGTTCCTTTGTAGACTGCATCAGCCAGATTGAAACCTCTTGAAATGCTAGAGAGTTTGCAAGCCAAGGCTAAGTGTATCGTTGTGTTCCAGGACTGGAGAGGAAACTGAAACTCAAACAATTCTTAATTTCAGCTTCATAGAATCGTAGAATGTCTTGGGCTGGAAGGGACCTCAAGGATCATGAAGCTCCAACCCCCCTGCCACAGGCAGGGCTGCCAACCATCACATTTAATACCAGCCCAGGCTGCCCAGGGCCCCATCCAACCTGGTCTTGATCACCTCCAGGTCTGGAGCATCCACAGCCTCTCTGGGCAGCTGTTCCAGCACCTCACCACTCTCTCTGTAAAGAACTTCCCCCTGACATCCAACCTCAATCTTCCCTCCTTCAAATCCCTGCCCTGTGTTTCTGGCTCTAAGAAATAGCCCAGATCCAAAGGGGTTCATTTTCCAGATCTGTCTCAAGACAGTCTGAGCTTCATGAGAATGTTAAAACTGGCCACACTTTCCTCATTTTTATGATGCAAGACAAAGTGTTTTTCTGCTGCTTCATCCAATTTTGCAGTTTTAGGCAGTTCACTCAACACCCCTGCATCTGATCTCAGCTTACTACAGTTTGACTTCCTCTATCCTTTGTCCCTCATAACAGGGATTTCAAACCCTCCCTGCTTTCAAGGAAATAATCCAATCTCAGAATGTACATTATAGGACAGGCAGCTGTTGGGCTTTAGCAAAGAGCGGAACACTGACATAGTTCCAGAAAGAAACTCTTTTAATATATAAATCCCAGTGGCTACTATTTTCTTGCTAAGCAGGCTGTAATAGAAGTGGAAGGTGCTGTGCATGGCATGAGTTGCGGGTCTAATCAATTAAACAAAGAGGGCCAGTAGCTTCTGGAATTGGATCATCAGACAGTGGGAAGATGTAAAAAGTTAATAATCAGTGTAATGTTTAGTGGTGTAGCTGCACTGGCTGTAAATGCTTGAGGGATTTTGTAGGCAGAACTCCAGAGCAGCATTTTCATATATGCACATCAGCACACAGATATCCATTTGCTGCAAAGATTCACGTTTTATAGTAGATAGTAGGGAAAAAAAAAAAAAAAGTTATGGCTGCTGGCTAATTCAATTTCTGGGAATGAAAAATACCCTGAACAGGACTTAATTTACTCAAGTGAAATAAAGTCACTCAGCTACAGTAAGAAAGCTGGTTGATAGCTTGTCATCATCTTTGCTTTTCTGTTTTTCTCTGCAGCCAGGAAGTATCTGCCTGGCTTCTGGCTGAGTAGTTTTGCAGAGGTTTGTGGATGGCAAAAAAAGGAGCTGTCAGTGCTGAGTTAAATGAGATAAGAGCAGAGAAGCAAAACATAGCACAGGCAAGGGTGCCCTGAAATGAAGGAAAATGAGGGAAAGAATGTGCATAGCGATAGTTGTGCAACGCAAAGATCTTTTCATCTGTCTTGGCCTTGTGCATAATTTGCTCTGTGGCTGCAGAGATGTGCTAGGCAGCCTGTGCATTATGTCTGGGCCTTCTGATGGTTGAGGACCTGAGTGTTTCTGGAAGTGCTCTCACCTGTCTGTGTGCTTCACTCCTTCTGTTCTGAATAAAGTTATGTATTTTGGGAGCATGGATTTAGCTCTACCTCAACATTTTGTTCTCCCTGGAGAAGGATGTGAGAATGCAGATCCATGGCAGCTTAAGCTGTTAAATGCTCTGAGCTGCATCTGGATACGCCCAAATACAAACTCTGTTCTTGTTCCCAGGCAGAGTGTGGTAAAAGAAACCTTTGCTTTCCACAGATCTGTCCCCGGTCTTCTCATCTTGCCACTGGGACGTGTGAATTCCTGCTGTTGCAACAGCTGCAGGAGTTTGTAAGGGACCCTCTGAGAACTGAAAAATCATCTGCAACCAAGCGTTTGTTCCCTTTTTGAACTCTGCAACTTCCAAATTAAAACGTGCACTTCTGCATAAAGAGAAGTGAGGGGAGAGGATTTGGCAAACCAATCTCACTCTAAGGGTGGTGGCACTTCTGCTACCTCGCAAATGTGATCTGTTAACAAAAAAAAAACAACAACCCACAGCTCAACAAAAAAGACTAGCCTCCTGTGCTGGGGGATACAATACAGCATTGCAGACTGGGGAAATCTGGTATTGACAAAGCACAGAGCAACTTCCCAGCAGCTGGAAAATTTAGGAGCTTATCATACTTGGACATGCAGTAAAGTTCTGGTTTTTATTCAGGTCTTGGTGATGTCCTGTACTGCTTTAATGCTCCTTTGAAACATGAAGCCTTTCTCAGTATTTGCTGGTGGCTGCCAGGATACTGGTGAGGAGGTTCACCTACCCTCCCTGTCTGACCACTTGGTACTCCTGCTTGCACTGAGACACCAGTCTGTAATTGTGGCTGTTGGTAGAAGAGGTGCTGGCATTGCTGAGGGGCTTTCTAACACTGTCTGAAAGAATTACAGTATTTATTTTAAGCTTGCAGCAGTACTGAAGGGAGTTGGGAGGGTAGTGCCTTGGGCTCTACTGCAGAGCAGCTCTGGCAGTATGGCAAGAAAACCTGCTCTGGGAGAGCAGGCTAAGCCACCTTGTTCTGTCTGGCCTTCCCTTCCCATACAACCCTGCAGGCACTTCTCCCCTAATGTTTGAAAGCACAAGCATAGGTTTTCCAGCTTCACAACTTCAGGTACTCTTCCTGGGCAGAGAGCTGTCACCATCCTTTGTAATGATGTCCCTCTGTACTGCTGCTTCAATCCACACCAGACCCCACTTGAGGGGTTGCTGGATGTCCAGCTTTAACTCAGCATGAGAATAAATTCTAGCAGGTGTCAGCCTGTGGGACACCTCCCAAGCTACTTATTCTCTGCCTGTTTCCTTTAGAATTTCATCATACTTCCTGGTGTTTTCTCAGACCTATCATGGTTGTCCTTGAGGGAGCTGCATGAGACCTCCTGTCTGCCTCCTCTTCTTTGGGCCAAACGGACCTCACACATCTCTCCACAGATCCTTTGCCATCTTTGTAAGCCCACTCTAAATGCTCTCTAATTGCTTCATGTCCTTCATGTATGTGGTGATGTTCTGACAAGGGTTCAATTGGGTATGAGTCTCAGAGAGAGAGCAGAGAGTTGCTGGTTCGTGGAAACGTGTCTGTGCAATATCTGGGGGAAAAAGCAATGGCTGTTTCTTGCTGAGAATGTCCCATGGACAACACAGTCCTGAGCAGACTCTTGATGAGACAGATAGAAGACCAGGAACCATAACTCTCTTTCCTTAGATGAGCAAGGGAGATCCAGCCACTCCAGCACATAATTCCATCCGGTGCCTCTATTCTTGATTCACCATCCAAAATGTGCAGACCTCAGTATTTCTGTGGCTGAACTCAAACCCATGGCCACGTTCTGCACTGCAGGCCCAAAGCAAACACAGGTCAATGAAACACTGTTAAAATATTATAAACTGTTTTTGAGTTATAAAGCCCTGACGTGCCAGCAGTGATCGCTCACTCCATCTGTCAACTTAAATGAAGATACTAGCGCTGTGCAGCGAGTGGATATTGCTTCATGGCTGGCCAGACTTTGTCTGGAATACCTGGTTTTAACTTTGGGCTGAGATTCAACAAGATGCAAGAGGTAGTCATTTATAAAATCCATTTTTCTTTATGCATTGGCTGGGTGGATTTGAGCATGCTCTGTGCCTAAGTGTCTAGAGAAGTGTGTGGCCTCAGACCAAGACCCGACTGATCTCAAAGGTATCCACAGGTAATGATTTCTGTTAGTAAAGTTTCTATCTCACGTCCCAGCGAGGCCTTCAGTGGTTTCACGTGGCTCATGTCACGGTTTCCACTACTGACTGCTGTCAAAACCTCTGCTCCTAGAGAATTTCCTTCCACAAAGGGGTCTCAGAGAGGTCTTTGATAGCCTTTGGCTAGAAATCTCTTCTTCCTGTCAGCTCTTCTCAAACCACCAGTGCCCCTGACTTGTCAAATTCTTCCTGAGGCTAGTTAACAAATTCAATCCTAACAAACCTCTGAGACTTAGCTTCAGCTGAACTTATTGATGAAAGTAGAAAGGAAATGAATATTTCCAATCTAAGCCCCTGCAAACAACAAATGGCTTAAAAAAATCCCAAAACACAGCCACCCTGTTTTAGGTGCTCACGTTTAACTTGAATCTTGCTTCAAGTTAAAAAAGAAAATGAGTACAAGGCCAAAAATAAGTGGCTTTTGTTTTGCTTTTGCTTCAATTTAGCAACGTAAGTTTGCTGGAGGAGGGCTAAAGGGATAGGGCTTGTCTGCTTCACCTGTGATTGCAGGTCTACTGGATACCTGATTTCCTGGGTCTTGCATCGTGGCCCATGTTTAATAAATCTCCTTGGAAAAGGGCCACCAGATGAAGAGACCTGGTGGGCAATGAGATGCTCAGTATGGCTCTGGCCTATGCTATAGCTAATATCCATTGGGAAGGCAAATTCCACACCTTCATGTTTCCCTAGATCATTCTTCAACACCCAGATGAGGACATCTGAAGCATGGACCTCATGTGCTTGTGCCTATGTGAGGAGAGCCATCTCAAAGAATAAAGATATATTTCTTCTTTTTATTGAGGGTTTAGAAGCAAATAGATGACCTTTGAAGAAACAATGAAAGCATTTTTTCTTGGAGTCATGTGGAATATGTAGTGGTACTTATCCAGTTATAACAAAATAGATGGCTCCTCTGCTCATGGGGGAGACATCTTAACATTCATTCATGTTGCATTGTCTGTTCCCATTTGCACTCTTTTGTTTCTGAAGGCAAACTTTCAGGGGGTTGTTCTGTAGATAACTACTGCTAGGCTGAGTGTTTATTTGCACAGGAATATTTATTTCATTTACTGCAGAGGTAAGCTGATTGCAATGACTTCTCTGACTATAGAAAAAGTTTAGTTTTTTTGGCTATTGTTTTTTTTATAGGCACATTTAATTCATATTAGATTGCTGGCACTTTTGGGAACGACTGAAATTTAGAGTTGTGGCCGCTGAGAGCTTCAGTCAGTGATTTGATTGTCTACTGCTCCCAATTAGAAGACATTTGATATTTATCTTGCCTGTTTTCAAGAGTTGTTAGTATTGGCTATAGTTACTCAAATCTTTTGGTTAGCTAGGGACAGAACAACCCTGTTTACTCTCTATTTCTTATGGATATCTTCAACCCTAGAAATTGCTTTGCTAACTGATTTCAGGATGGATTTGCTTGTGGCTGAGAAGTTAATGTTTGTAATGGCTCTTTCATGACAAATTCTTTCCAGTAGCCATATTGTACTTGGACTCGACTCTTTTTTTTTAAGAAAATAAATAAAATGCTTGACATAATTAACCACAGTTGAGGTTTTTCTGAAACATTATTTCAGCTGAATTTATTGCAGAATTTTTCTAACTGCTGCTTCTTTTCAACTCTTCCTCTGAAGCTAGATTGTCTATGAGGTAAATTAAACTGTAGAGCAGATGAAGAGACCCTCTGACTTTGTTTTTCTACGGAATTTGAAACCTTGTGGCCATACAAGGCTGTTTTTTTTCTTTTTTTTTTTTTTTCTTTTCTGTTTTAATAGTACTGGTATTCTTTGTATGGCACAAAGGATGGACTGCCAACCTGTTCTCCTCTGGTTCTCTGCTTTCTTCACTGCCTACTGATACTTTTCTGATGATTTCTTTGTTCCCTATTGCTTTTTTTCCCCTCAGTTACCATACACGAATAAGCAGCTGCATGGGCAGCCTGCAAAAGTCTTTTAACCATATCTGAGATTGTAGAACCATCTGCAGCAGCCCTCTGTGATATTTTGAAGGCTTTATTTCTTGTGTCCAATGCCTGGATAATGTTTCTGCAAACAAACTTCCTCCTAAGTCAGTGGTTCCCCTGCACCTGCGTGAAGAGAAGTAACCTATGCCTTCATCTTGCCTGAGTTGAGCATCTTCAGAAAACTCCTGGGATTTCCATGGGAGCCTTTGGTTGCTGTAATGAATTTACTTTTCTGCCTACTGTAGTTGAACATTGGTCAGATCTTCCTTTTGCTGGTAGAGGTAGGCAAGATATCAAGCTACGATCGGTGCCACCCACCTAAACAAGGCAAAAGTCTCATGACTAATGTATTGAGTAGGCTGCTCAGATTCTTGCTCTTTTATTAATCTCTAAGAAAACTTACGGTATGCAGGAATTCTCACTCATTCCCTTAGTGCTTTCCTGAAGGACCTCTATGGCCAGATTCAGAGGTTATCCCGAGGTTAAAATGGGACAGAGATGTAACCTAGGTATTCAAGTCTGAAGGGTGGAACAGACTGAAAAATTCACTGGAACTCTACATAGTCAATGTCAGGGTTATCTTGTCTGCTAAAATTTGGTCTTATCTGCATGTCTGGGGCTTTCCTCCCAGGTAGAATGTCATATCTGTTGAAATCCAAACAGAATAATAAGAAGAAACTAAATTCCCTTTTAAGTATGTTCAGATTTTCTAATTGCACCATATTTTTGTCTCCCATTCAATCCTGGATAGTTCTCCTAAGGATTGCATAGAGTTCAGCCTCTGGTGCTGCAAATCTGGTGTTTATAAAGACAGAAATTCCCTTGGGTAGGACTGGGGAACATCTTTTTTAAGAAAAGTTCGAAAACAGCACTACAGCTTGCTTCCATCTCTTTGCTCAGACAGGCTCAAATGAACAAGCAAAACAACCCCACATCAAGATGCAAAAAGGATAGCGTCTAATCTAAACACTGACTAATATTTCTTTGAATTTTTGACCTTAAATCTTCAAGATCCTTTGTGCCTATGATTTTTAAACTGATCACAGGAAATGACTTTAGAATGTGGAAGCCTTTCTGCTAGGCTTGCTTTGTAGTGGCTTTTGGAAAGGCTCCCAGGGAAATCTCTCTTGTGGGCAATTGGACCTTCTCTGTTAAAAACACTTGGAGGAAACTTAAAATAGCAGTGTTTCGCTTGTACCTTATGCCTGTTAGAAACCACCACACTGGGTGACACAGCAACAAAGCCACCCTCTATTTCCCATGATGATGCTGATGGTGTTTCATGAGATTTCTCTTGGACAGCTCCTGAAAACACAGGAGCAGAACCCAGTCCAGCCCCCAGCAGACAAGGACAGTATTTGACTTGTTTATTGCTTGTGGCTTAATGCAAAGGAAGAGTTTCCCTAGGAAAGGGAGAGAAAGAACTGCAGTAATTGCTACCAACAGTAAATGTTTATGTCATTCTTTATGTAAAATGTTTTTGTTTCCCACTGGATGCATGCCGCGATTCAAACCTGCAATCCTGCAGTCAGCAGGATATAGATCTTCTATTTCTAAGACAGAAGATGATGCAAGGAAAAGAAAAATATTTTGATCGTGTCTAGCTAGTCACTTCTGCGGTATGATTAAAGCACGTATATTCATACTTTCATTGTCTTGACACTTAATGGGAAATCAGGAGATGACACAAAAAAATAGTATGCATTCTGTAAAAATATTTACCTGTGTGTGCTGTAGCTGTTAAGACACAAAAAGAAGTCAAGACATTGATGGGACACAGGAAAGGAAGAGATCAGTCTGTTTATTCTACTTTCAAATATATATGTTCTTAATTTAAAGTGCAGCACTTGATGTATTTCTTACATTATTTATTATTTTTAGATACCAGCTTCCTCTTGGCATATTTATTTTGTTAAATTACACATCTAAAATTAAATACAGCTCCTTGTCAGCATTTATGTTCTTCTGCCTATTCCTATAATTATTGTTGATAAGAGGTGGCTTTCAAGTTAACAACATGTGGATTGATAAGACAGCCATTATTATGTTACCTGAGTGCTTTTTGGAAAGCGTGGCTCAAGGGCAAATTGTATTTCATCCAGAAAAAGTGCAGTGCTGAATCCCTGGCTTACAGGGGATGCTGCTGAAGGTGATATTTGCTGCATCCAACCAACTGCTCAGAAACTGCTAACTCCTGGGCATTTGAAATCAGTGATTGCGACTGTTTTTGGGGGTGCACAAGGGAGTGCCTCCTGTGCTTATTTTTGAGTCGCCAGAAGGTTTCTGCTCCTTTCGCTTCTGCTCTTCTCTTCTGCTCTCTGATGCTCTTCTCTTCATTCTCAGATAGTAGATCCTGTTGGCTTCCGGATAGGTGACTTTGCAGAGGGGGATTTTGTAGATGGCTGGGTTGTCTGAGGTTAACAGCAAAAAAAGAAGCGCCGAGAAGCAAAAAGGCCAGGTACAGAGTGGTAGTCCAAGCTGGGAGGGGAAGGTGGAGAGATAGGTGTGTTTTGGAACCTCTTTTGCATATTCCCTTTGCTTACTTCCCCCCACTGCTAAACTATGGCATTTGAGAAGCCCCCTTATCCCTATAGACTTTTGTCCATTTAGATATAGAGGAGAACGCACAGGGGCAGGTATGGAGAAGTCTACGTGTGTGCTGGGTTCCTGGATGTCTGGGAAGCTTCACTGCTGCTCAATGTAGAGGAATGCAGTGGTATGTAAAATATACAGAGCTATGTAAGGCATCCCACACTGTAGACCCATGTCCTTTTGGAGGTGCAGCTGTTGGCAAGCATGACGCTCAACAGCAACACTGAAGCACCTAAATGAAGCTTCAGAGCTGTGCTGGCTGCAACAAAAACCCAGACACCCAGTTCACATGTAGACATTTCAACTGTCTAAGAAATGAAAAAAGAAAATCCTACCCTCATGGTCCTGTAGAACTTGTTCTGAAAATACTGTTCACACACCTTCAGTCCTCAGTGCCCGTGAATTACTGGCATTGCATCTACCAGATGGTCCTGCTCTGAGACCCAAACTCCTAACATTCCCTGCAGTCTGCCAAAACCAAGATTGCAGGGAGAAAAACTAGTTGTCCTCTTCCCTGATTCATATCCAAAACAAAAGGTGTGCTTAAAGAAGCCTTTTGCATGGACCTACATGGTATTAAGAGAATGCCAGATGAGTATATTTAATGCATTTAAGCTGTTATTTCTACTTTTTTTTTTTTTTTTAATCATTGTAAGTTACTAAATCAATTTTATTAAAATGCGGTTTTGCTTTATTCTCTCAGATCTTGAAGAAACAAAGCCTGGCAGTTCTAGCTTCATTTCTTTCTTGAATTGCCCAGATACAATGATTCTGTATTTAAGAGAGTAATGGCTTTTTTTTTTTTTTTTTAATCTTAAATAATTATAGTTCTCATTTCCAGACTCATTTCCAAACTTGAGTCAAAAATTTGAGGGCAGAGTGGGAAAAGCGAGGAAAATTTTAGACCACTGGGATTCATTTAAAAATGTTGGCTGCAGCTTAATATTGAACCTCAAATCATAAGCACGTGCACATTTATGTGCAAATTCCCATTCTGGATTATATGCTCCAGAGGTTTTTGAAGTCATATTGTCAACTGTAGAGTTTGCAGGTGCATGGCTCAGCTGATGCACCATCTATAAGAGATGCTGCTGGCTGCAGCACTGTCGTTTCAACACTGTGAGAAGATGGAGAATTTTGGAGCATTTCCTCAGCATTGTATCATGAGAAAATCAGAACATAGCTAAAAGAAACAAACAAAGCTCACAAAATATCTAAACTTACCACAGATAGTGCATTTGTAAGAGCTGCTCCAGAGTAGGCACAAAACAATGCTGACAAAAGAAGACCAAAGACAGCTCAGGATGGGGAAAGAATAGCTCAGCTTTCCAAGGAAATTAACAGAAATAATAAACATATCCAAATGCACAGTAAATATTTTCATCTTTTATGAGTATTAATGTTAGAATTCAACAGTTGGTTAATATGCTCCAGTGTTGTGTCTGGCCTTGTGGTCTACAATTGATCTTATCTGCTCTGTAATGGTGGACGGTGAAAGGAAATGATTTTGCCAAGAGCTGGTGATGGTGATATTTCCTTATCCATTGACACAACTTGACCTGTGTGTTATGGGGATCCCTGAGCAACTGAGAAAGGATGTTCAAATCAAACATGGCAAATGGCTGGAGGCTGGCTTAACCTTCATTAGGAATTTCTACATGGTACACTGTTCTTACACTTCCCGTATTATCTGGTTTTGGCTTTTGCTGGAGGTGAGTGTCTTTGGCTAAATGGATTTTAAACTGAACTTGTACAACAGCTCTCGTCTTGTGAGGCAAATCCTCTGAGGATAATTACAATTTTGGAATGGCTTCCATGAATCTCCTGAGCTGACAATTTGTTAAACTTCTGTTCATAGCATAGCTTGTGCTCCTTACAAATACTCCTTCCACTGTTTCTAGATGTTTCTCTGCTACCAGAAGACTTGTTATCTAGAAGCCTTTACTTCTTACTTTGTGGTTTGCACCTCCAAGCTCAAATCTGATCCATGACAGAAGTAACTCTTGCAGAGTACCTAGTTTTGCAGGAAATCAGAATTCCAGAGTTGATTCAGAGTTGTCCTGTACCGCTCATATACTGCGTGGATACAAAAATTTTTGGCTTCCCTTATCGTATAAGATACATACCACAAGCAAGGGCCAGCAAATGAGTCTGCCAGGTCAGGGCATAGAACATGCCTCCAATTGCAATGCATGCGAGAGCACAATTGTAATTGTGTAAGCCAAGGTAGATGCTGTCAAATGGTGTTGCAATACTCAGTGCTACAAGACAAAAAAAAAAACAGGGGACAGAGGTCAGCTGTGGGAAGTATCTGCAGGAAGTAAATCTTGTTGGAAATTCTGTCTCTTCGTATGATATCCAGCCAAATTTACAGTGTTCACACTTGCACAACGTTCATCTGCAGAAAAAGGGTGAGCTCCAAAAGAGTTCATTATTTTGGAGCTGTGATAGAGCAGCAGGGATGGAATTTGGTTCAGTGTCAAATGCTCTTCAGGTAAAATTTCCTACTTATGCCCCATATTTGCTCAAGTGAGTCCCTATGATATCTGGATGGGAGATTCAGCCAGAGTATGTGAAGGCTTTCTCACTTGGGTTTCTTCCTTGCAGAAAGCTGTGCTCATGTGTGTCGTTTAAATCTCACATGTTCCCGGATCTTGAATATTAGAGGCACAGATAGGAATAACAGAATTTTCCAGTTCTTCCTCATGGCCTTTGCTAATGTGCTAAATGTGTTCTGGTCCCTCCATCACTGCTATGGAAATATTCCAGTGGGATGGGAGCTGAGGTTTTGCAAGAAACCTGACATCATAGGTAGGTACTTCTGCAGGACTTCTCATATGTATTGGGACTATCACTAAAAATAGTATCATCTTATGTATTGCACAGGCCACTTTATTCTTAGGAGCAATCTTTTCCTGCTGTAATGTCCTTAGCTGTCTCCTGTCCATCATCACCTTGCTTATATTTCCACATACTTTCTCTAGATCTTTCTCTTCTAGCTAGATTAAATGTCAGACCTGTGTGAAACTTGTTGAATATTCTTAACCATATAAATTATGGATAATTTTCTTTAAAAACACAAATTCAGGGCAGGTCACATCTTGTGAAAAGCACTTCATAGCGCAAATCAGAACATAATGTTGGACATCTGAATCTTTTTCAAGGTGTTGATTCAGACAATGCTAATTCTACCATATGTTTTATTAAAGTTGCTCACATAAGTGGCACTGGTGTTGTTTGCATTCGGGGGTCACATTCATCTCTGTTAAACCAGGATTGTTTCTCTGGTTAGTGGAGTGAGGCTGTTCTGGGTTCTGTTCATCTGGTGGCAGTGGGGTTAAGCAAGACGGAACAAACTACCTACCAGAGTTACAAATTTAGTTACAAATTTAGAGCTTACAGAAAACCTGCTTCTGTTCTTCCCTTCACCATGCTGAGTGACCTTCATTAAGACCTTTAAAATTCAGAGACATCTTCAAAAACAGGAGCGCATTCCCTCAGCCCACGCAACTGTAAACCCTGGACAAAATCTCATATTGGCTTGGATCAATGTATTTTCTTAATTGAGATGATGTTGGTGAATATTTCTTACCTGCAAACATCCCAACTGTAGATCCAATTGCAGCATGTAAGCAAATAAGTGGGGAAGAGATGAGTAAAGCAGCAAGGAAGATGCCTCCAGTCCAGGGGTTTTCACAGCCGTACACTTGACCAACACCAACTGGGATGGACTGCAAGAGCTGCAATGGCCAGTAGACAGGGGACATGTTATTGTAGCTCTGAGTGGAGGACACAGAAGTTATTTTGTCCAAGGTATTGATTAGAAAGGAAAGATGGCAACCTGGCTCTGAGCAGGGCTGTTGAGTGAATATAGGTGCTTGTGTCCTTCAATCCAGAGTTAGTTTCTTGTTTGGTCTGAATTTCAACAGTCCAAGATGGGGCTTTTATTTGTTTTGGGATAATATGATCAGCATGTGTTTGTTGTGGTTTTGTTGTAAATGACTTTAGTGAAGGAGAAAAACTGTAACTCTCCTAAGCAGTAATCCCGTGTTGGGGCTGATTTGAGTTTTTTACATTAGATGAAGCATATCTGTTCCTCTTAACGTTTCTTTGGGAGTGTGGATGTAACAAGACAGTTTCCAGTGCTGGAGCTGGCCAGAGAAGAATGGTGTAAATTAATTTCTGCCCCTGTGAGATCATGACATTTCTTCCCTCTTTTCATATTTTCATTGATAGTCCTGCTGACATCCCCTTGATCACATTTGGACACTGACTGTGCATATTTGGATATACTTGTGTGATAATAGTGAGTGTGGTGTGTTTGGGGGCAATCTAACTTCGGGTGGAGTGAGAGGTTTAGGATCTCTGAGATCTGATCAGTTTCTCTGCTGGATTAGCCAGGACTGTCCCTGGAGTCTATATGGCACTCTCTTATATGAAATGAACTAAGCCATTTATTTCTGCAAATGGATGCTGCTCAGAATGGACATATGAGAAATTGCTACCCAGAGCTAAATATCTTCATGCTCAAATTTTAATGAAGCATCATAAACTTGTTGGGGTGAAGCTTACCAGAGGCACGTTGATTGCAGACCAGGTGATATTGGGCACCGATGCTACAGGCTTGATGAGGGTCGTAGGAAAAAAAGGGTTGTAGTGTCCTGTGGCTGCCAAGTACAAAGTCACCGCAATATTGAAGGGCAGAGTGAACACAGGAAGGTCCCATTTACTGAAAATAGATCCCAAAGCACTGGACAGGACTGGACTAAGGATGAAAGGAAAAGAGAAACAAGTATAGCTTGTTCATCATCCATAGTGAAGCATCCTACCATTTTGGTCATAAGCTCTGGAAAGTGCAAGCCAGTGCTATTCCTTTGGAAAAAACTAGGCAGTGAATTCCTTCACATAATATGTTGCATCTGTCCAATAGTTAGAGAATGCTGTTCGTCCTTTTACAGCAACTATCTCACTCATTTCTGGATATAAGCATGTAGTTGAGGAGCCTTCTCACCACGTAAGTTACTTTTTGGTCTTTTTTGGTTAAATGGGGCCCAGGAAATATGTGAATGAGAGTGAAGGTCATACTTGATGAAAATTGGCTGTATTTTGATGGTTTTATCTGAGCTCTGATGATGCAACTGGGCTGAGCCACCCTTACAGTTAGCTTCAGAGTTGCAGTAGGCATTGTGCAGCTTACAGAAATACAACTTAAAGACCTGAATCCTTCAAGAAGCTGGATTCGAGTCCCAGAAGAACATCAGGCTGGTTCTAATCTAAAGCAAAACAAAATAAAACAGCAAAACAAACTGGAAAACAAAAGAAACCAATTATTTGGCATTTCAAAAGCAACTTCTTGTGTCCTGTTGTGAAGATATTATCAATGGAAAAAAATGCTTTGTTCTCCTTTTGTATTCTCAGATAAAGCCTATTCTTTTATGATGAATTTGGTTTCCAGAGCAGTTTAAAGGCTTCCTTGCTCATTGCTGTAGAAAAAACCCACCACTTCAGTGAAAACAGCGTCCCAGTTTCTGTGTTGAAATACAAAGCTGCTGCCAGCTATACATCTTGTCAGGAAAAAAAAGAAACAATTAAAGAAATTCTGACTTCTAAAGCTGAGATTCAAGCTACTGGTTGAAAAAGAGAATATCTGAAAAGTCTAATTTTAAAACCTTTCAGCTCTACCCTCGAGCCCTGCGAACTAGAAAAACAGGGAAATGTTTGAATAAAAAGCCTCAGGGAGTTCTGGCAGATAAGACAGACTAAACATTCTTGCAACATGTTCTGGATTTTGAAAGAGTGTCTCAAAATGACCTTCGCCGACAAAGACTAGTGAAATAAAATATTGAAAAATCTGATTTCAAAAGCAGTGAAATGCAGTCATTATTTGTATCTTGTCACTGACAGTGATTAAAATATGGCTTTTGAATTAATTTCTGTTGAGGCTGTTAAATAGATTCTGCAGTGCTGTTAAGGTCTGTATTTAGAAATGGTAAATATAGTTGTCTAGCTTTTGGAACTAGTTGTAGGAAATAATTTCATTTGTGACTGGTCGCACATCTGTGTTGGGAAGGTGGAATTCAGCCTGAAGAAGGAGCTTCAGGTCAATTCAGCACCTGGATAAGGGAGCATCCTAGAAGTGCTGGGCACAGTGACATCCATCCCAGCGTGATCTGCTGATGAGGTCCATAAATGTGCAGTCAAGTAGAGTTGCTTTGTCCTTCAGGTACGATGGACTTTGTTGGTTCACTTGACTTCCTGCCAGTGTGTTTCATTCAATAAAGAGCTTTCTCCAATGCTACCTTGTCTGGAGCTACTGATGTAGGGGACTGTGCAGATGGGACTTGTAATGTGTACAAGATTGATATAACAGAATTCCTCATTCTTTGAGAATTGTCTCTAAGAGAGACATGACACTTACCAGGCCATGGATATAACTGTCACAGGTGTAAGAAGCCACCAGTAGTAATCTCCCTTATCTGAGTAGACAGCCATGAGCAGTCCCACCAGGATCCCATTATAGCCGTGCAGCCCTGATGCAATGGCTGATCTGTGATACAAAGAAATGTTTGCAAAGCAGCAAGCTGTGCAGAAGGTGATCTGCCACAGAGACTTGCTGAAATGCAACTTAAAAATATCCTGCTCCTAGTGAAGGAAGTGTAGGGGGAGGATGGAAAAAGCAGTGAGGTAGTTGCCAGGTTTCATTGCAGAGCTCTGTGGAAGGCAGGACTTTTGAAACTATTAGAATCATAGAATCATAGAATGGCCTGGGTTGAAAAGGACCACAGTGCTCATCCAGTTCCAACCCCCTGCTATGTGCAGGGTTGCCAACCACCAGACCAGGCTGCACAGAGCCACATCCAGCCTGGCCTTGAATGCCTTCAGGGATGGGGCATCCACAACCTCCTTGGGCAACCTGTTCCAGTGTGTCACCACTCTCTGTGTGAAAAACTTCCTCCTAATATCCAACCTAAACCTCCCCTGTCTCAGTTTAAATCCATTCCCCCTTGTCCTATCTCTATCCATCCTCGTAAACAGCCGTTCCCCCTCCTGTTTATATGCTCCCTTCAAGTACTGGAAGGCCATAATGAGGTCTCCGTGGAGCCTTCTCCAAGCTAAACAATCCCAGTTCCCTCAACCTTTACTCATAGGAGAGGTGTTCAGTCCTCTGTTAAGGAATGGTGATCCAGAAAGCTCTGTGTGACCCAAATTGTATGGGTGTGGTGATGGCAAAACATAATGGCTATCAGGGAGAGAACAGGACTCGTGGTGTTAGGTGACGTAACTCACAGTGGTGGCCAACTATCCACCTCCTGAACCACAGCTCTGTCCTCACCTACCTTCTTCCAAGCCAAGCGGGGAAAGTGGGTCTGCTGGCTCTAATACTGTTGAAAACAGGACTACAACCTATCAGCATGCTCCTGATATCATAATGATCATCTCAGAGATCCCACATACCTCTCCTGACTGAGAGCCAGAGCAGTTAGCGTTGATGTGGCAGTTCCAACGCAGCCTGTCAGCATCCACCAGGGTTTCTGGATGAAAAGCCCCACTAAAATGATGAGCCCGCTGAGAGGGTTGTTGACAAACATTACTTGAGAGGTGCCTCGCAAGATCCAGTCCACCAGCTGAACGATGAGGGGTTTATCTGAAGGAGATAAAATAAAAATGTTGGTGATAAGGCACCATTTCATTGGGTCTCCTTCAAAGCACACTCAGCTTGACAGTTGTTTTCTTGCCACAGAACAGAGGTGATGTATCAACAGGACTATAAAAACAGGCTCTGATTTATTGCTGTCTGAGCGTATTTTTGCATCTGGCACTTGAAATAACAGGGACTGGGCACTGCTATAGAGTCTGTGGAGGGATTCATTAAAAATGGTTTATTTATGATGGTTAAAAAAACAGTCTTTGCAGAAGATTGTGCTATAAATTTAACAAGGAGATAGACCCGTTTCTGTGTATAATTCAGATGCAGAGAGGGACAGAGGCAAAGACTGAAACTAGTTTGTGTTTGGATAGGAAAATATAAAAGAAACACTTCTGCTGTTTTATGGAGAAAGCTGGTGACCCAGAACATGGAAAAGTCAGGTGGTAAAATTCTCTTGGCAGGGTGGCAGGGTGTGATGCAGGTCCCCATAGCAGAGGTGGTTCAGTGCTCAGATATATGAAGTAGCAGGAATTTGCATGCTTGCTTGCATCCTGGTGTAATGTTCAGACTCAGTGACATGGCGGACAGTCCTGTGTAATATCTTTATTGATGGTCTGAATGAGGGGATTGATTGCACTCTCAGTAAGTTTGCAGATGACACCATGTTGGGAGGAAGTGCTGATCTGTCTGAGGGTAGGAAGGCTCTTTGGAGAAAATGGAATAGGCTGCATTGATGAGCTGAGACCAATTGTATGAACTTCAACAATATAAAGCACCTGGCCATGTACTTCAGTTAGAACAAGCCCATGTAACACTATGGGCTTGGGGCAGAGTGTCTGGAAAGCTGTGTAGCCGAATATGATCTGTAGATGTTCGTCGACAGATGTCTTAATATGAGCCAGCACTGTGCCCAGGTGGCCAAGAAGGTAAATGGTATCCTGGCTTGTAATAATAGCATTAGGGAAGTGATTGTCTATCTGTACTTGGCACTAGAGGGGCTGTACTTCAGCTGGTATGTTCATTTCTGGGCTCCTCACTACTGAGACGCTGAGATGATGGAGTACGTTCAAGGAAGGTCAATGAAGCTGGAGAAATGTCTGGAACACAAGTCTTACAGAGAGTGTCTGAGAGAGCTGGGTTTGTTTAATCTGGAGAAGAGAAGGCTCGAGGAAGACCTTATCACTCTCATATCCATTTTGCCATCCACCAGTACCCACAAGTTCTTTTTAGCATGGCTGACCCCAATCCTCCAGCTTGTACTGATAGTGGAGGTTGCCGCAGCCCTGGTGCAAGAACTTCTGCTTGTCTTTGCTGAACATCATGAGGTTCTCCTGTGTTCACCCTCTACTTGAGCCTGTCTAGGTCTCTGGATGGCATCCAGTCCCTCAGGCATGTCCACTGCACCACACAGCTCGGTGTCACCTGAAAACTTACATTCACTCCCACCGTCAATGTCATTGATAAAGATATTAAAGAGCACTGGGCCCAATCCTGACCGCTGGGGAACACCAGTCATCGTCTGGCATTGAACCATTGACCACTACTCTCTGGGTAATCCATCCATCAAACCCACATCTTTCCAATTTGGAGAAAATGTTATAGGGGAACATGTCAAAAGCCTTGCTGAAGTCCAGACAGATGACATCAGTGGCTCTTCCCTTGTCCACTGATGCAATTATGCCACCGCAGAAGGCCACTACGTTGCTCAGGCAGATCTTGCCCTTGGTGAAGCCATTTTGGTTATCCTGTATCACTTGCTTCCTTTCCATGTGCCTTAGCATAGCTTCCAGGAGGATTTTCTCTATGATTTTCCCAGGCACAGAAGTGAAGCTGATGGGTCAGTAGGTCCCTGGGTTCTCTTTTCTACCTTTCTTAAAAAAGGGTGCAGTATTACTTTTTTTTTTTTTTTTTTTTTTTTTTTTTTTTGGGACTTTACTGGACTGCCATGAATTTTCAAATGTCATTGAGAGTGACTTGGTGTCTGCACTGGCCAGTTCCCTCAGAACTCTGGGATACATCTTGTTGGGACCCATAGAGTTATAGTCAGGTTCCTCAAGTGGTTGTGAGCGTGAGATTTTCTTACAGTAGGAGGGACATTGCTCCCCCAGTTCCCACCTTCTAACCCACCCAGTTGAGGGCTATGAGGTTGTCTACGGGCACCTCTGTACAGGAGTCCATGTACAGAAGAGGGTTTTACAGCACTGCAGTAACTGTGTTCCTGACCCTTGTGCAAATTGACTTGAGGGCAAAGTGGAAATGGCACTGTAATGCTGTGTGTTGTTAAACACAGTGTAAGAATATGAAAAAGAAACTCTGCCTGCGCCTTTCATCTTCTTAAACATTTGAAATTAATTCAGTTACTCAGTTTACACTGTTAATTAGACACAGAGTGAAGTGCCAGGCTGCTTCTTGAATCTGGGCAATGTCTCATTCGTAACAGCTTCCTACCACCCTCTTCTTTTCCACTTCCCTTCTCTGTTTATTTACAGTTGAGTCTTAAGTTCTGCTTTGTGATAGAGATAGCTCAAAAAGAGGAACTCTCAAGGGACAGACTCCACTCTACATCTATCCAGCATCCCTGGGAGAGACCTCCCAAAAGGTTGCAGTGTCTCTTAAGGTGTGACTGCACATGCATCCCTTTAGCAGTATGTCGCTGGTGATCCAGGAGGTTACAACCAGAAGGGAGTGTCTTCTTTAGAGAAAATTGGACTAATTAGAGATAATTTTTACTAATGCTTGGTATTGAGCTATGAAGAATGTCAGCAATGCTTTTGGGTTTAGGCACTAGTTTTAACTATATTCAAATATTATGAACATGCAGGGGCAGGAAGATTTTCAGGACACCAAGTAATAAAAGCTGTCTACCAAGCTAGAGGTAGCAAGGTGTTAACAAAAAGCAAGATTTTTTGCTAAGGAACCAATCTGGGGTTCCTTCCATGGGGAACAGGTTGCCCAGTGAGGTTGCCCTGGTGGAGTCACTATCCTCAGGTTTTCAAGAAGGGTGAATGCTGCACTGAATGAAATGGTCTGGAGTGTTCATAGGCATGGGTTGATGGTTGGACTCGATGATCTCAGTGATCTTTTCAACCTCAGTGATTCTATGATTCTACGAAACTGCCATTCCCCTGAGCTCCCTGAATGGAGGTAACTCAGCTCACCTCTTCTTACATCTCTTCCTTTGTTGGAGCTGTGCTGCTAATGAACCTTGCCCTGACAGAGGAGCCACAGTCTTGCATGGCCTCTCAAAGCTCAAATCCCTAGTAATTCTGGGTAACACAGACCATCTGCTGATGTATTGTTCCTGCCTGGACAGTAAACCTTTGAGATCAGTACTCGCTTTGTACTTTATAGGAACATAACACTCATAGTGCTTATTACTCCCCAAAGGCTGGTAAATACAAAGCCTTTGCCTGTACAGAAGTCAAGTCCCCATTGCCAGCCCACACATGGACAGGGAGATGGCTACTGATCCAAAGCACTTACAAACAAGTCCAAATCCTCAGCTCTGACGTGTGATTCTGGGCATTGCTATGAGGAACATGATGCTAATAACATAACTGATTGAGTGAAAAAGACATCTTTTGCCTGTGCTGAATTATATGTGCAGCCACGGTAATGGCAGTGAAGATTCTTTCTCAAGAACAACACAATTTGGGCTAAAGCACCAGAAGTTCACAGTGAGTTCAGGCCATGCTTTCTCTGCTATGTCTTAGAAGGTGAAGTGGCCCCTTGTCTTGTAGCCCAGCACTGGATGTACAGTTGGTGATGTTTATGTTCCCAGCGTGCTCTTCCAGAGAGCCCCAGCATATCCCTGTGCTTACTTTTCATCCACTCTCCATATTCTTTCATTTCTCCTGTGAGATACTTGAAAACTTGGTGGATTTGTTTTCCACTTCTCCCCAGCACGTCCTGGCTTCTTGGCTGCTTCTCTGCATATAGGTTCCTCTCAGACGGACTTTCAGCCACAACAATTTCTCCGAGATCCATCTTTTTTGAGTAGTGAGAAGAGGAAACTGTAAATCACAAAATCCATGTGTTAGTAAACCTCTCGTTTTGTGCTCTAGCAAACTTCTGCTATAGTTTAGAGACCCACAGTGACATCATTTTTTAAAGAAGGGAGGTTTCGTGGAGAAGACACCTGCCTGAGCCACTGCTGAGAACAATAGCAAGAGCTTCCATGAGAGCAATGTAATCTTCCATCTAGAACTTGCTATAGTTGTCTTCTTTTGGGGATGATGACCATAAAATGATCTAATACTGATATGGAGCTGTGGCACTGGGCAAACTGGGCAAACTGGACATGGTTTGTGTGCCTTGAAGAATCCTGGCCAGGGCTCCTCATTCCACATCTGCTTTTGATAGGCCACCGAAAGCAAACTGAGGTAGCATCAAAGCCTTGCTGAGAAATTGGCATCCAGATGTGGCTCTGAGCAAAGATGGCTCTTTAATAAGCAGATCAATATCCAGGCAGGATTATTTGTTTATAAAACTCCAAAGTACTACAGCTGATCATTAAGAAGATCATTAAGACATAAACCCTTCAGAGAAAATACACTGCATTGCAACCCAGGGAGTTACACTGTAGATGACATCTGCAAGGATGCTGACCAGTTTGCTCTGATCATTTTGGAGCAATGTGTCTGGGTCTGTAGTTGCTGACCAAGAGCAGATGATATTGCCAAGAGCTTGCTCCATGTTTTGTGGAATATGGACCCCACCTTCTGGTGGAAGCCTGGGTTTTGGGAGGTGGCTGTCAACGTACAGCCTGCAGCAGAAGAGCAGAATGAGAAGGGATGCCTAGCTGGGAGCATGGCTGTTGTGCCTGACAGGTTGATGGCAAAAGTATCCACGGTTCTGGATGCTCTCAGAAGAGGATCCTTGACTACAAGAAGATGTTTTCCGTTCACCCCATGGAGTACAAATTTACATGCAGCTCTGGAAATGCATCCTGCAGTGCTTGCTGCCTTGTGCTTTGGCTCTCTCTGCTGGCAGCACAGCTCTTTGCAGTGGCCTTTGAACACTCAGCCTTGGGCTGTAGATTCAACATGTACATGTAAAAAACCAGCACTGTTTGCTTGATCCTATGGGTAAGGAGGATTGTAAGAAGCATATGGAGCAACTTTTAGGATCTCCAAGCCACAAGATGCATCAGTAAAGCAAGGTTAGTGGCCATAACCAGCAACAAATAACAATCTCCCTGTATTCTCCTGTAACAATCAGGGAGAATAAATACTGAGAAGTTGTGTCTGCCTTCTCAGCACCTGAGTATCTCATGTTCTATTTGAACATCACCACGAGAAAAAACAGTTGGCTTTTACAAAGGGGAAACATCACTGCAGAACATATAAAGTCCAGATTTACAAGACTGCATTGCTCAATTCCCACTGAAATTGAGATGTGGGACCTAGATGTTTTTTAAAATTCTTTCCCCCTCTCACATAATTTAACTATTAGGGGTTAAGTGCAAAGCAGTCATGTGAGAGCCTTTTGCCATCAGTGCAGAGGAAAGCTAGTACCTCAGGAGAGTGATTCATGTCACTTTTCTCATATGCCTATATTAGATGTGAATAAGGGGGTGCCTCTCTCTGGCAGGAGATTGCCAGAGGGAGACTGGCTGCTGAGCTTTGAGGGCTATTTTTAGGTGAGAGAAATTCCAGCCATGGAGATTTTTGCAAGGTCAACCATCATGTTTATGGAAGAGGGATCTGGAGTCCCAGGATAGTGCTTTAAATCACCAGGCCATCTGTAACATGCCTGCAATCTGCATTCAAAGCTCAGGAGCTAGGAAACAGTTCTGGTCATGTGATTCTCATTTCTCTATATATCAGAGGGGAATTAAATCTCTGTTTGCAAGGTAGCGTGCTCATCCACCTCATAGGGGAAGGCAGCCTGGGAGGAGATGGCTGAAATTCCCGAATTTTTGGGAAAAGGAACAGTGCTAAAAAGATAGGAGGATACTGAAATCATCCACACTGCCACAGTAGTGAGCTGTAGGGCTTTGCAGCAGTGCAGCCCAAAGGGATGGAGAAGGTCCTGGAGGGCTGTGATGGGCACAGTGATCCCTGCAGCAGCCTTACCTTGCAAAAACATACTTTGCATTGAGCGCCTGTCAAGTAGCAGGCATGTGCTTGGTGCTACAGGCTCCAGGAATAATAGAGAAATCGTGTGAACAGTTAGCTAATTAGGGCTAACGAGAGCCTGAATCACTTATGGCACACCTACTGCTGATGGGGAATTCCTTGAGAAAAGGGCCTTTTGTCAGCAAACACTGATTCATCACTGTCCTTAAAAGACATCCCTCTTCTCAGGAGCATCTGTCAGGCTGTAAGGCTGTGCCTAGCAGTTGTGATTCATCTCTGGACCTACCTGTGCCTATTCATTCCCAAAAAGACTGCTGTTCTACCATGCTTTTGTAGTGCAGGACAATGATAGCATAGAGCTTTGCATTTTTAAGCTTCCTAGAGTGTTTTTTTCTACTGGAGAAAATATTCATGGTGTTGCACCCTCACAAAGCCAGCAGATATTTAGTGGCCCCACGAGCAAGTAGTAATACAAGGTGGCTGTGAGCAATGGAAGGGTGGATGATCCAGGGGGGTGATTAACCTGTAGCATTTGAAATCTCTGTTCTGATCGAGAAGGTGTAGCTGGAGATGCAGCTGCACATCGCGTGCTCATTTCTGGTTATTGTAGGGAGATGAGCATTATGCTAAGGCAGCTGAGACCAAACCTGGGCTACTGGTCTTTTCTTCTTCACTATATGGTGAGCGCATGCTATAACCTCTCTCCTTGGAATGAAAATCCTGGCTCTAAACAAGTACTGGGTTTGTGTTTCACCGTCAGGATGCGAATCTTTCCTATCACCTGACTCCAGTGTGTGCAAAATGAAAGGAAATCAGCAGGGGAGCTGGGAGGGCTGAGTGCATGGAGGTGACTAAAGAGGTGTTGACTTCAAGGGACATGGCCTCACAAGGGTTTTTGAAAAGAAGCAGTTTGTAAAGGCGTGTTGCTCTCAGCAGAAGCCATAAAGAAATGGAAAGGAAATAGACTGTACAGCTAGAGGGCAAAACTTTGAGATGGTGACAGAATGCTTGGCTGACTTGTAATGACTTTACCAAGCAAAGCTCTACCAGGGATCAGTCTGTGACACTGAAAATAAATGGAGAAAGCAGGGCATTTCAGAGCAGCCACGAGGTTGAATGTAACACGCTTGCAGAGAGCAGGTACAGAATGCTGTGTCGGGTTTATGTGGCAAGGTTTTGGTAGCAGGTGTGTTGCAAAGCTGGCCTCTGTAAGCAGAGCACAAAAGCTGCCTTTTCTCAGCTTAGAGGAGGGAGAGTGAGAGCAGTGTGGTGGAGTTTAGCTGCCCATCAGGGTGAAATTACCAGCAAGTCAGACCAGGTAGGTAAGACAGACACAGAAATCCTATTTTCTTATCCAAGACACCTAAATAAAACAAATCAGCAGCAATAGTAATAATAATAACAAAAACAAACAGATCAACCCAAAATAGTTGGGTAATTTTTTTTCCTATCACAGGCATTAAATAAAACTATGTTCCATAGCAGTTCTGTCATATCCAAACAAACACAACCACCACGAAAAAATTAGCAATCAGGATAGTTTTATGGGGTAAAATGACTCTTACAATCTGTGGTTAGATGCTTTTATCTGAGGATGTGGTCTTGTAGACCTTCTGTATCTTTCTTTCCTGGTCTGTATGGTAGAAAATACGATACTTCTCTCCAAGGCAATCCTTTACTGCTTCCTCTTTTCCCTCTTTTGCTGTGGTATCTCCTAATCTGCCAAACAAAAAGACAAAGTTTAGTTCATGGATTGTCCTAGCATACTGGGTAGGTAGTGCCCATGGCACCATTTGTGCACGGCTTGTACGTATACACACGTGTGTATGTGTAACTATGGAGGATGGTCTGCCTTCCAGATCTCCAAAATGATGCCAGTAGAGTGGAACTCCTCCTGACTTTCTTTAATCACTTAAAACCTTACTGTTTTTGCTTTCTCTACAGTCAATATGGAGAGGTGAATTCCCTTTCAGAGACACCTATCTCATCCCTTCAGTGGTGCAGCAAGATTAAGGTGGGGCTTGTGTTGCTAACCACGGAGATTTCCAGCATAAATCTCTATCTCAGCAGCTCAATCGGTCTCCCATTAGCTAGTTAATATATGGATCTAGAGCATGATTCACCCTCTCCTATCCTGTACTGGTGAATCACATTGTAAACTCTGTAGCATTTGGGAAAGACAGACAGCTCAGATGCAAACAGCTGCACTGCATATATGGAGGGAGAGGGATGATGAATCTCAGCAAAATGACTATACCAATGTCACTTGGGAAATTTGAGGTATCAAACAAGGACATGTTAATATTTGAATCCAGTGTCTAGTGTATAAAGAATTTTCAAAACACAGCTTTTTTTTTTTTTTTTTTTTCCTTCATAATAAAAGTAGTCAGACCAGGTAGATATTTTAAGACAGAAAAATGTTGTTTTCTTGCATATGGTTTCAGTTATAAAACCAGAGGGGAAAACAAATAGAGAAAATATGAAATATAAACACCATCGCTTCTAAACAGAATGTTTTTCAAAGGTTTCCATGAGGTGTTGGCTGCTCTGCAAAGCAGACTGTAAAACAACTTTACAAGCCACATTTATTCTAAGAGCTCCACTTATTGAAGTACAATTCAAACTCTTGTTCTGCGGGCCAAGTCCCATAAATTAAACACTTGTCCAATAACACATACCTCTCCACTTGGATCCTCTGTTTCTTTTTGGCTTTGTGGGTCTGTGTCTCTCCCTCCCTCTCTTTGAAAAATCCTTTGCGAGTGGGAACAAAAAAGGGTCTGCTTGCTTTAGGAATGAATTTAAGAAACAGGCGAGGAAAATAAGCACAAAGAGAGGAAAAACAAGCAAGTCAACTTTCAAATTTAGCTGATCGAGGCTTTTGGTCCATTATTTTGCATTGTGATGACACTGATTTAAAGGTAGAGTGAAAACTGCAGTGTGAAGCTGCACAGTGTTAAATGTCTAAGTGATGAGGCCACAGTGCACAAGGAGTTGGGTTTGGAGGGACCGGCAGAGGGACCTGGAACTGGATGGCAGGTTGGATCTGTGCCCTGCCTTCAAAGGAAACTCAATTTTGCTGTGATCAGCCTTCTTTCAAAGGATGATGGCCTTAGAGATGTGATCCTAAGCAGGGCCAGATTTTTCTTAGAAGGGAAGGGACAGCCCCATTGAGCTTTAGCTGGAAAACAGGATGGGCTGAGATGTTTTCCATCCTGCCTGATCTCGAGTAGGAATGGGTCCATGCTCAGGAAAAGTCGTGCTGCTGGGCTCACTACAGCTTCCCATTCCCATCTTTTTGCCTTCTACTCTCTGTCATCACTCGAAATCTTGCAGATATTTTTTGTATGTCTTTCTAAGTCCTATTTTATTTTTCACCCAAGAAGCTAAAGATCTCATCTCATCTCCCTTTGTAGCATTTCTACTTTAGCACATCTGTCTATCTGGTGTCTTGACAGTCATTCCTGCCTTTTGTATCCTTATTTTACTAACTTTCTCTTTGATGTGGCCCACTGTATTTCTCCTTCTCATTAACTAAAAGCTGAATGCTTGGCTCTCAGAAACAGTCATTGCTCTGTCTCACCAGTGGGGAAATGTAAATTTCTGCACCCACCTGACCTATAAAGCTTACTCAGTTTTGCCATAAATATTTTTAAAGGATAATAGAAATACAGACTGATTGAGGTTGGAAGAGATCTTTGGAGGACATCTGATGAAAGTCCATTGCTCAAGCAGGGTCACCTAGTAGTCCCAGGTTATGAATAGACAAAACTTAAGTGTCCCAAGAGGAAATACTTTTTTCTGGCTGGGATACTACAGCCGATGAAAATGAAAGAAAGGGTGATGAAGGAAATGTGTTTTAAGGATATTTCAGTGTGGAAGAAACAGATTTAGCTTTGCCACTGCGCCAGGTTGTTTTAGGAAGTCTTTCTGTGCTGCAGTGAAGCTGGAGCAATTTTGTGCTCTGTCCTGACGGCTGAGCTATGAGGACATTGCTGTATATAATTGATGGTGGTTAAGAGTGAGGATGACTTCTTAAGCTGTCACAGAATCATAGAATCACAGAATGGCTTGGGCTGGAAGGGGCCTCAAGGATCGTCAATCTCCAACTCCCCTGCTGCCACATGCAAGGCTGCCAACCTCCATCTCTAATACCAGGCCAGGTTACCCATGGCCCCAATCTGGCCTTGAACACCTCCAGGGATGGAAGGGGCATCCACAGCCTCTCTGGGCAGCTGTTCCAGCACCTCACCACTCTCTCTGTAAAGAACTTCCCCCTGACATCCAACCTCAATCTTCCCTCCCTCAACTTCAAACCATTTCCCCTTGTCCTGCAGTTATCTCCCCTTGTAAAGAGTTGACTCCCCTCCTGTTCATAGGCTCCTTTTAGGTATAGAAAGGCTACAGTGAGGTCACCCTGCAGCTTTCTCTTCTCCAGGCTGATCTGCAGCAGCAGGACTGCCTGAGGTACAGATGGCTTTTGTGATATCTCTGTGGCTACTTAGGTGGCAGTGTATGGTGAACCCTGGAACATCAATGGCATGCTGGAGTTGGAGGATCTAGGTCTTCACCACTGACCTATGGGGTCAAAGTGATCTTTGTCCTGCCTGAAATTCAAAGTACTCATGTAGAAGATATCTTTAAGAGGCTGTACATAAACTGACCAGGGGTGGCTAGTCACTACACCTGTAAACATTTCTGCTGGCATCAGATCACCTGCACGAGTCAGTAGGAATGGCAAAAGAACTCCGTGAAATGTGCTGCTGGTTTTTTGGCGAGCATGAAAGGATCAGACCTCTCTCCAGCAAAACTTTGCCTGTAAACGTTTTAACTGCAGAAACAATTGCATGGTTGCTGATATTGCCAGGTCAGTCCAGCTGAACACTGGACTGTCTTTAACAATGTGTGGTAAACCACAGTTTGTAACGTGCTCGCAATGAATAAAAGTGCCAGAACATGGCCAACATTTGGTTAAAACTTGAAACAAAACACACAGCATTTTAACAGGGCAACTGTAAAGACATTTCTCCATATACTTCACATCTCTCGGTGTTTAATAGAAAGTTAGCAGGGATTTTCTTTTTTAGATAGCAAAAATTTATTGTGTGTTTCCCGGGTAACTACAACACTGCAAACCTTCCCTGAAAACTCCCCTGGGATTCCTGCAATGTTAGTGAGCATAATGAATGGTAAATGCAAAGCAAACCCATTGAATCGCTTTATTTTAAATTCTGGCAGAGACATAATTTCCCACAGTTCATAAACATTTACAAAAAAGGAGTTTACATGTAGAAAAACAGTTGTTTTTATCACTCAGATCAAAGAATACATTTATCGGGATGTATGGGTGCACTTTCAGCCAGCTTTTGAGGAGCTCAGGTGACAGTCTTTAAGAAGCTTCATAGTCTAATACTGAACCTTTGAAGTCTGCAGCTTTGCTCACCCGAAAATACAGACATCAATTCTGCTCTCTGTTTTGCATGAGTCTGAAGTTTACACTTCAAAGATTATAGATGACAGACCAAATTTCCCAGGTTGCTCACAGCACTGGAACTTATCAAATAGAATAAAATGGAAAAATAAGGTGCATTACAGGATAGAAGGCTTTGTACCCAAACCCACGCAGTCATCTTGCTGCTTTGGAGCCAGTTGGATGGCACTTGAGCCCTGGGAATGTGGACTTACACCTTTTGAAAGTTCAGCAGAGGAATTCCCTTAGTGTTAGTGATATTGCATCAGGCCCTAAAATGGAGGAAGCAGAAGAGCAAGGGCTGCAGATAACAGCAGTGCAGCTGCCAAGGCTCCTGGCAGACTGTGGCACCACTCCATGGTCTGCCTTACATTGCAGCAACTCAGGTCCAGAGTTTACTGGATGGAGTCTGGTTTTCATCTTATTCCTCGGTAGTTAATAGAATAACACTAATATAAGTGAGAGAAGGGTCATATCCATCAACCCCAGTGGAGCTGCTCTGCATTTGTGTTGTTGTATACTGAGAGCAGATGGAGGCAAGTTCGGTTTACGTGCTGCTGGATCAGTGCATGTCTGCACCTCCTTATGTTGTGACTGAATCTATACTCTGCATCTTTGTTATGAGGCATATCCACTTGGAGTCTCAATGTTTCAAGAAAGGCTGGCATTTTGGGAAGGGCTGAAGAATTTAAAAACGGGGTGTTCAAACTCTTCCTTTTTTAAAGTCCCTAACAAGAAGAATATAAGTTATGATTATTTCTTTCAAAATATTTTGTTTTGCTGTAATCTTCTAAAAAAGTGTGATGCATCTGTAGCATGTTTTGCTGTAATCTTCTAAAAAAGTGTGATGCATCTGTAGCATCACGTTACAAATAAAATTAACTGTGGTTTCAAAATGGGGAAATGGTGCACTGGAGGCTGAATAGCATTAGAGATTTTCAGGAGAAAATTTCTGTCTCCTGAGATTTCCATATTTCTGTGGAATTCTTTGCTTTGTGGCTACATTCCCCCCCCACACACCCCACCCCTCTTTGGTTCTTTGTTACTCTGCTGTGAGAACTGCAATTTCATATAATTGAGACATCAAATACCTCCCACCATCAGAAGATGTCTCTGGCATATTATGGTTGCCAAGTGCATGGTATTTGTGCTGAAGCAGGATGCTCCATTCACACACAGAGGATCTTGTAAGGCTGAAAGCACGTGAAACCTGATGAAACGATGTTTCTAATTAGAGGTGAGTATTATCTTCAGAAATGCAAGAAGTTTTAAATTAAATTTGAGGGCTGAGAGGGTTAGATGACAAATGCACAAATTAGTTTAATCTTAATTCTTCTTTGGGTGGAGCACGTGATCCAGGAACTCTGCCACAGCAAAGCTTTTAAATGGGGGATTTGTGGAAGAGGTAAAGGAAATTTTTCCCCTCCTTGCAGAAATGCCAGGAAAATTGTTCTTTGGGTGTTATTAACAGTGTCTTGGCTGTGGTGGGAGCTGGGGCCCATAGGAGTGACTCCTACTGGGAGTGGGATTAGTACCCGTGAGACAGGGGAAGAATTGAACTAAGATTTGTGCAGGGATATATTTTAGCTGAAACACTGATGCCTGTGAGGAAAGGGATGGGACAGAAAGAAGAGCATTTAGCCAAGCCTCCTCCTGTGTTTCATTTATAGATGTGAGCACTGCAAAGAGCCCTGTCAAGGTTTGGAGATATGTGTGGGTTGTGTGTCCAAAGAAGAAAGGCTGGAGAGCCAGGATTAGGATTAGGTTGATGTGTGACTCATCCAGAAGAAAGATGTATGACTATCCAGATTACTGATAGGAGTTGGGGTGTGTGAATAGGGAAGCAGAGACATAGCCATGGCCAGATTCATACACAGTTATTCGTTTGGAAATAGGTGGAAATGCAGCATTGGTGCTTGCGTGAGATGTGTTCCCAGCTTCACCCTGTGAGTGTGAATAACGCCCACTTCTCTCTCACTGTGGGTGGGTGCAACATTTTGGGGCTCATCCTTGGGGTAGGCAGTGTGCATTACCTGAGGCTGCTGCTGTAGAAGAGCTTTGGAAGAACACAGATGCAGATATTGGGAGTTTAGGAACTAAATTTATTTGCTGAAGTCTTATTTTTTTTTTCCAAATTAAAATACAATTTGAAATTTTAGAAATTGCTCAGTGCAGATTTCTTCAGAATTTGTACCTTTTTAAAACTGAAATGTTGTGTTCTCATTTTTGTGTGCTTGTAAGAAAACAAGTGGGGTCACAGTTGTGAAAAAATTTACCGTAGAATGGGAAGTAGAGTTGAATTTTGTTATCTCCGTTGATTTGGTTGCCTAATTCTGATTTTGTTCTTCATATATATTCCTAGTAGAGGCTGGTCTTAGATAAAAGATGATAATCTTTATGAAACTGGTGTTACACAGCTACAGTTATTTTCAAATTTGCTTCTTCTGAGATGGAGAATATTGGTATCACTTTATTTTATATTAAGCTCTATGTGATATTAAGCTCAGTTTTTCTGTGGTGCTTTTTTGTCTTTTTCCTTCTGTGTCTTATTGTTCAAGTTACTTTTATAGGACTTGAAAGAAACGCTGCAGATCCAAGCTTATAGCTGAACTTTGGCATGACTGTGAAGGAAAATATAAAGTTTGCATCAGCTTGTTTTATTCGCAGTGAATTTTCACATGGCGGAATATGCCTTTTCTATAGCCAAGGTTAGATGTAGTGCTAGGTTCTATTGTAATGCTTGATATGCACATTTTGTTTCAATGAAGACTTCCAGTTGTCTGGAGGAAATGTCTAACTAGTGTCAGTTTATATAATTGCCATATTGTTGGGCTTGTGTGGCCTTGAGTGCCTTGTTGACAGCCAGTGCTTAGGTAATATAGGGTTTGTGAGACTAAAGGATACATAATGAGTCTTATAATATAAATTTGCCAGTTGTACTGAGGCCAGCACAAAGGTTGGGATTAGTTTGGAGGGTCATGAAAAGTTGAATTGGAAAGCCAAGGGTTTGGCTGCAGTTTGCCAGCTGCAAAAAGAAAAGCCGAGAGCTGCTTCCCCTTGGTTTGAATCCCTTAGTCTGAATGCTTCATCCGGAGCCAAAGTCAGGGTTAGATTTGGGGTCAAGATGTACCAAGGGTCCTTGTTATGCACCAAAATACCTTTCCAAAAAGCTGCTCTGGGACTTCCTGTATTTCTAGGAAGAGCTGAAGTGCTATGGTTGACACCATCAGTGAAAGAAACACGCTATAAATAATGTTGGACTTGACATCAGCTTTGTCATCTCTGAGCCGATTATGTTTTCCACATCTATGGTATAAGCAAAACCTCATGATAGATCCTCATATCCCACCTTGAGTAAATATTGCTTTCTAGGCTGGGCAGTGTGAGTTTCATCCTCTGCTGTGTCCCTGGCAAAGCCACATAATCCACTCATCCATTTTTACCATCAGAATTCCTACCTCACAAGCCATCAGAGGGATTATAGTGAAGAATTTAGAGCATCTTGTCTGCAATGCTCATGAAAGAGCAACGTATCACTTTGTTTTGTGCTACGAGAAGAGGGGAAAAGGTAGGATTTCCTTCTCTGTCCCTTTCTTGTGATATAGAAGAGAAAAAGATGCACTTTATTGCTAAAAAAGCAGTTTCAGGTCACTCAATTTCTAGCATTAACAGCTGTATTTAGCAGAGTAATTTGTCTGAAGAAAGCAAAAAAGATCAAATGCAGGGAGGAGAAATCAAACTGTTATGGTTTGGTTGTTTTTTAAAGCCTAGTTTAGCTAAATTCAGTGATAATTTTTCAAAGGAGAAATATACTGCAATAAAACATTTATTGTGGTTTTGTGCTTGTTTTCATCCCTTTGAGAGAAACGAAACAATTTCTGACTCATCTAATGCTATTTTTTACTCATATTTTTTTTCAATTCAAGCATTAAAACATAAAATCAATTATTCACACAGTTCTCATTATAGATTATGCTAGAGGTAGAAGTTGTAAGATAGCTTTTTGGATGGCGTGACTGAATACCATTTAAGAAGGCTTGGTTTAAATGGACGTTGGCAAGATTCTTAGTAAGTATGTGAATGATTAAAGAAAACCAGACATTTGCAAGTTAGAAGAAGAAGAATCTCTGTGTGAAAAGACCTAAAAGACACATGTGAGAACTCATCTGCATGGCTTGTGCTCAGACATTTGGTAGAGAATTATTGAGACCTGAGGCACAAAAAAAAAGATGTTTGGGCAGCAGAAGCCAACTTGGAGGCTGTAGAGCAATTTGTTTCTGTTTTCTTGTGTCAGTTTGAAAAGTCAAGTCAGCTTTACAGCTCTGAAATAAACACAGTTGGGAGTTTATGTGAGTTCAGGATGGCGTAATTTGTATGTTTTGGACATGCTCGGGTAAGGAGAAAAAACATTTGCAGCCAATTTGCCAACATGTTCCTCATCTGACATATCGACAAGTTGGTTGAGGTAATGGGGGAGATAAGTGTTTTAAGTTGTAAATACTTAAGAAGCTGAGAATCTGGGAAAGGGAATTAGTTTAAAAGTACAGCAGTCATTTACAGCCAGATACAAGGGATGGTTGGAGGGGACTTGTAAATATGCCAGTGCCCACCGTACTGTTATGAGATAGATGTCCTGCTTGAAACTTGGGGCAAGAGATGTTTGACCTCTGACGAACTGACCTGCACAAGGAAGAGGGCAGGCAGGGGCCAGAAATGCTCATGCTCTGGACTATATACAGCTGCCCAGATGTTCATCCAACCTAGCAGCTGCCTCTCCCGGCTCTCCTGTCCTGGGGCACTGGCAATTGCAGCAGCTGATTGAGCTGCTCCTGGCTGCCTGGGATGAGGTCTGCTTGGAAAATAGTTCTCACTCTGTTGTTATCCAGTGAAAGATGGAAGAATTGCTTGTTTGTTAAGTGAGCTGAGACGTAGGAAAAATTGGTGTTGTTGACACTAGTGTTACCATGCTTGCATTTAATTCATGGCTTCGTGAGCACTCAAGAACCCTGGGGTTGGGTAAAACTTAGGGTCTGTCCAAAGCTCCTAAATTTGCTTGTGATTCAAAGATGCTGTGTCCTTGTCCAAACTCCAGTGAAGTCAGAGGAAGTAAGGGTTGCTCTGATGTCCTCTGACACTCACCTACTGGAACAGGCCATGTGCTGAACTGGAGCTTTTGGATTTTTATCAGTTTTAAAAACAAATTGATATGAATCACAATAATGGTGGGTTTGTACACCTTGCCTTTGGCAATTAATGATATCACGTATAGAATTGCAGCCTTTATATGCCTGTAGATTTCTCATCTGTGACACAGAAATTAGAAACTGAAGAGCAACAAAACTTTCAGGGATTTATTGACACAGAGTGTTAATTTTTTTCCCGGTTTTGGATGTCTTATCTCTGGGTTTTTTGATCATGCTTATTCTTCCTATGCCTTAGGCATCTTCTGGCTCTAGAAACAGTCCTGTCCTAGCCTTGGAAAAGCCTGATGAGGTGCTTTGTTTTCTGTTTTACAGGAGGGGAACCTGAGAGTAGGACCATTTAAGGTTGGCATGCTTACCTGTGATTATGGAAATATTTGTGATTGAGCATCTTAACAGTCAGTATGATTTTATGATGTTTTTATGTGTGGTTTAAAGTCTATCAAGGTCAGCAGAAGGCAGGGAGGCTTAGCAACAGGGAAAATCAAGCCATACACATTTGGGTAGATTTCAGCCTACTGCAAGGCTGCTCCTGTATTTACAGAATATTTCTGAAACACAGAAAAAGTAGCTGATGAAATGCACGTAGGCAAGCTTGATAAGTATCCCATAAAGCCTCGCTTTAGAAGTTTAAGTGGGATTAAAGCATCCGAGCAGTCTCATGTAAAGAATGAAATTGCGGGAATTTCAGTGTTGCTATTGGTAAAATGGATTTCAGATCTTTATTATGCAATCAAAATACTTGAATCACCATTTGAACTAAATGAAAGTTTACTGTGTGTGCACATAATTGTTTTTCCTGCTACCTATTGCTTGATTGGGGTTGGGTAAGGTTAGCAAAAGAATTAATTTAATTTTCTTCGAAAGTTATGCATTATGAAGTAAGAGGTATAAAAGTTACATTACACATGGCAAATGTCTCGAGGGTTTCGTTTATAGACTTGTTTATATATTCATTTTAATGTTTATTACTTTCTCAGTGTCATTTCCACTTTTGCATCTCGATACTCATTACACTTTTATTATCTCTTTTATAAAATCAATGGCCGCAAACCAGAGAATTTTGTTGTTGGAAGAAATAGGTGGAAATATATCTGTCCATAAATTATCATGGCTGTGAAAGGGACTTTTCTGAAGTCACTAAGCTTCAACTGAGCTTCAACTGAGGACAACTGGAAGCTGACCTTTCATTTTTATGGACCATGCCATACAGCACATCCATCTGACTTTGCACATTTGAAATTATCCAAGAAATAGTTGAGCTGCATTGAAAAATGCGTTAGTTAAATTAGTGCTCATGAAAGATGACAGAACAGCCTCAGAAACTGAATCCTCACAAGCTAGATACAAAGCCTACTGAAGTCAGTTAAAAGTCTCTTGGCTCCAATGTGTTCTTGTTGAGGGCCTTTGTCACCACAGTGCTTATGGCATTCTTAGGTGCTGTGCAGATTTCAGCCAATGGTTGTCTACTGTGGAACTGGACTGATGCATGTGAGACCTGTGGTTGGAAAGGGCTGTCATGGAACAAAAAAGATCTGAATTCACAAACCATCAAGCCAAAGTGATGGGAGGAAAAAATGGAAACACTCAGCAACCAGATGGCCATTGTGAAAATGGAAACACTGATTTAGCTCAAGTGTCCTAATGCTGTCGCATATGTCAGCATTATGGAATTTTGTGCCTGATCAAACAGCTATGGATATTTACTATTACTCCTATTACGAAAATAATCACTGGCTGTAGAGAAAGACATAATGAAGACAGAAGTATGTGTAATTACTCTGTGAACTGGTAGCTATTGTACTCTCCATCAATCATAGAGTGATAGAATCATAGGATGATATAATTACAGAATGGCTTGAGTTAGAAGCTTCTGAAAAGCTGGTCCAGTCCCAGATCCCCTCCTGTATACAGGGCTGCCAACCATTAAATCAGACACTAGATCAGGTTGCCTAGTCTTTCTCCACAAGGCTGTTCAATTACCTGGGATTTCTGCAACCCCAGTGCAACACCTTGCAGTTGGCCTTGTTGAATCTTGTTAGGTTCATGTGGGATCAGTTTTCAAACCTATCCAGGTCCCTCTGAATGGTATTTCTTCTTCTAATGTCTCAGCTCAGCTTGGTGTCATCCGCAAACTTGCTGAGGGTGTTCTCAATCCCACCGTCTATGTGACTGATAAAGATGTTAAAGAGCAACTGTCCCAAAACAGACCTCTGGGAAACAGCACTAGTCATTGGTCTCTGTCTGGACATAGAGCCACTGACCACAACTCTTTATCTGTGACCATCCAACCAATTTTTTATCTACCAAATACATTACACTTCAAATCCGTATGTCATCAATTTAGATACAGGGATGTGATGTGGGACCGTGTCAAAGGCCTCGCCAAATGTCTAGCTAGATGGCATCAATTGCCCTTCCTTTGTCCTCTGATGCTGTCATTCCATCACAGAAGACTACTGAGTAGGTCAGGAACGATCTGCCCATGGCAAAGTTGTGCTGGCTGTCTTAGCTGACTTGACTTTCTAGTTTCATCAGTGCTGGTATTGACTGAGGTTGTGGTTTGCTTTAAGTCTGTTACTTTGATTTATTTCTAGAGGCTGCTATATACTCCAGGAAGTATGAGATTTTTCACCAGAAAGGAGTCATATTTCTGGTGCGTTTAAGATGCGTTCAGGCTGCAGTTCTCCTTCAATTATACCTTCAGGGAAACACAATGTTTCTGCCTCTCTCCTCTGTCCTCATCTTGGTTCAGAAGTGGGCTCACTCTCTTGGAAATGTGGGCTTCTCTTATCTGTAAAGAGAATCTCCAAGGTAAACTGAGGTTTGTACCTCCTAAGCTAATGAAATGGAGCCCCACAGTTCACTCTGGTATTTCAGAAGTACCATTAATCCATCAGTTAGTCATCAAAATCAGTCTTACAGTTGCCACCAGGCAACCCATCCTAGGACTTCATACACCGACTCATCTTTGGGGAACTGAGAACCAGACAGGTATCTTCCCCCAGCATTTCCATGTAGAGGCTCTTCTAGAGCTTTGTCAGACTTGCTGTCAATCATTCCTTTCTATTTTCTCTTCTTCCATCTACCTGCCAGTCTTCTCCAGGCCTACTAGGAAAATGACTTGGTGGTAAGGAAACAAATTACCTGATTAGAAGTGAGTTGCACAAAAGTAGCCCAGTGAGCAGTGAAATGTAGAATTTGGTAATGATCAGGCTTCTGATATATTGAGATCTTGTGTACTCATCTGACCAGTATTGCCTTGTATTGTGCTCATGGATTCCCATCTGTTTGTCTATATCAATTTTTCTTTTGTTTCACGTTTTAATCCAAACATTATTTAGAGAAGAGCCATCTTTTTGGGTATGTGTAACATCTTTCCTAGTGGATAAAGGCTTCCATTAAGAACACAATATGAACAACAATAAGTATAAAAATAGGCAGGATAACCAAGCTTGTCATAGAACATCTAATACAAATCCTGTATCTAAAAATAGAATTCCACAAGCAAGAGAAACATTAAAATTCATTTAAAGGTTTTTTTTTTTTTTTTTCCCCCCATTGGAATTTGCAAGAGGACAGGGAAGATATATTTCAACAGATTTGTATTTCCACTTTTCTAAATTGGATTTTTAGGAATTGTTGAACTGTGTTCATCTCTGCTACTCCACAGTGAAGAGATGCCTATTAAGTAGAATGCTAGTAATGATGTGGTCATTTTGAATTGTCTCATTGGAGTTTTGCCTGAGGAAACAGAGAAGGCTTTGAGACCTAGCTTCTTGTGTGGTGGACAAAACATTTCATTACGTTTAAGCAATGAGAGCACAATGCTCCTTTTTAGAAGATGTTATTGTTGTTGGAGAGGGAGAAGGAAGATTGATATCCAGAACACTGTTTGAGGTAATGAATAGCTGTAGTAATGTGAATTTATGAAGCCTTTGGCTGTTGCTCCAATCCTAATGATGAGTATTTCACCAGGTAGTATTACTTGTGCAGTGGTAGCATTTACTACTGATCACGGAGTTAGATGCTCTGGAAAAGGCTGCACAAACGGTCATTTTTGCTCCAAAAAATTTACAGTTCAAATCCAGTAAGGCTGGAGACTATATGTGGCAATGTACAGCTAGATAGGAGACTTATAAGGCAAGTGGTCTGCAGACAGCCCAGTGTCCAAGTTAAATACATTAGGGGTTCAAGTGAGAAAAGTGGTTTATGAACCTTGTTTTGAAGTTATTAACCTTGGTTATTAACTTTGAGCTCTGTTTTGACTGTGGCAGTGCTTTGCTTCTGTATTTTTGCTTTTGCGGTAGTCTGAAATTTTTAAAAAGAGCATTATAGGGAAAACTATAAAGACCTGTTAAATCTACAAGATTTTCTACTTGTTTGAAAATACCGGTCAAGTGAAGAATAGTCTCTTTTCAGGAATAAAAGCTCTGGAGGTGTGAGGAACTAAGAGAAACATGGTCATCTGTTGGTCTTGACGGGACCTGACAGAGAGAATGAGACTACAAAAGGACGTATCTCTCCAATCACTTCAATGGTGGGAAGAAGGACAAAAAGATCATAAATGGCAGAGGTAAATAGGATCCTGGTTTGACAAAAAGACGTCAATCCAAATTTCAGGAGGCTTTGGAAGAACAGGGCACAGAAAAGCAGGGATCAAAGGGAGCCCCTCATAAGATGTGTCCACTGGTGTGTCCCTGTTACCCAGAAAGGGCTGGTATAGGAGTGAGGAGGCTGGGATGAAGACAAGAATCTCCCAGATTTTCTTTTCTCTCAGCCTGCTTACTGCATATCCAGCACAATATTCTCAGACTGTTTTTTCTTCTTCTTTGAACAGCCTTCCCTGCTAAAATGCAGAGAACAGTAAATACATGACTCCCATAGCTTTGGGGCACATATTAAGATTTGTGTATTGAATTAGTAGAGCTTAATACGTCCCCCATTAGCTTGTTGCACCATGGAGAATACAGGTACTTTTCTGCATAAAATTTTCACACAGCACAGCAGGAGTTGCACTTTAAGCCTAAATGACATGCACTCAGTTATCTAATTTTTGCACGTTAATCCTCTCAAGATGTCTGTTAACATAAACCTCATTAATTAATGTTCCTTGCATCTGCAAATGGATGATTCAGTGTTTTAAAGGAAATTGGAAGACCACAGAGTATTGTATTATGGATCATTATACCAATATCATTTGAAGGCATGTAAAATAGCTTAGCTTACTCCTTGACTCCAGTGGCACTTAGTGCAGGGATATGCCATCCTCCAATCAAAAAAAAAAAAAAAAACCATCCCACATCTTATCTCTGCTGTTTGTGTGCTTATATTCTTAAACAATCACAGCAACAGTAAGACTTGGGCAATTTTCTTCATTTGAAAATGTTTTGTAAAGGAGCAAATCACCCAGAATAAACATCTAAAAAGGCGTAAAAGTCTGAATGAGATGCACTAGGCTTCCTTTTTGCTCACTAGAGATAAGCAGGTAGCTCCAGAGAGTAATTCACCTCATCAAACCTAAGAGAATTCATGTCTAATTCTTACAAAAATATCAGTGTTGCTACAAGTTCAAGCTTAGAATTTTATTTATAAAAAAAGTGAGTACCTAAGGGACTTGTGGAATTTCTTTGCCTTTCTTATTTTGAATGGGAAACAGCAAACAGCCTATTGTCTCTGTTTTGGCATATCTGAGGCCAGAAAATGTGTCAAACATGCACTGTGGTCCTGAAATATAAGACTTTATTTCCAGACCAGAGGGTTCTGTGATTTTTAAATAAATGAACAAACTTCTGGATATTTCTTTTGCAAAGAACTTCCAATTCTGAATTGCTGTACTACTTGTAATAGTATCTTTCATCAAAAGGAGTGAATCTATTTAATAAGCTACAAACCCATGCTGATGCAAACCTTAGACAGCAGAAAGGGGAAAGATTGTTCCAAAATTATGATGATATCGTGCCATCAACGCTGTGCATTTCTACACAAAATCCTAATTGTTACAAGGATGAGATGGAGCAGAACTGATAGAGACCAGGAAGAGAGAAGAAGGCACATTATCACTGATTTTGCTCAAAAAGGTTGGAAATAAGTCTTCTGTGGACAATCATAATCATTACCAGTGCTGTCGTAAACACTGGGGCTTATTTATTGTGGGTGATGTCTTTTTTTTAACAGAAGGACGGGCTAGCTTTTGGAGCAAACTACCAGGAAAAGTAGTGGATTCCACTTCTCTTGGAAGTCTTCATCTCAACACTGGAAGTCAACACTACTACACTCAATATAACAGCTACAGGACGAAATTTACAGTCTGTATAACGTGGGTTGAACGCTGAAACGTTCCTTCTGGTCTGAATCTTTATGAATTTCAGTGTTTCTAAAGTACCTACAGATCCTTGAATAAAAGGCACAATTGGAAGTACAACGTATTTTACGGGAGAGCCCCATTTGCTTCATGCAGAGGTAGAGAAAACCTCACGCAGTCGTGTAGTGAACTCAGATACACACAAGTTTTATTGAACCTGTTACAGCTTTCAGCCAAGTGGGTGCCTAGACAATCTGGCAAGGCCAGATTGGTTTTACTAAAATACATTCATCTCGCACCTTGACAGGCACGCAAGGGGTTGCAATTGCCTGTGTCTCAAGGACAATTTTAACAGCAAGGCCATTCACCTCAGGGGACCACTCTTACTTTTTATTTAAAAAAAGGAGAAAAGAAACCCAAGCTTAAACGTATGATGGCTTTATTATGTGAAATCCAATAGGAAATGAAGTAAGAATATCAGCCTGCTTTCATTTGGGTAGTTTCCTAGCAAGGGATTTTATTTTCACTTGTAAGAAGGCAGCTGTGTCGGAGGTCAGCTTCCCTTCACCTAAACATTGGGACCTCTTCAGCTCTTTAATTGTGTGAAGGCTGTTGGGTGAGCTGGGTGGTAGAAAAGTTAGAGCAAGCTTGATAGGAAATGTCTCCCAAGGTTGGGTTTAGTTTCTGCTTTTTGGAGAGGAACATTCAGCTGTAGAAGTGGAGGGAAAAGACCCCTGTAAAAGACTGCTGCAACTCCTGCTGCTCATGTGCAGATGGTTAAGAGTGTGTTTGTGCACACTCGCTGTATAAGCAAGCCAGCTAAATTCCATCTTCATGGACAGTTCAATGGAAAGTTAGCTTGAAAATGCAGTATATCAAATTTCATGAATTTAATAGGGTTTTCATGATTTTACAAAGTGCTTCAACCAGACACTCACGGCTGGAGGCTGCACAGCAGGAGACCTAAAACACTGCATCTGTGTTTTTCAACTCTTGCCAGAATCCATTGAATTTGATCCGGAATGACTATGCATCTTTGGAATGTACATTCACTTTTCTCTTGCCTTATCCAAATAAAAAAGGGAGGGGAGAAAAAAGAGTCCTAGGAGAATTCCATATGGAAACACTAAACTAGCATTATAAAGGATTTCCTATAAACAAAATTACGGCCACAAATTTTGGACTTGGACCACATTTGAAATAAAGGACCCTTTGTCTCCCACTTTTTAATATATTATTTTATCTATGTTAACACACACATTTTTATTTTTTATAGATATAAACACAAGCACACATATACACTCATGTGAAAATGAACATATATATTAGTTTGAGGTCCGTTTGCAGTCTTTCTCCTTTATTTTTTTTTTTTTTTCAGACTGCAGAACTCCTAACAAGAGCAAACTTTAATCGTTCTGTGCACTAAATCCCCTGAAAATAAATATCCAGGGCAACTTCAAAAGCCCTTAATTAGAAGCACATGTGTGGTGTTACAAATTTCTGGCTGAGGCGGCTGAGTTGTAATTTAATGTTATGATCTGCCATAAATATTATCCATAATGAGCAGACTTCGTGTTACACTTCTGTACGTCAGATAACGGCAATATTTTTTTGTCTGCTTTTGTTCAATCACTAAACCTTAAGTGAAGTTTAAAATTAGAAAGGAAGAAAGAAAGGAAGAAAGAAAGGGCCATTTTTCCTCACCGGGAAGTCGAACATTTTTGTCCTAGCTGCAAAGAGAGATATTGATTCTATTCTGTTTTCTTTGCTATGGTTTAAATCTGTGGTAAACAGATAATAATAACTTGGAGATGTCAGAGGAAGGGGAATAATAGAGACCAGAGGTTAGTGAGGTTCTGAACATCTTTCTGATAATAGCTTCCTGGAATGAATGCTGTATTTCCTCCCCAGAAACATCTCGCAGCTTCTTTCAATGTGAAAATCCAGACAGGTTCTGTCCCTGTGCTGTACCTGACTAAGGGGCAGTTGTGTATCACGCTGCAGCTCTTGAGCATTTTGTATGCTAATTTCAAGCAATGTTTGTGATTTGGTTTTGCAACCTTGGCATGGCCTATGTATGAGTATATATGTGTGTGGAAGGAGAGGCTAACGAATCAGCGGGTGAATTTTTTTTTTTTGTGCAAATATACAGCTGTAACGATTATGCACTGGTTTCCTAAATCTGTGTGAAGCGATGCAGAAATAGTGTGGGGCCATGGATCAAGTCCACAGCCTCATGACTCATGCATAAAGAGGCAGTTTGGTTTTGGACTGCAACCAAGAGCACAGGCTGCATGGTTATTCTCCATGCAGAGCGCTCCAGGAGCCTACCGTACCTATTTAAAATGACAAGCCTTATCTGATGTTCATGACTTAAGGTATCTGAGCTGTGCCTTGGCAGGCTTTCCAGGCAGCCACATCTTTTAACAGTGTGCAGGAGAGCTGCTGTCTCCTATGCTTGCTCTCCTAGACAGACAAGGTTTCGTGTCCTCAGCCTACGCTCCCTCCAGGAGTCTGAGCATCTCCTGCATTTTCTCCTACTGTAACAGGCCTTTAGGTTGGAATCACTTTTATGCTAGATCCAAAAAAACTACTGCAAGAATGAGCAAAAATCTCCATCAAAGAGCTCAGGGTGTGGATGGGTCTCCATTATTGACTGTAGCAGCTCAACATAAACCACGGCTCCTGTGGCTGCATGCTGACAGAGCTATTCAAAACAGGGAAGCGGTGAGCAAGGACATCATGGTTTCAAGCTGCAGGCACTTAAGTCCAGTTATAAGGCAAATCGATAGATCGAACAGCACTCTCAGTGACATGATGGGGAGAGGTCTGCTGGCAGCAAGGCTTGGGTCCCTGTGTGTTTGGCTTCTGCCAGATTCTCTGAGCGCCTGCCTGGCAGTAGGAGGAGCTGCAAATCCAGCTCTCCAAGGTTTCTTCTGCCAGACTCTCTTTCTCAGCTCTGCCCTTCATTCCTGGGATGCCTATATGTGATTTTTTTTTTTTCCCTATGCAGTTGTAAAGCCTTGAGTTGGATCACATCTGATCAGATTTAGCTCACATCAGATACGGAAAACTATGGGTCAGGTTTGCTCTCTCTGCTAAACCCTTTCAGTGCAGTCAAATAACAGAGAGATGAATTCAGCCACCTCCTTTTCCTCTTTAGGTGCTGCAGAGCAGAAGTAAGGCATGAGGCTGTAAACTTTCCCAGTGACAGGTTATCTCTGGAAATGCTGCCAAGTTAAACTTGAGCTATGCAGGAGAGAAGATAAAAAATATAAGGATGCCTATCAGTTCGCACAATGGATATGCTGTTCATTTTCAGACTGTGTTGGATGTATCTGATCAAACCTTTTATGATGTCCTGAAAATAAAATACCTCTACATACCTCCACCCCATCTATCTTCTTGTTTCTATAACCAGAAATGCCAAGACATGGAAAGGCTGTTCTCATGCTATTTCTCACAGAAATGATGGAAATACCCATTTCTCTGGCTGTCAGCATCAGTCTGCAGGCTGGGAGGTTTCAGATAAAGCCTGGAGACCTGCAGAGCTGCTGGTGCAGCTCTGAATGTAATCAGCACTGAGAGTCATCTCCAATAAACACTTATAGTAGCAATACCCAGTAGTTTGGACTGTGTACCAAACCAACCTTACAGTTTTAGAATTTAAAAGTATATTGCTGGAGAACAGTTTCTAAGTCCTTCTTTTATGAAGTTATTAAATGCTACACCGGTACATGGCAATGAGGGGTGAAGATATTATTTAAGAATGTGAATCATTTCAATGTTTCAGAAAAAAAATTTCTGGTCTCCCAACACCATTTATGGCTGACTGCTGAGCCTTAGGTGAATTCCTGGACAGACATGATGCAACTCCTATAGAATCTCTGACTTGTATTTATTTGCTATCAATTGTTTGAATGATTGCAGCTCCAGGTAGGATGGTGGTTATCTTCCTGGAGGGAAACTTAGGAAAACTGTGTGTGAGAGACAGGTTAATAGAAACACAAAGTGAGAAAGTGAGTTTTCAGCTGAGGTCAAATGCTGGTAGTGAGTTTGAGTCAAAAGAGAGCTCAGATTTCGTGTGTCCTGGCACAATTCCCCCTGCTCTGCATGAGGCTGCTCTTCTGCACATTCTGTGTCCTGTACCAGCTCTTCCTTAGCCAGAAATTCTGACTCCAAGAAGAGCCAGCCAAAGGTGTAAGGTCTCTGGGACGTAAAGCTGTGCTCTTGGAGACATACTCTTCCCAGAAAATCAACTGAAGAATTGGAAAGTACACAGGACCTTGTGGCAGGTTGTCAGATATCAGACAGCTGATTCCTATCTGTCTGGTTCTTTTCTTATCCAGGTATCTTCTCCAGTTTTCAAGGGTGACAAAAAAGAGATTATTCAGGAATAACTTCACGGTTTGCTCTTTCACATCTGATTATTCCCTATTGGCCTAACAAAGCCTTTTCTTAATGAAGGAAGGAAAAAAATTCTGAAACAATAGGGAAGAGAAACAGATTGGCTGCCTGTTCTTTCATCTTCATTACTTCACTTCTCTGTAGTTTATCCTTTCTGCCACCACTGTCCTGGTAGACTTTGGGTCAGATTTACAACAAGGCCATTTTAGCTACAGTAAGATGGTGGGTCTTCCTTTGGGTTGGGTTATATTCAATTTGGCTAAAGGACATTTGCTGGTGCTGCCACAGTCCAAAGATTTTCTACTTATATTTCGTAATGTGTGGCTCATCATGACCAGCTGGCCCAGAACTACATAGATCAGTCATGTTCTTCAACCTGCTACAGCACTGTCAGGGGAATGGGCCACCAGTGCATGAAGGAAGCTGAGCAATGCGCTCAGCGCAGACAGGAGAGCATCTCTGCCTGCCCCAGAATACTCCATTTTTTAGGACGCCAATAGGTGGAGCTGAAAGAACAACACAGAGCATGCAAGGGAACCTATATATTTCTTTGCTTTTCTGTGCGTCAGAAAGGGATTGTGCTTGTGAAAAGAAAGATGTGTAATTTCATAGAGCATAAATGACACAAGATTGCTTCAGAGAAAGGTGGAGGAGCGTTAGGAAAGTAGTGAGATGCATAGTTTTCATCTAGGGCAAAATACGTTTGCTCAGTCTACAGAACTCTCCACAGCATGTTCTTATGATTCAACTCCTACACGCATTATATAAAAACATTAATAAAAAGATCTTAATTATCTTAGTAAATTACCTATAGAATGATTTTTAGCGTACTTCTTTGCATATCTAACTTAGACTAGGCAAACATGCAAGAGCTTTGTGCATCAGAGGTATCTGCCATGATACCTCTTTATGATCTAGATGTTATAGGATATCCTGAGTACAAAGGGGCCTGTAAGGATCATTGAGTCCAAGTCCTTGTTTAAGGCAGGTCGTTCAGGTGCATTTAAAAACCCTCCAGCTAAATAAATCACTTCGTGAAAAGAATCCTTAGTATTCCACGTAAATAAGGATTCTCATGTCATGGTTTGCTTAGTCTGCTAATCAAAACATGTAGCTCTGAGCATTTGGCATTTAGTGCAGCTTATGAAAATCAAGCATCATTATTGCTGTCTGATACATTATCACCAGCAGCCATATAATGGGCAAAATGTTTCCGGGTTGGAACAAGTGCAATTTATGATTCTAAATTATTATGTATAAAGAAGGAAAAGTGCAGCTGGATATTCATTAGATGCATTCAATATAAAGTATTGAATACGGTAAAGAATATGTTTTAATTAATAAGCCAATTGCACATGGCATGGAATCTGTAAAGAGAGCCCGCAGAGCTCTGCAAGTTCTCTTCTACTCACTGGAATCTGAGGTGGCAAAGCTATTCTCTCCCTAGAAGGAATCAGTCTACACTGACATACAAACCAGAATTCACCTACTTTGGTTGTCTTTCCTTTGTTGCCAGAGGTATCTGATTCTGTCCTCCAGACTCACCAGAGATACAAAACTCAGCTGATGTTTTTATGTGACTTGGTGTACGGCCAACCAAGTTGCAAATCATTACTGGCTGCTATTTTTTTTTTTTTTTTTCAGGAGGAAGACAGCTAACATGTTCCTAAAATCTAGACCTTTGCTGAAATTATTTTTAGAAATGGCAATTAAGAATCATTAAAAAGACGTTAAAAACACTGTAAACATTACCTCTGTGCTGCAGTATTTGAAAGAGTGAATAGGAAAAAACAGGACAACTTCAATATCTGTGGAGAAACCCAAATCCCAACATAACCTTCCATATAAATACCCCATCACTGATATTTCCCCTAAAAGTTGTAAATGTACTGAAGATACTCACAAAGGATTTTATTTATTTATTTATTTATTTATTTATTTATTTATTTATTTATTTATTTATTTATGGTGAGGGGTTTTTAAAAGCACCCCAAATGGAAATGTGGCAGCATGAACAATTATTACATTTACTATTGGGACTGGAACTTTCATTCTGACTCAAAATGCTTTTTGAAGGAATTTTTTGGCACCTGGAGTTTGTTATAAGCCAGAAAGTGAATCACTTTGGAAAGTCTGAAATTTCCAAAGCTGCCATTAAGCAAGGGCAAACAATGTGTATTTCCACATTATAATAAATTTTTACGTGATATTTAGCTCATAGCTGCTCACTCAAAATCAGTCAATTCTTGTAGTTTTCACTGAGTTGAATATTCTTGACTTTTCTGATGCTTTGTTATTTGAAAGAAAAGGTGAGGTCTGGGCTACAGTGTTAGACTATTTACATTCATAATAAGACATAGGGTCCCTGATCAAAACTGCACATCATTAGGCATAGCCTTTCCCTTCAAAATCTACAAGACAGACATGAAATGTATTGCTGCTTAACAGAATCAGAGAATCATAATTATAGAGGTTGAAAGGGACCTCTGGAGATCATGGAATCTAACCCCCTTGCTAAAGCAGCTTCCCTACAGTAGGTTGTACATGTAGGCATCCAGGAGGATCTTGGATATCTCCAGAGAAGGAGACTCCACAGCCTCTCTGAGCAACCTTTTCCAGTGCTCTGTTACAGTAAAGAAGTAAAGATGTAAAGAAAGTAAAGAAGTTTTTCCTCATGTTCACATGGAACTTCCTGCATTCCAGTTTGTGCCTGCTGCCCCTTGTATTTTCTCTGGGGACAAAAAAAGAGTCTGAACCTCTTCACTTGACTCTTACCTTTTAGATATTTATAAGCATTGATAAGATCCTCTCTCAGTCTTTTCCTCTTCGGGCTGAACAACTCCAGAACTCTCAGCCTGTCCTCATAAGAGAGATGCCCCTAATCATTGACCTCAACAGGATAAAGTAGAGGAATAGGATAACCTCCCTTGACCAGCTCTTTTCAGTGCACCCTGGGATACCATTGGCCTTCTTGATCACAAAGGCACACTGCTGACTCATGACCAACTCGTTGTCCACCAGGACACCAAGGTCCTTCTCTGCCAAGCTCCTTTCCAACCAGTCCTCCCCTAACCTGTACTGCTGCATGTGATTATTCCTCCACAGATGTAGGACCATGCGCTTGCTGTTGTTGAACCTCACAAGGGTTTCTCTCCACCCAACTCTCCAGCCTGTCCAGGTCTCACTGAATGGCTGCACAGACTTCTGGTTTATCAGCCATTCCTTCCAGCTTCATATCATCAGCAAATTATCTTCTCATCCAGATCATTAATGAAGGCATTGAACAAGACTGGACCCAACACTAAGCCCTGGGGTGCATTGCCAGCTATAGGCCTCCAGCCAGACTTTGTGACAGTGATCACACACCTTGAGTTTTGTCAGTCAGCTAGTTCTCAACTGTCCACTCCTCTGTCATGCAGTTTCTAAGCTTACTTATGAGAATGTCATTGGAGACATTGTCAAACACCTTGCTGAAGTCAAAGTACACAAAATACACTGCCCTTCTCATCTTCCCAGACAGTCATTTCATCATAGAAGGCTACCAGGTTGGTCAAGTATGATTTCCCCTCGGTGAATCCATATTGACTACACCAGATAACTGTTTTGTAACTGGAGATGTCATCCAGAATGAGTTGTTCCATCATCTTCCCAGGGGCATAATCAAGGCTGGCAGGCCTGTATTCTCTCAGGTTCTCCTTCTTGCCCTTTTTGAAGGCTGGAGTTTCATTGGCTTTCCTCCAGCGCTCAGAACTTTTCCACAAACTTTCAAAATTGAGAGAGCAGTTCAGCAATCACTTCTGAACTTTATTACTAACGAATTGGCATCCCCATGTCTTAGTGGCCTCTAAGGGGAGACACATGCACACCCGACACGGACAGTGCCAGCGTAGAAAGGAATAACCTTAATGTCTGTGATCTGTTTAAACTTCTAGAGATTAAATGATGTTAGGGAAGAATGCCCCTCAGAAGCTATAGTATCACTAGAAATATAGTCTTTGAGTATGCACAGTTCTTGCGAGGCCCCACATGGAGTACTGCATCCACGCCTTTCCTATAAGACTTTATATACTGTCAATTGTGTCTTCAATTGCTGAGTACTGGGATGGAAGAATTCTCATCCTTGCTATTAGTTTCAGCAAAAGTCATTACTGGGAACAAGATGTTCCACAAGCTGCAGAACTAATGAAATCATGTTTCTTCAAGGTTCAAGTCTCGGGTCTGCAGTTTTGTGGGTCTTCCTCCTTGCTCCTTTTGAAAACTGGTGTTAAATTGGCTTCCCATCCCCTCAACATGGGTTATCCAGAATCTGATTAAGGATAACTGGAGCCTGTGTTATTCTGGTTGGTACCAGTAATTAAGTCCCTGTATACCCCAGGCTGTCAATTTTCATGAAAATTCTGCAGTTCTATGAAAATTGATTGAAGCAGGTTTGTAAGTTGTCAGAAGGATATAAAGATGAGTGGATGAATGCATAGCTGGGATTGTGTCAATCCTTGTTTTCCTTGGTAACCAATATGTAAGTAATCTCCACATGCAGATTTTAATGTAGAAAAAGGCTATTTATGGAAATCTTTATATTCTTTTCTATCTTATAAAGAGATGCAACTTGACTTCCCTCCTCCATATGATTGATGACCTATAGGGAGATGAATGTTTAAAGGTATTCTGCCAAAGATTTGCAACAATTGCCTCTTTTCCTCTTACAAGTTTCCCACATTATTTTTGTCCTTTTTAATGAACAGAAACTGATAAAATATTTCTCTTTTTTGCCTGTTTAGTGATTTTATTAGGCAGTATTTAGCTGCGTGTTCTTACCGAGACTTCATGAAATTCTTTGAGCTGCATCATGAAGACTGTGTGAATCAACATAAATGATAGCATCACAGTTCTAATACAGACTTTCTGAAGACTAAAATTTAAACACTGTTGTTGAAGAAATTGTTAGAAAAAATTTCTATCAGTTACTCATCATCAGATGTTTAACTAGACTCCAACCTAGTCACAATCTATATTGCCAAAGTCAAAAATCAACTCTTTCAAGGAATAGTTTTTTTTTAAATACTAAAGAAAAAGAAAAAACAAAACAATGCTACAGGAACAAGTGTTGAATATATCAGAAGCAATCTCTAGTCAAATCCTAGTGAGGTTAATGTTTTCCTTTGTCTACGCAAATTCAAAACTAATAAGTGATGGGTAACATTAATCTTAACACTGATCTTAAACAGATTATTCTTTCTAGGGAAAAAAACTTGGAGTGTCTTTGTGTCCTAAGTGGATTACAAAGCCCAGCTCTACTTTTCATTTTCGGTCTTTTGACTTTCAGGGAGTTTAACCAATTTTTGTTGTGACTGGTGTCACATTTATAGTGCTGAAGTCAAAGGAGCCAACACAAAGCAGTGACAACTGTACTCCATCACTTTGACCTGATTTTTCTAACGGAATGTAACTTCAGGCTTGAAGAGCAATCATTGTAATTGGAACATTTACCTCTTGGAAAGCTTACCTGTTAGGGCTTTAGTTTAGGGAAACCTTGTTCTTTTGCATAATTCACAATTCTTTCTTCTTTCTGAATGCTGGTTCAAAGAGCACATTAGATTTTTGATGCTGACAAGGGTAAACAATGCTATTTCTCAGCCTTTTTCATCTACTCTTTCTGTTGGCATCTGTGAACATGAAGTATTCTCATTCAGTAGAAAATGGGCAAAGCTCACACTAAATGGTAGGGAATTCTCATTCATCAACTGCTCCCCTACATTTTCCTTGCAATTCAGTTATTTTTGTTTGTTGTTTGTTTGTTGATATTCTCTCTGTTCTATGATTTGTTTGATACCTGCTTTATTACCTCTCAGAAAACTGCAGTACTGGACCAGCTTCCCTTACTGACTTATTTTACACACAGTTGTGTTCTTTGGTTCACAGCTGTAGTGATAGAGGGGTTGGATTTATAGAAGATCATGGCAGCAGGCAGGCCCGTAGGTACCCACAGTTACAACAGTATAAGTGCCTTACTACACATCCTCAGTAGGTTTCCACTGATGAGAATAAAAATAGAGGATAACCTCCAACACTCCCTGAGCTCCTCCAGGCACCAAATATACTGTTCCACACTGCTTTTGGATCATCTGGAGTGGAAAGAGCTCTGTGAAGCGTGGGAGATGCAGGCAGGAGATGAAGTGGATTTTCCACCTTCATAGAAGTACACAATCACAGAATGATTGGGTTGGAAATGACCTTAAAGCCCATCCAATTCCAACCCCTGTTGTGGGCTGGGTGCCCCCCACCGCTTCAGGCTGCCCAGGGTCCATCCGTGGCCTTGGGCACCTCCAAGGATGGGAACCCACAGCTCTGGGCAGTAGTGCCAGTGCCTCGCTGCCTCTCAGTAAAGAATTTCCTCCTAACATCTAACTTAAATCTTCCCTCTTTTAGTTTAAAACTGTTCTTGCTTGTCCTACCACTATCAGACTGTAAATAGCTGGTCTCCCTCCTGCTGTTGAGATCACTTTAAATACTGAAAAGCTTCAACAAGTTCTCTGTGGAGCCTTCCCTTCTTCAGACTGAACACCCCCATCTCCCTCATCCTGTGTGCACAGCAGAGGTGCTCCAGCCCTCTGAGCATCTTCACGGTCTCCCCTGGACCCTCTCCAACAGCTCCACATCCTTCTTGTGCTGAGGGTCCCAAGCTTGGGTGCAGTACTCCAGATGGGGCCTCATGAGGACAGAGCAGAAAGAGGCAACCCCCTCCCTGCCCGCTGACCCTCCTCTTGTGATGCAGCCCACTTAATACTGAAGCTTCCAAGGTGCAAAGGCAACAGGACCTTTTCTATTTTTTATACCTGTCTTTCATTCTCCTCCAACCCCCTTGCAGCAATCACCTGCCCCGGGCTACTGCTTGCTTTGCCTGCACCAGGACTGGCCCTGGCTGCACCACCTGGCCCTGGGCTGTTTCCAATCCCCTCTGTTTTATCTGCTGAATCCCTGGCAACAACTCGTTGTGGAGTGATAGGAGCCTGACAGAGGGTATGCAAATAGCTCACTGTTGATTGATAGCCCCTCCATCACATCTGTCAGATTCATTATCTGCACTTCAGAAATCCCTGGAGATCCCATCACCATTTCACAGGGTGCTGTAGAAGCATATAACAAAGATCCAGCTCCCTCTCCCCAAGAGGTGGCAAGCTGTTGCTAAGATAAGAAGCAGTAGATAGAATCAGTTCATGGACAGCAGCAAGGAAGAAAATTGACTTTTATGATCTGGGAGACACACGGAAGCCAAAGCGCCTTGCTCCTTCTCTTTCGCTAGTGGCAAATTGGGGTTTCCTGGAGTCTTATGAAAGCTGTGGTCTCCAGAAACGGACCTGAGTCTTGAATCCTTACTGGGAAATCTCATCCTCACAATAACAGTAAGGATCACACTGGATGAAGGCCCAGAAACATGGGTACCAGTGCTTGAACCTGAAGATGTTCATTCCGTTGGTAAAACAGTAAGTCTAAGTTTTATTAGTATTATCGCTCAAACATCTGTCAAATAGAATTTGAGGAAAGAAACTTTCAAGCAATGTTCACAAGAGAAATCATTTCTCACGGAAAAATTTTTTCCGAACTTTTCTAATTTTGTTAACAAAGGAATGTTTATAAAGCAAAGCCCTGCTTGACACACTGATATTTCTGAGTTTGGACTTGCTCTTGTAGCAGTTGAAATTGAGTTCATGCATCAGTTTGAGGGCACAGAACACATCCGAGTGGAACAAGGAACTGCTTGTTGTGGTCATGGGAGAAATACTGCTCATGTGGCAATGGGGTAAGAACTGAGAATTTGAATAAATGCATCTGAGATGGTTTGGTGAAAGCAGTTTGTTGCAGAAAATATTGAACAAAGCCATTATGTGTTTGGCTCCATACACGACCAATTTTATCTTGGGTAAATGTTTACAATCTCTAAAAGTGAACTAAATGTCATAGAGCTTGTTGGTACGAGTAACTATTCTCTATCCACCTTGCAACAGGTTTTTTTTTTTTTTTTCCTGTGTAGAGACCAGATCCCTGACACAGACTTTTTAGCCTAAAATTGAGTTAAAGCTGTTACCCTCATTGAAGTTAAACTGATCTTGTTCTGTCATCATTTGGTTTTTACCCATTTTTCTGTTGCTTTGCCTCTGAAGAGTCAATGATAAAAAGCCTTGCTGCCACCTCTTCCTAGCAAATTATCAAAAATCCACCTTATTCCAAAACGCAGCCAGCCGTAAAGACAGTCCTATACGACTGATATTCTCACACTATCTAGTTTAATGGATATATTGAAGATTTTCTAATATGAGACACCACGTGTTACTGCTGGAAACTGTTGGTGATTTGAACCTTCATGTCCTCTTTCACTGAAGGGCAATGAGAACGTTTTGCAAAAATAAGAACGTGTATCCTCATTTTGCAACTGAAAATGAGTGTAGGTAGGCTTCTGAGACCACACACTGAGGCACTGATGGAGCTAAACCCTTGCACAGGTGCAAGGTGCTGTGGATCTCGGGGCTGAATGCCAAGGAGCCAGTATTTCTCAATATTCCTTTCTCGTTCTATGATTCCCAGCTCTTTCTAAACTCCACTAGTGACCAACTACTTAAACTCATCTCTACGACACTGTGCAAAGCTAATGACAACTGAAGAACTCAAGTTTGACAGAGATTTTCCATGAAACATGCCTATTCTTTTGCTTCCTGTGCTTCTGGGTTGAGGAACTGAGAATTAGGGAATCTTGTGACTGTTGTGAGCACAAGGACATGCTGTAATGTTTTTTTTTTTTTATTATTTATTCCTAGTGCTTAGAAAAAAGATGTGGATCTGCTAGCAAGAAAGATAAGGATGCAGAGAAAGAAATTTTTTCAATGTCACCTTCCTAACAGGAACTTCTCAGGCGACCCCAGATATAGCTTCCCTGAAGTTAATGCCATGCAGATCGCATCGCTTGTACTGTGTCACTGAGGTACTCAGCACTTATGAGGTGTATATTTTAGTAGATCATGTGAAGAATTAGGCATGAAGGTGCCATTTAATTACACATTTATGCACTTGCTCTTTTTTTAAGCAGACTCTCTGCTGAGCATTTACTCCTTTGAGTTAATGACAATAATTACATGAAAATCCATTTGGGCTTCTCAAGATGCTGAATTTGCAAACTGGCAATACAAATACTTTAATACTCATTCAAATGCACTGTAATTGCACTTGATTCTAAGTAGTGGTGTTTTAAAAATCATGCCATTTGTAAATACTTGATTTCCTCCCTGCCCTCCCTCCGCTGTAACATCAATCCTTAGCAATGTACAGTGGATCTGGTTGGTGTCAGTCTTGATAAATGATTCTGCTGAAAGAGCTGACCATAAAGAATAACATTTTCCATTAAAAATTAATATATTCCCATGCCACAGGTCCCTGTGTAAGAGCAATACAATGGTCTGTATTGTCTGTCTGTCAGCAGCTCCATGCCTGATTTGCAGTTTACCTAGGTTCTACAAAGTCCTGAGAAAATTACAGCTTTGATATCTGCCATTGATTAGTAATATTTATATAGCTATTAATTTGCACGATGACCAGTGACACCTGCAGTATGCCAGCTGTCACACGAACTTGCAACATGAAAGAAAGGAAATGACTTTACTGAGGGAAATGATCTGAATTTTGATGCTCAATTTTCCAAAGAGATTTCAACTGGTGCACTGGAAATTTTTATAGGATAGACATGGATATCTGCTGTCCTATGGAAATCCAGAGCAGCAGAAACAGTCATCTCGATTCTCCACTACTACAGGTACCAAATCACATCACTGTTCAGAACCTGACCAAGTATCATATCATCCTTTCAAAATGGATATCTCAGGACTTAATTTCTCCGGTGCACAGGAATGTCCTTCTCATGATATTCGACAAGACCAAGTGCCAGGTCCTCCTCCGTGGACACAAAAATTGCAACGCAGCACTACAGGCTTTGGCCAGAGTGGCTGGGAAGTTGACTGAACACGAGCCAGCAGCGTGCCCCTGTGGCCAAGAAGGCCAATGGCATCCTGGCTTGCTTCAGAAATAATGATGAGATATTGGAACAGACTGCCCAGGGCAGTGATGGAGTCACCGTTCCTAGAGATGTTCAAGAAATGTGGAGATGTGGAACTTAGGGTATGGCTTAGTGATCATGGTGGTGGTGACTGGGTTGATGGTTGGACTAGATGATCTTAGAGATCATATCCAACCTTAATGATTCTATGATTCTATGACTTTCATACTAAATACAGTACAGGAAGGTTTAAACTCCTCCTGTATTTCAGCAATATTACTCTTTACCTTATTTTTTCAATATACCTGTGAACATACGAATGTTGACAACTGTTTCATTCTGTGTTTTGAAGTATTTTTTTCTTTTTTTCTTTTTTGCTTATGTATACATGTGTTTCTTCGCATTTTAATTGATTCAGAAAAGTTCAGCTGAACATTTTATCACCTGTGGAAGTAATATTGTAATGTCGGTGAGATTTTGTTTCTGAAATTCATCACAGAAAGATTCAAAAGTGTCTATACTAATTTTTTGGATGGTTTGATCTTTTCCAGTCTTGTCTGGAAGAAAAGAGAATACAAGGCAGAACATTTACCTTACTGTGCAGTAATTATCTTCTGAGGAAGTAGCCACTTAGAAATGATACCTTTTTCAACTTGATTCCCTCAAAAGGAGAAAAGTGAGTGGTACGTATGAGGCTGGGTAAAATATTGTAAGAGATATGTATAATGAATGTTTTCCAAAGGTAAAGAATAAAGTTGATTGTCTATCAGGCAAAGGATCCTGGATTTTTCATTCTATTTTTTTTTTTTTCCATTCTATTCTGTGCACATTTGAGGGAATTAAATCTCTCTCTCTCTCTTTTTTAATGTTGTTTTCTTATTTAGGAGTTATTTCTTCCAGAGTGCGGTGGTCCATTCAATTTGATGTCATCCTGGATTTCTGAAGTATTTACTTATTTTATGTAGAGGCAAAACAGAGTTTGGAGAAATCCTTATTCACACACAGTTAAAGATTTGTCACCTATGTAAATGAATTATTTCCCAAAGAAATTTCTTATTCTGTTGAAACAACCCAATTTCAAAATTGTGCTTAGGTTCCATATACAGGAATTTACTTCAGAGTGAAAATAAGCAAAAATTCCTATTCTGTGGAAAACCTTTCCCCCCTGTCTGCCAGCCCTTGCATAGTATTTTTATTGAGTTCATCTAACCCAACTCGAGATCTAGAAGGGAGATCTGAAAAATTCACCCAACTAACTGAAAAATGACCACAGAGAGGAATATTCCTTCCAAGAGCCATCCAGGATAGGTTAGGCACCATTCTGGTATGTTGCAGAACATATTCTTAAATCCTAATTTACATAACCTTATGTACTCATTGTAAATACATCAAATACAAACTCTGTGTACATCCCCTGTTAATGGACACTTGGTCTGGTTTTGCACGTTTGTGCACATGCCTCACACACTCAGGCATTTACATGTTGCTCATTTCCCATTTCTTCTTCTTACAAGGTAGGTTTCTGAAGGGCTGATTTTTTTTTTTTTTTTTACAATGCACCAATACTCTGCTTTGGGAAGAATTAGAGGATCAGCTTTTCAATAAGAGCCCTTTAGATAAATTCGCATGCTTGAATGATTAAACCCAAGGACAAAAATATCTTTTACAATGTGTATTTTTTCCCCTTTTCTACAATAACTTTAGCACAGGAAGGAGAGGAGGGAGGAAAAGAAAGAAATAAGCTTATATTCTTAACTTTCCTAACCCATATTGCATTCCAGAACTATAAGATGTGGTAAAGACAGGTAAGCAGATTAATTTAGCAGACTTTCAGACTTCTGAAGCAAAAGAGGGAGGCAAGAACATTTTATCATTTCTGACATATGGAGCATGTAGTGCTGACTGCAATATGGAATGGATGATCAAAGTCATGTTTTCAATAGATTCTAGGAACATTTTTAGCCTTAAAGTCATTAGTAAACTTCAATTTAGGAGCTGAACCCTAAAACCTTAATTTGGACAAAGCACTGCTACTTGGGAGCAATAGCAACTGACTCACAGGTCAAAATTTAATATCATTCCTGAACAGGCAGCTCAGTGTCTTGGAGAAAACTACTAAAAAAATACTTAGAAAAAATACCTTCAAGGGATGAGGGTGAAATTGAGAGCTAAGCACAGGAAAAAAATAAGAACTAGGGCTTTCAAAGAAAATTGAAGCTTTGGAGAGCCTTCAACTATTTTGATTTATATTTAAACATTTAGAGATTGGAGTTTTGATTAGCTGAGACCCTCTCCAGTTCCCCTTCAGCTCTGATTTATGGGCATGCTGAATCTCAGTAAAATGAAAACTAAATGAGGTGTTCTTTAAAATTACCTTTGAACATTTAAAGAAGGTAAGGAAGAGGGCAACGTGGCTGAGGCTGACATGAAGGAGAATGGGATATGAGGGTGGGTGATTTCAAAAGCCAAAATCTTTTAAATACTGTGGAGGGGGAAGGAGCAGAAAGAACAGATACCAGGGGGTTTCTAATTGCTGCATATGATGGTGCTAATATATACATTCCTTTTGACTGAGGGTTGCACTAAGCTGCATATGTTTGCACAAACAAGGTTGTCAGTGCACTTGCATTGAGCTTTATGGAGTCCTTTTGTTTTTCTTTGTTTCTAAGAAAAAAAAATTATCAAGGAATGTTCTTCTTACTTCAGGATTTACAAAAGATTGTTTTAGCTCATCCAAGGCTCTTTTGATAGAAAACTTCTGATATTCAGGATGCAGGTGGACATTACGTCCAAATGAAACTGCGGAGGGGTGATTTGTGATGAATGATCCCCGTGACCCATCTTAGACAAGAGTTATTTAATATTGAAGTGGGTCAAACCAGAGATGCTCACTTGTCAGTGTTTTCTCCAGTACTCCCTCTTTAGAATGGCAATAGTTTTATTGCCCACAATGCACACTAACTAATTTGGACGTTACCAGAAGCCAGGGAGCACTGGACAAAAGTTGAGAGCTTAAGATTTTAGGTAATATCCAATTCTACAAATGCTCTGCTGGCATAGTTTTGTTGTCTCTGTTCACATTCATGCAGGTTTAAGGCTGCATCCTGCTCTTGCAAGTGACTCCATTAGGGGTACACATGGGGTTGGTATCCTGCTCCACCTGATCTCTACAGTTGGACATCCTTGGAGCAAAACCCTCAGGTACAGAGGAAATTTCACCTGACAGTTGTTTGAAAACATGTCTTGAAGTAAGGAATGTGACATAAGTAGATGATTCCTGAGAGAGTGGTAGCTGCCAAAACCATGAGTTAGGTCATGATGCTTGTAGAAGATTTTAATATTTTGCAGCTGTAATGTGAATATAACAGCATATTCCCACCTCATATTCTTGCTGAGTTCAAAGATGTGGATACAAATGATTACTGACTGGCTCAAAGACTTCCTTGTAGATATTGTTTCTTTACAGCCGTTATCATGGCAAGAGGAACTGCTGAGGTACTATGAGTGCAGCCTGACTGTGTGGGATTGTTTGAGTTTTCCCAGTCAGTTAAACAGCCGCAGGGCATCTTGGATTGAATTCAGCATCATAGTTTGGACACAAATCTCGGTTATCCTCTATTCTTGGCATTGCTCTTTGCTTGCCTGACAGCTCAATGATGGGAATCCAGGATCTTTGACTACAAAAATCTGTTCCTACATAGGTGCCATCTCTTTCTGCAGTTGTGTGTTCATCATTCAAACATTTTCCTTGGTTGTTTCTCACTGACAACAGTTTCTTCCTAGTGGGGAGCTGATGAATCATGGCAAACTTTTATCACTTTATCATGTTATATCAGCTTCCATATCCATATTCATCCTGAAGTCCACTGCAGTTCAGTGCAAGTAATGACTTGGATCTTTACTATTTGCCAAAATATTGTCTCAGCAAGGCAATCTCCCTCTTCTCAACAGGATCATCTCACAGGCTTTCTTCTGTCCCCTGGGATATGCACACTGATGAGTAGTGACCTACTCATGACATGTCTTCTGAGGCTTTATTCCAAATACATGCAGCAAGTTTGCTGACAGTGATGTAGCTGTTCTCAGCCAGTTTGAGAGAATCACCATGGGCGAAGGAGCATAGTTGCTATTTTTGTAACTGCTGGCATCTAGTAATAACATAAGTGGTATTGCCTCTGGAATTAGCCAGATCCCACAGTTTTTCATCTTTTTTACTGAAACATTCTTCTTCTCTTGCCTCCCTAATTGCTTTCTCATGTGTCAAATAAGGGTTGCCACAGGAGACTCCTGACCTTGATGGTAAATATTTCCTTTGGGAACACCTCATCATTGGTGTTGCCCTACAACTTGTCCCAAAGTTACTCCAGCCAACCCCAGGGAGCATAATGCAAATGGCTGTGGGGCTGCTCACAACTGGGAGCACAAACACTCTTGTCGTTATCTCCCTGGTGAAGGGCAGAAGTTCCCTCTCTACCATCAGCTATCCTTCACTTGATTAAATGGATATCTAGTTTATCAAAAGGAGAGGATTGTTTATTTCTTTACAAAGACGGAGTAGGCAATAAAATTGCTGTGATGACACACAGGATAGACACCACAAACTATGGCTGAAGTGTTTGAGCTGGAGGTACGTCATGGCTTAAGTCATGATCCAATAAGCGGGATAAATGGGAGAAAATTAATCGGTAGATAAGGTTCTGAAGCAGTTCAGAGGATTTTAAGAAAAAAAGCTGTGCTATTCTTTTTCCTGTAGGTCTTCAACTAACCCTATGTAGCTGCAGTCAATCTCATCCAGTTATGTCCCATTCACCAAAGCATTTTACACCGTCTTTAAATTCAACCCTGGTCAGCAAAGCACTGATACCAGATACACTACATGGGTACTGAAATTATTCTCCTTGGAACGTCTATGCCAATCTCAAGCTCTGCATATAAATTCTACCCAAAATCAAACTGAGTATTTTGGTCCTTGCAGAGGGCCACCACAGATGGTGGTGAGGCACTGGAACAGGTTGCCCTAGGAAGTTGTGGATGCTCCATCCCTGAAGGCATTCAAAGCCAGGCTGGATGTGACTCTGGGCAGCCTGATCTGGTGGTTGGTGACCCTGCACATAGCAGGAGGGTTGACACTAGATGATCATTGTGGTCCTTTTCAACCAGGCCATTCTATGATTCTATGATTCTGTGATTCTATGACTCCAAGACCCTACCCTCACTGTGCTCTCTCAGGGACCTACTGGGCTCACTGCTCAGCCCTGTGTTGGAGGAATGATCAGTACAATGCATCCATCAACCCTATTTCATGCAGTTTGTACATCTGCCTTGAAATCCAAGTTGGAGTCCTACACACATTGCATTGACAGGGTTTAAAATGTGTGACAAGAAAAAAATCTGGTGTGATGCTCTGGGTCATGATATCGTTATTATGCGGCAATTATAATAATAAAATAGCAACAACTAAATGCCTTTCAATGGCTGTACTAAGAATAGGTTGACTGAAATTTAATGACTATGTATCATCATTAGAGAGCTGCTGAGTCCCAGAGAATCTCTGCTAATGAACAATTGGAATTTAACTAGCAAATGATGACTTTTGCAACTGAATCTAAAAGATGAACTCATTGCTACCATTTGATTATTAAGAGCTTATGCATTGATGTTCAATCATTTTAATAGATTTGCTTTCCTTATTGTAGAATACGACAATAAAAGTGCTGTGAATAGTAATTTCCTAATAATAAGTCTAATAATGCTAATAATACCATAATCTTATTTAATCTAATTTAAATAGACAGCAAAAAGACCTACTTAGAGCCACTTGTCTTTTGTTGGCGGAAAGATTCTCATTACAAAATCAATTTGCTTTTGAACTCCTTTGGCACACTGAAATCAAAGCCCCTCACCATAAGCCAGGCTGGAGCCCCAAATCTGCAAAATCTTTAGGGAAGTAGTAATGCATTGTGTTTAATAGGGATGGATTTAAGCATGTGCTTATGGACCTTGCTGAACTGGGTTTTCTCAAGCCTTTGGGCAGGGTCTTGGTTTTTTAAATGAGGTTAATTTTGCATCCACATCTGAGCCTATTTATTTTCCAATGAAGCCTCAGCAAATGGCTGTAGGTATTAACAGGGAAGGAGAGGGAGGAAGTAAAGGCTTCATGGCAAAGATTCAGCTGAAATAAAATGGTAAACCTGGCTGGCATACCAAACTCTGAGCCTATGGTTAACTTTATGACTCCACATGTACTTTTAATATCCCATATTGATAAGAAATCATCTGAGATCTTGTCAACCGAGTACAGGCAAGCCTCAGCAGTAATTAAACTAAACCCCATCCTCAAACGTTTTTAAGTTGGATTCACCCCGGAGTTTTGATATATTTCCTTCGTGTATAAACAGAAGGAAACTTGGCAGGGATAATCCTGCAAAGAGGAATTGAGAGTGATTCAGTGAATTGCCAGTCCTGTTTTGTCTCTATGTATGGCTTTGTGTATGTATTTTGTGTGCACACAAAGGCAAGTTCGATGGGTTTTGGTTGATATCCCCGTGGATAGGATGCATCTCTGGGGACAAGGACTGGATTCTCTTGTGGATAACACATTCCACTGCCATGTTGACTCTAAATGCAGCATTCTTATTGGTGGCAATGAATATAACGAGGAGGAATGAGGATGGAATTTTGGACCATTCGCAGAGCTGACTATCAGGCTAAAAATACCTTTCCTGCCCAAAAACAGGAGTGGATGTCATAGAAATCAAATAAACTTCCTAGTCAATATGGTCACTTTTCGTGAGAAGTCTTTTCAGAATTGAACTTTAAGTTCAAAGTGAATATGATGGTCTGTATTCATGGGGATTGCCTCATTAGCTGCAAAATTCTCTGGTGCTAATAGCAATTTCTTCATAAAGGTTGCATGGGGAAGGAAACAGGACTGGCTAAATCCAGGATGAGAAGGGAGGAATGGCAATGGAATCCTAAGCCAACTTAGGGTTAAAAAAGTGCTTTTCTGTTCTACCTGATAGTTTAGAAAGAAACTGAAGCGCTGAAGGATACTGCATCTAGAAACAACAGCCATAGATGGAATGCAAATGCATCTGGGTTTTGTGGCTGGAAGGTATCTGGCCCATCTCGTTGGTGGTACGGGGGATGAGATGCTAAGTGACCCCATACACTGCAGTCAGAAAGTCAACAGTATTTTGTTGCCTGCATTTGTCTGCCCACCAGACCGTTGCTGAATGGCCAAGAGAAGAACACACTGTAGCTACCAAGTTAGGTGACCAAGCTAGAGCAAACCCTATGAAGCTCTCCTTAGATCTTAGGCCCCCAAAGCGACCATGGGCAGCTGGAAGCCTGCTCTGAGCTGCTCTGCCTGCACGTATTGTCAGTGCCAACAGAGAAAGACAAGGCATGAAGAAGCCTTAGG